>NC_089737.1:942500-1687793 GCF_035083965.1 Branchiostoma lanceolatum
TCTCAGTATTATGCCGATATCACGCTCTCTTTTTTTTGCACTCTGTGGTGAAAGTGGACCACCCAGCTGCGCCGGCGGTGTGATAACCGCAGGGTTGCCTCGTTGTGAATTATGACTAACTTACACCACAGAATGCAGAAAATTATGAAATAGATACCGATAAATTATGGCATAAAGAGTAACAAACAAATTTGCGCATTCACTGATTTTCATATGACCCCTGACCTGAGCATTACATAACTCACCACAGTAGACTCGGAGTCGGCTCGATCCGTGGATGTTTGTTAAAGTAAACGCGACTTGAGTCCGACTTGAGCATGGTCTCGACTGACGAGGTTACTCAAGTCGAGTCCGGAAAAAGGTCGGACTTCGGCTGAGTGTTCTCCAAGTGTGCTCGGAAAATGCGTGTGTAAACTGGGCCTTAACCTTAACTGGGCCATAAACTGGACTGATGATTTATTCAACAAGTCCGTGGTGTGACTCTCCTCGCACATCGAACAAGTGGCTTTACCCCCCCCCCCCCCCCCACACACACACACACTCACACACACTCACACACCACCACCACAAGTGCAAATCGACATCAAATTATGAAGAACTCGGGAGGGAGGCTTGTGGTTCAGAGGCCGGATTACTAACATTACGGCACGCGATTGTATCTTATTCTTGGTTGTTTGGTTTGAATTGAACTGCCACTGTTTCCTTTTAAAAACTGGCAAAGAAGGACAATAGATAGCGTAAGGGTTTGTCTATAGTACGGTAACGGCAAGGCTGCTTGTCGGCGACACTTCGTCTAATTTGCCTTCAGACTATATAAGATTAAAGCTGCACATAGCTTTCAGGCACTGTGGACCATAGTGCCACTCAACAAATAGACTTTAAAGCGTTTACTCCCTTCCATCACCCTTTTCACAATTACATTATCTACAGTACACCATACGCATTGAGATGAAATGGCCGGTTTCTGATGACCAATTAGTCTCATTCTTGTCAAGCTCAATTCACCCTATCGCGACTTTGTTCTGTCGTAGGTGCTGTTTTGAAATACATCCGGGTTATTATGTCCAGTGTAAAACTCAGGATGTTACTGAGACACATCCATCGGTTCACAAGTTCAGTCCAACCATGGCGCCCCACGTGAGTTGTATAGCCATCATCTATTGGTCCACAAAATTTGCGAACGCAAAAGGGCCTGCATACCGGGCAGTGCGTAGTGACGAAATAATCAAAATTCCACATACATGAACCCATTGATGTTACACCTATTGGGCGTGGAAAATCACGATCACCTTCCTGAATAGCCTCCGTTGCAGTCCTTTTCCCCGCAGCGTTTTTTCCCCAATTTTTTTTTTTGGGGGGGGGGGTCGCCGCGTATCTGCTTGGGATCCCGTATCCGCCGTGCCTGCACGGCGGATACGGGATCCCAAGCAGATACGCGGCGCCCCCCCCCCCCCCCCCCAAAAAAAGATTGAAAAAAAAACGCTGCGGGGAAAAGGACTGCAACGGAGGCTATTCCTGAAGCGATTTCCATGTAGAATTCTCACTATCGATAACATCGTCACGTATGACCTTTCTGAAATGTCTTCTAGATATGACGACAGTCTTCTGTTGTTTTCTGCGATGTGCCCTCCCTACAGGACACGCTGAAGTATATATCCCGCCAATAACAACGTCATCAGCCAGCGAATGGGTCCCCTTTGGTAATCAGAAGTCACAGGTCGTGTCTTTTTCATCCCGATTGTAGACTACAAAGGGACGCCGCCTAGACCTGCATCCAATGAAATATTCATCAACTGGGACAACCCGCGCTCGAAGTGGGGTGTTCATTCACGTGACCAAACTAGGCGCCGGATGAAATTCTACAGAATTCCATATGCGATACATATCGTAGATCATAGGAAACCTTTACGTTTTTCAACCTGGAAATATAGCAAAAATGTCACCCATGCTCACAAGAATGTAGAAAACCTGCATATCGGGCCGGGGGTGCAATATATAGTGACCCGCCCCAGCTGTCCAGTCAGACTGGTTAGGTTAGCGGGGAGGGGTTCCGTTTACCCGACCGACCCTAGCAAAAACTTTCCGACCCTAAATTTGGGGTGTGGGGGTGTGGGTGTGGCTTTGGGCTCGACCCCAATGTTCGATCTGACATCTGAGTGTGGAATCGTTTTTCTCATTTCTGTTGCGATACAAAAAGTGATATTAACAGACCCACCAAACCTATGCCCCCATCCTGGTATATTGTCGGGCCGAAATCTTTTGAAAAGAGAGAATCCATGCTTACCGTATATATTTTTCAGGACGCAATCAGAAACACAGCACTGATTTTTCTAGGCCTTAGGACTACTTTAAGCGGTCTGTGACACACCAGACTGACGTTGGAATTTAGGATGTTGATATATACAGGGTGCAATACTGAATATCCTGCCGTGCTTTATCAGGTCAGGACATTACCTTGGTAAATATGACCCGCCATTTATTGATAAAGCAGCTTGGAAAATGAAACAAAAATATTTTGCTTCCACCAAAAGTAGCTTTGTGGTGTTATCATATTTTCTCAGCTACTGTCGGTCTGAATATCCTACTTCGAGCGTTACTGTGGGCATACAGGGAGCACTAGATTCTTCCAAGTCAGACCGATCGTCGCAGTTACCGGATCATTAAGACAGAAGAATAAATGTCAGTCACCGTCACAGAAATGGGCATTTAGTAATTGTGCTACGGCGAATATCTGGTCTATCTATATACCATGTTCAAACAAAGGTGCGTTGAAATGGCCTATGTTAACACAGTTTGGGGCGTAACACACCACGTTTGTACTGAAGAGTACAAGCTGCATATCCGCGACAGATTTATTCGATCCATTCACACCAGGATGGTTTTCGATAAGTGTTGTGGGGTCTTTACGTGCTTGAGGTGTGGCTCTCCCCAAACACTGGACCTCCATTTGACGTTCTATCCGTGAGACGTCTCTGGCCGAAGCTTTTGTACTCATTTCCACCTGAGTCAAGTGAAATGGAGTAAACTGCCATTCCCAAGGGAACAACATAGGACCCTGCCAGAGATTTGAACTCAGTACCTACAGCTAGGTTCAGCAACCCTGGCCACAAGGCCATCGTACCACCGCTGTTATCTCAGGCGGAAGTTAGCGAAGATCAATAATGACTAGAAATTTAAAACAAAGAGACACATTCTGGGCTGCAGAAATGATACATTGCAATAGATAGAACCGTTCTATTATGCTGCATGGCACCAACGTCTTTATTACAGACATCCCCAAGCTTTTTTCTTTCTTCCTTTCACATGGAATCTGTCGTCTGTGTTCCTATGTGGTCGCCATTGTACATGAGAAGACTTGTAAATAAGTCCCGTCCACCGGCAACGCGAAGCCTCCTCCCGAAACATGACCGTCTCTCTCGTAGGGCTGGAGGCACTATCGTACAATAAAAAGGACTCTTCAGGGCACAAAACAAGGTAGTATCAAGGTACAAGGTCGCTTGGCACGTAAATGAAACTCTGACGGGTTCATCCGCTGCCTGGAGAGATAATGGGGTAATATGGACATGATTGGCCAGACACGAGCGGATTTGGTCCGTAACGCAGCAACAAAAATGCTCATTGCAATTGTCAACACTACATGACGTGAATATTTCGTTTCCAAAAGAAAGGAAATATTTCCGATTAAAAATTGTGTCTGACGTCGACCCTTCGAATTGCGCGTTGGAGAAGCACTAGGATTCCTCCTACTTGATAATATGCCAATGCAGGTCTTTCAATAATTCACAATGTATTGAAATCCAGCTAATTTGTGTTTCATTCAGTGGATCACGTGACCAGAGTGAATTAATTTGATTTGCTCCCTCTGCAAACTGCGAGGCCCTGCAAGGGGAATGTGCGATTTTGGGATGGAACGTTTACTGCACAAATTCTTGCGCGATGGCGCGGTGGACAGGTATTCCTCCGCGCAAATTTTTGACTCGATGTCGTCAGACTATTCCCTTTTAAGGAACTGGTCTGAGTAGCACCTATGTACCGGAGGATCAAATAATTTCACTGATTCCTCTTGTATCGATTTTTGTTGTTGAAGGCGGCACCAGTCCTCATTGTGCATGCAACCCTTCTCTACTTTATTTGGTTAACGCGCAGCTAAGCAAGAACGGGAGTGACGTTTGCGCGGGCCGCAGGTTTTGGACATTAACATTCGCATAACCATAAAAAAATTTCGGGGGCCGCACGGAAACAATTCATGGCATCAGTCTATCCTGACTCTTTTCACCAAGATAGGCCTGGAAACAACAGAGACAGAAACAGATTTTCCTTACGGAACACAGGAGATGCAGCGTCGAAATCACTGAAATTCGGACCATCGAAATGGCCAGCGCCACCATCGAGCCAGGGAAGACCGTCCATTTTGGAAGGGAGCTTGGATTTTCACAATGCGGTTTGGTAGGACACTGACGGTACTCACTGTTGTTCTTTTCAACTGAGCTCGTCTTCACCAAAGGTGTGTAAGATTGGGATTAGTAATCAGCTAATGGTGTACACACGGAACTTATCAGCGCTGCAGATCACTCTATAATTTGATGCCTTGAGACATGATGTCAGTACTGGCATGCATTTCCCATCGTCCATAGGCGCCATTACGGGTAATTTGGCATGTAGGCAGCTGGATCGATATCGCTGGATTGAACAATTTAACATGGAAATGCCGCCGTACTGAGAGAGGGGCCGTTTTCGCAGGAAATTTCGCCACCGCGTTCCGTGTTTACCCCTTCCCCCCTCCCTAAACAGCAATGCCGGACAAGGTGGTGGACTTGGGTGGCATCTGGAAGGCCTTGTCTCCGCAGACTCTCAAGGATATAGAGGCGCGGATCAAAGAGGAAGAGAAAAAGAAGAAGGAACGTCAGGAAGCGGGGGAGGAGGAGGATGATGAAGAAGTGGAAGAACTACAACCTAACAAAAAACTGGAGGCTGGGTCAGCCCTTCCCGATAAGTATGGGGAAGTTCCTATTGAACTGGTAGGAAGACCTATAGAAGAAATCGACGATTATTACAAGACCAAATGGGTGAGTGTTTTAGTATGCACACAGAGAGCCGAGATTGCGGCTGGGTTATAAAGATCCCTGATTTCTCATTTTGCTGCGGCAGGAGAAGGCATTAGGGTTGCAATGGCTGACGTGATGGGTAGGGGGCGTACGTACAATTTCGGGTACACCTGCTATAAACGATAAGATTAATTTCAGTATTTCGTATATCAAGTATTCTTAAAGTCACATGGAAGTATTTGAATGAAATATTATCCATAATTGGGTTTCCATGACCCTTACTTCGGTGCGTCCCATCCCCATACTTTCACCTACTTAGCATGCGCAGCGCAAGGCAAGGATAGACTCCATGTTCGATACGCTCGACAAATAGAATATACGCCCAGGACACCAAAATACTGCCTCAGTATCATATATGAAATATTAACGTTCACTTTGCGAAAAAAGATTTGGCACTATTTTTGATACATCGCATCCTATAACCCTTCCCATGGCAGACACGTCTTGCATACCAATGCAGATGTAAATCTGAACAGTGAGTTCACCCGAACCTATACGGCCGTTTTACTGGTCATGCTAATGTCAGTAGTTTTGGACTTGACAATAATTCCCTTTGACCTCAAGTGATTCTTTTATCTAGTCATTTATTTATTTATTTGGTAGGCTGAGTCACAGTTACATATTTGCTACCTCATTACCTCTGGTGTATGAATTTCACTGGCTACCCCCTGTGATGATGGTAAGAAATACCGTAATCCCAGATCATCGTATTACCGCGTTAATTATCCTTTCGATGGCACTTGACAAGTAAAAAAAACCGCATATCTAATATATCCAATACAGTATCAGCGAGTATCTTCACATGTGTGGCGCGCGAATAACAGCATTCGTATAAAAGGGTTGTCAGTAACCCAAAAGATGTGAGAATGTTAGCTTCTGTTGAGTATATATGGCTCGCCGTTCTGGCCCCTCCCAGTTTCAACTCCCTCGAGGCGATTATGTTAAAGCGTTGCATTATCGAGTTGCAAATTTTCCGCTCCGACAATGTGCCGAACCTGCGCCACAATAGTGAGTACGTTTTGCGACAGGGAGAATATTCCCTGGCTCTGGACACATTTTGGAACAGTGACTATAATGTACAGACGAGGCTGCATAAAATGCGCCTCCATTCAAATTTCTACCCGAAATCGACCCGAGTCCTACATTTTCCATTCCCCAAACCATTATCGACTGCGGCTTGGGACTTCTCCCATCCATCAAAGTCCTGGCGCATTGAGCACACACCCTCCCTCCCATCCCTCCGCGCCGCGCTCAGGCTCACAAATAAAGGCACGATCTGCCTCTAGACTGTCAAGACACCGCCGCCATTTTTCTAGAGAAATTATTAGAATGCTTCATGATCTGGCAGCATCAACTTAGTAAAATAAGAACTACTCGCATACAACCTCGTAGTTATAAACCCCTGGGATTTCTTCCGAGTATTTGAAATTTGATTCCTGATGAGGCCATGTTGGAAAGGGAATGGCCTGGTGGATGCGAACTGCACCCATTGTTGACACGACAGACTTTTTAGCTACGGTGTACATTCTGTAATTCGTCATTATCAGTAGCTCGAATTGCATCCCTTGGATAAGGCAGGGTAGGCAAGGGTACCTTACCAGCTTTCTCAGCAATACAGGGAGAGACCATGTTGTCATCATAATTATCAGTCAACTATTTTGCGTCTTTTGTCATTTATAAACTATGGGTCACGGGGAAAACACGGGTTCAAATCTACAAATGAGAAATGTCAAATAGGGATGACGAAAAACTGTTTCTGGAACTTTTCTCATCGATGGTTTGGTTGCAGCGATGAGAGAAATAACAGATTACCAAGAATACTTTTGTACAATACGCAACGTAACAATTATTTATTTATTTCAAATTCTATCCAGTTGCTGGAGTAACTGTTACCTTGCGTATTAAGATACCTTAACCTGTGTGTCTAACCTTCGTCAATTGTTGTATAACTTATAAAGAAAACTATGCAAGTATGATAGAATTACAGGCCTCTGTGTTTGTTTCTGGAGGAATTTGAAAAATATTTCCCAAAGACGGATCGACGGAGAGATAGTGCAAGAAAACCAAAACGGCAAAAGTCAACCGAACTGTCGCAGGGTTTTCACAAGTCTATTGAAATCACGATGTGGTGACATGATAATCTCTGGGGACGATGTGTGCTTGAAACATGACTGCATGTTTTGTGCATAATTTCAGTTCATGGACATAGCATCTTGTCGTCATCAACGTAGAAAAATGAAGAAAGTAAAACAATTTAAACGCGTAACGAAAATAGAGAGAATGAGGGTATTTCCCTGTGTTCTGAGTTTTACATGCTACAATATCGACTTTGAATTGGTCTGTTTCAACAACATCTCAACAGCAGCATAAAGGTTTTTAACAAGAAATATGAAATCTGAAAGCAAATGTAGAGGATCGTTTTCAAACGCACACATCAAAATAAATGAAAAAAACATGCTGATTTCCGAAGGGAGTAAAAAGTAACAGCCATATATAATAGCCATGTATGAAGTGGGCTGTTCCATACAGACAGTGTCTATATCGCCTTAATTAGGTTTGGTTCATTCCACATATTTACGCCCATGCAGTCTACGGTTTGTTCCCCAGCATTTCACTCAGCAAATTTTTGCTCTCGGGGTCACAGCTTTTAGAAGACAGGACCAACCGAAGCAACCGTACATCTTACAACCAGGAACGTTGAAAACAATACAGCACTATATCCATGCAGAGGAGGGAAATCTGAGTATGCATAATGATCGCTCCCGCCGCATAGGTAGGGATTGAAATAGTTGTTGTGAAGTCTTCATCAATGGGTGTCGCCATCATTCTCTTTTTCACTACCGAAGGTGCGAAAGAACTATATGGGGAAAGGGATGTATCTTCAACATGAAAGATATTGTGAAATTACTGTGCCCAACGGTTTCATACTACACCTTTTGCCATGAAAAAAAACAAGAATATAACCTTGCTTAAAATCAGAAGTTGAAACATACACGTGTCAATATATCCCATGAACCATCACAGACTTACATTATGAATATCTTCCAAGGATCGTATACGGTGTAGACTAGAGAACGATTGCCAAACACGGCCGCCATTATTATGAGGGAACTCATGGAATAGTTGAAAACTATTTTCCTTTTCTCCAAATACTTAGTACATGCATCTGTCGGCCTTATTCCAGCGCAGTGCTTCCTGCCTCCTCAACCCGTACATGCGTACGCATTCTGCCTTTGTCAATTACTCTGCTATTCAAAATCGATTGCGGGGCCGCCTCTGTCATAAGGGTGTTTCTCCTTGTTGTATTGAGTGGGGACTATGAACAGTTTCTGAAGGGATTTCATATTTGTTGCACTGCTCTTTTTGTCCATTCATTTTCAACCCCTTCAGGTTTGTGAGACACGTTTAAAGCAGAAATATTAAGCAAGGTGAAAGACGAAGGTTTAAAAAGAGTTTTTTAATGCTGATTACGATTGAGGAATAAATTACCTCTGTCTGAACCTGTTCTAACTTAATCAACTATTACCCCCCCCCCCCCTCCTGTGATCTACTATACACCCGTACATCAATTGGAACCATTTCTTTTATTTCATCTAAGAAAAGATCCTCCCTGCTATTCTTGTTAATGGATCAGGGTTAATTTGTCTTTGTCACGAAACGCAGATTAATCACCAGTGCCTGCGCATTTTATGGAAGACTCAAATGGGCAGTTGCCGCGCCAGGGAGCATCCCTACGTCCATCCGCGAGGAATGATGACACCTTTCTCGTTCTTCTAGACGTATTATGCTTTTTCTGAAGCAAAGTGATTATATGGAAAACACTCGTCGCACACACCTGCCTTCTAGCTCCGCTATCATTGCTCTGTTGAGCTGATATAGCACGGAATTGTATCAGAGGTCTGGACGAAGACACACAAGGAAGCTGAATAAATGGATGCGGAAACACTTTAAGTAAAAGTTAGGCTTCAACATCAGTAGAATCAGTCATTCAAAAGCATACATATCTCCAGAGGAGAGTGTTCTACTTCTGCTGATAATAACTTTTAAACCCAAAAACGTTGTTGCGTTAGCAACTTGATATTGAACTTAGACAAGGCAGCAGTTGCATTATACAGCATCGATATTCTGATAAACCCCTGAGTACCCTCCAGATAAATTACTGTAAATGCGGAAATGTTCGCGGTGGTTTTATGTTCGCGGTTTTCGCGGTGAACTCTTAAACGCCAAGGAAAATGTTATTAGCCGAACCAAAACACTCTCCTCTGGCGTTGTGTATGGCTTTAAGGCATCATTCCCATTATTCATCACATCCAATGGGTCTGCATGAAGAGCACTACTCAATTCCTGGATTATGAATGGTTCCCTTATTTGTTCTTCTGTTCTTAATTTTCGTCTCCATGAAAAAAGGCTTTTTCATGGAGATACTGTTTTGCGTGCGTTTAGTGTTTGTGTGTATGTTTGTGTCACGGATGTTTAAAGTCAGAATAACTGTAGAACATGTACATGGATTGTAATGATATTTGGTATGTAGGTAGGTGTTAGGAGGAGGAAGGTCAAGGTCGATTTTGGGCCCCCTGGTATGTGTCACTGGAACTGCAATGACGTATTTGTCAAAATCTTCTAAGGAGAATAACTGAGGAAAGGATCGACAGATTGTCATATTATTTGGTACACAGGTAGGTTGGACAGAGATGTACACACATAAGTGCAAATTATGCAAATGAGACTGAATTTGCATAAGTAAGGAGGAAAATCGTTTGCATGTGTGTCGCCGGATGCTTAAAGTCATCATAACTGTAGAATGCGTAAATGTATTGTAATGATAGTTGGTATGTGGGTAGATGGATTGTAATGATATTTGGTATGTGGGTAGATGTCGGAAGGAGAAAGGTCAAGGTCGATTTTGGGCCCCCTCGTATGTGTCACTGGAATAATTGACGAAAGGAGAGACAGAATTTCATATTATTTACTATGCAGGTAGCTTAGACAGAGATGTATACAATGAACTGCAATTTATGCAAATTGGACTTAATTTGCATAAGTAATGAGGAAAATCTATATTTGCAGTGTTGTCCATTGCATATTGTAGACCATCTGTCTCTTGTAGTAGCTATTTATAGCGAAAGTGGGTCACTTCTCCTGGGCCCGACAGGTGTGGGTCATACCATTGAGCGATATAGAATGGGGGGAACTGGCTTAATAAAAAACAAAGTTTCATGGAGATTTTGGGTCCTAAGACTCTTGTTACAAATTCGGTTGAGTTTGTATTAATAGATATGTGGTCTTTTAGAACATAACACTCTAAGTTGAGTATGCCTTTAAATGCCCTTTAAAGGAGTCCTAAATTCCATCTCCAGAATTTTCTAACCGTTCATTCTTACCCAATCAAATATAGACGTAGCATTTACCATTGCGATGCCACCCATTTGTGTGCAGTCTTGCATCTACTGCAATGTTGGAACATTTTGCTGAGTGTTGTATCCTATAATGACAGATACATTGTATTTTATAACCTATCTAAATTATCCGTAAGTCATGCCTTGAATCTGTGCCCATAGGTCGAGACTAGAGAGTAAAGTCAGGAGTTCAGTTATGACCTGCGCCGTTTCTTGTTTTGTATCAAAAGGTTTACATCGACATGACTTCACTGAAAACTTCTGTGCACAAAAATGAATATTGGACCTATGGAGTAGCCCCCAATACCTGGAGTAGTCCTGGACCTTGCCTCCAACACGTCTAAAATAACGTATTTACTGTTCACCGTCCGGAAACACTAATTCATCGTTTCACCTTGTCTTTTTCCCTCTTTCCAGACGTTCGTGGTAATCGCCAAGGACAGGACAATCTTCCGTTTCAGCACAACGAAAGGATGTTACCTCCTGTCGCCGTTCAACCCGCTCCGCCGACTGGCGCTCTTCACGCTTACACATTCATATCCTTTCACGGCGTCATATGCATACATGTGTATATCTTTAGTAATATGTGTATATCTTAAGTTATGATACATATACTGCGCAATGCCGCCGGGATACAGGTGGCTCATATTTTCATTTCTAAGGTCTTTCATCTTTGAGACATTCAGGTTTGAAAGATATATGCAATGGTTGGCTTTGCCTTCCAGAATTTGGCAATCTTGCCCTTGACCATTCTTTGTATAACTGTGTAGAAATCATAACAGAAATCTGCTATACGTTAATGTATACTGAAGAAAGTGACAGCAATTTTCATTCAAAAATGCATATAAAATGCTGAATGGTGTGTCCTTGAAGTGACGACATCATCTAAAGACGATGGTGTTTGATGGTTCCAAAAGGGATGTGAAAAGACGGCAGAAAGCCTCGTGACTTCCATCATAGATTGCGCGCCGTCCTTAGTATTCTCCTGCGATTGGAGGCGATCAGACTTACAAAAGCAATATTGTTGCCATATCAACAAACGAGAACAATTTGTCTAAACCATGTTGATCTTGGGTGGTTTTGGTAGTGGGCAGAACTCGACACTTGTCTCTGGAATAGCGAGAAAGTATAATACAGTAGAATCCGCTTAACTGCACCACCCGTTTGTCAGCGTTTTTGGTGCAATTATCCGGTTGGTGCAATTATGCGAAATGCCCAGCTGGACAGCACCACCACGGGCGAGGGGGTGTATTGTTAGTCAGAAACGCTAGCACAAAGAAAACAGACGAAACTAGAAAGGCCGTCATTTGCCCCTGAGCAAATACAGCATGTTTAGCCATACTCCTCTCCATGCAAGAAGTGGGCTGTCCCAAAATAATACTTGGGCAAATCGAAATATTAACTGCATGTAGAAAGGCAACATTTGCGAGAGCATCATACTTCGCCAATCTCCCTCCCGATGCATAAATTGACTGTTCCAAAATCACCCGTGCAAAAAATTCTCTCTACAAGTTCTGCGAGACCCCAAGAGCTTCTTACTGCAAAGGCTTGCGTGTGTTCCTGCAATATGACCTCAGATGACCTAAATAGAACAGTGTTCTTTGGCCAGTAGCAAATGGAACTCGGGGATCCTTAGATAGAACATGGATTCCTTGGCCAGCAGCAAAT
The DNA here is from genome assembly GCF_035083965.1 of Branchiostoma lanceolatum. Classification (NCBI taxonomy): domain Eukaryota; kingdom Metazoa; phylum Chordata; class Leptocardii; order Amphioxiformes; family Branchiostomatidae; genus Branchiostoma; species Branchiostoma lanceolatum. Next base: position 954,670 of record NC_089737.1, read on the forward strand.
AGAACATGGAACGGGGATACCACTTTTGGCCTGTTTTTGGTCTGAAAATGGGCCCAAAAGTCCCCAAAATGAAGCATTTTGAAGTGATGTACATCAGAAATGTGATTGAAGTCCTGTAGGGACATGTTCAAGGCACCCTTGTACCGAATTTCAGGTCACTTGCTTGCAATACCAGGGCACAGGAGCCCAAAATAGAAAAATTGACTAAAAATGCCCCAAAAAACCTCCATAAAAATGATTTTTAGGCCTGTTTCAAAACAATTAAAAAAGGGTCTGGGGGTATTTGCAATCTTTACCTACATGCCAAATTTCAGGTCGTTTGGCCCAAAAATGACGGAGTAGATTCCATTTGAAGATATGGCAGGAGAAGGAGAAGAACATGAACAAAAACAATATGTTGAGCCATACTAGGTATGGCTAAACATAATTATTCAGTTATTAACTTTATTTATTGACCCTTTACTGAAAATAAAGAAATGACTACGAACCTGTTTTGATTTTGCATTCTTTCATTTTTCCATGCGATCTACCGCATTACAACACACGTAATGTTACAGGGGAGGCATTCTGAAACATCGTCATGCCACTCATGGGATAACAGTTTCTGTGTTACATTACGTAGAGTGCAGTTGTCGATTTACGTAAATAATGTACCGCCATGAAACTAGGAATTGAAACCAAAACTTGGTTACTGATTACGGGTGACTAGCCCGGGACCTCCCATACGATTCCTATCAACGTAACTGTCAATGGAGACCGCCTTCGTTTGTTACTCAAAACAGTTTTAAACATATTGGCGGTATTGCGCCTTTACATCGGCAGGTATCGGCTCAGTTGTACCTCGTTTGCCGATTTTAGCGCACCTTTTCAGTTAACTTGTCGAGGATTTTTGAAAAAAAATTGGTGCAGTTATCCGGCATTGGTGACCATGCGCGGTGCAGATATGCGGAGTCACTAACAATGCAGTGAATGGGAACCGGTTTTGGATATTGGGATTCGGTGCAATTAAATGGAAGGTGCGTTTATCCGATGTGCAATTAAGTGGCTTCGTCTGTACTTAACATTGCCCTAAATTGAATTGAATTGAATTTAATGCACATGCAGAGTTTGCTTGGTGAAGATTCTATCTGAGTAGTTTGATAATTCAGAAGGGGACGACTGTACGCCTGTGTGCCATGGACTTTTCTTTTTGTGGTTCCCCTTTGCAATATTTTGACGTTCAGTAGATAACATTAACTGCATGTTGATGGTGATAAAGGCATGTCATTTTTCGGCCGGTTTTTCGTTTTAATTATGCGCTGTTGCTTTGTGACGTATTGTGCTGATTTGAGTTTCGCTGAGTTGAGTTGAGTTGTGTTGTGTCATGTTGGGTTTGTCTTATGTGTTTGGTATGATTGCGTGCCGTGTTGTATCGCTCGGTATTGTGTCGTGTTGGCGTGTTGTGTTATGTCGTGTCGTGTCGTGTTGTATTGTGTTGTGTTGTGTTGTGTCGTATTGTGTTGTGTCGTGTCGTATTGCGTTGTGTTGTGTCGAGTCGTGTAGTGTTGTGTTGTGTCGTGCAGTTTTGCGCGGTATTGCGATCGTTTCGTTGTGCCATACCGTGCTGACAATGACGATGGAAATCAAGCAATACAATGTTGTGAAAATGTTAGTGCTTTGATTTTTCTCCTGTACGCTCTGTTTTTAGGTAACCTTTTTTATATATTTGTCTAAGACATTCCCCTACTTTGGCCTCGTCGCCCTATGAAGAGGAATAGCTTATTCTCTTCTATCGACTTTTTCTGTCGGCTAAATTTTCGATCCAGGAATTCTGGCGTTTGCATATTGAGACAAGTCTTTCTCGTTTGATTCACACTGCTAGAAGCAGAGATGATTCTATGGAAATTTGATATGACTTTTGGACCGGGCACTGATTCATACTCTCGGGCGGGAATGTTAAGTGTAACGTGGGAATTCTCCCCACGCACGCGACACTTTTAATAATTTATACAGTTTGTGCTACAGCAGATAATAGATAAAAGTGGCGCCCTGGAGACTTTGGACGGATTTTTGAAGTGAGCTGGATTGATTGATGGCTCCATTCAGAATGCTCATAGTGCAAGGAAATTGTGGAATAGGGCTTGGTGGTATCTGTGTGGTGCAGAGCAAACATCGTAACACTACTGCTATATTTCTATGAGACGAGTAGATGGATGACACGGATCATGGACCATTCGTGACCTATAAAAAATCAGACCATCTTCTACTCGCATTGGTGCAAGTACATCACACAAGTCTGCTCCTGGGGCGCATATTCAGATGACTGAAACAGCAATTACTCAAAGGCAATGCAGATGTACGTAAAAATGGATCTAATAGAAAATAAAATCCTCTGAACTAGTCCCACAGATAACAAGACTACATAAAAGTTACCTGGCATGCATAGTAAATGCAGAACGCCCATTATTCTTTGAAAATTGCAGGAAATTGCTGTCGAACGCTAGCAGCGGCTAACATAATTTTTTTCAATTTGGTGTTTTCCCTTACTAGCACATAATAGAAATATGCTAATATCTGTTTTTGCCGCCAATTGTGCTGCCTTCCCTTAGACATCGTCCAGGACATGGGTTTGTTTACATCTCCATTCCACTAGACGCTGTTGGCGCTATGACCTCGCTGAAAACTAGATTAGATTTGTGTAACCCTTCGTTTTATAATCAAAATATCATGTAAAATGAAAATATATGACTGAAAAGACACCAAAAAAAAACTTAAAAGATTTTTTGAGCGGTCTGTCAAATGAATCGGTAACAGGGCAGACGCAGCGAGGTCACGCCATAGTGGAATTAGAAACAACAAATAATAGCATTCAGATGATAAAAAGGCGTTATTTGAATTAATTTTCAGTCATAATTCACATCCATCAATCAGGCCAACTTGTAACATATGGATGTAGCCTCCGATGCAGACTCAACCCGGCTGTTTTCTTTTTCAAGTTATTGTTTTTATACTATTATATTTTTTTTCTTATTGCTGGCCCGGCCAGCAATAAGAAAAAAATATATAATAGTATAAAAACAATAACTTGAATAAGAAAACAGCCGGGTTGAGTCTGCATCGGAGGCTAATATGGATGGACTTGTTCAGCTGGCGTCCATACTCTGACACCGTTTTATTCTTGTTGCCAAGTTCTAAAAAAACGTACGTTATCGAACAGCCGTCGGGTAGAACGTATAACTCGCCCAAGAAAATACATTTTCCAATCGATTTTTTCTCATTGATTAAACTGTTTTTGCGTAACGATCCAATAACTAAAACAATAACACACGAATATTGAAAAATGACAACAACCCTAATGTCGGGTTTTTAGTCACTTTTAGAGGAAACGCTACGTCATTGTGAAATTAAAAAAATTCTGACGCTTCCATTCATAAGAAAGATCCCCGACAGATACGCATTCGCCTGCAGAGCTTATAGTCTAAGGTCTGATTGCTCAGATTTTGTTTATTATCATGAAGGTAATGTAACGTTATGATATCGCGTAACTAAAATGGCTACTTCCTTGTTCAAAATATTCAATCAATTGAAAATCTCACAAATAAAACCGGCTGGCACCACACAAAAATGGCAAAAGGTAGGCGACCATGGTGGTGACAAATATTTTGGAGACATTAATTATTTTACAATTTTCCACCTCTATTGTCCCCTTGGCAAAGAATGGACGATAAGTGAAAGTGATATGCTTGGTACGCCGTCTGATATTTTGAACCAACAGAGTAGTCGATCTGAGGTGCCTAAAACATGTGTGCTGTAGGCTGTGAGTCGTGTGAATATGTTAACTGCTGATAAATGAATCAGTCGCTGGAAGTCCTAATAGATGTGACCGATAAACAATGCAGGTAAACGACATTATTTGCAGGATCAATTGTTCATACCATAAAATCATGATCTATGACTTTTGCTCAGTTGAAATCTTTCATTGGTAGTCTAGCCTGTATTTAGCATCGTGTTGTCTACGGATATACCAGTCTCAGACTAACAAGGCTTCGAAAGATTACGCTCTTCAGGCAAAGGAAACAGACAACCTCAGACCACACCTTATCACTAACTTAACACTAAAAGTACAATGCGAAGGCAATAGTAAACGGAATCTTTCATCTAAAGGCAAGAAGTAAACTATGAATATTCCATATGCCTCTGAAAGGAGATGAAAAGAATGTTACTTTAATAATCGGCGCTTCCACTCTACGAAGAAATCTCACAAAATTCATCAAGTTTGAATTTACCAACCGTTTAAGTTACGCAACCTTAATACCACCCCAAGACCTAAGCAATTGATCACTGGATGTTTAAACTGACTTCACCTCCTTCCCGTGTCACTATTGAGTGATGGTTGTTGCGCCCTGGTGTAGATAGCCAGCCTCCTTTATTCCTGCCACGATGAAACCAGAGCATACGGGTGATCAGAAAACTCCTGCGATATGACAATCCCAGAAAATAGGAGAAAAGCCGACAGTTCCTCTTCAATGCTATCCGGGCGACATACTGTTCCTTCCTGTCTTTCCCGCTCTGTGCATTGGTGTTCATGTAATGTTGTATTCGATGCCAAAAGCTGACACGTTGAAAGCTTTCTTTTAAATGATAAGTCATTTTTACAACAATCGGAATTTTTCCTTAACTGAAGCTCACATTATTCAGCACCTTAGTCATGCTGACCATCCTTGTCAACTGCGTTTTCATGGCGCTGAACGACCCGCCGAAGATCACAGAGTAAGTACCTTTTTAGTCTTATTTTCTAATTGACATGGTATTGTCATGAGATTGTTCCGTTACATGATTATCGAAACCTTTGGATAGGCACATAGAGTGGTATGGAAAATCAAAGGTTTGTTTTGTTATTGACATTCCAGTTGCAGTATATGGATCATGTCATGTATTTTTTTCCTCCCCAGACACACAGTACTTCGTGTTTTATATGGATACAACTGTAGTTCATGTGGTTCGCGGTGCAGGCAATCGTCAAAGCATGTATCTGAATGACGCGACATAAAAGGCAAAGAGAGGTTAAGCTCAGAAACACAGGAAACACAATGCTGTCGTGAATTTCCCTCGCGGCTTAAAGAGATGCAATCTATAGAACCTATTTACAAAAATGAACTCAAAGCGGTACTCAACTCCAGAAGTAATTTTTTCAGATACTTTTTTCTGGTCCTTCTGCACTATTTTCTGAACTTTTAAGAACTAATTGGATTGGTGAGTTTTGGACTAGGCAGCAGTTACATTATGCAGCAATGACATGCTGATAACCCCCTGAGTACCCTCCAGATAGATTACAGCCAGGTGCAAATCTTGGGTTATTATCTTTGCAATGTGTTTCCGGATACTAGTTTGTCAATTTATAGCCTCATGAAATATTTTTCTAAGAAAACTGGGCCCTAAATGGTCTCTGATCTGAAATCCATACTTCAGATTAAAAAGTAGTGCCTCAGAAAAAGTGGGTGATCTTGACAATCATACCTGTTTTGTGTGTGAGCTAGCTCTTCATCAATCTGCGGCTTTTGCAACGTAATTAACATCTTGCTTTGGACCAAAAATTGACTCGGATCTTAAGCTATCATCTGATTGGATCATCCCATACTCAGATGCCAAGAAGGTCTGCATCATCATTCAGCTACTGGATTATAGAGGGTCCATTTTGTTGTTAAACTGTGATTAAATGTTACCAAATTTGGTTGATCTTGCATTCATTAAAATGTGAAATATGGTCCCACAGAAGATAGCATCTGTTTCTGAAGTTGAATAACCTTTGATTTAATTGAGAGTCAACGAAGATGATGGGGGGAGGGGGTGGTTTCCCACGTGACATGAATACAACGTAGCCTATCTTCACTGATCTGGTCTCAGTTTGCTTGGTTTCTGGTTCCCCGTTACCATTGCAGGATGGCTACTTGTAACAATGTACATACATAAATGCATCTCATGTTTATCACCCATGCGCGACCTTTAGAATTATCCACGCCTTTAACTATCGTGTACCATCCGTGTCCCAGCGCAAGAGCCGTCCATGGTACTAATACCATGTCTGCTGTGAATGTCATCCATGTTCGGCACTAGAGCTGTCCATGGTGCTGATACCGCGACTGTTGTGAATCATTCATGTTCGGCACTAGGACTGCCCATGGTACTGATACCAAGTCTGCTGTACGTCATCCATGTTCGGGACTAGAGCTATCCATGATGCTAGTACGATGTCTGCTGTACGTCGTCCATGTTCGGGACTAGAACTGTCCATGATGCTAATACCATGTCTGTCGTATGGCATCCATCTTCAGCACTAGGGCTGTCCATGATGCTAATACCATGTCTGCTGTACGTCGTCCATGTTCGGGACTAGAACTGTCTATGATGCTAATACCATGTCTGTCGTATGGCATCCATCTTCAGCACTAGGGCTGTTCATGGTGCTAATACCATGTCTGCTGTGTATGTCATCCATGTTCGGCACTAGAGCCGTTCATGGTGCTAATTCTATGTCTGTTGCGAATCATTCATGTTGGGCACTAAGGCTGTCTATGGCGCTAATACCATGTCTGTTGTGTATGCCATCCATGTTCGGCACTAGAGCTATCCATGACGCTAATACCATGTCTGTTGTACGTCATCCATGTTCGGGACTAGAGCTATCCATGACGCTAATACCATGTCTGCTGTACGTCATCCATGTTCGGTACTAGAGCTGTCCATGGTGCTAATTCTATGTCTGTTGCGAATCATTCATGTTGGGCACTAAGGCTGTCTATGGCGCTAATACCATGTCTGTTGTGTATGCCATCCATGTTCGGCACTAGAGCTATCCATGACGCTAATACCATGTCTGTTGTACGTCATCCATGTTCGGGACTAGAGCTATCCATGACGCTAATACCATGTCTGCTGTACGTCATCCATGTTCGGTACTAGAGCTGTCCATGGTGCTAATTCTATGTCTGTTGCGAATCATCCATGTTCGGGACTAGAGCTGTCCATGATGCTAATACCATGTCTGTCGTATGGCATCCATCTTCAGCACTAGGGCTGTTCATGGCGCTAATACCATGTCTGCTGTGTATGTCATCCATGTTCGGCACTAGAGCCGTCCATGGTGCTAATTCTATGTCTGTTGCGAATCATTCATGTTCGGCACTAGGGCTGTCCATGGTGCTAATACCATGTCTGTTGCGAATCATTCATGTTCGGCACTAGAGCTGTCCATGGTGCTAATACCATGTCTGCTGTGTATGTCATCCATGTTCGGCACTAGAGCCGTCCATGGTGTTAATACCAAGTCTGCTGTGAATCATCCATGATCGGCACTAGGGCTGTTCTTGGTGCTGGCATAACAATGTCCAGACTTTTTGTTGTTGTTAATGTCTCAGCAGCTTTCACCTTTGACCTGTATGTGAGCAGTTGGATCCGTGAACACGCTTATCAGCAGCGCGACGCTACAAAATCATAACTACAACCTGCATGACATCTGATTATGTCTCGAGACGATAGTGTGTCGAGCACATTATTGTTGTGTTGCTGTGTTTTTTTACGTTCTACATGTACTTCCTTTGTGTGTTTTTTCGCTTTCATAACAGTACCTTACAGTTTTAGAGATAATGATGGAACGTCTCCATATGATTTATAGTTCTACTGCCGTTTGTGAAACAAAAAGTATTCGCATTATTTGATTTCTACTACACGTGAGTGAAAATCTAAAACCTTCTTGTGTGACAAGGCGTGGTAAAGCCATAATCTGTTATTGCAAATTTTAAGGCCACCACACTAATGAAGAGATCTTTGATATCATATATAGAACAACCAAAAAAAGCGACAACAGCAAAAATAATATGAATTTATACCCATACGCATTTTACTTAAGCTACGTGTTCACTTGCATAATCTATCTTTGCATTGTGAGGTTTAAAATACTGCAACTGAATGTTGTTATTTGTAGCCTTAACATGATGCTCAGACTAGTCTTCCTATAGAGAATATTTCGCATTGTGACGTCGAGAACAATATCTAGATATGTAAACTTGCACCGTAGAAAGTAAATGTCCTTTGTCCTCTGACTTCGCTACAATTGATCAACAGCATCTCATACCTGCAATGAGCTGGCAAAATATAACCTCGGCGCCTCGAACTCTGTCTCTTTTGTATTCTGCCGTCGTCTCTCCACCCAGCGACCGTTTCTAGTGCTGTGCAAACAGCGCGTGCGTTGGACACGGGTTAGAAAGCCGTGGAAGCATCTAGAAGGTTCAAATGGCGCCGAAGATAAAGTCATCATCGTAATCTGTCTAGATTACCATCCAATAATTCAGTCTGTATGCATATTACCAGTCTCATCGCTTTATGTTTTCTAATTTCTATGTTTGCATTGGTGCTGCAGTAGAATCTGACCTGTGATAATGTCTGCTTACACAAATAAGACATGTCAACCTTCGGGAATATTCTTAGGTTTCAGTGACATCAACGCTGAGGAAATAATCCTCTCAATATTTCTCTGCTCAAAGTAACTGCTAGGTGTAAATTCTGCCAGATTTCTGTGTCTATTCCCACACGATCGACACAAATTTCCCAAGCAAGTTAAAGGAGCACCGCGCCAAGAGATGCGTCACCTATCAGATATAGGCACAGATACAATACCATCAATGAGTTTCAGCTAGCAATAGTGGGGGAGTACATGAAATGCTTGGGGAGTATCACGTGTGATTCAGATTCAGGGACATGAACTGAACCTAGAACCTTCAGATTACTACTGCCCTGACCCACCGGTGTAAAGGTCTACGCGTCATTAACTTTAGAAGCTAGTTTGTATGTTGATGAAGGTTAGACATCCAGGTAATAAGATACGCCCAAAAGAGTTACTCAAGCAACAAACTTCACAAAAGCAACGTCACAAACTCCTTAGTCACTGACGAAAAACAGCGTATGCTCTCTGACTGTTTCAAAACTGTATCCAGTTGAGTAATTATTTTTTGCTTGTATGTAGTTTTTATGTTGTAAATTTAATTCTGAACGAATGAGAAAAATATCCTTTTAGTTCCGCCAAAGAAAAGAGCTTTACTCCAATCTGCGAATGATTGGCACGATTCTGTTCTGGGAATGATGAATAATTCAGACTCAGCATTACCATGTGGGAGATAATTGCGCGCCCCCCCCCCCCCCCCCATTTTTGTGAATGAAATTGTACCGCTGTGTACAGCTTAATCCACCATTACGGGGCTTTTAACAAAAACATAAGTTTAGAATATTGAAACATTCATTGATGTATATTAGGGCACATTATATTTCAAAATGATGCTTCGAAATGTGAAGTCAAGACGTCACATCAAACCGGCAACAATAAAACAAGAAGCAAATAATCACATTTCTCCTGATTACTCCTCGGCGGTCAGTCATCATATGTCTTGAGAATAGTATCATGTATGAATTTCCTAAATATTATGTGATGAAGCATGTCGTTTATACAGAGTTAATGTCGGCAGAATACATCAATGGCTGTGCTATTTATACACAGATTGGACATATAATTATCATGTTAAACCCTGGCCTCCCGCCGGACCTCTAGGAAGAGAGAAATTTGGATTCACAATCAGGACAACCGTAACGTGCTTTCAATCCTTCTTGAACAGGGATGCTGTCTGCTTCTTGGTTGGAGTGCCTCTTCATGAAGGAGCCACAATGATACTTAACGTTACCCTTCCTCTCCACATGCATTTCACAGTGGATTCGTGATCGATCAGAATAATTTGGACTTGGCATCGTATTTCTTCCGCATAGTTTTTACAATCGTCACCATCACCACAAGGTTTCGGCTATTTGGTTCTTAGAACTTTGGATTTTATCTGTAGATACGTTTTGCATTAAAGACATGTCATACAGAAAAATGTTACGTGATATGCTTTCTGTCCGTACTAAGGCACGGTTTCATACCACCTGTAAACACAAGAATCGTATTCGATGTTGTTTGTATCATTGAAATTTAGGGTAGAATCAACATTTTAAAAATAAGTGCACAGTAAAATGATAATGAATACCCCACATGCAAGAGTTAATTGATATACATCATCTGTGATTAAGATGGATTCATTTTTCTATCAAAACCAACCCTTTCTTTTCTTTTGTCGATGCGTACCCATCATACTCAAAGATCGTCCTCACATTATGCTGTCTTGGAAGATTTATTTGGATTGCTACAAAGTGCTGTCCTGTGGATGTGTGTCGACTTTGTGCTTCCTTCGCCGTGGCAAGTCTGTGGCCCCCTGCTGTCGTGTGCGAGGGCCCCTTCCTGCGTCACAGTATCAATGAGATCTGCAGCGGCTCAGGCGTAAACATGAAAAACAACGACAGAATATGGCCTATATGCGCCACTCCAATCGATTTGGGGAACGTGACGAGGGTCCTGATTGTGCAATTTAAGATGCGAAACCGTTCCAGAATACCAAATCGACCTACCGCCATATTTGTCACCAAAACGGTGTGAAAACACTTTCGAGCCCACCTGAAGGTGCAACAGAAAGTTGATAATGTGTGAAGAAGATCATCAAAAAGTCATTTACAAATACCATGTACAAACAATACAAGACGTTTCTCCACATCATCAGTCTAGTCAATTTACTTAGAAGTAGCATTCCAACATAGATCAACGGGAAGTCTGGCAGATTTGGGTGACATGGTATGAAGTGGACACTTGTATCAATTTTTCTCGATACTTGTATGACATATTTGTATACACGTATTAGCCTTATCTTTTGCTACGGCAGAGGACAAGACCCTACCATTTTATTTCTACGCACCTTGAATGCATAATAGTGGGGGGGGGGCATATTGGGAGTTAAGACACAATCTTGGAGCAAGACCAGTAACAGAGCGTTAAAAAGTCCATAGCTTTTCTGGTTGTATTCTCACGAATATTTCTAGACTCAAGACCAGAATGTTTACCTGAACATGGATTTTCATTATCTATTTCGTTAGTACTGATAGGACGAAAATATTTTTGGTATCATTTTGGTAACTTTCCTGAAAATGATTTGTAATATTTTACCCAGTAGAGTAGTGCCAAACATAGAGCCCAGAGCGCAGAACGATAGATTGAAGTTACATGAAATAAAATAGTGTAATGGGGGAAATCAACAGAAATCGAAATGGGGCCCTATGTCGCAAGGGCTAGTGATCGGGAGGCCCTAGTGCGGGGGGAGTTTGGCACTGATTTGTTAACGTATAAACGTGCAACAATGCATCCCATCTGGAACTACAACGCTCCTGACCAAAACGGAATTATGACAGAAATAAGCCACCTCTGATGAGTTTACTGGTGAACTGGAAATGTTCTGTGTGATGGGAATTGTATGAGTAAACCTCGGGAAGAATCTTACCTCTGAGATGGACATGCGATTTCCTTCGTATAAAGATTTATGAAGTACTGGTATATTTCTTTGCCCGATGGTCCAAAAGAGATAAGTAATAACTAATACATAGTGTTATCATTAGGAACCTACTTATGTCTGAGGGCGTCAATACAGATACGAAACTGGAAGTAATTCGTGTTTGATCTTGAGGCAGTAAGACAGGGTATATGTCACTGGAACACAATACAACATGAACAGTCCCGGGCCTGCCAGTATCATGAATCATCTCATTTCAACAGTCATTGAGAACATTTTTGACAGGGTTTTTACTGAGTGGACGAAGGTGTTTTTTTCTTGGCCCTTGACAACTTCACCAATTTGTGGAAATGATAGCACTGGGTGATGAAAGTGAAGTAAAACTGGTACCGTGCATGATGATGGCGCCACCAGCTGGTTCCGTCTCCCCCAGCCTGCGGAGACGGCAGTCTGCCTAACTGTGGTGTGTGAGCTGCCGGGCCGGGGCGGGGCAGGCTTTACCTAACTATCCAACAGCTTTTCCAACTTCTTACAAAATATCGATTACAAATGGATGATATGGGTCGCACAATTAAACTGCTGCCGTGAACTACGCATCCGAAAGTCTATATTGAGCACTGTAAGAGAGATGAGGTTAGATATCATAGGGTGTTCCGTCCGCTTGGTTGACTTTGTTTTTGTAATAAAATGTTCAAAATAATCCAATTGGGGAGGTCATTCGTTTCAAACAAATAGTCCATCATTACAATAATATACTGATTCAATTCAACTGGCATTATTTTACAGCGGTAGTGTGTTTCAGGTGGTATGGCGGTACAGTATCACTTGTTCCCGATCCTATACTTAGACTCTATAGCCCGTTGAATCATTCATTAGGTGGCCATATAAACGGGACTATCTATCACGTTTCCCCTACATGCATCGATGATAGAAGCAATAAACCAATTAAGAAACTTCCGTTTGGCTTTTAAAGCACTTAGAATCAATACCATATTCTAATACTCAATGATAAATGGCAAACCCTTCTCTCCTCTTCTGTCGAACTTACCTATCAACGATGTCATATCATCGCTACCAGACAACGCTGACCAATCAACAGCCTCCCTTTACAAAAAAATCATCTACAGGAGAAGAACATTTGATAGTATTTGAATGGCTACTTAAATGGGCTATATGATAATCACGTTAATGTCCCACCTCTTCCTCGGTGTATATTGTGAGTCACAATTTTGTGACATAAGACCCGTTCTGTTTCTATAGCCATTTAGTAAAAACCACCTCCTTCGCTTCGCTCACTGCTTTATTCCTTCCTAGGTACTTTGCCCCTCGTGAGGTTATATGGGGGTATGCAAGATGATGATTCCATCTCTATATGGATCGTGCAGGCATTATGTCAGCATATACATCTGGTAGGGGTTGTGGGCATTTATTGTATTTAAGATAGTATTCCCTCATATCACCTCTGACGGTGTCAAACCGCACTTTCAAAACATCTTACTACCCTGTCGGTGCCTCTCATTTGACAAGTTTGGAAGCTGTCAATTTTATATATGTATCCTATATCATATATAACGCTGTATGGATTTATTGACATTTACGTCGAATCATAATAGCTAAAGGACCCCCCTTAAAGATAACGCCCATGTAGCTGCCCTGCGTTCCCTGATGCCGTATATACATTTCGAACAAAGGTTTGCAGGACTTCGAACCTCTGCTTGTAATTGAACATTCCAATCGCGTGAGTGGCGCAATGGTGGCGCCAGACATATCGTGTTGGCTGGCATTTTGTGAGAAACACTGTCTGTCTGCAGGGACCATCCAGGCAGGACAGTAATACTGGTCTGTCATAGCCCATGTCTGTATAGCTTACCCTGCTAACATCAATGACATGCGTAATCTCACGCCCAGCATATGTATGTCAGGGTAGAGACTCCGATCTGGCCATGCCAACATAAATGTACAGTACGACAAACTTAGTACAGCAGACAAATACAACTTCCAACTTTGTCAAACGTCTTATTCGTTCATTACTGTAAATGCATTTGATTTCACGGTGGTTGTATTTCGCGGTAACAGGTTGTCGCAGTGTTTTAAGTTCTGAAACAATTCTTAGGACTGTACAATAAGCTTCCAAAGTACATATTACTTTACGAATTATCGATTTTACCATATCGGAGTTTCCTGACATATATTTGATATCCAGCTTGCCGTGTCTGTCTGTTCTCCCTGGCAATCTGATGAGAATCTTCTTCTTTTTTAAAAACTTGAGACTAATAATGGTAATGGTGAATTAAGATTTTATAAAAAAGCTAAAAACAGAATACACTAGAAGAGAAACCTAGTTACTGTTACTATATAGTTTTGATTTAAAATCAGCAAAGTTAGAATTAGCGCCCACCCTCTTGAAATTGAAAAAGGGCGGTACAAGAAGTTACCTGTGGGAGAAAGATTGTGTAACTACTGTATGTACAAAGTGGTGGATGACGAAATACACTTTATGTCAAACTGTCCCTTAAATGATCATGAGGAAAGAAAAGAGCTATCTAAAGAAGCCACCAAAACTTATTACAATTTCCAAACGTTTACTGTTAAGCTCTCAAAACCCACTCATCGCAGAAAAAGTGGGTCACGTCGTCATCCACAGCTTCCAAAAAAGAAGTCAACCCAAAAAGATCCCCAAAAGCTTAGATTGTATCAGTCCGTAGCAGTTTGTAGAATAGTCACTTGTTCCACCTTTATTAACTGTCATCATTATTAACTGGCACTATCTGTATGCTTTTTCAATATATTGTTTCATGTTGCAATTAGCCCTTGAGCAGGAACTTGCAAATAAAACTCAGACTCAGAGACAAAAATCTTCACCGTCTTGACTCTCTGTCCACCATGCACACACCGCCACCACAAACTTTCATCATATGACGTAGAGAGTGACCCCATTTGAAGTTGATGGGCAATAGCACGGTCTACACGACAATGCGAACATGATTCTTTTTTAGTCTGTCGTACTTACTCAACAGGATCCTAATTTAGACCAAACGCTTAGTTATCTCATTCATTCATTCGCTCGTTCTTACCTTCCTTCTACAGATTCATATTCAACGGCATTTACACAATAGAAATGCTGGTGAAGCTTTCAGCCAGGGGTTACGCCCTCCAACACTTCACTTACTTGAGGGACCCTTGGAACTGGCTGGATTTCGCTGTTGTCGTGCTAGCGTAAGTACAGCGATACTATTTGTATAACTAATTTTTGAACGGGTCGCCATCTTAGTTGCCACCCACCGGGTGAGTGTTACGGGGAAGTAAAAGCTGACCGGTTGTGCCTTCTGATTATCAGATATGCTGACAAAATGCGGCGCCGGTAAAGTACCACAGTTTGTTGTCGCCTTCTGTAGAACTGCTGACGTTTTAATGTTGCTCAGAAGTAGATTATGAAGTGTGGCCGCGGCGACTCTGGTGGGAGGACTTATTTGACCCCTAATCTCTATAATGAGGGCCTGCATGGGGGGTCCCGACAACGCTCTACGCTAAATTCGGAGGGCCGGCTACGTAATACGCTAAATTCAGAAAGCCTCCCTACGCTCTACGCTGAATTCAGACAAGCCTCCCTACGCTCTACGCTAAATTATGGAGCGGTCGGCAACGCTCTACGTAAAATTAAAACGGCCGATTATGCTCTACGTAAAAGGGGCATGCAGGCCCTCTATAATATCAATATCGAGAGATATTTAGCAATTGGGGGTCTGGCATCCAGGCTATGCGACGACTGTTTGTTCATTATGAAGGTCTCACATGTACATGTAACATTAGTTTAACGTTGCTAACTTTTTTATACAGTCTTCTTTGTAGCAAATATTCAAATGTAACGGGCTCCTTGCTGGGTGCCCATTACGGAACCCATGGAGAAAATGGCGTCTGTACGGAAGAAAGTTCCGCACAGGAATTCCAGTACTAAAAAAGTCTCAGTACCGGAGCTCCTGTGCTGATGACCACTTGTCCATTGCTGAAAAAGGAACCTATTACATTTGTATATTTGCTTCTTTGGACAGGAATATAACGTTAGTTCGTGAACCTAATTAACCTACATGTTACACTTTATACTATTGCCTGTCCAGGGGTTTCTGTAAAAACCAGGGCCCCGCAGGGCACCCCGAGCCCACGGGGCACCCCGCGTGGTAACCCGCAGGTACAGTGCCTTCACTAAGCCCAAATGTTATCATTATTATTATCATAAAGATAAAAACAGGGCTTGGACTTTTGCAAATATCGGAATTTGAGGCGAAGTCGATTCAGACCATTTCTATCTCCCGCCGGCGACAGGTGACAAGACAAACGGAGGCGCCGTCGTTGCCAGTGAGTTGGTGGGCCGAGGGAAAAACAGCGTTGTGCGCCCCCCTCCCCACTACCAGTGCCGCACTACAATTCTGGCCGGTCGCATCGGGCTTTTGTTTTCCCCAGTTCACCTCTAGTTACAGCCAAAAAAAAAAAAACAAGAAAAATCTGAAATACTCCAGTAGTCACCAGGCTTTCCTCATGTTTTTGTAAACATTGTTGAAGTTTCATGATGCCGAGTTACACGCACTTTCTTCCCGCGAAAACTGGTATTGAGACATCACGCCGCATCACGAAAATTCGACCAATGACATGCAAGTCTCGCGGTTCACGAGATGTAAGCGCGAATCCATGGGATTTTATCGGAAATTGATATTTTTTGCGAGGAGTTTGAAGGCTTGAATCGGACGAATTTTGATCAAATCAGGTGGAAGTTACCGGAGAAATTGACCGGGGATCCGGAAAACATTGGATGTCTTGAGGGCATTTTGTCTAAATGTCTAATTCCCTACTCTCACCTCTCAAATAAATGTACCGGTACGTTGTTGTTTTTTCGCCTCAAAATCCGCCCGTTACATTCTTATTTTAGACGTTACGTTTATTATTTTTTGAAAAATTGGGGCTTTGGGATCCCTCTAAAATCGGAAGTTTAGGTTTTTCTGCCCATGTTTCCCCGGTATTTTTGCTATTTTTCGGCCTAGCGGTGTTGATTTCCCCGCCCGGCGCTATGACCCGGCATTTGTGAAATCCTTACGGCACTCATAACATATGGGTCAATCTCGCTATGATGTTACAAAGTTGACGTTGCTATTGGGCGAAAATAAGACGCCACACTGACATTTCAAAATACAATTTTCATGTGAATATCTTTGACAGTCTCTGTTTACATTATTTACGTCATAAACCAAAGCACGCTGATCAAAAACATGTCGCCGTAGTTCAGTGCACAGGAAAGAATTTAATGACCACTATTGGCAGCGCGGCAGAAAAATAATTCGTTCACAGAAGACATATTACACATAAAAACAGCAATTATAACTTTACTTCCCTTGTGATATGTGTTTTGAGGCCGCAAAATCTCAGAAAGGCAGAAATTTGTTGGTAAACAACAGCACGTTTCGCCATCGAAACATGTCGGCGGCACCACCAGGCGTGGTGACAGTAAAACTAGCAGCATATTGCATAGTGTGTATAATGATCTTTAAAATGATACCGTTAACGCGTGGAAAATATTATATTTTGGGGCAACAATAGACAAAGAATCCCATCTAGTTTAGAAGGGTTGACATTTTAAAATAACCGTAAGATTTTCCAAATTTAGCGCTCAAGTGTGGTTTCTATTGTATTGTAGGCCCAACCCTGGGAACTCGAAGTCCGAGCGTCTCACAAAAACTTTGTTCTCGACGCTATGGAGCAAAAGTTTATGGACATAACCCTTTTTTTGGTGTTCATATTTGTTTTTTTAGGGGGTAATGACTTTAGAAAATATGATTAGGTACAATTAGTTATCTGATGATTTTGATGATATGTCAGTAATAATAAATGATAATGATATCCATGTATAACAATTTACCTTGATCAATTGCTTCAAGTTCCAAGTAGAAAATACATGTATCATGTATACATTTTCACTTGTTGAATTTGAAAGCACCGTTGGCCCCCGGTTAGGGGTCATAGCGGGGAACCTATGCCCAATTTTTGAAAATTATTATTATAGTTTGCGAAGTAGCGAGGGAGATCATCATGATTTGAACAATTCACAGCTATGTACAGTTTTTATGTTCAATATTTTTATACTTAATAGGTATGGTCCTCAGACATAATTGAGTAGATATAACCTACCTGCTTATTATCTTATTTCCCTTGGACAGTTGTATGGACACAGTTTTACCTCGACTGTCAATTTTGAAATTTTCCGGGGGGTACTTTTATTTCAGGGGGTACTTATATTAGATTTTGAAGATTTGTCCGGGGGGTACTTCTATTCTAGAGGGAACTTCTATTTGAGAGGTGAGAGTATTGTCTAATTCCCTATCACGAGGGCCTGCATGCCCTTTTTCCGTAAGGCGTAATCAGGCCGTTTTAGACTTCGTAATCCGTAATCAGCCACCCAAAACCAACGTAATTCGTAATCGGTACATTGGTCGTAACGCGTAATTGGTCACTTTGATTCAACGTAAAACGTAGGCAGTTACCTTTATGCAACGTAAAACGTAATCTACCAGCAAAATGTAGGCTTATTTCCAGCAAAGTCTCCCGGCAAAGTTGCCCCTCAAGATGCAGGAAATAGCATTTCAGAGGGTAAAGATCTCAAAATTTTCCCGTGAAACATGCGCCCAGACCCACTTAGTATTGTCGCGCCTCTGGTAAAAAATATGTTCTGAGGGCGTCGCCCCCAAATGTCAAGCTGGAATCATTGTGTATTTTTCAATCAAAGAGATGCCATAAAACATAGCTTAGATTACCAGCCAAATGTGCCCCTAAAAATGCAGGAAATAGCGTTTCAAAGGGTAAAGATTTCAAAATTTTCTTGGGGTGCATGCCGTCGGGCCCACCTGCGATTGTTACATGCACGCCTCCGGCGAAAATATGTCGGGAGGGCAAACAATCTAGCAGAAACCCTTGTGTACTTTTCACTATAAGTGCAGATATTGCCCCTCAAAATGTATTTGAGCGGGTCGAGATTTTACCATTTTCCCGGGTATTCTCTCGGATCCACCTACAATCGCCGGGCCGCTCCGGCGCGATATATGTCGGGACTCGGGGCATTGCGCACCATACCATTAAACTCTTGTATATTCTTTTCACTTATAGATATGTCATCAAACATAGCTTAGTGTAACAGCAAAATTTGGCACTCAAAATCAAAGTTATAGCGTTGCAGGGGGTCAAGATTTTCAAAATTTTCCCGGACGTCTCGCGCCTTCGCCGCTCGACGTGGTTAACGTACGTTCAGCAATATCTTGCTGTCCCCTCCCATACAAAATTCCCTGCCGCCGTCACGGCTACTCATTATAATTACTATACTCATTATAGTTACTAGTACGGTTTAGTGTGGTCATCAACAGATTCATTGTCACCACAATAAATATAGAAATTAATAGTTTTGATGCAGAACTAGATAGTTGAATCATGCGTTAAGTGTTTAAGTCGGTTGGGAAGCCTCATGATTTAACGTAATTCGTAATCAGCTATGAAAATTTAACGTAATTCGTAATCGGCGGCAAAAATTTTCCGTAAATCGTAATCACTACCCCCCCATGCAGGCCCTCATTTAGTACATACATTATGACAATCGGTTGTGTGTATTTATGGCACATCGCGTCACAGCGAAGCAAGTCAGTGACTTTCGTCCACAAACTGGGCCCCGCGGGTCACTATCGGGTTTTTACAGAAATCCCATCAAGGGCTCCTGTTCGGTCCATGGCTTGGCGGAAAGACCTGTCCGGTCCGGACAGAGGAAAAACCTGTCCAGTCTATTTAGAAAGGTTGAGTCCCCTGGCAGAAAGTGCATAGCAAGCAGTCTGACGTGTTGCTGTATATCCCAACATGATGTGCATTGATTGGATGAATGGGGGTCTGCATGCAAATCTCATTGCTTACGCCACATTCAGAAAGTTTAGCGACAGTGTAGCACTGTAGAACTGTTGTATGAGACCTAGAGTAGAACAGTAGTGGGAGACCCTGCGAGGTCCCGAATAGAGATGACCTAGATACAAGGAGACTAGAGACTCTAAGAGTAGAGCGATAGTAAGGTTCCCGTTGGAATGATACGCTGTGTTGGACCGTACGTCCCGAGGTTAAAGAGTAAGCACCATACCTACATACAGTACGAGGCCTAGTCTACATTTGTCACATTGTCACACTGGTGTCGGAAGTGGGTTGCTGCTGAGATTTTCTCTATTTTCTCGGAAGCTGTGTTGAGTGCAACGACAACAAGAATGGCGGGCAAGGCTGATCTTACTCTCTTGGCGAAATTTACGGGACGGGACGTGAACACCATAAGCCCCGCCCCCTGTTCTATTTCGAACACCTCCGTCAAAAACAGCCCCTGACAGACAAAAACGGCCACGTGCTTGGCTATCTAATATACAGACTGTCTTTTGTTGAGCTTTTTTGGCTCTCGAAACCCTTTCAGAGCGGACCAAAGAAAAATGTTATGCCTTCTTTGTGGACGGCTGTATCCAGCAAGTTGGGTTGTTTGAGGAGGGGGTAGATGTAGTTACGATGAGAGCGAAATGTTTTCAGTCCATGCGGAAGCGGGTTGCCTCGCATAGCATTACCTTGTTGGTGACCATCAGAGCCGGATTTTTGACAAGCAGCTGATGCACATGTAAAACAGGTTACGTTTATTTGTGACAGGTTTCCCACTATATGTTGACCGCATGAATTGCAGCTGCATGTCCTTTAGTAATTAACCATCAAAATGCAATTCTTTTACTTACCGTGTCGCATTCATATTAGTCAGTTTCATACACAAGTACAGAAGAGGCGGAACTCTGTACTAGCGGACTTTGTACTAAATTGTAGTAGTTGTCAATGTGTTTTAAGCTCCCTCCTCATGAATGCCCGAGCCATTTTCTTTTTCATTTCGTTTTTTTCCAGAGCATACATGCAGCCAATGCAGTGAAAAACCTGTGACAGATGTACAATACCCTGCTTAACACGTGCCATTTCTGTCCAAATAGCGCTGTTCTTGACGGAAGTGTTCCAAATAGAACGGGGTTCTATATGTTCGATATGGTGTTCGACTGGAACGGTCCATTGTTATGTGGCCAGTTGTAGTGAAACCATATAGGCGTTAAGTCAAGGAATTGTTGTTGAATCACCCGTGCTGAACTGCCCCAGCTGGTGCCAAATTCCGAGTTTGACCTGAAAAGGACTTGGGGGTCATCCGAGTGGGTGCCTTCGAAGTGAGGAGCTACGTAAGGAGGGTTAACTCCAAAGGAAGTACAGACCAGGTCTGACGGGGGCGGGTCCCATTATCCCATTCATTCATTATCAGGTGGCTATAGCCAGTATAGGTCCCTTGCTCAACAACAATTCCAAGGCCCATCGTCCATGATAAAACACGGCCATTTTTGTAACAGCTTTATTACCCTCAAATTTACTTTCAATGTAGAAAACGTTATGAAAAACAGTCAAGAAACGTTAACCACGCCGAGTTTGAGCTCAATCGAAAATAAACTCACTGGTCTGTCATCGTTACTACAGGAAGCTGGTAAAAAATCACTAAAATTACGATGTACAAGACATCAACATAACAAACACAAAAACAAGAAAAACTGGTTTAATGACAACTGTGCAACGGCCAGACGTGACCTAAACAATCTTGGTAAACTACTTTCAAAAAACTCCCGTGACCCTTTCATTAGAGGCAAGTACTTCAAAATGAAAAAGATTACACTTGACTTATTAGAAAAACGAAAAAGGTCATACAAAGACAATATTCTACAACAGCTTAATTCCCAAACCAGCAACAATCCTTCAACATTTTGGCAACTAATCAAACAATTTAAAACATCTGGTCGTGTATCCACTGAGGAAGCAGTGGACAGTCAAGCTCTCCATACATACTTCAAACAGTTGTATGGAAGTGATGAAAAATCCAACTTACCCAAAACAAACAATGGCTTCCATATTCACATTGAAAATAAACTGAATGAAATGGAAACCGAACTGTCAAAACACAACCCTTTAGATACAGTAATACAAGCCAGCGAAATCAATCAAGCAATCTCACAATTAAAGAATGGTAAAGCCTCAGGCAATGATCTTATATTAAATAAAATGTTGAAATGTGCCGCACATGTTCTAACAAAGCCGTTAGCAATTTTATTCAACCTAATCATGTCATCAGGCCACTTCCCTAAACAATGGTGTGAAAGCCACATCGTGCCACTTCACAAAGGAGGCTCTAAAGAGGACCTGAATGATTATAGAGGAATTTCTGTAACAAGTTGCCTAGCCAAATTGTTTACCACAATACTGAACACCAGCCTCTCTAACTATTTAGACGAGCATTCACTTCTCTCCCCAAACCAATCAGGATTTCAAAAGAATTTTGGAACACGAGATAACATTTTCGTTGTTGACTCCTTAACATCTAAATACGTTAATTCCAATAAACGCCTATATGCTTGTTTTGTAGACTTCAGGAAAGCTTTCGACAGTGTGTGGAGAGAAGGCCTTCGCTATAAAATACTCAGCTCAGGAATAGGTAGAAAATTCTATGAATTAATCAAATCCATGTATTCTAACTCCCAGACGTGCGTCAAAACTTCCACAGGTCTCACTCCTTTATTCGACACGGACAGAGGTGTAAAGCAGGGCTGTAATCTCAGCCCTACACCTTTCAACCTGTTTATTAATGACCTTGCTAAAGAGTTAGATAACCCCGAATGCGTACCTCCCACTTTGCACAATCTTTTTGTCTCTTGTCTACTTTATGCCGATGACGTGGTGACTTTCTCAGAGACCGAAGAAGGGTTACAACATGCTTTAGACAGACTTGATATGTTTTGCACAAAATGGAAATTACAACGATACAAGTGAATCAGAAAAAAACAAAAGTGGTGATTTTTAACAAAACTGGACGCCTATTCAAGGACGTGAATTTTTTCATTGGTTCAGAGAGCATTGAAACCGCAAGTTCTTACTGCTATTTAGGTTTGATGTTGTCGTCATTGGGCAGTTTTTCTCTTGCCAAAAATCAATTATCACAAAAATCACGTGAAGCCATTTTCAGTCTCAAACATTTGATTCGCTCACCATTGTCTCCTAAGGCCCTGTTAAGGATAAACAACGCATGTATTAAGTCTATCATGTTGTACGGTTGCGAAATCTGGGGAAAGGATTACAGTGAACAATAAGTGTCCTATCGAGATAATTCAAAACAGATTTTGTAATAATATACTTGGTGTCCAAAGAAGCTCAAGTAACGTAGCATGTAGAGCGGAGCTGGGTATATTTCCAGTCAATCTAGATGTTTCAGTCCGCATTGTCAAATACTGGCTACGACTCAGACAACTAGACATTTCCTCACATCCTCTCCAAGAAGACGCACTTCTGTCACAACAGCATATACCTGTGAATAATCGTAGGAAAAACTGGACTCAACATGTAAAGAAAGTACTTGACAATTGTGGCAGCTCATACATTTGGTATACCGACAACCCTAATATAGACATTAGACAGACATGTGCACTGTTAAGAAGAAGATTAGAAGATATGTATATTCAAACAAATATAAGCTGGTGTGTAACGCCGAAGGGCAGTTATACCGGCTATACAGATACAGATACATTCTTTCATAACCTGTTGAAAGATGAAGGAAAACTAAGATTTTACAAAAACGTAAAAACGATCTGCGACATGGAAAATTATCTGTATCATAATGACTTTGACCAATGTGCGGCAATATGTAAGATAAGAATTATTGCGCACCCATTAGAAGTAGAGAAAGGGAGATACAAATGTAAATGTAAACACTGTGCAACGAAAGCAGTGGAAAATGAAATACATTTTATATGTGAATGTCCCGAATTTGAAGCTGAAAGAAACAGATTATTCACGAAAGTATCCGAAATCTCCAAAAACTTTTCTAGATTAAGAAATACACAGAAACTCGTATTCCTTTTAAAATCTTCCAACCCACTCATCATTGAAAGTGTGGGACTTTTTATTTTCCACTGCTTACAGAGAAGAAATCAAACGCCGCATTAGTACCGTAGATATAGAAACTTACTGTAGAATAGCAATATAGAATGATCTTGTATTACATTGCATACCTTTTGTTTTACCTCATAAGCTAAGTTATAAGCTATTGCAAATGCATTTTTCCTTGTAGTCCTTGGTATACCTTGTGCATTGTATGCATGTACAGTCAAATCTGCCTAGGCGACCACCTCTTCAACGCGACCACCTGGCCATGGCGACCGCTTTTTCTCGGTCCCGAAAAATTTCCCCATAGGCACAAGCATTAAGCGGCCTGCCCAAGGCAACCACCCGTCCAACGCGACCGCGACCACCACGAGTTGGGACTGCACAGAGCACAATCCCTGGCCATGGCGACGGTTTTCTAGTGTGTGGTGGCATCGGATTTTGCTGTCGGATTTCGCGAAAATATTTTTAAGACCTTGACGGACAAAAATATATGACTAGCATCGATTCCTCCATTAAGTGTTTTGATAAAACGTTCCCACTATAAACATTGTTGTTGTGCCCATCACAATCTTATAATTTACCGGAAGCTCGGTTCGGTTTGAACTCAATTTTCAATACGATCACGTAGTGCATGGCGTCAAAAAGTCAGATTTCAGATTTTTATGTGCGTGTGTGTACTCAAACGTAACGTGTGAATACGGGAGTGCGCTGCGAGATCATAGAGGCAGACATCTTTTTTTAGTCAAAAGTATGACGAAAATTTGTACACGATGTAGTATACAAATATTACAACGATAACAAAAATGTTATTTCTGTAGGATCTTTCTGTCAATGAAAATTGAACCTGGTGGGGGTCATGCTGTCTTAAATCATATAAATTTCCATCCATATACGTAGTACACTGTATATTCTTAACACCTCGTCCCGGAAACATGTTATGACCGTTCTTACTCGGTCCCCCGGGTGGTCGCCTTGGGCAGGTTTGACTGTACACTATATATTACATAAAATTGGCGCAAAAAGCTTAAGAATGATCAAATTGCATCTTCTTTTGACAAAGTCATGCTTCTTAGATTGCAGAACAAAAAACACTAGTACCTTTCAGGACTCCTGGAGTTGCAACATGTGCACTTGATCGTGAGAATAGATGGGGACAGTGCCAAGGAGGTTGAACACGAAAATGAGACATCTAGATCTGGCCAAAAGCGAGACATTTTGTCTTAGGACACCCTATCTTAGTTTTATGGATGACATCCTCTGGAGAACTAATGCACAAGCTCGAGGGAAAAAAAGAGAAAAATCCAGCAAAAAAATGCTGCTATTCAGCTAAACCACAGGACTGCAAAGCTGGTATCATGAATTAAACCACAGAACAAGACTTTATTTGTAGGAGGTACATGTAGATTGCCTTGTTCATCCTAGCAGACTCAGCTCAAGTGATCGATGTTTGATATATTGACAAGAATGATCAAAGAAGTACACTATTAGAAGGTATTTGGCTCCAAGGACTGTAGATGATATATTACGACTGATGAGAATATTCATAACTTATAAGGGTAGTTTCAACATACATGGCATTGAACTCCATGTTAAGCATTCCATGTTCACACTTACAAATCTCACTATGAGACCTCAACTCTTCTCCCATGTCCCTCATTGTTGTTAAAGAAACGTGTGAGAGCCACTTAGGACAGGATGTCTTTGAAATTTTCTTGTCTCTCGTACAACTGTGCAAATGTAACATCCCCCTCGCCAACGCCGATGGCATACCAATCCACAATTACACCCCCAGTTTACTTGTGAACTTTGATGCTGGCGTATTTTGTGGTACATAACAAGTTTTATGACAAGCTGGCTCAATGCTAGCCTTTTGTGGCAATATATGTCAGCAAGTTCCAGAGTTCCGTGGAGCCTCGGAGGAGGTGATTTTTTTTTTGAGAACAGGCAAAAATCAATGCACGCGCGGATGTCATCCATAAGATTAAGATGATGTGGCCTTAACTCAACATTTGGACATGTCGCCGTCTGAATTGCCCCTTTTTTGTGACATTTTGCGTTTATGGACCAAAGCTGTAACATGTGGCCAGAAAAGTGAGACATTTGGAGCAGAAAGTGAGACATTTGCCTCTGCACAGAAAATCTCTCAGATTGATTCTTTCCGGCCACATGTTACAGCTGTAGTGACTGTCGCTAATCTTTCTGAATGTGGCTTGGACAATGAGATATGCAAACAGACCCCCATTTATCCAATCGGTGCGCTTCATTTTTATTCTTATTCATTGGTTTGTTTATTTGACAAAACAATTGATACAATAAAATCTTACAATATTGCCATCACCTCGCAGCCTTATTACAGACAGCTGAAATGTGTGAACAATGGCATTTATGAAACAATGACAGTAAATTATGTAACTTTACAATAAAATTCTTTGTACTTTTTCATTTACATTCAATATCCTTTAATATGTGAACACTTTATAGTTCCAGCATGTGAATTCATTACTGTGACAGCTAAACATTCTTTGATGGAGGAGGACCTGAAGATTGGAGACATCCCTGTGTTCTCCCTTTATTGTCCTACCTTTATTCATGCCTCCCTATATTCCATCTTGTTTTCTAAAATGGTCATAGTTGTTAGTTGACAGTACAAGGGTGGACGAGAACAATTGAGTGGTTCATACATATATCTTATGGCATGTTGTTGTGGGCTATTATTGTTAGTGTTATTAATACTTAATCCAATGAATCCAATGTGCACCCAAAGTTTCCTGAAAAAGTTCATCAGATCCATTATATCAGCTGATATGTCAGTGCTATGAATGTTCGATATGTTATCATTTTGGACTTAGAAAATCCTGGAAAAATATCTACTCCCATACTGTGTAATTCTGTGACCTTTTCCAACCTACCCATATTGTACAACCTACATGTACCCATATTGTACAACCTGCCCATATTGTACAACCTACCCATATTGTACAACCTGCCCATATTGTACAACAACCCATGTTATACAACCTACCCATGCTGTACAACCTACCCATATTGTACAACGTACCCATATTGTACAACCTACCAATATTGTACAACCTACCCATATTGTACAACCTACCCACATTGTACAACCTACCCACATTGTACAACCTACCCATATTGTACAACTTACCCATATTGTACAACCTACCCATACCCATATATTGTACAACCTGCATCTACCCATATTGTACAACCTGCCCGTATTGTACAACCTACATGTATCCTTATTGTACAACCTACCCATATTATACAACCAACCCATGATATTGTACAGCCTACCCACATTGTACAACCTTCATATACCCATATTGTACAACCTGCCCATATTGTACAACCTACCCATATTGTACGTAACCTACCCATATTGTACAACCTACCCATATTGTACAACCTACCCATATTGTACAACCTACCCACATTGTACAACCTACCCATATTGTACAACCTACCCACATTATACAACCTACCCATACTAGTATTGTACAACCTACCCATATTGTACAACGTACTAGTACCCATATTGTACAGCCTACCCATATACCTACCCATATTGTACAACCCTCATCCGCACTTATTATTAGATCCCAAGTGAACCTGAAAACATTATTTTGCAAATGAATTTCTTGGGAGGGGGTATACAAACATAATTATGTAAATGGAAACATATATATGTATGTATGTATGTATGTGCGTGCGTGCGTGCGTGCGTGCGTGCATGCATACATACATACATATATACATACATACATGTTATGTATACTGTCTTTTGGTTTAGTTTGATAGTCATTGATGATATAGTATTCCCTAACTTTTAGACCAAGATGGTGCTCCCATCCCCCCTCAAGTAAAACTTACCCACATCTACTTCAAGACTGACAAAGGGATGGCGTGCAAATCATTTGGCACCCACTTTTATTTAAAAAGATGATCCTTCCGTACATTTGTTTCTGTCTTCCTCTACAGATACATCACAATGTTCGTAGACTTGGGCAACCTCTCCGTTTTGAGAACATTTCGAGTGCTTAGGGCTTTGAAGACAATATCAGTGGTGCCTGGTGAGTGGTTGATAATCTACTAGCTTGGATCAACTCTAACGTGTCATATCCTTGCTCTCTTTGTCACAGATACATCACAATGTTCATGGATTTGGGTAATCTCTCCGTTTTAAGAACGTTTCGAGTGCTTAGAGCTTTGAAGACAATTTCAGTGGTGCCTGGTAAGTACTGGTTATAATGTATCTTATTGTCACCACCTGGCACAGAATTGGGGGTGCACAATTGACCCTCATACACCCGAATGGGGTCATTTTTGACCCCAGGCGTGGATTTTGACGTACCATTTGAACATGTTTGATGTGAGAAAAAATTCCTTCCGTGACTTTGTAAGTAGACATTTTTTCTAACCTCTCCTAATTTTCTAGGGAGATCGGCACAATACTGTTGGCATTATTTTTGGAAAGTCTGTGTTGAGTCCACTGGGGTCATTTTTGACCCCAGCAAAAATAATGTGCTGTTTTTGAGACCTGCCCTCTGTAACTCCTAAACTACTCATTGTATGACCACCAAATTTTCAGAGGATGATGCACATCGATATTACCATAACAAATTTTATGTCATAATGACGTAATATGATGTCATTATGACATAATTTTATGTGATTCTATCTGCCATCTTGGATTTTGACCGATGATGTCATCAAATCAGCTTAAAACATCAATGTTAAATCATAAAAGTTACATCGGATTACATAGAATGATGACAATGTAAAGAAATCAATGTGCCGTACCAACAAACCCTCGAAACGTCATTGTTTGAACTGAAATTAGCAGATTTTGTAAAACATGCCTGTCAAAAACCTGTTGCCATGGCTACACGAAAAATGATGAACTTACTTTTAATTTGAAATTTTTGTTAAGGACGTTTTATTAAAAAAATACCACGTTTGTTGGCTCTAGCGTAAGCCGTTCAGTAACTATGCAACATTAATTTCAGCATGGGCTTCAAAAATCCCCTCCCGGACTAAATAGGAATAGTTCAAGACTTGGTCCTTCTGATCTTTTTGCATAAATTATGGTAATGAACAGGAATTATTTATACCTTAACATGCCAAAACATTGCTCTTACATTGATGAACCAATGTACGGATAACAATCATCGAAAAAAGTGAAAAGGGAGATTTTACTGAACAAAACATTTTGGGGTCATTTTTGACCCCGTTCAGTCATTTTAGTCGCAAAAATAGGTTCGGGTGTATGAGGGTTTTAAACACTGGAAAGTATGTCTGGCACTGGCCAACACCATAAACCACACTGTGTTCTCTAAAACCTTATTTCCGCTCTTTATCTCCACTGTTGAATATGATTATCATATTGATATCTATTGATAGCACAACTTCCTACATCCTTAGCTTTACACAATCATCTCTGGTACAGGGTTCTCACATAAAAGAGCATGCAAATGGCTAAATTCAAACTTCGAGAGAAATTGGAAGGGCTATGAGACTATCCCAGTTGCTGTTGAGTAGAAAACACACAATGTCTAATAACATTCAAGCTGAGCTGCTATTGTATGATAGAGTCTGCCTATTTTCTTATAATCTCCACAGTACATATAATATGGTACAAAAAAGATCCTCGTGAGACAATTTTGTTACGTAGTAGTGAAATAGTTCAGTTGCTGCCAAGTGTTGTGTGATGGAAAATACTGCTTGCTTGATGATGCTCTTTGCCCATAAAAATCATATATATAACGTTATGTACACACCCCCAACAATCTCTGTACAGTTGCTCTATTATACACGTATGTAAAACCTGTGACCTGTAACCTATTCCATCATCGCAACTGTTGTTTGTCGTGTTGGTGAGGAAAATTGTACAATGAAAAAAAGTTCAGCATGTTTAGAATTTCCTCTTTGATTAATGTGTTGCCAAATGACACTCTTATATTTCAATCTCAAAATATTCATTGCTGCCATGGTAATGAAGCTGAATCTAACTGAAAACTATGTTCTACCTAAATATGTAGATGGCATAATGTGCATAACTACACATCTGAGAATGTTCATCCCAAGCAAAGTTTTGTAGGTCCTTGAGTATGAAATGTCAATCATGTGACACATACATCATGTCCTCTTAAAGGCCCCAATTGTAAGATCGGAGCATTAAAAAGTAAATGTTTTGGTCTTTTTTTACAAGTATGCTATTACACCACTTACGCCTTACATCTTGCCACAATATTCACATGATTGGGAATGCACACCAAGACAGACAAACAGACACATCAATTGACTGCAATACCTCCATTTTCATGGAGGTCATAAGTTCACAAATTCATTATGGCGCACAAACGAACTGAAACCCGAGATTTGTTCACAAATTGAATTTGTCTTGAGTACCAAACTAATCATGACTTTCTTGTTGTTGTTTTTTTGTATTGGTCATCTTTTGACCATCTTTTGACCATAGATTAACACCTAAAATGTGATGTAATGACAAAAACATGTTTTAAAAGTTGTCATAAGGCAAATTTTGTTCTGCACATTATGTCCTAATTCAATGCATGATTTTTAAGTAATGAAACTTTCCCCTACCAAAACACTTGGTGATCAAGGTTACACACACTCACCTCCTTGATATACCTGTAGCTCCCAAGTACATCCAGATACAACGCCAGTACTATCATAGGAAATCTTTCTGGAAAATGATGACAATGTGTGAGAAAGGAGAAATTGCCATCTTTAAGTGATTTCTGCAAAAAATAATCCAGTTACATTCAAAGTCCTTCTTTTAAAGGACATTTCAGCTGTTGCAGTGTAAATGAAACTTTGCAAATGTGGTATATAAAAACATGGTCCTAAGCTTTTGATGGCACCAAAAGAAACACCTTTCTGAACCCTTGTGCAGTTATAATGTTTAAGTGGCATAACATTCATTTACTGTTCAATTAGCATGGAATTCACTCTAAGTCTAACTGAATGTGTCTTTATGTGTCTTCTCCAGGTTTAAAAACCATCGTTAACGCCTTAATTCAGTCTGTCATCAACCTCCGTGATGTCATCATTCTGACATCCTTCGGCCTGTGTGTGTTTGCCTTAGTTGGGTTGCAGTTGTACATGGGGGTGCTACGAAACAAGTGTGTCATGGAGTTCCCAGAAAATGGAATGAACTTGGCAGAGTTCTGTTACAAATTCCGCAACCATAACGAAAACGCGTTGCCAACTGATTACCTGCATTGTGCAGATGACTTGCAAATGCTGAATGGCAACAGTGAACTAATTGAGCAACCTCCTTGGGTGGTAGATTGGGTGAGCTGGAAAGACTACTTCAATTATTCCGCACCACTTTACCTGAATATCAAAGGGAATATTACTTTACAAGAGAAGGGATACTGCTTCCCACCACCCATGGATGACCCATTATTCAACAAGACGGAGACGGTTCACGATGTGATGTTTGAATGGATAGATGACAGTGACTGCAATGTTAGCGTAGTGAATGCAACCAACAACCCAGCTGTCTGGCAAGCCTGGTATTATAATAAAGGTAAGGATCTCAAATCTGGAATTTTTTAGATAAGGTTGTTTTATGTTTGAAAGTGTGTTTCACTAGGGTTCAAACTTGATTTGGGAACCTCAGCCAAAAGCTAGGTTGCCCATCACTAATTTGAGTTGCCCATGATTCAAGGCCAACATTTCTGCAAGGGGCTTTGTACTCAGACAAAACATCAGGTACAGAGGTTAAGGTTTACGGGAAAAGCTGGGCTGTCTACCTGGCCTGTCTACCCTGGGCTGTCTACCCTTTTGGGCCCCAAGGGAACGCATGGGGGTTTGGCATCTAATTAAATTTCCTTGAGGAAAAACTGGATCAATGGCAATCCCATCTGTGGGTGGGCCGGATGGAAGACAACAAACACCTTTAAGTTATCATATTGTTGGGGGGTAGGGGAAGCTATGAGCAACTCCACCAACACTGGAAGAAAACCTGTTATTTATAAACAAAATTCTAAGTATACAATAAATGTACTAGGATTATTAACTAGATAGAAATGATGGGGTACTACAACTTACAAGAGTAAAGAAAGAAAACTGATAGGATGGGACAGACAATGATAGGACCTTTGCCAGAACAGCATCCCCTAAAGATACATAAAATGTCGTAAAACTAAGTGTTAAAGTTAAACAAGGCAGCACCATACATTTGCTTGGATATATGGAAACTTCTTTTATCATCCTTTGCTATTTAGTCATTATCCTCTACAGGAACCCCCAGGAATGTCAGCTCCAATTTGAAAACTGACCTGACCTTGCAGAGTCAGTCTGACACATGGTTGCAAAGCTGAGCAGGTTGCACATTAGACACCTGACCCCACCTTATCATGCAGCGTCATAGTGTTGCAATGTGCTTCTTGCATGCACTTGTTTCAGAGACAGAAGAACTGGTATACCAAGATTGTGTGTCTTTCTTCCATGTAGACCATTGGTTGCTGGCGCGTGGCTTAGATGGGCTTTGCAGGAACAAGTCAGAATCTGACCCGTGAGTACTTGATTTGTTGTTTTGAGATGGATAATCATATTAAAGAGCCTAACGTTATATTGTCCAGGAGGGGAATGGTTGTCTCTATAAGCTATTGTCAGAGGAGAAAAGATTACTAGTAGCTGTCAATCAGACATACATGTATCCGCAGAATGGTCAAAAGAAATTGTAGTAGCCAAGGGCTTCATGGTCTTAGATGTTCAGCTGATAATATCTTACTAGTAGTACTAGACCTCGGAGAAGATTATGTTTTCGGTTGAGACATCTGTTAGGTGGGTCTGTATGTATGTCAAGAGCATAACTCACAAAAGCTTCGATGAATCTTTATGATTTTCGGTAGGTGTGTAGTGGTTGTGCAAAGAAAGGTCAAGTTTGAAAATGGTTCACCTTGCGTTTTTCAACAGTACTGCAGCGTACTTTTAATTTTTGTGTGTTTGTATGTAGGCATTTATGTCCAACACACGGTTGGCAACATAACGAAAAGGGGACAAAATAGAAAGCCTGACAAAAACACCTAAAAACACAATTCTATTCATATATATTGACTGTACCATTGGTGGACGTACCAACTAATAAGTATCTAATACCAGCTCAGAAAAGGACAAGAAATAGCCATGCCTTTAAGTATCAGACTTTTCAACCTAGGATTGATGTGTTTAAAAATTCGTATTTTCCTAGAACGATCGTAGAGTGGAACTCGTTTCAACCTAGTACAGTCAAAGCATCCTCATTAGATAGCTTTAAACAATGCATGCAGTTAGATATGCGAAGGTTAGACGTGACAGGTCGTTCGGTGTAATATAACCAGTGCCTGCGAAGCTGGTGTGTTACGCCGAATGGCGGTTATACCGGCTATATAGATACAGATACAGATCATCACTTTCAATATTTTTTCATGACCAGTTATAACATATATCAGCACATACTAGTCCTGTACAAATGATTCTAACCCTATCTAGACTGGACTCATCCCCCCCCCCCATCATGACTTCCAAACGGTATGGTGTATGATCGAATTTGCAGGGGGTGATTAGTACAGTCAAACCTGCCTAGGCGACCACCTTTTCAACGCGACCACCTGACCATGGCGACCGCTTTTTCTCGGTCCCGAAAATTTTCCCCATAGGCACAAGCATTAAGCTGCCTGCCCAAGGCGACCACCCGTCCAACGCGACCGCGACCGCCACGAATTGGGACCGCACAGAGCACAGTCCCTGCCCATGGCGGCCGCCTAATTTTCAAGCGTGTGGTGACATCGGATCATTTTGCTGTCGGATTTCACGGAAATGTTTTCAAGACTTTGAAGGACAAAAATAAGGACAAAAATATATGGAATAGCAATGTTATAGCATCGATTCCTCCATGAAGTGTTTCAATAAAACGTTCCCCCTATAAACATTGTAAAGACAAATGTTTGTGATGTTGTTGTGCCTATCGTAATCTTATAGTTTACCGCAAACTCAGTTCGGTTTAAACTCAATTTTCAGAACGAATACGTAGTGCATGGCGTCAAAAAGTCAGATTTCACAGAAATTGCTATCTATTTCTTGTATTTTCAACAAAAATGTGTCTGTGTCTTACTAAACTCCGCCGAAAAATGACTTCGCGGCGGGCAAAACATCGGGCGAGAAATGTTGTTCCTCGGTCCCGACGCCATCTTGGATTTGGGGCGGCCCCGATTTGGCGTACCGCTGACCTTTCTAAAACACGATGCTTTTGTGTATGAACATTTACGAATACTCTAGTTATCTATGAAAATTAATATTCTTATTTTCTTTTTATTTCCATGGATCTCACAAACCTTTATTGGACGCTGTGCGTTCTGCTGCACTGACTAATGCCTTTCGATACGGTCGCACAGAGCTTGGCGGCGCGACGAAATCACACCGTTCCGTTTTCATCTTAAGTTGTCAGATCGAAAACTTTTTGCCCCTTTTATCCAGCGGTCGGCGCCCCAAAAAAGGCTGCGGCCAGCAGGTGTTTTCTAGGGATTTGTCTTAGGCCTTAAAACTTCGATGATGTGCGTGTGTGTGTGTATTATTCAATGTAACGTGTGAATGCGGGAGGGCCCTGCGAGGCATCGATTTGTAGCCAATGATTGTTTTGTAGTCAAAATTATGACGAAAATTTGTTCACGATGTAGCGGTATACAATTATTACAACGATAACGGAAAATGTAATTTTTGTAGGATCTTTCTGTCAATGAGAATTGAACCTGGCGGGGGTCGCGCTGTCTAAATTCACATAATTTTCCATCCATTTACGTTCTGTATTTGAAAACCTCGACCTGGAAACATGTGAGTGGAATCCTCTTCATGGCGACCACCTGTCCATCGCGGCCGTTTTTGCTCGGTCCGCCGGGTGGTCGCCTTGGGCAGGTTTGACTGTATGTAAATATTAATCACTCTCCATAATAAGCCTTGATTATTTGGCGAAGATAATGTGTTCGTGGAACTCTAGTTTTTTCTTAGTTTGAATTCAAACAGGCTAAGTGCCCTCTTTGCTGGAAGGGATTGTTCACAGCTTTGATTTGATTCAAATTTCCTCCAGGTTTTGTAATCCAGGATTCAGGTGTCTTCGCATCGGAGAGAATCCAGATTTTGGGTACACAAGCTTTGATAACATCGGCTGGGCCCTGCTGACTGCCTTCCGTCTTATCAACCAAGACTTCTGGGAGAACCTCTATCAACAGGTGTGACTGATAGTGGCAGCATATACTGTGTCTATGTTTCATCAATAGATAATCACTTCCAAAGATAGAACGACAGAAGAGCCTAACCAGTATCTGTCAACATTCCTCATGGTCAGATGGCAACATTGGGGATCAAGTCTCCCTATAGATAGTTACCATAACTGGTATCTGATTCTAACAATCATTCCTCTCAATACGTGTGGACTCTTTAGACAGTCAAGTCCATTGATAGCCACAGACAACTTAAATGTGCTTGTGTCATCACGACGGGCCTTCATACTGACATACAGCCAAGATTTTTGTCTATTTTCGTTGCAGGGGAAAGACGCATAGAGAAGTTATCCTTGATTTTCAGTAACATGTTATTGGGTGAGAAAAAATCTAGTCAGCCTTTGATTATAGAATGGAGCTTGACTGATTATTCTCAAAAATGATCCCTAATCAGTACTATACTTTATTTACAGGTCCTTGGGACAGCTGGGCATGCCAATATGCTTTTCTTCCTATTGGTCATCTTCTTAGGCTCCTTCTACCTAGTCAACTTGATCCTTGCTGTTGTTGCCATGTCTTATGAAGAGGCATCACAACAGACGGTAAGTTAAGGTCCAAATAACAGTTGATATAAGATTGGGTACTGGTAGAAAGCCTTCAGATCCAATCCAGGTCCAGAGGACCAAGTAGATGTACAAATTACTGTCTAGTACCCGCTTAGAAAAGAAGAAAACAAAATAGTCCAGGATTGAGGAATGAGGTGTTCAAAAATCTTTTTTCCTAGAACTACCGCAGAGTAGAACTTGTTGCCACCAAGTACAGACCTTATTAGATAGCTTAAACAATGCTTGTGGCTAAAAGTGCAGCAAAGGTTATGTGTGACAGTTCGTGTACCCGTAGTCTGCGTGGCGAATAGCATCAGGTGTTGATTCTGTGTTCTGACAGCTCGTGCAAAGGCTGGCGAGAGTATAGTTTGTTCAAATGCGTAAATTACAAACCAACTGTTCAAAACTGTAGAACAGTCAAGGAGGTAACTTCGCTTTTAAAGAAATGACAAGTATTCAAGACTGTATTGTATCATATTGTTACACTACGATTGCACTAGAAAGTGTTCCTATGGCCGTGATTGAATGGCTTTCAAAGTCATTGTTCCAGCCTGGTGAACTTGATACCTAGCTTGCCTCCACTCCTTAGCCTTATACATTTGCATTTGTTTGACTGTAGATTTAACTGTTAGATTATTATTAATCATATCTAAGTTCATATCAGTCTGTTAACGTCACTGAACTGTAATCCGACGCAACCTTAATCCAACGCTTTTTAGTACTCCCCTGTAAGACCTGGCACTGATATGCAAAATCTTTTGATTGCTTCTAACAAATACAGCAAGGTAGGCGACATGTGCAATGGTAAGGCCCCGAAGAGAACATGTTCTGGTGAGAGAAGGTCAGGAAAATTTGACATGTTTTAATCACGTAGGGGATGTCGTGGGAGGGAGAGCCATAACATTTTTAGGATGAAGGTTGATGACTAGTTCACGGCAGTTGACAGTTGTGTTGACTGTAATATGGTGTCTATTTTACCAAGTTGGTGTATCTGGCTTTCGGTTGACGGAGAGATTGACAAACAGCTATAATTGTATAGAGCAAAATCAAGGATAAACAAATTGTCTTATGTCGGATTAATGTTCTATTTGGAGCATAATTCCCAAGGGACTTCGTTATGAGTGAGGCTATTTTCAAGCCTTGTTTTCCAGCCACAGCTCGATAATCGGAATACTTATACATGTGCAGTAATGACTGGGGAAGCGCTACACATAATGCACCCAACAGTTACTGAAATACTCACAAGGCCGCTTGTTGATTTATGATTCTGCACTGCATTTTCTCAAAAGTGTTGGATTAAGGTTCAATGCCATTATATCTATAAACTAGAAAAGCAGCATTTGCATTTGCACGAGCATACAGCATATTTTGCCCATTTCTCTCCCCATGCAAAAAGCGACTGTTCTAAAATCAACCCTATGCAAAAATGGAGCATTCCAAAGCAACATTTAACCATTATAGAGTAAGACCATGTAATGAAATATCAACGCCATCCAGGCTAACGTTTCTATGTCTGCAATGTTGGTATTTGAATAAAGAATTGAATTGAAGACCAGTCAGAAATTGATCTCTCCCAATTTGAAACCCTATGCATGGATGGGCACTTCCATGCAGGCATCCATATTCATACTGGACCATTCAAAAACACCTCCACCAAAAACATGGACCTTGTAATAATCATCAAATTCTCCATGTTGACAGGAGGATGAGGAGGAGGATGCAGCTGCAGCTGCTGCAGCAGCTGAAGATAGTGGCAGTGGCAGCAGTTCGGAGTCAGATAGTGAGAGTGAAAGCAGCTCCGCTAACGTTGCAGCGCGGAGAAAACGTAGTGGCAGTAGAAGTAGTCGAAGCAGCAGTCGAAGTGGCAGTAAATGTGGAAGCACCTGCAAGGTAGGTCAATGGACTAAATAGTCTGGTCAAACACAATGACCTGAGTGTGATATTCCTGATTACATCATTAGACATCAGATTGTTCAGGCGGTGTTGTGTATTTCTTCAGACTGATTAAAATGCCAAGAAATGTTGATGCCTTATGTATGCACAAGAAGGTTTCTTGCATAATAACATATTAAGTACTTGATAGAGTCCATTTCAAGACACCAAGAGGGTTTTTGAGTGATATTTGTAATAATTTTGAATTATTTCTAATAAAAGAATATCTGAGCAACAATAGTACTAAATTTTTTTAAAAGATTGAATATGAAAATTAGAATTTATTCAAATTCAGTTAGGTAGTTTAGAAACATTTTGAAAGTTACTGCACAAAAATCTCTTTATTTTGAATAATTTCTAAACATCTACATGATTCTTTCAAGTTTAGAAATATTTACAAAAAAATGGTAGAAAATGGTAGATAATGGTAGAATGGTGATTGCCCCCATACATGTAGGTGCTAATCCAGCCCTTCTGTCTGCTTTTATATATCTTTAGACTTCACTGCAGGACACTGTTGGGTCCTTTGTGGAGAGCATTCTTCCCTATACTTCGTAATGATGATTGTGTGATTGCTTTCTTCACAGCCCTCTGACCTGTTTATAAAGATGTTGGAATTAATGGTAGAAAATGGTTAGAAATTGTAAAGAATTGTAAATAATGGTAGAATGCTGTTACCATTATTTAGAAACTGTTAGAAATATCATATTCCACATGAGGAATATTCATAAAGTTTTAAAAAACCGAGGAATATTTATAAAGTTGAAATCACATTCAAAATATTTCTTAAGTATAAAATCTCTTATACAAATAATTACAATAGATTGAAAACATTTGTAGATTATGACAATAACAACCCTCTTGGTGACTTGGAATGGACTCTAGATAGATATTTCTTGTACAATGTATTACTGAGCCATTCTTTATTGCATGACATAATCGAAAAGAATTTTGGATTTACAGCATTTAGGAAATACCTTTTAGTTCACATTTCTCATAATGTGCTGCTAACTGACATTAAATTCTAACATGGCTGAAGAGTGCATGAATTTGTGTGTTTTTCTTTAAAATTCAGTTTGGGTCGGAGCCTCATTTCTGGGTATTCATCCGCCTTGAAAGTAATGCATCCCTTTGCCCGATATTGACCCTTAATTGTAGCATGCTGTGGGTGACGTTGCTATGCCTCACGCCATGAATGATTGAAATAACTGTTCTTCTCTTTATGATTGGCTTCATTACATGCAAGGCTTTTCTCTTTCTAGCAACATCAGTCGTTTTTGTTGCAAAGGTTTTATCCTACGCAAAAATGCCAAATTTTTCGCATCATTTTTTAAATGATTTTTCCTTCTAATTTCCCAAAGAAACAAAACTGAGTTGGTCATGTTAGTAGCAGAAGTGATATCCTTTCATCCCATACACTTTTACTTTGCTTCAGCATAATTCCCTGGAAGTGGTATGGTAACAAAGCACTGTTATCCCCAAATGCCCTCAGTTATATCGTACGACAATTGTACGACATATTAGTACATGTAAGTAACCCTGCACGCCCTTAGCTTTCATGCCTGCATTTCTTGACTCTTGAATGGACTGCAATGAGGATTCTTTCTTACGTACCTGGAATGTTGATACATGCAAGGTTCTATGCAGCAATTTAGAGGTTCTGGCATTCACTATGAAGCCCTTGCCCCTCCCCTCCTCCTGACATGTTATTCCCTGTTCCAGGTGCACCCCTCGTGCAGCATTGTGTCCTGGACAGCCTTGAATGGAGCATTTCCCTCCAACTCCAACTTTCTGTCCATGCCAGACATAGAGGTACATCATGGTCAACTTCTCTTTACAAAGTTAGAAACTGTTGCAATGGGTCAGCATTAAACAAACTAGTTATCTGAGCCATTCTGCATGGTTTGATAGTGTTCAACAAAATATGCGTACAGGCGTATGTTTCCAGAAAGGTATTTGCATAACAGGGTGTCCATGATGAATAAGGTCAACTTGTCAGTCATGTCAGTATTTAGACCTAGAATAGCCACATATGCATGTTATATTGTTACCAATTGTCTGTCCATCCTTACATGTTACATGTACCTGCAATAAGCCTATGGGCAAGAACTTGCAATAAACTTATTATTATTTTACCCATACCCATACCAGTCCTGTATGAGTGAGATATAAGTAATGATAGGATTTACAATTATAGATCATTGAAACAGATTTTCCAGATTTTGAGGCAGAAACTCAATAAGGAACTTGTATGTAATTTTGCTGTGATTTTGACGCAGATACAGCCAGATGGAGAGGTGGAGGCAGTTCAAGAAAAGCACACAATGGAGGAAACTGAGAAAGAAAAATCTGAAAAAGAAATTGCAGTCAGGAAGGCTGGGTTTATCAGTAAGTACATGTTGTTGTGTGTTGTTTGATGTTGATACAGATAATGCTAGTTCACTATTATCCGTGATTATATATAGTATTACATGTATATCCTAAATATCACAGTTTTGAAAAACAACGGATAACAGGGGGCGCCCTAACATGGCACGCGCCCTAACATTGCACAGATTTTTTACTGATCTTATTTTGCTTAAGTACGCCGTGTTTGTGTCAGCTGACTATGCTGATAAGGAAGGTAAATAAACCAAGTTCATGCACATAATTGTCATTTGCATTCAAAACATATGTGTACATATTCATTTCTTGTTTTGTCGAAAAAAGTATTTTGACAATAATGATGGTAGTGCTGAGTAGAGGGTCACTGCGTAGCTAGACGGCCCGGCACCTAAATATACGACCTGTGCCAAGCAGATATACACCTATCATACACATAAGAAATATATTCATAAAACACTAAAAATTTGGGTCTTTAAGTGTTTGTTGAGAAGAAAACCGACCAAAAGAAAACAACGTAAACATTGATGTCGTCTGGCAACGTTGTTTTCACGCCATTTTTTTGGCTGCGATGGTGGCGGAACGATTCAACGCACATCTTTGTTACGCTCTTACATGTGATTGGTACCGTCTATGAAAAGGAAACTGAATACAGAGATTACCAAAGCATGCTAAGTGAGGCACACTATCTGGCGTAGCACTAAATCAGAAAGTACATTCGTGAAAATGTCTCACTGCGTTTTCCGCATTTAATGCGGAGCGTGAAGGGTCCATGAACAGTATGAATACATTTCTTGTCCATGTATGTTCTTTAGATGAATGTGTTCAAAATTCATTCATTAAAACCTGACCATTCTCTGGCAACCAGCAATGGAGCGCCGTGAGTTCGAGTGCGTAAAAAAACGTGCCATGTTAGGGCACCCCCCGTTATATGTTACCCAACGGTGAACTAGTGTTAAACATTTGCATGAAGATGCAATATTGTGTTGGTTTATTGATGATAACGTTAGTGTTGTATATACAATGTACTACATGTATACATGTAACATTATAAGACACATTAATCCTCTTCAATGATATACAATGTGATGACTGTCTACTAACAAATCTTTTCAATCAAGGGGGACATTTTCTCTGGCAAGTTATTGTTTGACAGATGATCGGCAGGCCAAATATTTGTTTGTATGTACATGTACGGCATAGTGGATATCTTGCTTCATTCTGCTGTTTGTGAACTTTGAATCAACTAAGGAATGCACGAGTGGTATTTGTAACAGGAAGAATTATTAAGA
Organism: Branchiostoma lanceolatum; assembly: GCF_035083965.1. Lineage (NCBI taxonomy): Eukaryota > Metazoa > Chordata > Leptocardii > Amphioxiformes > Branchiostomatidae > Branchiostoma > Branchiostoma lanceolatum. The sequence goes on from NC_089737.1 coordinate 995,520, forward strand.
TTGTATTGACAGAATGACCAAACAGTCTACCTATCACGTTGATGGATACCTATCACGTTGATGGATATCTATCACGTTGATGGATACCTATCACGTTGATATCAGTCTACCTATCGTATCAACAAGACCTTCTGACCATAAATGAAGCAGTCTGACTGAATAAATAAAATGCATCATTGCTAGAAAATTACAAAGAAATACGCAATCATGAAGTGCACATCAGGTGGGTGTCATCTTATGAAATACAGGTACTGTTACTGTAGCTTTGGAAGTGCAAATACTGCAATGTCGTGGTAATAACAATGAAAATTCAGAAAGTTGCTATCTGCTCCCTTCCAACATGATTAGTTCACAATATTACCAAGGAATTAATGTTATTCTATCATAATGGCTTTTTCTACATTGCTGAGATAGAGTTAAAGACCCACTATGTAGTTTTAGGCCAATACAGAAAGTAGATTTTCCTACTGTTTCTTTGCATAGCAAGCTTTATCAACTCTATAGAATTGCTTACCGATATTCAGGAAGGGAGGTTACAACATTACTGCACCATACAAACAACTTTAGAAAACTGTTATCCTCCATCCAAAACAACACACAGTGTGAAACTAACACATGGCCACACATGGCTTCTGTACTTCTTATCAGGCTGACCGCCCAGTGGGGTGCCTGTTTACAGTTCACCAGTTTCTGTAAAAAATCATCCTTACCAGAGTTCTTGCAGTTTTGAAGGGAAAATAACCACACTTTATTGATACCCTTCAAAGTAGACTCTCTAGAATATATTAATAGTTGTATTCTTCCCTCTTAGAAAAAGATATGAGTGTTTCCAAAGAAGAAGAGCTTCATGGCATCTGGCAGTCTAACGTGTGCCTAAGTGATTAGACCACCATGGGGGTCCTCCAGTGCACTGGGATGTTGTTGTTTATCTACTATTGAGGTGGTGTCCGGGAGTTTTTGTTTTGTTTTTGTACAGTTCACAAATACCAACAATAGACGAAATAATGAAGAAAATATGCTGAAAAGGGGTTGTACATGTCAGTACCTGCCATTAACATTAAGATTAGTTCACAAGAATATTTTCAAATTTTGCAAAGTCCACTCAACACAATATTCATGATATAATTTATAGTGTTTACTTTAAAATTCTTATTTTGTGGTTTATTCACATTGGAAGTGAATGTGTCAGAATTTTCAATGTTGTTATACTTTAATTTGGTTTAGGTGTTTACACTAACTCTTGCAAATCTACTTACTATTCTGTAAGATGACACCCGCATGATGTACATTTCTATACTTCATCGCAATAGTGGCACTGTCTGCAATTAGAATTGGAAGATAGACCTACATAATATTATACACTGTATAACAATTAATTACTGCCTGACCCTCCTTTTCACCCATGCAAATTCCTGCCAGATTGTGCTATCACGAGAGCAGATTTCGCTATAGAAACGTATTGCCAATTTCTATGATGTATACATCAGACCTACATGAAGTACTCCTCTCTATACATGCCTATACAAAAAACAGTCTGGTACACATGTATAAGCTCAGTCACAAAATCTCTAGTGTACTGTGCTACTGTATGTGACCAGAGGCAGTTTTGTCGTTTTAGATTCAGTGTTGTCTGAGTTCTTCATGGTATTATGTATATTCAAGACAGTCATCCTAAAAGAAATTTGTGGAAACAGTGCGACTAGTGGATGCTTGATAAAGTGTTTTATATATCAGTACTCCCCATTAACTAGTTAAAGTCAAGCACCCGGAGGGTATTTAGCATCCAGCGACCTTTATCACCCCAACCAATCGAATCTGGACATTCCTCCAGAATTGGTACATTCCTCCAGGAAAGCGGACATTCCTCCACTTTCAAGCGTACATTTCTCTAGGAAAGCGGACAGTCCGCCGAAGTTGTAAGCGTACATTCCTCCGGAATTGGTACATTTCTCTTCGGTAGTGGACATTTCGCAGACACTCCCACCGGCCTGTGGAATCGGCTGTTGACCCGACAAATCGTTTCCTAGTTCAGCTAAATCACAACATCCGGAGTTCTGAGTTGTGCAGTGAGATGGCAAATACTATCAGCTCGGAAGGTAAGCATAGTTTTGATTGAAAACTGAGGCATGTTGATAATGAAAGTTACCGCACAGCAGACCATCGCTTCTGTGCAAGGTTTTAATGGTGGTCTTTTGCACGCCCGACAAACAAAACAATGAGTTTTGGCCTAAATGTCCGGTCGGTTTAAAGGCCGATTCCACAGGCCAGTGGGGGTGTCTGCGAAATGATTCCAGAGGAATGTACACTTACAACTGGAGGGCCGTCCGCTTTCCTAGAGAAATGTCTGCTTCAAAGTGGAGGAATGTCTGCTTTCCTAGAGGAATGTTCCAATTCTGGAGGAATGTCCAGATTTGATTGGTCGGGGTGTTTATACGTCAGGCTTTTAATCCGTCATATTTCAGAACTCATTTGTCAGTATTAATTCTTGTATGCAAATATAAATTCTTTCTTGTGCTTTGCAAAAATAATCAAGACTGGTATTCAACATAAAACATATTTGGAGCTCACAAAGATCGCATGTTACAATGACAAGTTCATCAATCTTCCGGCTTGATACGGGCGGTATATAGCAGTCAAAATTTCGAGAAATCCTTGTTCACGTCCTCACATCACACATTCGTTGTCACACTGAATAAAGAATAGATTGCTAAACTGTCCATTGATGACAACAAACATGCATTTTTGAGCAGAGGGATTGCAGAAATCAACTGCATATACTTAAAACAATCACAAATAGCACCATATTTCATAGTAAAGTCTGCATATGTCTTTATAGCATGCCCTCCTCATTAAGAATGTCATTAATAAAAACAATATTTCTATTCATAAATGTATCCATGAAAATTAGTTTTAAAGTTTGTGTTTCTGGACTATTGTAGTCAGCATAACTCAAGATCTTCTCTATGGATTAATATCATGATGATATTTGGTACAGTATGTGGGTATGACCATGCATAGATTATGTAAATGTGGAAGTCATTTGCATGATTAAAATATTTCATGGAGATATGAGGTCTCCAAACTCTTGTTGATTGCACTTCTTCTGTATACATTCATGCTCAGTTCATTTAAGTTGTTTATATTTTTGTCAATTAGCAGTTCTTTTTGTTGTCTTTGCATACAATGTGTTGACCTCTGACTTCTCCCACTCACCTTTAAGTTTACTACATTTGATTTTGCATAATTTTCTGTTCACCAATGTATAAGTTTTTTTGTTTTTTTTACATTTCAATTAATTTATTAGGTAAGTGCATGGACGGTTGGTATAATGGTGCTCCTCTATGTAATAATTAATATGAGGATCTAGATAAAACAAACAAAGCCAACAAACTCCTCGAAATCAAATTGACATTGAGTTGACTTTGAGTAGATCTTTTAGTGGACTTTGCATACATCTTAGAAACATACAAAAAGCATTTTTACCTTTGTAAAGAAGGTTATGTTTTAGGTGCTGGGAAGAAGACCACTAATAAAAATGTCAAAATGAAAGAGAATTCTGTTCCAAATATTTATTCTGATACTAGTACATGAAGACCTGACTCAGAGCTGTTTGACTTCCTGAGTACATGACTCTATAGTCTTCTGTGATTGAAGTTAATATCTCCATGAAATATGGAGATATAGTTTTGGGTGTGTCTGTGTGTGTGTGTGTTTCCCGACTACTGTAGTCAACATAACTCAAACACCCCTTCATAGATTACAACATTATGATATTTAGTATGTGGGCAGGTGTTGGGAAGTCGCAAGTGAAGGTTGATTTTTGGCCCCCTGGTATGTGACCTTGGTACTGCAGCAGAACTTTCGTTTTTTTGTATATTTTTACCTGGATGTAATTTTTGTCAGCAGATAGCTTGTGATGTAAGGAATAAGTGGTGTAGGTTTGGGCCCCCTAGCAGCTTGCTCTGGAACTGCAGGGTCATTATTGTGAAAACCTTCTAAGGAGAAGAACTGAACAAAGACATGATGGGTTTCCATGATATTTAGCATGCAGGTAGCTTAGACAGAGCTGTGGGTAATGAAGTGCAAATTATGCTAATTGGGACTTAATTTGCTTGATTGATAATGAAAATCTATACTTGCAGTGTTTTTCATTATAAGGTTCCGGGTCGGAGTTGGAATCTGACCGGGGGTTGGGTCATGACCCCGTAATCTGCCGGAAGTGCGTGGTCGTCACCCTGATTTCTGCCCGAGATTGCTTGGTGATGGTTTTAGCTGTGCATAAATATTTTGAATCTTCTGAAAAGCCCTTGAGTTGTAGTATTTTTGGGCGCGGTGCAGTTGGTTCGCTATCGAAGCCTTTTTTGTATTAGTCCGCGGTAACGGTGATGTGGTTTTCTCGCCTGATGACCCAAACAGCATCGTTTTTAATGCATTTTCACCGAATTAGCGTCATCGGAGATTGCGAAAAAGTTATCACATGACTTTTTTATCTTTTTCATTTTTCAGAGACACCATTTACTAAGCTTTCTCAGCATATATGCCGTGACCCCAGGAAAACTCGTTTTTTCCGAGCAGGTTCGATCAAAAAAGTGTAAAAAAATTATAATTTTCAGGTGCAAAATTTACATTTTACTATGGTTTCCACCCAAAATAAAGGGACAATGGACAATACCGATAAATACATCGGAAAACAGCAGAAAACCGCTTTTCGACCATGTAATTACATTTTGCGTCCTACTTTTCTTGGCGGAATTGTAGCCCGTCGACCTGAGGGTGTCGGCCTACATACGAAATCGCAAAAAAACTCCGGTCCGAGACCTTAAAAGGACGGCAGCGGCTACGTCGATGACGTCATAGATGACGTTATTTCGACGCATTTGAAAGCTTTTATCAAAATCTGTAAGCTTGTTTGAAAAAACCCCATAGTTTGCCCTTTTTTCTCCTTTAAATTCGATATATCCATGGACAGGTGCTTGGCGCCCCCCTCCCCCATTTGCCCCCCCCCCCCAAACCTCCAATACGGCCATCTTTAATCATTTCTGGCCGCCAAACCGTTTTTAAAAGGAATTCACTGACTACGTCATTTGATGGAAGCCCATGTCTCAACTTGACCTTCGGTATGATTTTCGCGATGCCCCGCCTTCATGATGACTTAAATGGGTGAATTAAGCTAAAATCTAAGTGCTTTAAGCCTTCTTAAGGCAAAACTTGGTTTTCTGACTTTTGGTTCATCGCTCCTTAACGTCGCGATCTTTTCTTCTTTTGATGGTGTGAAATGATAGCCTACTAGGAGCCCTACACATCTCTGCCGCACTTATTTAAGCTGCCCGCTTCTACCTATGATGATATGCTCCAGGTTGTGCTTTGGACTGTGTCAGAATACATTCTTTTACACATTTGGGGAGCATTGTGCTGCTTAAGGGGCCTTTACGGCAAAGTAGTGAAGAGTTTGATGTCGGACGCGTTCGATTCGGGATGTGCGACCTGTGGTCTACCAGTCTATACCAACATTTGCCAAATTCTTCGTTTCAGTTAAAAGCTACGAACTTAAAACGCGACCCCCCGCTGTTTTCCTCGAGAACCGTGACGTCACTGTGTGACGTCACCGACGACAACTTTTAAAGACTCTGAGGCTTTTCTGCCAATATGCAGCAACGAAATGACGGAAAGTCCGCATAATTTACAAGCCAAGGGCATGAGCAGACTCTCCATCCCGTTTTACCTGTTTTTTGAAAAGCGATGTCCTGAAAAATGATGTTTTCATCAATTTCCCTACTGTAACGTTGTTAAGGCCTGTACGTTGGCAAGATAGCCTCAAAACACAGTGTTTTTAACTTGACTTTAAACCTCTACTGCGGGAAAAGTAATCCTCGCAGATAAGCCAAATTTGGATATATGGTAGATATAACCTTTCTGAAAAATTAAAACATATTTTAAGAAATAATATGCTTCTTAAGGTTCCGGATCAGAGTTCGAATCTGACTGGGGGTTGGGTCATGACCCCGTAATCTGCCGGAAGTGCGTGGTCGTCACCCTGATTTCTGCCCGAGATTGCTTGGTGATGGTTTTAGCTGTGCATAAATATTTTGAATCTTCTGAAAAGCCCTTGAGTTGTAGTATTTTTGGGCGCGGTGCAGTTGGTTCGCTATCGAAGCCTTTTTTGTATTAGTCCGCGGCAACGGTGATGCGGTTTTCTCGCCTGATGACCCAAATAGCATCGTTTTTAATGCATTTTCACCGAATTTGCGTCATTGGAGATTGCGAAAAAGTTATCACATGACTTTTTTTTTTCATTTTTCAGAGACACCATTTACTAAGCTTTCTCAGCATACATGCCGTGACCCAAGGAAAACTTGTTCTTTCCGAGCAGGTTCGATCAAAAAAGTGTAAAAAAATTATAATTTTCAGGTGCAAAATTTACATTTTACTATGGTTTCCACCCAAAATAAAGGGACAATTGACAATACCGATAAATACATCGGAAAACAGCAGAAAACCGCTTTTCGACCATGTAATTACATTTTGCGTCCTACTTTTCTTGGCGGAATTGTAGCCCGTCGACCTGAGGGTGTCGGCCTACATACGAAATCGCAAAAAAACTCCGGTCCGAGACCATAAGACTCAAATACATGTAACATATGTAGTTTATGGCAAGTGAAACATTAACAGGTACCAATTATGCAAATTAGTTCGTAATTTGCATAATTAATGCAAAATGGACATAATTCATCTAGTGGTAAATGATAGCACTGTCAATATTGCGACAAGTGTAAGTTTAGTTAAAGGTGTTCATGACCAAGCATAGATTATGTAAATTTGGAAGTCATTTGCATAGAATAGTTCATGGAGATATGAGGTCTCCGAACTCTATTGACTTGTTTTACTAATTTTCATTGACAGGTGATGATGACGAATATGATTCATCTGACTGGGAGACTGATGATGAAGAACCACCGACTCCATTTCAAATAGTAAGTGTTTTATATCCAGACCCTTTTTCCATCTGATTAGGACTCATTACATTTTTGCTCATTTTTGGTGTGAGCCTATCTCTGTGTCTTTGATCTGCCATCACAGTCATGGGGTGGACTGGAACAATGTAGGGTGTATTGATTCAGTGTCATGTGTGCTGTTCAATATAGGGACTGGTTAAGTGTAAGGTGGACTGAGCAATGTTGGATGGACGGGTACAATGTAGGGTGGACTGGTACAATGTAGGTCAGACTGGTACAATGTTGGGCGGACTGGTACAATGTTGGGTGGACTGGTGCAATGTTGGGTGGACTGGTACAATGTAGGGTAGACTGGTACAATGTTGGGTGGACTGGTGCAATGTTGGGTGGACTGGTGCAATGTTGGGTAGACTGGTACAATGTTGGGTGGACTGGTACAATGTAGGGCAGACTGGTACAATGTAGGTTGGACTAGTACAATGTTGGGAGGACTCACTCACTCATGCTTCAATGTTGAGAGGACTGGTACAATGTAGGGTGGACTGGTGCAATGTAGGGTAGACTGGTACAATGTTGGGTGGACTGTTACAATGTTGGGTAGACTGGTGCAATGTTGGGTGGACTGGTACAATGTTGGGTGGACTGGTACAATGTAGGGTGGACTGGTGCAATGTTGGGCGGACTGGTGCAATGTAGGGTGGACTGGTGCAATGTTGGGTAGACTGGTGCAATGTTGGGTAGACTGGTGCAATGTTGGGTGGACTGGTACAATGTTGGGTGGACTGGTACAATGTAGGGTGGACTGGTGCAATGTTGGGCGGACTGGTACAATGTTGGGTGGACTGGTACAACGCTGGGTGGACTGGTGCAATGTCGGGTGGACTGCCGTCTGGTGGCAGCCATAGCTCATCTAACACCAGGGGTCACCAATGATTTTGTAAGATATCTAGTTCTGCGCAAATGATGACAATACAATCAGTTAAGTTATTGATGAGTGAAGTAAACTTCTGCCTCCTGTTGCAGGTTTTTCATGTGCTGTGTGGCTGGAAATGCCCGCCATGTTGGAATGTCATCGCCAGAATCAGTTTCCTGTTCATCTGTGACCCTGTCATGGAGCTCTTCATCATGCTGTGTATTGTGTTCAACACAGTCTTCATGGCGCTGGACTATCATGACATCTCACAAAACAAACCGTTTGAGAAGACCCTGGAAGTTGGCAATTATGTAAGAGATTTACTATACATGTAACAGTTTACTCATCATTTAGTACCTGTAGTGCCATGTTACTTACTTTTCTATTTCGTGTACGTATATGTACATTGTATGTAGGTATGTATCACGAATGTACATATACATGTACATGTATGCCCTTGGGAACAAGTACAGTAGAATTCGCTTATTTGCATAACTGATTTGTCAGTGTATTTTATGCAATGATAAGGAGTAGTCCATTAACCCTAGGGGACAAAGTGAGCGGCACTGAGGGGGGGAGGGGGTTGTTGTGGTTAGTAGGATGGCACTTTAAGGAAACACACACACTTTGTGTCAAATTCACTCACTCCCAGGTTATACAAAATGTAACATATTGAATTCAAAAGCATATCATCAGTTTATATACACATGTTGAGTGCAAAGGATGGCAAATTAAGCAAAAAATTGGCAATTCTATTCTTCTGTATCTTATCACAGCAAATGACAATGGAGTTGCTAGAGCTTTTTAAAAACACAAAGGACAACAACAGTTCCTATGGAGTTGTTTTACCATAGAAACTATCCATACTCCATTTACATTTGAATGACATTTGCATACAATCTATAAAAGTTAGTGACTTTGACATGTTCAACCAGTTTTTCCTGTTGCTATTGGCATTATTGTATGCAAATAGCAGGAGTATGCAAAAATGGCTAATGCAATTATGCCATTTTATTTATAATGGAGTGAATGGGAATTTTTTTTTCAGAATTTTATGCATATCCCCGAAATATGCCATTAAAAGTAATACAAATAGTTGGATTCTACTGTACTTAGTCCTAACTAAAGCACATGCAGTGGCTCGCACTACCAAAAATGATTTTTCTTGTTTTTTCTAGTTTTCTTGTTTTTACTTAATTCGTGGACAAATTTTCTTGAATGAAGAACTTCCATGAAGATGATAAGAATAAATAAGAAAAGCACAAGGGACCATTCCAAGAATCTTGTCTTGTAAATTCTCACAACAAGAAACATTTTCTTATTTTTCTTAGATAAAGAAATAATTTCTAGAAAGGATTTTCTCTCATAAGAATTTTCTAGAAATTGAAGTTAAAAGTTCTTGTTTTTCTTGTATGGAGAATCTATTTCTTGCCATGTATAAGAAAATACAAGAATTTTTTTCTCCCCTATCTTCTTTTTCTGGTAGTAAGAAAAAACAAGAATTCAAGATTATGAAAACAAGCAACAACTAGAATTTTATTCTTGAGTGTTCTTTATTTTTGTATCAAGAAACCTTGAGAAAGAAATTCTTGATTTTCTTGGGATGTTTAAGAAAATAGAAGAATTTTCTTCTTGCCTTTCTTGAGGTATCCTGCTTAGAAAAACAAGAATTTTCAAGATATTTAAGCTAGAAGACAAAGTTTGAGTCATAACTAGAATAATATTCTTGAATGTTCTTGATTTTCGTATCAAGAACCTTTGAGAAAAAAATTCTTGCTTTTCTTGGGATGTTTAAGAAAATAGAAGAATTTTCTTCTTGCCTTTCTTGGGGTATCCTGCTTAGAAAAACAAGAATTTTCAAGATATTTAAACTAGAAGACAAAGTTCGAGTCATAACTAGAATAATATTCTTGAATGTTCTTGATTTTCGTATCAAGAAACTTTGAGGAATGCATTTCTTGTTTTTCTTGATAATAATACTTTAAGAAATACAAGAAATACTTTGAAATTCTTATTTGAACTCGTATAATATAATGGTTGTTTCCTGGCTAAGATGAGGCTATTGCAAGAAATAGAAGCCAAGTTAAATTTTCTTTAAAAATCTTGATTGTTCTAGCAAATATCTGCATAAAATTTTGACCAACGGCAACACTTGCCATGTGATCTTTTCCTAACTCCTGATTGGTGGTTTCAAATGCCACAGGCAGTTGACAGCAGGGCCAAAGCTCTGAGAAGTTCATGCCTTCAAGTGCTGTTCACTTCTAGTTCTATTTTGTATTAATTGAAGACTCAAGTCGGTTTCAAAGTCAAAACCCAGGTACAAGAGAACATATACAAGATGGGGATCATGGTCTGAGCCTGCAGCAGATGCCAAATTTTGCACGGAAACACTGGATAGCAGTATGGAAAAGGTAAGTGCCCCCCTCCCCACCGGACTGTATGAAAATCAGCTCAACTTTATTTATCATATGAAAAAAAAAAGTCAAAGGGCCCCTGGATGGTTTAATCGTCAAAAGCATCAAGCATTAGACATAATGATAAGTGTAGCCTCTTTGGGTCCAACTCAAAACATCTTTTTGGCCGATGAATTAATAGATTTTAATCAAAAAGCGATCTGCACACATTGGAAGATTACATTCCACCTCTGAGGGGTGGACTATTTTAAACGTATTGTTTCTGGAAAACATATGGATAGGTTAAAGAATGATAAAACATATGATGTGTTTTGTGAAGAAATCAATTCAATTGGAACTTTCACATCTAGAAGCTGGAAGTTAGTTAGCTCAACTCAGAAAGTAAAAATGAATAACATAGTCTTCATTTTTCCCCCAGATGTTGGAAGATGCCAATGGGAATGCCAATGTCAACAGAAATGGGCTTGAAGGGTTTGGTTTCCATAGTCGAAGATGATCATCTGTTAACACTGCCAAGTCAGATGAGGCTGCTCTACACCACCTTCCAAGACGATAAAGAATTATATATTATGAAATATATCATATGTAATAAATCATATAGCATGTTAATTACATAGCAGTTTGTAATCTTTATGTCCTTTCAGTTTCAGTAGGCTTTGTATCAAAATTAGTTTTGGTATTTGTACAACAATATTGTATATAATGTATATCATTATTATACCTATTATTTTTGAAATAATACACTGTTAAGCTTTGCCAATGTCATTTTTTTATACCAGACTCCACAATTTACAGAAATATTAAGCCATCAACATGTCATTTTAACTGTAACTCTTGGAGTGAGATTCTTATTGTAAGAACATCAGTCGTAAGAAAACATTTCTAGGTAGCAAGAATTGTGTTCTTGAAGTAAGAAAAGCATTCTTGTTGTAAGAAGATTAATCTTAGAAGTAAGCAAACATTTCTTGACAGCAAGAATTGTGCTCTTGGTGGAAGAAAAGTATTCTTGGTGTAAGAATATTAATCTTAGAAGTAAGAAAAAAATTCTGGGCAGCAAGAATTGTGCTCTTGATATAAGAAAAGTATTCTTGTTGTAAGAAGATTAATCTTAAAAGTAAGCAAACATTTATTGACAGCAAGAATTGTGCTCTGGATGTAAGAAAAGTATTCTTGGTGTAAGAATATTAATCTTAGAAGTAAGAAAAAAATTCTTCGCAGCAAGAATTGTGCTCTTGATATAAGAAAAATATTCTTGTTGTAAGAAGATTAATCTTTGAAGTAAGAATACATTTCTTGGTAGCAAGAATTCTGCTCTTGATGTAAGAAAAGCATTCTTGTTGTAAGAAGATCAATTATAGAAGTAAGAAAACATTTCTTGGTAGCAAGAATTCTGCTCTTGATATAAGAAAAGTATTATTGGTGTAAGAATATTAATCTTAGAAGTAAGCAAACATTTCTTGGTAGCAAGAATTGTGCTCTTGATATAAGAAAAAATATTCTTAGTGTAAGAATATTAATCTTAGAAGTAAGCAAACATTTCTTGGTAGCAAGAATTGTGCTCTTGATGTAAGAAGATTAATCTTAGAAGTAAGAAAACATTTCTTGGCAATAAACAATCTTTGCTCTTGATACAAGAAAAGTATGCTTATTGTAAGAAGATCAATCTTAGAAGTAAGAAAATATTTTCTAGGCAGCAAGAATTATGTTCTTGAGGTGAGAAAAATATTCTTTGTATAAGAAGATCAGCTCTAGAGGTAAGAAAGTATTTCTAGGCGAGAACAATTTTTGCCCCTGAAGCGAGAAAAGGATTCTTGATGTAAGAAGATTAATCTTGATGTAAGAAAACATTTCTCAGCGATAAGCATGTTTGGTCTTGAAGTGAGGAAAATATTCTTAGTGTAAGAACCTAAATCTTGAAAATAAGAAAGCAGTTCTAGGTATTAAGATTGCATTCTTGTTATAAGAACAAAAAACTTGAAAAGAAGAAAGGATTTCTTGGCTGTAAGAATTTTGGTCTTGAAGTAAGAAAAAACGTGTTGGTATAAGAACCTAAATCTTAGAAATAAGAAAGTAGTTCTTGCTATCAAGAATTTTGGTCTTAAGAAGAGAAATGCATTCTTTTTGTAAGAACATAAAAGCTAGCAGTAAGAAACCATTTCTAGGCAGTAAAGTTTTGGTCAAGAATACCAGCCTTTAAGTGAGAAATTAATTCTTAGTATAAGAACCTCAGATCCATGTGTCTGAATCAGGAATATACATAGAAAAAAAAATCTTACTGCAAGAATTACTTTCTGGCAGTAACCAAGGTAATTTTTATAAGAAAGATTTTCTTACTACAAGAAAAAGCTCAGTAAGTAAAAAATTGCTTAATTCGTGGACAAAACCTTTTTCTTGAATACAGAAAAATTTGCTTGCATGAAGTAATATTTTTCTGTATGTAAGAAAAAACTAGAATACAAGAAATTGCATTTTTGGTAGTGCGGGTCCTGCCGCCTTGTTGGTCAGGTTTTCCATTGCAATTTCACTGTACACCACTGAATCACTGAGAAATGTGCTCTTAATTTTCATTAGATATAATGTTGTCACTTTGGTTCCAGTTTGTGCTAGAAACCAAATTGTAGACTGTCTCATTGTTTTAACAGCAGATAGTGCCAACTGTCAAGTATGGTAACGGGAGGAGCCCTAAGATAACACACACGCAAAAAGTGGCCTGCTTTTGAGGACAACCATTTGACAGCCAAACAAGACCCCAAATTTTGCAACAATATATCCAATAGATATTCTAATTATCTAGTATACGTTGTACAAATTTCAAGGCAAAGAAATTACCATACTGACACTTACAACATTGTAAAGTTTGGACAAAAATGACATTTTTCAGAATCTTTAAACATTGCATTGTTTTTAGGCTGCCCAAGAACTTTAATCTATCTCTTTGGAAATTCCACAAGCTAAAATATTGGTCTATTCAGCTCTTGTTTTATTTTTAAAATATGTTCAAAAGTGTTACAGTGATAATGCCATAATTATGCTGTTTGTCATGTTTTTCAGGAGCAAATATTTGGGAAAATGGCCAGAAAACTTGATTTGCCTGTTACCATGGCAACATACAAAAATGAGTTTTTTCATCTAAAAGTAGGGGGGTATTAATTCCAACTTTGTTAAATATGCATTTCAAAATATGGAGATGGTCTAGAGCTTCAAGTCAATCCATCGATCCGAAGTTAAATAAAGCGAACTTGAAGATTCTTACCTGGCTTTTTAGCGAATGCCCAGCAAAAAATGGCAAATGCCCACTATATCAGCCAAAATATCGGCCATCGTGACACGGGCGCTAAATATAACACCATTAACATGCTCAACAAGTTGTCCCCTGAATGTGTACTCAGTTTCAGTGCTGTACACGCCTGTAAAGTCACTTTATTTTACGAAATACACGGCGCGGCCCGCCTGTCCCAAATATGCAAATGAGCCGTCATATTAGATTTTTACGTCCGGGGTCGTGGATTCCCCTGCCGTGTATTTCGTAAAATAAAGTGACTTTACAGGCGTGTACAGTATGGAAACTGAGTACACATTCAGGGGAAAACTTGTTTAGCATGTTTATGGTGTTAGATTTAGCGCCCGTGTCACGATGGCCGATATTTTGGCTTATATAGTGGGCATTCGCTAAACTTTTTGTTTTTTGCTGGGCATTCGCTAAAAAGCCAGGTAAGAATCTTCAAGTTCGCTTTATTTAACTTCGGATACATGGATTGACTTGAAACTCAGGATTAACTAATGGGAGCACAACCTGAACATATTCCGAGCAAAAAAAATTAGATTTGTGCAGCGCGGATTTCGCCAGCGTTGGCGTTTGTGGGCATTCGCTAAAAAGCCGATGCGGACTCTAACCCCTCTGTACATACATTGTTGTAGTCTCTACCAGACTAGCTACGCCGGCTATAGGGAGAATATCTTATAGGCAGGCTCCTAGGATGGCAGATTGCACCCTCTCTCCGTAGCAGAATAGCATACTATTAAGTCTATTTGGGCAATTTCTACTATTTAAAGTATTTTCCCAGCCATCCGCGGGGCCTGGTAGAGGCTAACAATGTTGTACCCTTGAAGTTTGTACATATTGTAATGGGACTAGTCCATTTTTCCAATGGCTGTGTGGATAATAGATTTGGGGTTCAGATATTCACTGTAATGTCGTCTGACTTCAAAATACTTTAAGGCATTTATTACCTTCACCGAGAAGGTTATGCATGGGGTAGCTTTTGTGTGTGTGTGTGTGTGTGTGTGTGTGTGTGTGTGTGTGTGTGTGTGTGTGTGTGTGTGTGTGTGTGTGTGTGTGTGTGCATGTAACGACCAGCATAACTCGAGAAGGTTTGGATGGATTGTCTTGATATTTGGTAGGTAGACTTGGAAATGATTAGATTTTGGGTCCCCTAGCAGCTTTTTACGGTACTGCAGCGGAACTTCCTGTTTGGATGTCTCGTTTTCTGGTCATGCTATGGTCCTGATTTTTTAGTGGTAGATAGCTGTTTGAAAAGAGAATAAGTGGTATAGGTGGTATTTTGGCCCCCTAGCGGCTTTTTTGGAACTGCAGAAGCAGGTTTTGCTTCAGACTTTGAAAGGGAATAACTTAAGTAGGGCTTGATGGATGGTTATGATTTTTGGTAAGTAGATACTAGTAGCTTGAGTGATGATGTACATGATTAGATACTTATTATGCAAAGCAGTATCTAATTTGCATAATTAATGAGGAAACTTTATACATCCACCAAATTCCACAATAGGACTCTCAAACATGTGACATATGTAACTGAAGAAGGTTCCGGGTCGGAGTTCGAATCTGACAGGGGGTTGGGTCATGACCCGGTAATCTACCGGAAGTGCGTGGTCGTCACCCTGATTTCTGCCTGAGATTGCTTGGTGATGGTTTTAGCTGTGCATAAATATTTTGAATCTTCTGAAAAGCCCGTGAGTTGTGGTATTTTTGGGCGTGGTGTAGTTGGTTCGCTATCGAAGCCTTTTTGGATTAGTCCGCGGCAACGGTGATGCGGTTTTCTTGCCTGATGACCCAAATAGCATCGTTTTTAATGCTTTATCACCGAATTTACGTCATCGGAGATTGCGAAAAAGTTATCACATGACTTTTTCATGTCTTTCATTTTTCAGAGACACCATTTACTAAGCTTTCTCAGCATATATGCCGTGACCCCAGGAAAACTTTTTTTTCCGAGCAGGTTCGATCAAAAAAGTGTAAAAAGATGATAATTTTCAGATGCAAAATTTACATTTTACTATGGTTTCTACCCAAAATAAAGGGACAACAGACAATACTGATAAATACATCGGAAAACAGCAGAAAACCACTTTTCGACCATGTGATTACATTTTCCGTCCTAATTTTCTTGGCGGAATTGTAGCCCGTCGACCTGAGGGTGTCGGCCTACATACGAAATCGCAAAAAAACTCCGGTCCGAGACCAGAAGAGAGAAATATTATAGATATCAACTATGCAAATGAAGACCTCATTTGCATGATTAAGGTTCCAGTTCGGAATTGTTTTGACCTAATACCTAAAGAGTTAGTTTTGGCTCCCGATTTTTCGGCTATCGCTATATCAGTGTGTTATCTTTTATATTTCCTGAAAGACCCTATCTTCGTAGCGTTTTACGGTTTCCAAGTTTTTGTCGTCCGCGAAGACTTCCAGGTATTAGTGTGCGATGACGGTAATGCGGCCTTGTCGCCTGATTACCCGAATCGTGCATTCTATGTGCATTTTGCATGGTTTCTCACCATCGAGGATTGCGGAAAACGTATCCTCAGGATTTTTTCCATTTTTCCTAATTGCAGATTAATGACCTTTATTCCCATATTATCCTATATTCCTTTATCCTAGGAACACTCTTATTTTCCTTCCAGCGGCTTTGGAAGAGTGCCTTAAAAATGGCAGTTTTTGGGGTTGAAATTTGCTTTAAATGACGGTTTTCACCAAAAATGACGTTTCCACACAGAATATCAAATTCGTCTGTCGTTCAAAGGCAAGTCACCCCTATCCATCGGAAACATAGAATTGGCTGACAAAGGATGTTTGGAAAAGCGCTATTGCCTTTCTGGGAACGAGTCAGGTCGGCCCCGAATTGTAAAAAAAACCTCCGAACCGAGACCTTAAAGAGGCATAAAATCTGAATTAATGACGTCATAGATGCCGCAATATTATTGCACATTGACGTCTTTATCCAAGGCTTGAAGATTCTGAAAAAATCCCATAATTCTGCCTTTTTTCCGTTCCAAAGGCAGTACTATTCATATCTACCCGCTTCCTTCTCAATCAATTTCACCGATAATGGGGTCTGACTGGCGCGGAAGAATGGTGTATTTCACACTTTTGGTGTGCCTTGCACTCCTTAAGAGGACACTCACAGCACAATTCTACAAATTTGACGTCGGACGACTTTGATTCGGAAAGCGCAAATCCTGTGCTACCACTTCATGTCAAAATCTGTGATTTTCATCGGTGCAATCAAGCGCGACGAACCAAAACGCAATCCCACTCAGTTGCCCTGTGATTCCCAAAGTGACCTTATCCTTATATTCGCTTTTAGAAGGTCTAGCGCTAAGTATGAGGTCCGGAAACGACGGAACTGCCATAGAGTCGTCGGCCGCGGACACGTGAAGATTTCCCCGCCGGTTTTGCATGTTTTCCATAAAGCGCTGTGATAGTAGCTTACATTTTTCATTGCTCTTTCTAATTGTGACGTCACTGTTCTGTCAGGGTTCAAATATGCGGTAAATGTCAAGGGAGCGCTGTATTTTCTATATGGCTTTAGGCATGTCCTGCGGGAAAAGTGACCATCGCAGCCAAGTGAAATTTGGATATATGGTTAATGGAATCTTTCTGAAGTCTGGGGTGAAATTTTTATGACAGAATATGCAAATTAAGGTTCCGGTTCGGAATTGTTTGACCTAATACCCAAAGAGTCCGTGAAGATAAGACGCAAATCCTAGGTTTTCTCGTTAGTTCTGGCTCCCATTTTTTTGGCTATCGCTATATCAGTGTGTTATCTTTTATATTTCCTGAAAGACCCAATCTTCGTAGCGTTTTACGGTTTCAGAGTTTTGGTCGTCCGCGAAGACTTCCTGGTATTAGTGCGCGAAGACGGTAATGAGGCCTTGTCGCCTGATTGCCAGAATCGTGCATTCTATGTGCATTTTGCATGGTTTCGCACCATCGAGGATTGCGGGAAACGTATCCTCACAATTTTTTCCATTTTTCCTAATTGCACAGACAGATTAATGACCTTTATTCCCATATTAGTCTTTATCCTAGGAAAACTCTTATTTACCTTCCAGCGGCTTTGGAAGAATGCCTTAAAAATAGCAGTTTTTGGGGATGAAAATTGCTTTAAATGACGGTTTTCACCAAAAATGACGTTTCCACAGAGAATATCAAATTCGTCTGTCGTTCAAAGGCAAGGCATCCCTATCCATCGGAAACATTGAATTGGCTGAAAAAGGATGTTTGGAAAAGCGCTATTGCCGGGTCAGCCCCTCACTCACTCACTCTCTCCCGTAGCTTAGTCAGCCGTCGGGGCAGCATAGCTCTCCACCCCTGGCGGTTTTCCGCCAGTCTGGTCATCTGGTTGACTGAATGACCGCTCCACTCCTTTGGATCTGTGATCCACGACCGACGGGGACGTCCCCACGGCCGCGCACCCTCCGCTTCTCCCTGAAGGATTGTCATAGGTCGGCCCCTAATTGTAAAAAAAAACCTCCGAACCGAGACCTTAATGAGAAAATACTATAACTCAAGATGGGCTTGATGGATGGTAATGATTTTTGGTCCGTAGATAACTTACTTGATGCTTTGTATGATTGGACAATAATTATGCAAATCAGATTCTAATTTGCATAATTAATGAGACAACTTTAAAAACCCGCTGTGTCCCATGATATGACTATTCAAATATGTGACATTTGTAACTGAGGAATTTTGATAGATAAAAAATATGCAATGGTGGCCTAATTTGCATAATTGATGAGAAACTACTATAATTCCATACTGGTAAATGATGGCAATTTCATACTTGTGGCATTTGGAAGTTATGTGAATGTGAACATCGTTGAATCAAATTATGCCGATAAGGACCTCATTTGCATAATTGATGATGAATGTTACTTTGTTAGCATAACCTTCTTTGTTAAGCTCATACTTCTGTTATTTGGGTGAAGACGATCAACGGTATGATTTATAATTGATGAGAAACACTCGTAATACGTCAGTCATAAATTAAAAATCATTTGGCGAAGGTATGAGGTCGTGGAACTCCAGTTATGTTTGCTAGCATACCTTTATGCTAGTTTAGTACATAGCCATGGTACAAACTTCAGGGGGATGTACAGGGGGGGGTTAATATTGCTTACTTGCTTGCATATGTCGAGACCTTCCAGTCACGAGTCGAGATGGCTGCCCAAGTGTTTCTGTCTTTTATTGCCCGGAGCATACTATCCACTTCAAGTCCAGTGTCTTTCTTGAGAGTGTCTATAAAGGTTACTTCCAGGCCTCCTTTTCCCATGCTTGGAAAAAAGTATAAAATTTGTACATTTTATCTTCAGATAGACCGTCCCCATTTTCTAGGTGCGTATTTCAGCAAAAACTGCACTTTTGCAAAATAGTTCCTCAAAGCCTTTATTTACCAGTCCTCTACTTCAAGTTAGAGAACCGGTGCAATGGCCTAGTGGGCAGAGTGTTCACCTTGCATACGGTAGGTCGTGAGTTCGAACCCCGGCCGGGTCATACCAAAGACTGGTACATATTGCTTTCTCTGCTTAGCACTCAGCATTTGGGAAAGAGTACAAATGTATGGTAGTTAAACACACACCACTACCAGTGGACTGCTGTAGTGACTTGCACAAAGTGTGGCCCAAGGGCTGCCAAAACAGAGATGGACGCCCAAGTGTTTCGTCTGGTTTCTATGGACCGTCTGGTATGGGAGGACTTTGGCTAACTTTAACTAACTTCAAGTTAGTAAAAGAAAGCCATTTTGAGGGGTTGTGGGCCAAGTACTATCACTGTGCAAAATATGAGCCATGGCAAATCAATTTTTCCCCTGCCACAATTGTTTGATCCTTACAGACATTTGCTCTTAAGATTAATGTGTCCAAATTTTATTTATGAAAACCAGACCACTTTCTGGCAACTAGCAATAGAGCGCCGTGCATTTGAGCATGTGAAAAAGCGTGTTATGTTAGGGCTCCCGTTATGCATATTAAGAAGTTAGGTCTCTGGAAAAGCCTCGAATTAGATTCCTGGGATGAGTAATTTCACCAACACAGCACAGCAATTTCATGCAAAAAAAGATTGGGTCAATATTACCATTCACAAATTTTTACTCAGACACGATTTTACTATTTGTTCAGTTGTAAAACTCAATAACCACCAAAATAGATTATAAAGGCCTGCACATACCTAAAAACTGAGGTCACATTTTATTATAAGTTATAATTTTTCATTCATTAAAACTTTCTCACTATCAACCCATATATTAAATAGCAAAAGGTAAATTTGTCACTGAAAGTACTAGATTAAAGAGAGCGGTTCATTGCATAAAATGAGCCATACAAAGCTGAAAGTTGAATAATCCTCTTATTCTTTACGAGGGGTGATCAATAAGTCCTCGGCCCCACCCAGGAATAAGGTGCACAGCTCAAATTTTGGGAAATAATTATGAAGTATGAAGTCTTTTATGTATGTCTACCAAGTTTCAAATCGTTATGATCATTACTTTGCAGACGGCACTCAGTAACATTAGGTGAGGTAGAAGGATACAAACATGGACAATTGAGCTGCAACCTGAGGTGTGCTGGCCAACTTGCTCTGCTGAAAGTCGGATACCCAGTTCTTTTTAGTTGAAATAAGAAGGGAATCTTCATCAAACATTTTGACAATGTCTTCGGAGATTTTATGCCAATTCTTGGCCCGAGGAACTCGACCCACACATCTCTGATCAGAGTTCAACATTGTTTTTCTCATCACTTACTAGTTTTCAAATGGACGTCGACTAAAAAATATTGACCACAATAATTTGAAGTTTGGTGGATAGTGCTAAAACATGTCATACTACATAATTATGCCCCGAAATTTGAGATGTGGACCTTATTTCTGGGTGAGGCTGAGGACTTATTGATCACCCCTCCTATGTTCACCCCAGACTATTTGGAAAAAAATCCAATCTGTTGCTCCAATTTTTTTTTTTAAATCTAAGAATCAACAAATAAAATTGGTGCTAATTCACCAACTCAAACATTGGTTAGAAATGCTCAAGATGTAAAATCTGAGGCAAATAGGTCTATCAATAGCTTACTAGAAAAGGGTCAAATTCTGTTTCTCACTATATTTATCGATCAGCTTTTTAGCCAAATGATGAGCCCCAAATAGAGTTGTGTTGTTATTTAAAGCAGTGGCAAGTATAACAAGCTAGACTAAGGGTTTTCTAGAGAAGAAAGTATGCTTGGTCCAGCAATGCATTTCTAACAATTGAAATACCTCTTTGTCTTTCATTCTACAGATTTTCAGTGCAATCTTTGCAGGGGAATTCTTATTCAAATTGATTGGTATGGGGCCAAAAGATTACTTTGCAGTGGGCTGGAATATGTTCGACTCCTTCATCGTGATTCTGAGCTGTGTTGAGATCTTGATGGAGCAGTTGATGGGAGGCGGCCTTGCAGGATTCTCAGTTCTTCGATCATTTCGATTGGTTAGTTGCATTTTCTCTCTCTTAAGAACACTAACTTAAAGCATTTTAAGATTTGAGTATTAACAAGACTTAGCAGGTTTCAGAAAATTGTTTTAAAGACTGAGATGGAAGTAAGGTCACTATATAATTATATATACTGACGTGATACTACTGTGGAAAAACATCTTATTCCATGAACTTTAATAGCTGAGAATTGTAACATATTGATAGATTTTCTTTCTTAATCTTTGCATCATATCTTTTCCAGCTTCGTGTCTTCAAATTAGCCAAGTCCTGGCCCACGCTTAACAAGTTGCTGTCCATCATTGGGAATTCCATGGGCGCCCTGGGGAACTTGACCTTTGTCCTGGGCATCGTCATCTACATCTTTGCTGTGCTTGGCATGCAGGTCTTTGGTGAATGCTACAGGACATGGACACCTCTTTTGGACAGGCCTCGCTGGAACTTTGAGGACTTCCTGCGTAGCTTCATGATTGTGTTCCGGGTCTTGTGTGGAGAGTGGATAGAATCCATGTGGGACTGCATGCGCTGCAACATAGCCCAGTTTGAGAACTGTCCTGGTTATGCACATCCAGAAGAAAAAGGCGTCAGATACATGTGCATCCCATTCTTCCTTCTGACAGTTCTCATCGGCAACCTAATTGTACGTATATACATGTAGCATTTCTTGCTATTACTGTTTTTGTTATTTGAGGATATGCTTTAGTTACACTGACTGCACCAATTTAATTGTTCATTCTTGTAATGATTTGAGAGAAGATCCGATAAATTGGTGTAGGCCGTTAAATCGATGAGGTCTAAGAGAGACATAAGGCCACAGCAAGTAAATTTTATTTGTGTGTCTAACTTTGGTATTCTGATAAAAGAATTGAGAATTTAGAATAATTAAAGCAATAAAACATGGTATCACAACCATCAAATACTTTATTCCTGTATTCAGTAAAACAGTACAAAACATTTAACTCATTATAGACAGAATAACAAACAAAACTAATACATATGATTACCGGGTACATCTCTACTTAATCTGCAAGCCAGTAGCTTTGTTTAATAGACTCCTGCCTATGAAGAAAATGTGCTTTACAACAGTGAATTGTATTGAAGTAAAAGAAAAAGAACACATCGAAGTCCAATGGAGGTCCTTGATATAACACTTAACAAATTTGTGTGGCCTACTGGGATCCGCTAGCATTGACTGGGGTACACATGTAGCTGAACAAACGTCAACTCCCTTTTCCCAATGTCTATTGCATACCCGTTGTCGTCGTTCCTGACTATGTTTATACTAACGTAGTTGAACGGCGCAAAATGGTCTTGCTACCAGGAAACCAAAAACAACAGCAAAAATCATCACTCAAACTATGTAAATACCAAAAATCATGACGATCCGTCATCTTATTGAAACAAATTACAGGCCTACACGAGTTACTCTCCCAAGAGCTATCTACCACTCAGAAATCATGACCATAGCATGTCAAGAACACAAGATATCGAACCCGGAAGTTCTGCTGCAGTACCATAGCAATCCGCTAGGGACTCAAAAATCTAATTAGTTTGAGGTCTCAAGAAGGTCTACCCACATATCAAGTATCAAGACAATCAATCCAGGCATTCCTGAGTTATCATGTTCACCGACACACACACACAAAGCAGATACAACTGCCGTCCACAATGACATGACACGTGAGACTTTATCGATCGCCATGCAAGTGCACGTCATCCTTTTGTGAATGGGCAAATCGTGCAAACGTCATCAAAATAATTTTTGCCGATTTAGCAACACAAGCAACTCGACCAGTTTGCAAAGTCCGATGTATAGCTCCTACATGGAAATTGGAACCTACCATGTTGTTGCCCTGCTTGAGGTCCCCTCTCCCACCGCATGACCTGGCCAGATTGATGTCACACATGACCCCCATGATCACATGATCGCCGCCCTCCTAACGTTAATCAAGTATAAGGATTGCTTTGCCACATCTTTGCGCGATGATTAACTCGCGCCTGGTTCAAACAACTTTGCCCGCATCTAACCTTGCCACTGCAGTTTGACAGTCCAAGGAAATGTCAGGAAAGGCTTTTTTTGCATCAATTTGATGCAATGTTATCTGTTCAGACAAAGGAAAGCGTGATGTTTTGACTGGCGCTTTGGAGTGTGTTTATCGTTTAGTATATTGCGCTGCATACAAGAAAAAAGTTCTGATTGAAATATGCTGTAGTGTGGTTCTTTACTTTTGGATAAAGTTATAGTATTGGAACGATTATCGATCTTTAGTTTCGTTTTATTTCTGTGCACGGGAGGAGGAAAAAAACACTCCGAGAAACGTTCGT
Source organism: Branchiostoma lanceolatum (assembly GCF_035083965.1). Classification (NCBI taxonomy): domain Eukaryota; kingdom Metazoa; phylum Chordata; class Leptocardii; order Amphioxiformes; family Branchiostomatidae; genus Branchiostoma; species Branchiostoma lanceolatum. The sequence continues at coordinate 1,018,879 of NC_089737.1, forward strand.
TTGCATCAAGGAGGTTATAACCTCCTTCTTTGTATCCATTTCATGGTCAACAAGGCTTATCATGGAAAGTGCCTTTATCCAAGTAAAGACTCTAAATATCATTTCGTGAAATAGGAATAGCATACATCAAGGAGGCTTAATCTCCTTGTATATATGACCTACTTTAAATTTGTAGTTTAAATAAACTGCAGCCCAAAGCCCAGCTGGCCTCGGGGACATAGTGTCCCCGAAATCAGGTCGTACAGTAAGAAGCTCATTGTAGAAATTTCCTTATAAAATATGTTAATGAGGCCCTGTCATGCATGATTTATGTCTGATATTGTTCACCTTTACTTAGCTTCCTAATGATACAAGAATGAAATTCCAATGATTTACCATTGTGGTAGTTTAATATTTTTTGATTAATCATGCAAAATAAGTAGCTATTTGCATCATTGATATCTATCGATACCTCTCTCTTGTTCAGCTATATATGTCACATGTTTTAGAGTCCTATTTTGAAAGGCAGCAGATTTATAAAGTTTCCTTGCTAATTATGCAAATTTTCTCCTGATTTGCATAATTAGTATTTGATTATGAAAAGCATCAATCAAGCTATCTACAAACCATAAATCAAGACGATTCGTCGACCCTATTTCTAGTTATTCATGTCCGAAGGTCAAAACAAATGAATTAAAAACACCTGCTGCAGCTCCAAACAAGCCGCTAGAGGGCCCAAATGTACACAACTTACTTTATGTGGCATGGACTATCTACCACATAAAAATCATGACCATAGCACTTGCAGAAAATTTGACCTCAAACATTGAAGCTACACTGCAGTATCTATGGTACCCGCTAGGAGGCCCATCATCGAACTTGACCTTCCCTTTTCATAAACCACTAAATTTCATAAACCACTATTCACTAGATACCATGCACAACCATCAACAGCTCCTCAAGTTATTCTGTCTACACGCAAATACGCATACATACACAGCCTGCTGCAGTACCGTAGGAAAATGCCAGGTAACCCATTTTTATGTCCATGAAAAATGGAGATATTGTTTTGGGTGTGTATGATTGTTTGTTTGTTTGTCTGTCTGTTTGTCTGTCTGTCTGTTTGTGTTTCCGGACTACTGTAGTCAGCATAACTCAAGAACCTCTTGATGGATTATGATGATATTTGGTATGTGGGCAGGTGTTGTGAAGCCGAAATTCAAGGTCGATTTTGTGCCCCCTGGTATGTGACCTTGGTACTGCAGCAGAAATTTCATTTTTGTATCTCTTGACTTGGACGTGCTATGGTCTTGATTTTTTGGTGGCAGATAGCTTGTGGTGTAATGAAGACGTGGTGTGGGTTTGGGCCCCCTAGCAGCTTGCTCTGTAACTGCAGGGGCGTTATCGTGAAAATCTTCTAAGGAGAATAACTGAACGAAGGAACAACGGATTTCCATGATATTTAGTATACAGGTAGCTTAGACAGAGATGTACACAATGAAGTGCAAATTATGTTAATTAGGACTTAATTTGCATAGCTAATGAGGAAAATCTATATTTGCAGTGTTTTCCATTATCAGACTCAAATACATGTCTGTAAAATAAAATGAAAATAAAATAAAATGAAAAAAATGAAATGTAACGTATGTAGTTTATGGAAAGTGGATCATCAACAGATACCAATTATGCATGTAAATTTCTAATTTGCATAATTAATGCAAAACACCATATCTCATCTAATTGGAAATTTATAGGACTGTCAATGTGATACTTAGTATGCAGGTAGCTTAGACAGAGATAAACATAATGTAGTGCAAATTATGCTAATTGTGACTTAATTTGCATAGCTAATGAGGAAAATCTATATTTGCACTGTTTTCCATTATCAGACTCAAATACATGTAACATATGTAGTTTATGGAAAGTGGAGCATCAACAGATACCACTTATGCAAATAGATTCCTAATTTGCATAATAAATGCAAAAACACCATAATTCATCTAATTGGAAAATTATAGGACTGTCAATATTGCAACATGTGTAAGTTAGATAAAGGTGTTTATGACCAAGCATATATTATGCAAATGTGTAAGTCATTTGCATGAATAGAAATGTTCATGGAGATATGAGGTTGTTTAACTTGACCTCCATTTCCACAATCTCTATGTACCCACTAAAAATCTTGCAGATCCATCAACAGTTCCTCGAGTTATGTTGCCTACATACAAACACACTAACATAAAACGTCCACTGCAGCACTGTGGGAAAACGCAAGGTGAACAATTTTCGAACTTGACCTTTGTTCCCACAACTGCTACCTACCTACTAAAAATCTCTAAGATTCATCAAAGTTACCTCGAGTTATGCTCTTGACATACATACAGACAAACTCCACAGCTGGTAACCAATAATATAACCTTCTCGTGGAAGGTAATGATGGTGTGTGGTACCACGGGATACATCCAGGTTTGCATAGCTAAGGACGCAGAGACAAGGCTTCCCCAACACTGGGCACGGGAGCCTCCTGAGGCAGACTGACTGACTACATGATGCTGGCTCTACTCACTTTGTCTCAACTGAAGTTCTTTCATCCATTGCACTCCTGAATGGAACTTCCGTACCTCAGAAATCTCCGTCTTTTTACCCACTTGTATGGGTTTTCACCATTCCTTCATGTGCAAATGCCTATTTGTGGCAACTAGGACGTTTTGCGATAGAACTAATAGAAGTTTGCGATATATTTCCCACTTTCGGTATGTTGATCATTGCCGGAGGGTAAACATTTTTTTCCCGAAATCAGGCGAAAATAAATGCGTGTGCTGATGTCATCCATAAAATGTACTTGCTGTGGCCTAAACTATAGTCTATCCACAAGAACAAGATGTTAGATTTCAGATTGATATAGTAACAATATATTAATAACGCTAAATGGATTAGAAATGTATTGTCATCATTAACCACTTGTGTGTGTGAAAAGAATTAATTAATTTTTCATTCATTTATAATCTATCAACAGTCAGTATTCAAATCAAAATCTTCAACCATGATCATGGCATTTAATTGTGTTTGTGACAGCATTGTGCAACATTTTAAATTATGTTTCAACTTTAGAAAATGAACATCATATTTACACCTGTCTAAATACCTTATTGTACACATGTACAGTTTTGTGGCAATGTGTGACTTATTTCAGTTCCACACATATCCATGTGTATTGGAAAATCTGTATGTAGTCCAGATTTCTCATCATAAGGTCATTGAAAACCAATCCTAGAGTTGATACATTTATAGAAGGGTATACAATCATGACATGGGATGGAAGCCTTGTGTTGTAGTTTCACTATCAGCTTACATGTTTTTGATCAGTAAGTCAACAAATCTAACTTGAAGACACACCGGGTAATATTTGAAAATAGAGTTGTGAAGCCAATGATTCACAGGTTCTATGGACATTTCCATAATCTGCTAACAGACTATTTCTACATAATTTCTACAGGCAAAGGAACCCGGAGGCAAACAAAGGATGATTGCTGCATGTACCATTTCATCATCATCTCGTCTTTGCTGCCATCTTCATAATAACATCTAGATCACAGAGTCACATGTAACTTGCATCATATTTTTCCTTAAGGAATTAGTTTATCATACATGATTATTATCTTTACTGTTTACTGGTCTCTTAGTTGATGGTGTGTGGGGGGGTTGGGGGCTGTGGGGGGGGGGGGTGTCTGCATGCTACCTGTAACCTATTGTCGTATATTCCAGTCTTCTTGCCACTATTAGAGACAGCCAAAGAAAGATTAGCCATCACTAAGATCAGCAAACAAACTAGTGATACAATGTCTACCGCAAGAAGAAAGTTAGCAAAGAAGTTGGTTTAAGATTTGTGAAAAGAAACAAGAAGGGAAACTCATAGAAATGGTTTCTTACATTGTTCCATTATATTGCACAAAGGTTGTAGAATTAATCTTGCGGGGTTGGCTTCCTTACTGACTTGAAGTTCCTACTCAAAGATATGAAGGTATCAACTGGATTTCTTTGACTTTGATTGTTACAGATCAATTCAGATAAACGGTAATTCCTATCAATTACTCCATCATGGTGACCAAAATGAAATTTTTTTTTAAAAAGTTGGTTTGTTGGGGTCAAAATAGCTATCTGATGAAGATGTGTTTCAATTCTGGCACATGATTGCTTGGTTACGATTTTTCTGGACATAATGGAAGATTCAGTCTGTGGTTTATTTTATCAGGACTTTTTCTTAACATGCGGCTCTTTCTTATTATGATTAATGCAAAATTAATCAACCTGTCAGATATAATGGCTCAGGGACAAGTTAACAAGCTTTACTTCAAAATTTATTGTCAGACGATTTAGAGATCACAGCTGTTATTGTGTCCCAATAGGGCCATCAGTTTTTCCATTTTAACCTGGGAAATGCTAAGTAGTTCTGTCTGTGTCTTATTTTAAGATAAAGCTGACACTGTAAGTAAAAAGAACTCTGGGAATGAATTGTCAATTGTGTTACTCCTTCCCCCCTCCTCCTCTCATCTACAGCATGTACCATATGTTCTAACAAGCATGTTGATACTAACCCCAGTTGCCCCTATCTTGTCTGTACCTCACACTCCCAACATAATGTCCATAGGTCTCAACCATAATGCTGCAAGTTCAAGTCAATATTTGGCATTTTAGTATTGCCAACAGATGGAATATTTCCACTCAGCAAAATAGGAGAGTTGTTCTTCACCAACCTCTGGCAAAATGACAGCAGTTATTTCCCCATGAATGAGCAGAGTCCTGAAGACATGGTTGGAGGGAGTGCTGATGACTTTTCCTAATCTCTAACTCACAGGTGCTTGTATCTAGTGATAGCCCCAAAGCTCTCATCACAGTCAGGACATGAAACACTTAAGCAGGTACCTCATTGGACTGCACCTAATTGGGCCAAATCATTGCGGCAACTTTGCAAATTTTAGCCCATTTTCCCTTGCAGTCACTCTGACTTGCGACATATGGGTACAAACAGAATAATCTCCCCCGGAATAACACATTCTTAGTTTTGGCTCCAAATCATACACAAGATATATTTATTGGAAAACGCAGTGTTGCCATTGACTTAAAAAACCACAATGATTAAAATTCATCAAAAAGACATTTATATGTACACTGAAAGCGCCATTTTGCAACCATTTCCGCCATTTCGTCAATTGCTTTTAAAAATTCCCAATTTAAGGCAACAAGTTGTTGCTTATCCGCACTGGTTTGCCCACTTTGCGAATGCCTGTCACAGTTCGTCACAATGAGGTGCATTCCAGTGAGATATCTGTCACCTGCCAATTCCTAATCCTAGTGGGCATGTTTATCTGTTGTTGCCCACTAGATAGTGACTGCTCCTGCATCAGGTTACCTGTGCCAGTCTATGTTGTTGTCCTTATTTTACATTCAACAAATTATGCCTATGGGAAAATCTTTTTCAGGCATATGGCTAACCACAGGAACAGAGAACTATAGACAAACAAAACAAAACAAAAAATTCAGTGACAAAATCCCAGCCTGTGTACACAATGGTGAAAAATTGTCCTGGACTTGGGACATGAGTGAAATGGCTTCTAGTTTTATTGATGATTGTTCTGGTTCATGCTACAGAGGTTGTGGAAGACCTTGGTTGTTGTTTGTCACGAAGGACATTAATGTTTGTGGCCCAACCAGCGTGGACCCGCTGGATGGAGCCGTCTGGAAGTGCGGTGTGAGACTAGCCGACAGCTGCCACCCCTGTGTCAGGGACCCCGCAGCAGTATAATCAAATACTGCATACTACTACTCTGTCAGAACCCACAAACTAAACACACATGTGACTAACAATTTTTATATATTCTTGTTTGTCTATTATGCCTTTGTTTTCCCTGTAGGGTGTCAACGTCTGTCTAATTACACTGTGGTGTTACATGTTCTTGTGCTGTCGCCCCAATTGACACACCTGAAATCTCCACCACCACTAATCACTCTATTTACATCTCAGCCAGATACATGTATGGATGTAACATTGTATATATGTTTGACTTTATGTTCAACAGACTTTTCAGCACTAAGGCTAGGGAAGGCCAAAATATTTGTGCCAAAGGAAACTTACGTTGTTGATTTCAATTTAATCTAAAACATGTGCATGTTGATAGACAGACAACTATCAAATTATGAATGTGGGGTTTATACTAGTGGCTAGAAATCTATATCAACATGAGTTACATTACTAACAGTACCTTCCTGTGTTCCTTGTCCATTGCAGATTTTGAACCTGTTCCTTGCTTTGCTCCTCAGTTCATTTAGTGGGTTGGATGAAGAAGGAGATGACGACAGTGGAGAACCCAACAACATTGTGATTGGCGTGAATAAGATTATTTTTTTCTTTAAGTACATCACATATTGTTTCCTACCTTGTTTTGTACCAAAACCAAAGAAAAACTGGCCACCATTTGACCAGGAGGATGAGGAAGATGATGAAGATGAAGGGAGAGATGATGACGAGGAGTGGAAGATTGAGAAGACTTACGTGGATGGGGAGGTCCCAACCATGGGTGGGGATTTCTGTTTTACTTCTGAATTCTTGTTGATCAAGGTTCACTCTGACATCAGAGATTGTGACACCATCATGCATTGAATGAAATTATTATTCATTTCGCCGATATTATAAGTTCATGGAACATCTTAAACTTAGAAAACCAATATTGTGTTGTAGATTTATCTCCCAATGTTTCCAAAGTGTTATTCTGATTCAGTGTTAACGTTACATACGAGATGTTAATACCAGCTCTTAGTATGTACAAAAGTGAATTTTTAGCGCTTGTCTAATAATGCACAAATCTCTCTATTACTTCAAGGAAGCCCACTGTACTCATCTTCCATAAACTCCCAAATTTTGTTTTTCACCCAAAATTTTATTGTTACTTGAAAATGCTTTGATTCCTGGTTTTAGCTTTAGTGTGTTCAATTAGACATTTCCCTATTGGGTCAAGAGACCCGACATGCGCCTTTATGAATTTTTGTTGTCATAGAGAATCATTTGTTTCTAGCATGTCTATTTGTTCATTATTATTTCATTATAAGTACTAAGTGCATCATGTTTGTTACAAGTTTGTATACTTATCTTTTCCCTTTTATGTCTTTATATGTAAATACTATATAATAATTACACAGTATGCTTTAGTGGTGGCGCTAATATAAGTTTGTCAGCTTGAGTGCGTCACCACTTTGTCTGTAATGCCCTCCCCTCTCACTTGAATAAAAAAGTAGCCTTCTACTTTTTGCGTGTGTAACGTTACCAAGATGGCCAAAATATTGATCATACCTTTGCCAAATAATTGTTTCATGAACTATAGGAAGCACTAATTTGAACACTTTATGAATGATGATAGCACTTTTCAAACATGGCCATATGTAAAGGAAAAAGAGAGAAACAAATTTTGTAAATGAAAACCTAATATGCATGATCAACTCGAAAATATGTATTCCATAGTGGTAAATGACGGAAATCTCATACTTGCAGCATTTGAAAGTTAAGTCACATACATGTGTACTCATTCTCAAACATAAGTCATGCAAATCAGGACCTCATTTGTATAGTCGATGAGAAAGTTACAGAATGACCTTCTTTGTTATCTCCATGAAAAAAGGCTTTTTCATGGAGATACTGTTTTGCGTGCGTTTGGTGTTTGTGTGTATGTTTGTGTCACCGGATGCTTTAAGACAGTATAACTGTAGAACATATACATAGATTGTAATGATATTTGGTATGTGAGTAGGTGTTAGGAGGAGGAAGGTCAAGGTCGATTTTGGGCCCCCTGGTATGTGTCACTGGAACTGCAATGGCGTATTTGTCAAAATCTTCTAAGGAGAATAACTGGAGAAAGGATCGACAGATTGTCATGTTATTTGGTACACAGGTAGGTTGGACAGAGATGTACACACTTAAGTGCAAATTATGCAAATGAGACTGAATTTGCATAAGTAAGGAGGAAAATCGTTTGCATGTGTGTCGCTGGATGCTTAAAGTCAGCATAACTGTAGAACGTGTAGCTGGATTGTAATGATAGTTAGTATGTGGGTATGTGCTGGGAGGAGAAAGGTCAAGGTCGATTTTGGGCCCCCTGGTATGTGTCACTGGAACTGCAATGGCCTATTTGTAAAAATGTCCTAAAGGAGAATAACTGAAGAAAGGAACAACAGATTTTCATGTTATTTGGTATGCAGGTAGGTTAGACAGAGATGTACACTCTGAAGTGCAAATCATGCAAAGTTAGTGTGTGCGCGTGTGTGTAATACTAAGTGTGTCACCGTGTGTGTATGTTTGTGTCACCGGATGTGTTAAGTCAGCATAACTGTAGAACGTGTAGATGGATTGTAATGATATTTGGTATGTGGGTAGATGTCGGGAGGAGAAAGGTCAAGGTCGATTTTTGGCCCCCTGGTATGTGTCACTGGAACTGCAATGGCGCATTTGTCAAAATCTTTCAAGGAGAATAACTGAAGAAAGGTGCGACAGATTTTCATGTTATTTACTATGCAGGTAGCTTAGACAGAGATGTATACAATGAGCTGCATATTATGCAAATTGGACTTAATTACTTATGCAAATTGCATAAGTAGTGAGTAAAATCTATATTTGCAGTGTTGTCCATTGCATATTGTGGAACATCTGTTACTTGTAATAGCTATTTATAGTGAAAGTGGGTCACTTCTCCTGCCCCCCCCAGACAGGTGTGGGTCATACCATTGAGCAATATAGAATGGGGGGAACTGGTTTAATAAAAAATAAAGTTTCATGGAGATTTTGGGTCCTAAGACTCTTGTTTAAATAAGACTTTCATACTTAGGACAACTTCAGATCTGTTACTAGTATTTGGTGGAAAACTTTTATAATCTATGCAAATGATGACCTTATTTGGCGAATCAATGAGAAACATTTCTGATACGTTAGCTGTTAGGGTTGACATTATTTGGCAAAGGAATGAGGTTGTGGCACTCTAGTTTACAACTAGAATTATTGCTGTTTCTCATTCTATGTGTATAAAATATGTATTAGGTCCTAATTTGCATGATTTATATCCATTGATGACCTTGTCCTATCAAAGTACATACTTTCCAATTATGAAAATCCAACCCTATCACAGAAGGATAAGGTAGCACTTCCTCACTAATTATGCAAATAAATCCTGATTTGCAATATATATGTTTCATTGTGTTCAGTTTTACCCCACTTTCAAACACTGCAAATATGAAAGTCCTGTCATTTACCATTACAGTGTTTTACATGATTGTGTAACATTTTCTCATCATTACGCAAACTCTCATCATTGACAGAATTGATGTCTATCAATAGTCTTTTTTTAATTTTCATTCAATACATCCATAACATAACAGCCCATTTACACTGCGCATTTACAATTCCACAAATATACACAGTTACATACGCAGGGGTCATTCCCACTGGCTTGATAGAAGTTAGGTACTGTTGATATTTCTGGACAATGATCTTTATTTGAGAAATTCATCAAAAGATCAAATTATCTTCTCCATATTCTTTATTGATAATAATAAGGTATTAATTTCCAATGGGACATAGGTCTGTTACAAAATTCTCCTTATCTCCTATCAATATTCTTTTGCAACTAAGTTACATTGTACAAATATCACAGTGACTGTAATGTTTGAAAATCATGGAATGCATTCTAAAACTATAAAATCTCCTATTAATCTGTTCTTGCAAATTTGGTCTTGTGATGTAAAACATGTAGAGAGGTATAAACATAGCACAAAAGAGCATGACCTGTTGTCTTTTGAATATCAATCAACAACCCCTTTTCTTTGTCCTTATTTAGATGGAGAGGCAGTTGTTCTCCAGAATGGTTATGTTGGGAAACGGCCATCGCTGGCAGAGTCTGGTACACCGTGGAGCTCCCAGAATGGGATACCTGTAGCCATGTGTGGCTTTAACTCCGAAATGGACATCATTGATGTCACCAAGGCTCCAAGGAAGGTGAATGGTACTACCTCACTGGTTCCATTAGCCTAAGAATGTTTTGCCTTCAGGTCTTAGCCATGATATCTTGCCATCTTATGCAACCGAGGCAGGTTCAGAGCGTTTTGTCTGTTGTACACCATCATGATTGACATGTTTTATATATCCTTCCAACAGCACTTGATAATCATTATGATTTATATGTATACATACAGTAGCAAGATATTACACTATGTTTAATTTGCTTGCTTATGATTTGAAAATTTAAAGCAGTTTTTGCAAGGCAGGACAGCAGGAATTGGAAGAATTATAATCCTTCATGGTCGTATGTTTATTGCATAATAATTACTACTGTTGGCAATGGCAAGGAAATGTTGTGTTTTGATTTCACAAGCACTTCAAGAAAATAATAGAGCTAAAATAGTGATGAAGGTTAGACATCCAGGTAGACAATATTTAACGACAATTCAATTGAGTATTACAGTGGGAAGTCCAAAGCCACCACTCCACACCCTCAGCTTTGGACTTCCCATTGAAGACTGCTGACCCCCTTCTAACTGATTCATAACATTTACATGTAACAACTTTCTCACAAATTGGAATGGACAAAAAATCTTTGAATTGAGTCGTTGACCTTGTTTTTACCATGCATGTTGCTCTGTACTTCCAAGTTATTAGCATATCAAAAATTAAGATCAACTTAAGTTAAAGTTGGTTCCTTGAAGACAGCTCTCATGGATTTTTCTTGTCTGTGGTTGCTTACAGTCACTGTAGTGTGGGAGTCAGAAGTGATTGGCAGTCAAGTTTTGGAAATAATCACCTTAGTTGGGAAGGAGTCAGGAGGTATGCCAAAGTATGCCTCAACTGCACAAAGATACTGCCACCTTCCTCCCTACCATTCTCAACTGTTTGATAACTTCTTCAAGACAGCTAACACTTTCAAAATCTCCCTAGTTACTGCTCAAGTTTGTAAAAACTTGTTGAAAAAGTCAGCTGATGCAGCTAATCTTGCAGAGCAACTCCCAACCACACATGACCTTGCCCAGGACTAACACTCAACCATGGTCTGGAGAGGGTTGGTAGTACTAGTAGTTGGGAGGCCATGGCTAGCCATGCTTTAAAGACATACACCAGTCCTGCACAAATGGTTCATCTAAATGACAGTTGAATTATGTAACCCAGGCTTTGGTCTTATCATTTTCTCTGCCTTGTCTTTCAGAAAAAGGAATCAGAAAGCAATGAGAAAGAATCTGAAAACCAGTACATTCCAGATGGTGAATGCATCAAGGATAATAAGGAAGTGGAAGAATCAAAAGATGAAAATAAGGATGTCAATCGGTCATCATCCACCTCTAATGGGCTCAGCAAAGCAAGTACTACCCCAGCTAAAAGTTCCAGTGAACCATCGCTGTGCCAGAAAGAAAACGGTGTGGTCCCCATGATGGATAAGATTGGAAATGGACTTGGGTCTATACCTGATAAATTATCTGATGGTGTGTTGTCCAATGGTAAGCTGTCTGAAGGTATGCTTGACCCTGCATATACTCCCACCAAGCTGTCTGATGGTGTGTTGAACATGGATGAGAAGCCAGACGGGGACCTGCCTGATGATCCAGGCTCCCCAGGCTCGAAAGAGAAGCAGAGTGAATATGCAAGTTCTGGTGTGATAGTGGAATATCCACCAGATTGCTGGCCAGAGAAGTGGGCCATGCCATGTTGTGATGACTGCATCAAATCACCAATCGGTATCAAGTTTGCTGCCCTGAGAGTCAAGGCATACTGGATCATTGAACACAATTACTTTGAGACCTTCATTATTATAATGATTGTCTTGAGCAGTGGAGCACTGGTAAGATGCAAGCCTTTGTTACTTCACTGAAACTCAGCTATGTTTAGACAGTTGCTGTTCACATACCAAGTTTCATCTTTGGACTACAATTTAACATAGGAGTACTCTAGTACCAGTATACAGAAAGTAGAGTGACGTGAAAGCATCATGGTTCACCTTAATGAGGATGCATTGAAACAAAACGAAGAGTGACGTGAAAATGACACTAATATGAAAAACACATGGACAAAGCTAAATGCTTAACCCATTGGAAGAATTTTTTCGTAATAAAACAAATTTAAAGCTCTGCCAGTAGCAGGTAATTTCTTGTTATTCTATTTGTGGTTGCAAACGTTAAGTCCTCACTGTCAACATAAGCAACCCATTCATCACATCTGCTCTGGCAATATTTAATGTTTGCTAACAGCATTCTCTCATCTGCACCTTGTGTGTTTGTGGTCCCTTTTATACAAGTGAATCATTTTCCCCATAAGAAAAATTGCTATAAGCTCCCCTCCCATTCAGAATTCTATTTCCTTAGTGATATCAAAACATGAATGTACAAAATTGCAATCCACCGTGGCATATAACGTTATGAAGGGAACTTTGGGTCTTTTTATTTTGAAAATGTGTGTTTTGGCCTTGGTGCAGTTGCAATGATATTTACTAATAGCTGAAAATCGACAGACTTGTAAATTAGTACAGCCCACATACAGTATTTTGAAAAAAATTGGGATAGTTTGTTTTGCTCATGTTTTTTAAGGACATTCATAACGTTACATGTAGGTTCAAAGTCTTTAAATATGACAAGCCTGCCTTTTGGAATTAAATGCAGAATGATATTTCTGTCGCCGATGCCAAAAATGCATCTCTATTGCTCCAACAACTAATGACTGGGCCAATATACTACAAGCAGTCAAACTACAAATAGTACAAAATGTGATTCAGTAAGCTCATACTGTAAAACTGTAACAGTAATGTATCATTTATTTTGCCCAGGAAAGGAAAAGGAAAGTGATCTTGAACCAGTTTAGCTCAAATGAACTCAATGAACAGATGAGCTAATCTTCCACTGGTCGTGACAGAGAAGACAGACGCTATGTACAGTATTTACAGGTTCATTGCTCTTCTCGACGAGTACAATGAACAGTGGACCACGGCTTAATGTCCCGTCCTAAGGACTACGACCCTTTCTGGTAGCGTGCCAGTCAGGTGTGCGACACAGCAGGGATTGAACCTGGGGCTTCTAGTTCCAGAGGCAAGATTGCTAACCACTGGACTACGCACGCTACCAGGGGGATCACTCTATCAAAAAGAATGGGGGCCAGTGTCTGCAATTGCTTGAAAATGCTGCCTTTCTATTCCAATCTGTTTTTTTGTTGCCACAGGCTTTTGAAGACAAATACATCAACACTGAGGAGAAGATTATAATCAGAACCGTCCTTGGGTATGCGGACTATGCCTTCACGGTCATATTCACCATTGAGATGATTCTGAAAATGCTTGGATATGGATTTAAAACATACTTCACCAATGCCTGGTGCTGGCTGGATTTCATCATCGTCATGGTAAATGTCCTACAACAGACCTTAACATTTTGTCTGTTTCTTTTTTGCCATATCTATACTAACGTTATGTGTTGTGCATTAGACCTCTCTCCATCTTTCCCAGGAATTGTTTTCCATTCTCTCAATGTTGGCCAAATTGGCAAAATGTCAAGTGCCTTAGGGACAAGAAATTCAGGTGCATGCATGGTAGTCCTAACCATGAATAATTTTTTACCATTTGTGCAATGAGGCAAAAATAGTGTTGTCATGGATTACATGGTTCAACCATTCATGGTTTAACCATGATGGTTCTTTTTTCTTTGGTTCAACTCAGACATGCTGAAAACATGCTGAAAATGTTTTTCCATATTTCTGTAATCTCTGCCTTCATTTTAACATGGGATATGGTAATCGTCTTCTTTATCCCAATAACACAAGTTGTTCAAAGTAGGAGATTCTTATCTTAGCATGGAAAGCTATTCTATCATTTGTTCATAAATTATGTAAATTACGCCCTCATTTGCATGGTTTATGTCTGATAATACCTAAACCCTTTTGTTCCCCTGTTGCTCAGAGAATCAACGAATAGAATTGGTGTGGCCTTATGCATAATACATTAAAAGATCAGTAGAAAATCTGTTCTATGTTAGGGCGCGTGCGATATATTTGTTAGGGCACACCCGGTAGGATTGGATTATCCTATACTTGTAGATCCAACCATGACTGACAAATCAACTTTTCAGCAGTGGTCATGCTTAGCAAACCACTGCTGAAAATTTGATTTTATTAAGTTTTTCAGTTCAACATTCAACCAAATCCAAAATACTGTCTACCCTCATACTGTACAAAGTCATGAAGGAATTTGTGTTCCCTGATAGGCTTCCCTGGTCACTGCCATCCCCAACCTGATGGGCATGGGAGATTCTGTTCCAGAAAGTCTGAAGACAGTGCGAGTCATACGTGCACTACGACCTCTGCGAGCTATTTCCAGGGCAGAGGGTATGAAGGTGGGTTTCAGCAGACACACTTTTCATTACTGACTCTGTCACTTGTACAACAGCCACTTCTGCACAGGGAAACATTAACAATAGCGCCTATGTCACATTTGCTCGCGGCAGCTCACAATAATATATATTTAAATATATATGTGAAATTTCCATCTTAAAGTAAGCTCCCCGGCAGCTTCCGGCCGTAATTTCGCTTTTTGTTGCAAAATCACACGAGGTCGCGAGGTCACATCGGAACTTCATATCTAAATGTATTACAACTCTTCGGACGTGTCTGAGCTTACCTCTCAATGGTACCCCCGTGCGGTTTTCGCCATCATGTTTATGACAAATCTACCTACAATTTGATATAAATTCTAAATGCGTACCACGAAGAGAACTTATTCTACTAATTCCAGTTTGGTGGGAAGTTTGAATGGGCCAAATGGGACGCCATTTTCGGGTCTGTCGCAAAATCGCTAATTTGCATAAAATGGCCGAAATCTATTGTCGGTAGGTCGTTTCCCTGTGTTCTGTTGCACACTTTTATGCAATGGATGTTTCCCTTAACAAAAGAGAAGGAGGGTATATTAACTATATTTATAACACATTGATTTTTTGCCCCAAATACCAACTGCCTGAACCAGGGATATTACATGACTGTTGCCTGTAAATAAAACTCCACAGAAAAATGTTTCTGCTTGAACAAAGCAGAATCATACATCAAGCTCAATGTATTAAGTTAATAATACTCTGATTTTTCTTGTCTTGCCTTCAGGTTGTTGTCAACGCTTTAATTGGTGCGATCCCTTCTGTGACAAACGTATTGATGGTATGCTTAGTGTTCTGGCTGATTTTCGCCATCATGGGCGTCCAGCTGTTCAAAGGGAAGTTCTTCAAGTGCATGGACGCAGTCAACAACCCGGGAGAGTTTAAAATGAAGACGTGCTTCATTTTCAATGAGACCATTTGTAATGACCCAATGGCTGAGGTCATCCCGGCCGACTGCTACGATGTGAACAAGAACGAGAAGCCTGCCTGCGTGTTGATGGAAGGGCCCACCGACTATTGCGAGAAACAAGCCAAATGCCAAGAGTGCGCCCGCATGACAGACAAAAAGATAGAGGAACTGTGTGAAGATTTTCAGGACATCTGCAATTATTTCTGCAAACCAACGTACGGTGAGCGATATGCTATCGATGAGGATTTTACATGCTATGATCAATTTGGAGGAGCACAAGGACCACAGAATTATTTCAACAGAAGCGTGTGTGAAGCTAGGAACAAAACCTGGGAAAATTACAAGATAAACTTTGACAACGTTGGAATTGCTTACTTATCACTACTTCAAATAGTAAGTTCAACATGTTTTGTACAAACTATGTAAGGGTTGACCAGGGCTGTCTCCAGCTTTAGATTTTTTCTCATCAGACTCATTGTTCAGGAGCCCATGAATGTTGTTAATTAGTTTACGAAAATGCATTGTCATGAATTTCATGTCATAAACTACAGATTTGGGGACAGATGAGGGGAATTTTTTTCTGTCCCGACAAGCAAATTTCTGTCTCGGGACGGAGGGATGGGTCCTGGAGACAGCCCTGGGGCTGACCTTTCTTGTAAGTGCTCGATAAAAATGGTGTTAATATTTTTGTTGATTAAGAACAACCGTGTTATCTCTCATATTGTAATCTTATAAAAAAAACACCTTTACATGTCCCTTGATGCTACACGTAAACTTAAAAGAAGATTAGCTACGTACTTGTTTGTACTTGTATGAAAGCTAATGGAGTGAATAAAGTATCAATGTATGCAACTTATGTCACCAATGACACAGAAATACTTTTACAGTTCCTGATTACATTCAAGCAACCATCATAAGTATTATTCAATGAACATGGAATCATAAACGTTTGTACAATAAATACATCCTTCCGGTGTTATTCAACATTGGATCTTACAAATCCTAATTCCAGTTCTTCATCCCTGCTGCCTGAGGTAATCTGGTTAATTTCCACCCGTGACGTCATAGTTTGAAACCTGGTACCGCAACTCACGAAAAATGCTCTTTTGATAAGCAAACAGTGGATGATCATCGAAAAGTACAATGCAATTGCAAGTTTTCACAATGTTTGCTTTTCTGCTTCTGAATGAACATTTTTTGTGAGTCGCCATGCCAGGTTCTGTACCAGCTGCCGCATTTACTATGACGTCACAGGCAGAAGTTAACTTGATTACCAGGCGGCAGGAATCAAGAGCTGGACGTAGGATTCATAGGATTCAATGTTCAATAACATCAGGAAGTTGTGTCATGTATATTTTGTACAAATGTCTTTGTTCATTGAATAATATTGTTATGGCTGAATGTAATCAGAAAATATTGCATTTTGGTGACATAATCACTTAATATGTTTAGAGTTGGAACAGTGCAGCGGCATTCATGTAATATGTATGTGTTTACAGAATAGCCAACTTAGTTCAATTTTGTTAGATCATCATTTACTAACAGTTATTATCACCCCGACCAATCGATCGCATTGAAACTCAGATTCGAATCAGTCATGACCTGACAAATCGCTTTCTAAGTTGCGTTAACGCCTAAATCTGACAAAACAAACTCGCCAGTGAGATGCTGGAAGGTGTCAGCTTTCAAACGATGTTTTCAGATTGACAATTTTGGCACTTTGGAAGTGATTGAACATGACTGCGATTTAACATTTAGAAAAAAATATTTTCTACTACTTTTCTTTAAACGTTAAATCACGGGCACGTTCAATCACGATTGGTTGGGTGATTATGCACACTTATTAGTATCTCAAAATAACTTACTCCCTTTTTTTTATTTTCTCAGGCAACATTTAAAGGATGGATTCAAATCATAGAGCATGCAGTAGATGGTACCGAGGTAAGTATGATCCTGTTATTGTCATGTTTTCAGGATGCATGAACAATAGTCATGTAATCACACTATTACATCTACTTGCCATTTTGAATCTAAGACCTTACTGTTTGTTGACTAGTTCATGTATCAGTGTGAATGAAATTTGATAAAGGGAGCAAACCTAAGGTGACAATGTAGCCCTTGCAGCGTATTACCTCATACATGTCACGGGTCAACGTCCACTCCAACCCAGATCCCTCCAGGCCACAATTATGAAATTCCCTTCATTGTCCACAGTATTGTTGAATCGGGTATACTAGTAGCATTTCTCATTAACTATGCAAGTGAGGTCTTTATCTATCAATGTCACTGACGTTCTAAGCTATCTGTTCCACATGTCTGAAAGATAAACAAAACGATTACCTTTTTTGCTGTGTCAGTGTCAGGAAAATTCGTCTTTACTGCTGTGTACAGCCTTTGAAAAATAGCCCCCCTATAATTTTCTGTATAAATTAGATTTGATACTTTTTTTGCTCAAAATGATGTGTCCACAGAAAAATTGTCAACCAATTCTGTCGGCCCTTGTGGACAGGAATAACATTCTGCAAAAACTTCATCTTGTCATTATACTGTCTATGGGACTGATTCTGTTCAACCTTCCACTAAAACCACCAAGTCTTGTTTTCCTCTTCCTGCAGGTGGATAAACAGCCCGTGCGAGATTCTGGTA
Organism: Branchiostoma lanceolatum; assembly: GCF_035083965.1. Classification (NCBI taxonomy): domain Eukaryota; kingdom Metazoa; phylum Chordata; class Leptocardii; order Amphioxiformes; family Branchiostomatidae; genus Branchiostoma; species Branchiostoma lanceolatum. The sequence goes on from NC_089737.1 coordinate 1,036,841, forward strand.
GCATGTGGTACCTGTATTTTGTTATTTTCATCATCTTTGGAGCTTTTTTCACCCTCAACCTGTTCATTGGTGTCATCATCGACAATTTCAACGCCCAGAAGAAAAAGATAAGTATCTTGAAAATATGCAATGTTGTGGGAACTTGATAGATTATACTTAGGTATTTGTGTAAGGCGATTTGAGTGCAGATGTAACTAATTGTCTATAAGACTTAGTATACATGTAAGACAGAAGAAATGGATAAGAACAAGACATACATACATTTGGTGCCTACAGACATGTACTGACCTGCACACATTAACTGTCAGCCAATCATCATAGCTTGTCGTCAGCCAATAGTGAGTAATGATAGCACTGGTGATCTGCTGCATCCATTTCACTGGTGACTGTTCTATTAGCACAGATTCCCGAGTTAGCCTTCGAATTCCATGTAGCATCTACGCCTCAGTTAGATGTACAAGCAATCACTGAACAGGCAGTTAATGTGGCCTGGCCCCGAGTAGAAAAAAAATTGCAACAACAAAAGCAAACGATATCACCTTGATCAAGGAGGTTTTGATCTACGACATCTTTCTCCTCATGCACCCGCACGAAAACCACGTATTCAGACGGCAACGGTGTTTACATTGTTTTTCTCATGTCGGTTTTCTATAACACAAATACTCTGAGACCCATTTTTAAAATGTTGTGTAAAAGATTGCTTCTCATGTGTAAGACATTTGTGGGACTGCTTGGTACAGGTCGTATATTTTGCAGCACAAGCTGTCAATACTCAATAACAGTTTATTTGGTCCAACAATCGGCCCAACAACCGGTCCACTGACTTTTTTACGGACCGTTTTTTTTTCGGACCGGTCCAGCAAGAAATACTAGTTTTGTACCAGTACCGGCACCCACCCCTAATAGACCGATCCCAAAGCCACGCCCCCTGTTCTATTTCGAACACCTCCATCGAAAACAGGGCTTGATGGACCAAAAATGGCTGCCGCGGCTAGCTTATCAATAATGCCACTGACTTTGGTTTAGCTTTTGTGGCTCTGAAACCCTTTCAGAGCGGGCCAAATAAGAATGCTATGGCTTCTTTTTTGAAGGCTGTATCCACCGAGTAGAGTTGTTTGAGAAGGGGGTAGATGTAGTTGCGGTGAGAGCGTTATGTTTTCGGTCAATGTTGAAGGGGTAAGTGCCACATCGGATAACCTTATCGGTGGGCATCAGTGCCCAGTTATTGACAAGCAACTGATGCACGTGTAAAAAAGGGTTCATATATCTTTGACAGGGTTCCCACTGTATTGGCTGCATGCATAATAGCTGCATGATATTTAGTAAATAAGAATTAAGATGCCTTCTTTTACTTCCATGTTCACTTTCAATTTAACCAGTTCCACACACCAGTAACGGAAGAGCTAGCGGACTCTGTAGTAGTCAGCATGTGGTAAAACCTTCATCTCCTTCAGTGCCCAATCTATCTTCTTTTTCAATTCGTTTTTGTCCTGAGCATGCATGCAACCAATACAGTGGAATACCTGTCACAGATATACGTAATATGCTTTACACGTGCCATCTCTGTCCTACCAGCGATGTTTTCGACGGAGGTGGTCTAAATAGAACAGGCAGTTCTATGGGTCTTCAATTCGTTCGATATTGTGTTCGACAGGATCTCTGTCTATTGTGATATTTGATATGTGGATAGGTCTTGGAAAAACTATTGTCAAGGTTGATTTGGGGCCTTCTAGCAGCTACCCTTGGAACTGCAGATATGAGTCAATTTGCATAGTCAATGTGAAATACTTTAATTCATTAGGCCATACTGATTTGATTTCATTATAATGCACAGTATATAACGATGTCATCCTCTGGGCACCCCAATGTGAGCATGCAAAAAAGAGCTTCCTTCATTAAGTTGTCAGGAACGTTTAACAAATGACTCAATACACAAAATATGATATCCAAGACAATAAGTTCTTTTGTTTCCACATTTTCTCATTTGTCTTTTGATTGACGTCGCTCAAGGTTGGAAATACATTTTTGAGCTTTCTTTTACTGATAAGACCACACCAATTTATTTGTTTACTTCTCGGATTTTTTCAGAAAAAAATTGGAGCAACAGGGAAAAAAATAGTTTGGGGTGAAGATAAGGGTTTACAAAACATAAAGAATATAGAGGATTATTCAAGTTTCAGCTTTGTTTGGCTCATTTTATGCAATGAACCCCTTTCTTTGCTCTACTACTATAATTTCAGTAACAAAATTACCTTTTGCTATTTAATATATGGATTGATATTGAGAAAGTTTTAATGAATGAAAAATTATAACTTATAATAAAATGTGACCACACTTTTTAGGTATATATGTGCAGGCCTTTATAATTTACTTTGGTGGCTATTGAGTTTTACAACTGAACAAATAGTAAAATCGTGAGTACAAATTTGTGAATGGGAATAGTGACACAATTTTTTTTTTCAAAATGGGAAAAAGGGGAAATACGATTCAGAGAAGCAACAAAACAATCAGTGTGGCCCATAACGTTGGGTAACATAAATTCGCCATTTTTCCGATAATGGTTGACTGAAATCAATCTAGCAGAACAATAAACCTGTCCTTTTATTCTATTATTCTGTCAGTATCATGTACTATCTTTGCACTAATCATATATATGGTAGATTTTGTCTCTAGTCGTGCTGACACCATAATATTTCAACTTGAAACTACCGTCCGCCGCACGCACAATGACGGTGTTGTCGGACAGGTGTGAACATTATTTTGGGAGAGAAGATTCGTCTTGAATATCTTACCGCTAATTACATTTTATACAGCAGCTATTCGTTCCATCCTTGGCTTGAGGAGAGTGCTATGGATATAGACGTGTCCAAGTAAAAAAATACACGAAAAAACGGCCGTAACGCACACAGTAGGTTAGCAAAAGAGATTCTAATAAGTTGTATTGTAAATAATTGTGTTGAGCAGGAATTTGAAGCGGATGTGACATTTGTCTTATAAACCAGCGAACAACTATGTAGTATAATTCTCCCACGAAGCCCTCAGACTGTGACAATAAGGGACGGAGAGTTTTTGACGTAGCCAACTTCTAATGCATGGTTATCGAAGCTTTTCAGACTGTGTTCTGAATACGTTAGTCTGTCAAGTTTGCATCTCTAGCGGTATTACTGATGTTGCATCTAGCACATATCCCTAAATACCCCGTTTTCGAAAAATCACGAATTTAAGTACCCCGCGAATTTATGTTACCCAACGTTATATACATGGCAAAATATTGCTGGCACCAAAACCTTTTTGTGTGCAGAACACAAGCCTTATGAGAAGTCATACTGATTTTTATCCTTATCAAGCCGTTCACACTTGGTACTGATTATGTTATAGGCATCAGCTTGGAGACTATGGATAACATAAAGGGATTTGAATCTGTAACAGGAGGGCCAGTATTTCTTACAGTAATGCACAAATCTTCACTTACACCAAACATAAAAAATCAGGTGCACTCCTTCAATTTCAATTGCACAGAGTGGTGGGTGCAGGTGATAATTTGAGGCCTGCTGTTGTTCCTCTGACATCTTATTTATTGCCTTTAGACCTCTTTGGGTCATTTCACAACATTCCATTTTCAGCATATATAACTTGGTGTGCTCATTTTGGAGCTACATGTACTACGTGCAATTTATGGTATGGTCACTTTTTTCTTTTTGGAAACTGACGAATTTCATGCGTGTGTGGCTGTCAGTTTGGTCTAAGTGTAAATTACGGGAATTTCAGATATATATAAGTTCAAATATCTAAAGGTGGAGATCAGCGTAACTTTTATATTAATGCGAACGTCCTTTGCAATTAGTTTATTAGAAAATGTTCAAATATCATTCTGCCAAAGGATAAAGGACCTCGAGTTATCCTTTACATAATGTGCAGTTTGGGTAGAAGAGACCTTGACTGGACATAGACTGTGATGATTGGAACCATATTTGCATGATTAATGAAAAGTTATTTACAAGTAGAAAGGCCGTCATTTGCTCCTGAGCAAATACGGCATACTTCACTTCCTCCCCATGCAATAATGGATGTTTTGTAATGATCTAAGCCACATAGATTTGAATGTGCTGTTCATTACATGTTCCTGCAACGTGACCTCAGGTAACCAGAATGGAACACGTGTTTGTTGGCCAACAGCAGATGGAACAGTGGAACCTTAGATTGAACGTAGAATGGGGATAGTACTTTGGGCTCGTTTTTGGTCTAAAAAGAGCCCAAAAAGTCCTCAAAATTAGTCATTTTCAAGTGGCGTATACCAAAACTGTGATTGAAGTCCTGTGGGCACATGTTCAAGGCACCCATATACCAAATTTCAGGTCATATACTCATGTAGCTTAAATACCAGGAAACAGGAGCAAAATATAGTATTATATTTTTGTCTAAAATATACATTTTTGTCAAAACATACATTTTTGTCTAAAATTGGCCAACAGACGGAACTTGAATAATTTCAATAGTAGTCCACTGTGTTCTGCTGCTGCAGTGGTCAGAACATAATTTCAATGGCCTTTAGGCCACACCAATTCAACTTCTTGGAATTTTTTTTTAAATTTTAGCACAAAAAAAATCATAAAAACAGAAGGCTGCACCTGACCCTGTACACACCATGAAACTGTGTGCACCAAAGTACAGAGTGACTTTCCACTGAGATTCTGTTTTCATGTTGATTTTGGGATTTAACAGGTTTTCAAATAATCAAATACTGGATACTACTAGTTAAGTTCAAAAATTCTTTAAAAATTGACTTTTGCGTAATCAACCCAGTCCAAAATAGAATTTAGAAAATGAGACACCGCCTTGTCTGAATGGACTCTTTAAGAGTATTCATTTTTGGTTTAGAAATAACGAAAAAGTGGCGACAGCAATAACAAAAATCATCTTACAGGGCTGTATGCCAAACATTTTACTGAGGGTCTGAGTACATGCCCAAGGCAGACACATGCTAAATCTCACATCATTTTGGTTTAATACAGTGACATAGGAACTGAAGATATATATTTTTGGTCTGAAAATAGCCAAAAATCAAGAAAATCTGAAGTAATGTATGACAAAAGTATGAACAATGTCCTAGGCAGTTCCATACCACTTTTGGTATGAATACTAGGGCACCTGAGCCAGAAATGTAAGGTAGATTGGCTGACCGAATTGGCCAATCAGTCCCTCGCATTTTGAAATGAAGTGTTCCCATTGGCTGTCACTTCCAACACCATATGGTATTGGAAGTGACAGAAGTGGCAAAATATCAGAATTTTATCCAGTTGCTTGAATAACTATTTTTGGCGTACCACTGGGACTATCATCGGAACTTACCATTAACATTGACCTGATCAAATTTACAGCCAAATAAATCAATCAAATCAAATCGAAATGATGAAATTCAATATTCCCAAACATAAATGCTTAGCCCTCTTTCTATTGGACTGATCGGGGGACAAGACCATTGGACAAACAATCAACAAGCAGAAATCATCGGCCATTGACTGGCCATTCCAAGACCTTGGATATTATTTAAAGATCATTCAAAGATTTTTAAGCACTGACTGAAAGATGTTGAGGGATCTATCAAAATATTTTATACATAAGAGCCTCTCAATGGTCTCGTCTCTGTGGAATCCCCACTTTGCTACTCTGTATGTTCAGCAACACCAGGTACTTGTGTCACAGGAGTCAAGTGGCAGAGGAAAGCTAAGCTGCAGTATTGTACAACGTGATACTCAATTTTGCTTTACATAACTATACTAGCCCCAATCTACAGGACAAAGACTGAGCAATCACCAGTGTGTGGAGTCATTTCTGACAATCAGCACCGGTGTGCTAAGAGGGTTATACTGGAACTACATAATGTTCAACGTGCCAGGCTCAACTGTACAATATTGTGCTAAATATTGATAATGCTCCACTCATGTTGGGAGATCTACTGTACATGTAATATTATCATGTTGCTACTGCAATGCTGGGATGAAATATCAGACTCTCGTGTAAAGTTATCCGTACAAAACACCCTTAGCTAGTTTCCTTTTCATGGGCATGGTACATTTAAAAGATATAATTATTTTAAATTACTTTTAAAAGTATTATCATTTGATGTAAGAATTTACCATGTCAAGATGGAGAACCATTGACCATTAAAAGATCTGTTTTTCCCTATGGTGCCATCACCCAGGAGACGGTTAGTTTGATTCCAATTGTTACCATGGTGACGGCATGATGTAGCATATCCCTCCATTGGAAATTACAAGACAGAAATGGACAACATGTCTACCTTGCTTTTTTTGCAACACATCATCCCTGATAGAAACCCTGAATATGGAAGTACAGTTACTATAGAAGATAATCTGTTGTAAAAGTGCACAATTTGAAACCCTTATCCCAATGCATGATGGGAAGTTGCCTGCCTTTGAAGTTATTTCATAAGATATGGAGTTGGCTTTCTTCAGCCTTGGATTCTTACATTGTATACAGCACTGATGAAATTTTAAGAGAATTATAATGTATCCATATAATGCATGGGAAAACACTTGGTTTGATAAATACACAATGTATTCCATTCAATGACAGTAATGGAAACACACAGCCCCTAAACCTCCAGGTGCACACCTGATACCTGCCCCTTTACTGATACTAAAACACCCCATTAACACCCCCATTTACCATTACATCTTCATCTTCTGTTTATATACATTATACATGTAGGTCATCCACAATGTTACTGAATCACATAACAAACTGAAGTGACTCCTCAAACCATACTTGAAGTCATGATGTCCTTATTCTTACCTTGATATAACCTTACCTTGATATTCAACACTTACCATGGTGTTGATGCAGGTTGTTGAATATCTCCTGACATCATACCAATCATATTCCAATTTTACTTAGAAATAACCAAATAAGGCACAGTCATCCTCTGTATCCAACATCAAAGCTTTGTTACACCTCAAAGGAACCTACATGTAGTTGTTTCAATCACATTTTAGATTAGAGTACCTCAAAGTCATTTCCCTTTGCACTTCATACAATTAATCAAAAGTAAGAGCCTGATAACATAATCCTTTTTTTGTGCTTGATGTAGTTCTATGAGGGAAATCCATCAACTCTCTTTTGCATCCACACCTAACCTTCTTGACGCTTCTAACATATTCCAATTTCTTATCCTTGGCAACATATGCAACCTTCCCATACAGTAGTACATTTAATATACAATTGAAACTTAATGTTTCTTTCCTGGATGGAGAAACTTTGCAATGACTTTCCTGCCTTCAATTCTCACTCACTTAAAGCTGTAAAATTTGCACCTTTCATTCATGGATTCAGTCCAATAACCCATGGTTACTTCAGTACTCTGTGAATTTTTGCATTTATCTCAGCCAAACAACATCACAAGATGATATTAGTCTGATGAACTTTGGAACACTGAGTAGGTTCCCCATGTGTAATGTCCTGACTTTCTTGCTCAGCACTGTGACTGTGTAGTCTCCCTTCTGTGACTGTCACCAAGAAAATCAGGCCACATCTAGACTTACACAGAATGTGCCAAATGGTGAAGAATGTCAAGACTATATTCCCATTACTTACAAAACAAAATGAGTTCTTACATACCAGCCAACTTATGGTCAGCAAAGGACAAAAATGGCTCCAATTGAAATTGAGGTGTTGTTTTTTTTAACTTAGCAAATTATAAGGTGTTCTGAATTTCCTTTTTTTCTGCAAATGCTATGGAATGATTTGCCACTAGAAATAATGGCTACCTCAATTAGCATTAAGTGATTTGTTGTATTTTACAATGAGCAACACACTGACAGTCATCTTTGACTTCGAAGGACTACCAAGACACACAATCATGTAGAAACAATGCCTAGAGGTTAATCCTGGTTTATCAATTTTGATGATACATGTAAGCGACTTACTTGCAGCAAGTTGGCATGACAGTCACACCAGAAGCTGGTTACTGGTACAAGCAAAGGACAGAGTTATTGTAGAGAGTAAAACGGAAAAGAGGAAAATTCTGTGGTCAACAGGGTCTTTTGATTCCATTAAAAGGTCAAATATGAATAAAGACAAATATTTGAAATGGTGAGAGTCAAAAGGTTATTATTGGACATTGACTTCCAAAACTCTTATGTCAGCTGTTACACACCCTATCCTATCATTCCATCATCCATCTAAAAGCTCATACTCTTGGCAACTCCTAAACGTCCTCCATTCTCCATGCTGCTCCTTGGTCTAGTTCAACTGTACATCCTTTGCACTCCTTCAAGTTCCATACAAAAATATATCAGATGTCCTGTTCTTTTGTCATATGTGCAAAAAGACTCGTTACTTTTCAACCCACAACCTCCTCTGTCCACTATGTCCAGATCTGCTTCCCTCTCGGTATAGTAGATGTGTGCTGTGGACATTCACACTCATGTTCAACTCCCGCTTCTTTCCCTTCTTCTGTTTTCACCCATTAACTACAACTATGCAGGCCTGAGAAAGTTAGTCTTATGGACTTTTGTGTTTTTGGATGTCTTGTGTGACACGCAGGAGACGGGTCCAGTGCAGACCTGTTCATGACTGAAGACCAGAAGAAATACATGGAGCAGATGAAGAAACTAGGCTCCAAATCACCATCCAAGGGTATCCCCAGACCAGCTGTAAGTTAAGCATGCACATATAATGATTCAAGACCTTAGAGTAGACCAAATGCACTAAATACTGTGACTGAACATTTTGAAACTGCAGATCACAAGGTATGCATTTGGTCTGGAATTCCTTTAGCCAGTATCAACATAGTTAAGGTATAGTTACTTTCTAAGTTCCATGACCCATACCTTCTCCAACAATTGTTATCTCTGTCATAAGACCACACCAATTCTATTTGGTCTCTGATTGTTTTCAGGAAAAAACTTCTGCTCAAATAAGCTAGAGGAGGCAATTGGGACTGTTGTGAAAGACAGAAATGAAATTCAGTACACAATGTCATTCTTTTCACTGCAAGATTTAAGTCACATACAACAATAGAAATCAGATTTTAACTTTTGACTTGACAATTAAACATTGTTTTGAACAGAATTAAGTTATGCCATGGTTACTACTTAACATGGCAAAACAACTATTTGTCAAAAGTTATAACCTTTTGTTTGTTCATGGATTGACATACTGGAATTCTTATTTTGCTAACGGTAACTTAATTTTAGCTATTTTAACAATCACTTGTCAACTGCTAAAATCATTGCAAATATTTGATCACTTAACTAGCATTTGAGACAGTGATGTTTGTTCCCACCGTTAAAATTAAATCAATTTTCTCCAAAACGCTAAAATCACCAACTGCAATATTAAGGTATTGTCTAAAGGTGGCTGAGGAATTTGGGGATGTTTTTGAAAAAACCCTTTCTTAAGCTTCCTCAACCTTAATTTTTTTTTAGGTAGTACCTTATAGCAAGGTGATAATTTATGCAAATTAGTATGATGTCATGATTACGTCATCAAAATTTATAAGGCCACGCCCCTTTTTTAGAAAAGACACTCTCCTTGGCTTATGCTTCAATGTTCATCAATATAACTTTGCAGGATTGTACATGATAGTAATTCTTAAAGAATGACGCGTGCCTACGCGGATATTTTGAAATATAGAGTTTTGGCGAATTTTTTTTGTTATCAAATTTAACTAAGTTTTTTTTTGTTATCAAACAAAAATTAAGGTTGAGGAAGGTTTATAAAGCTTAAGAAAGGTTTTTTTCAAAAACATCCCAAAATTCCTCAGCCACCCTTAGACAATATCTTAATTGTATTTACAGTAGTTGAATTGGAAATCATGCTACAATATATAACTACAGAACTGGAAAAAGTTATCAAGGGCATCAGTGCATCCTGATCCATTTTTAAGATGTGTGTACTATGTGTTGTCTATGTGTGTATGGGCTTTCAAGCCTGAGGCAAACAATAAATAAATCTAAGGTGCTGTACAAATACTGACACCTGAGAAAAACCTATATGTGATTCTGTGTTCCATTTTTTACCTCTGCAGAATAGCTTTCAAGGATTCTTCTATGATGTAGCCATGACTCAAGCGTTTGAGGTGGTGATCATGGCGTTCATCATGTTCAATATGTTAACCATGATGATGGAGCATTACGGCTCAAGTCAGAAGTTCAAGGTAAGGTACTGAAGGACAGACTCAGTCAAATCATTTTCTGATTATTGGATTCTCAACACTTAATCACACATCACACAATAAGAATCATAACATTTCTCATTATGCAGATTAGACCCTAATTTCCATCATTTGCATCCTGCCAATATTTATGGCTGAAAATAAAATCAGTGTACCATCTCCTCTTATATACTGAATAGATAACATATTGCTTGGTATGGTATGTTTGGTATTTTGGAAAAATTGATGCATGATTGTCATTATTACAGAATTATAATCATTCAGCAGAATTCTCCTGTAACAAACAAACCAAAACATAAGCCAGCAGTGTGAAACACAAACCCCGAGAAGCTGCAGTAAGTCTGACCTGAAAATGTCATGATATTTGAACTGCAATCATTTTTATGTTAGGTACATCACGCCTAAATGTTTTATGCAGACTGTGCAGCACTGCATGTTTTCCCAACAGGGCAGGTTAGTCGATATGCAGCACAATCAACATCGCCAACAAGTGTCAGCCAACTTGGTTAGAATATTGTTTTCTTCCCTTGCATGGACATTGTTTTCCTGTGCTGATCTGTGTGTCTTTTCCAGGATATCCTGGAAAGAATCAACTTAGTATTCATTGCCGTCTTTACCGGCGAGATGGTGTGGAAAATGATAGCCTTCGGGCCAAAATACTTCTCACAAGGCTGGAACATCTTTGACTTTGTGGTTGTGGTGATGTCAATTATCAGTAAGTTTTGACCTATATCATGATTTTTTATCTTTATCTCCATGAAGTTTTGGGTGTGCCTGTCTGTCTGTCTGTCTGTGTGTGTTTGTGTTTCCGCACTACTGTAGTCAACATTACTCAAGAACCTCTTGATGAATTACGATGATATTTGGTATGTGGACGGGTGTTGTGATGCCGAAATTCAAGGTTGATTTTGGGCCCCCTGGTATGTGACCTTGATACTGCAGCAGAACTTCAATTTTTGTATCTTTTGACCTGGACGTGCTATGGTCTTGATTTTTTGGTGGCAGATAGCTTGTGATGTAATGAAGACGTGGTGTAGGTTTGGGCCTCCTAGCAGCTTGCTCTGCAACTGCAGGTGCATTATTGTGAATATCTTCTACGGAGAATAACTGAACAAAGGAACAACGGATTCCCATGATATTTAGTATACAGGTAGCTTAGACAGAGATGTACACAATGAAGTGCAAATTATGCTTATTAGGATTTAATTTGCATAACTAATGAGGAAAATCTATATTTGCAGTGTTCTCCATTATAAGACTCAAATATACAATGTAACATGTAGTCTATGGCAAGAGGAGTATCAACAGATACCAATTATGCAAATCAATTCCTTATGCAAAAGCACCATGATTCATCTAATTGGAAGATTATAGGACTGTCAATATTGCAACATGAGTAAGTTAGATAAAGGTGTTTATGACCAAGCATATATTATGTAAATGTGTAAGTCATTTGCATAAACAGAATTCTTGTTGTTATTAGTTTTGTTGTCATTTCTAGCTAGACCAAGAAATACAAAAGAAATGAATAGACCATGTCATTATGAACATACATGTACTACATGAACATACATGTGCATGTATGGTCTTAAACAAAGTATTCAAGTGCATGGAATCTTAGAAACTTAAAAATAACAATTATGGCTTTGCAAGATAATCTTATCCAGCCTCGATATAATCCTTCTTCAATAACTTTTAATCACACAGTCTGGTCAGATACTTGGAATAGAAGAGAAATGTTATCAAAGAACTACATTTTTCATTGAAACTACTGGTAGAATATGACTAGCTTTTTTAAAATCCCGTACTGATTCCTCCATGCTATTTTCCCCTCCCAGCCCAGGGACTGGAGGATGTGATGGCGGCCCTACCCGTACCCCCCACTCTGCTTCGAGTCATCCGTGTTGCCAGAGTTGGCCGTATCTTAAGATTGGTCAAGGGGGCCAAGGGTATTCGGACCCTCATCTTTTCCCTTCTGGTGTCTCTGCCAGCTTTAGTCAACATTGGCCTATTACTGTTCCTTATCATGTTCATCTACGCGATCTTTGGAATGATGAACTTTGCCCATTGCAAAAGAATGCAGGGTCTCAACGAAGTCATAAACTTCGAGACCTTCTTTAACAGCATCATTCTGCTGTTTCAAGTCTGCACCTCTGCCGGTTGGGATGGCATCCTAAACGGTTTACAGGATCAACAAATTCCCCAGATCAATGGTACTGCAGCAACACCCGAACAAATTGCTGCGGGAGAAGTCGACGACAAGTGCTGGAGCATGACCAGATACACTTACCTGGGAATATTCTTTTTTGTTTCATACCTAATAATGAATTTCCTGATCGTCGTCAACATGTATATTGCGGTGATCTTGGACAATTTCAGCGCCGCTACGGAGGAAGCCGCAGGGGGTGGTGTCACAGAAGATGATATCGACATGTACTATTCTCTTTGGGAGAGGTAGGCACATTTCATTTCCCATCACTGGGGATAAACAGTTTACTAAATGCAGTGTGCATGTCTGTACATCAAATCAAGCATTGCCAAGCACCATACAGGACCATTTGTGCAGGAACATGTGTTTGACAAATGCTACCACTGCAGGGGCAATACGCTGTATAGTTCAGGCTGACTTACATGTACCTGAAAGTGTACTTGGTTTGTAAACAATATGGCCAATCCAAGTTTCATCAGATATATGTGTGGCTCCATTGCCCCACCCCCAAAGGCTTAACTTGTCCTTGCTGCACAAATAGAAATAAGACTTTCATATTCTATTAGGATTGAATATGGAGTCTTGTACCAACATCTCACACTATGGGTCCATCAATAGGAGAGACTTGTAACATGCCCATCAACTAGTCAGTCACAAACATGTTATGTTGATAACACTTCAAATCTGTGACTGAAGTATAAACAGTATCAGAGAGTATAGTTCTACTGTATGTCTGCAAGGTAAGTAATATTAACGTTAATTAAATAAGAAGGCAAGAGAAGGGAAACAGAACAGGAGAGGGTGTAAGAGTTACTCTTGCCGATGATTGACCCTTGTTTCTGTCTTTTTGTCTGTCACAGGTACGATCCTCATGCCAGTAAGTACATCCCTCTGTCAAAACTATCACAGTTTGTCCACCAGTTGGATGATCCACTTCGCGTACCCAAGCCCAACAAGATCACTCTGGCCTACCTGGACATCCCCATCTGTCTGGATGATCGGCTCTACTGCAAGGACATCTTGAAGAGGCTGACAGAGAGGGCTATGGGTACGTTTGATGATGATAAGGAGGAAGAGGTGGATGAGGAGGAGGAGGAGGCAGTGATCACAGACCACCCTGAAGATTACCAGAGGATTGGCTCCACTCTCACGAGGAGGCGTGAGGAGGTGGCTGCCATGGTGATACAGCGTGCTATCCGTAAGTACGTGCTGAAACATGATTTTGACAAGGAGCAGGCACCGCAGATCATTTTCTGATGATCACATGACTATGACAACGATAAAGAAAGTCAAGAAAGGACATCAGATACCGTGACTTGAAGCCCAAGAAATCAAACGGTATATCAAAATCTAATTTCCACAGTCTTGTCAGCACATGTCCAAATGCTGGTGCAGGAGACCCAGTAAGACAAGAAAGCAACATGTCCCAAAGACAAACTTTATGGCTATTCCAAAACAACACTCAAAAGAAGGCTCAACAAAAGGAAGCGAGGTTACTCCTTCCAACGAGAGAGGCTCTGTTCAAGTTTCTTGCTTGAAAGCTTATTGAAAGAAGTCCAGCTAGGAGGTGAATCTCTACATATTGTACAAATGAAAATCAGCTACAAGCTTCATGATACAGCCAAGCTCAAAGCTTAATAACAGCTATCTGCACTGAAAACACTCCATGGAAGGAAGTGGCCTCATGATGGTCTCCATCCAATAAGAACATCTGCATCCATCTTGAGGTCCTGTTAGGTGGAACTGACTTGTGGATTACTTCACTTCAGCAGCACATCATCGCAACTTTTCGGTTCCCAATTTTCCACAGTTGGTGCAAAATACATTGATGGCATGAACTTCCCGCAAAGTGTTGGAAGAACTCTGAAATGTGGATAAGTCTGCAACGAGAAAAGCATTCAATGATATTACACAAGATGCCCATTTCAGTAAGCACAGACTTGTCTTCCATCACAAAGTATTGTCAAGTAATCAATAAAATGCGACTGAGTACAATATATGCAAATGAAGTCCAGAGGATACTAGTTGATCTGCATGCAACAAAGAAGCAAGCGATGGAAATGATACATTACGTGAAAACATGACAAGGAACAGTATGTGAATTTATGGCACTCCGTGAGAACACTGGAGTCCAACAAGACAGTCCGATTGTGTATTTGTCCGCCAGTTATGGCAAAAGCAAATTCGGACTTATTAACCAATAATGACGTCATCTTCAATTGTTGTTCAGAACTCATTGTCTCAATTTGAACAAGCCAATTGAAAACTAGCAATGCTTATTTACTATTCAAGAATTGCTGTATACATGTCTGAACTTTTATTGGTGAGGGAACCACACCAAGGATAAAAGACATTTTCTACGCCTGTGCAAGCAAGACACTATAGAAATAAGTCTAAGGCAAGCATTGTGTCCAATACATTGACTTCCTGTGTGCATAAACTAAAATAATACCTACCAGAAGACAATATCTCTGTAAGGTACTTTGCATAGTATTAAAGGGACAGTAAGCACTGATTAACCAGCCTGGGGGGTGACATATATATTACCACAATAATGTATAATGGCTCTGACGGTTGAATGACCGCTCCAACATGATCTGAAGGCGCCGGGGCAAACCCTCATTCGTCTTAAAGCATTAACTGCATGCAAAGAAAATGTTTTATTTCCTTAAAGGCTTTCTATGCAAAATTTTAATATACATTCTCCATAATTAGCTAGCTCTAAAATAGTCCACATAGATAGTACTGGGTAGTGTTGGTGGTTAGGTTCAGCAGTATATAGTATATAGTAGCTACCATGACACTTTTTACAAGCAAATAAATTTCCTTTTCTACATTAAAGTACACATGAAAGGCCCTTTGTCCTTCTTTGATATCTTGTTGAATGTATGATTGAAAGGGAAAAGGGCATGGTTGAATAAAGGAATGGATGAAACGAGCATTTCAAAAAGTGAAGTGCTCTATATCATCATAGCGTACCACAGTTAAGCCGGTGTCACACTGTCATGAGCCATCTTTGGCCAGATCTGCTGAAGAAGGTCGGCTAATTTCAAAATCACCAGAGAATGGATCGTATGTTTTGCCTGAAAATCTGTCCTGTTTAATTGGACAGAGCTTGGTGCCTGCAAATATCGGCTGATCCCTAAAAATTGCACCGTGATTGAGAGGAGACTGGCAGTATTTCAGCTGAAAATGTCCTTTGGAGCTCACAGACTCGTCAGGCAAGCTGTAACGTCAACTTTAGAGAATTACTTTTAATATATATAATATGATGTCCTAAGTATGTTGTGCATGTGTGTGTGAAGTCTGTGTACAAGCGTGTGAAGGCTGTGTTTGGTGTGTGTGCATGCATGTGCGGTATTTATGCGTGTGTGAAGTCTGAGGGATATAGTTGCAAGTACGACGCCCAGGACAGAAGATCCAGACCAGGAGTCAAGTACACCATCATCGCTACAGAAGATTGAAGACCGAAGCTACCATGGACCAGAGATGCCGGGACCAAATATGGTACCCAGCATACAGAAGAGCCGGGTTAGTGCATTTCAACTGACAATGGAGAATCAACCGCATACGTTGTTGTCTGATCGCTAAGAAGTGGTACTAGTATATTGTTTCAGTGTAGAGAAGTTTCAGTTGGTTGAACTGTTGTTGGATTATGCATTTTGGAAAAGTTTTCAGTAAATCTGGGCCAGGCCGACTGTAGTTCAGCTCTATTAAGATACTTTAGGCTGTTGTAAAGAAAATCCAACAGACCGTTCAGCCTGGCATGACAAAAGATTGACTGCAAAGGACAAGAAGCTGCATTGACCTCTCCCCCAAGGAAAAGGTTTTATAGTTTATTTGGGCGATCACGTTAGAAATCCAGGAGTAGGATTGTTTCAAGACAAGAGAAAATGTTTTGCCAGGGCATCTTGCTTGTAGCCACGGGTGTTTGGCTGTTGCTATGGTGAAGTAATGATTGTTGAAGTTATCTTGTCCATCAGAGGAAAGCCCAATAGTAAACACGTTTGATACTAAAAGATCTAGAAAGGTTAGTAATGATAATATATTTAGTTTTGGCGGTTATCACTGTGAATGGTGCAGTGGAATTTTGGTAAAAAAGAACTAAGTTGTGAAATCGGGAAAGGCATAGAAAGATGACCTGTAATTTCTAGTTTTGTTCAAGTTTACACGACAGCGGAGTTTTCGGAATAAGAAAAGATAGCATTGGACTAGTAGCAGAGGTATAAAAGATAGAAGATTCTGACTAAAGTGATTGGGAGGGCGAAACCAAGAAATTAAATTCTTCTCCTTCTTGATGTGTTGCTAGTTTATATGTTTCTTGACTAGCTATAGGTATAAGATTGACAGAGCGGATTGGTAGATTTGTTGTGGTCACCAGGATGACAGGCATAGTTCTGACAGGCTACTCCTTCATTGAGTACAGCTACGACATAAGTAGTATGCTGGAGGAACAATTGTATCCTATGTTGAGCTTCGTAATTCGTTATCATCGCATTGTTGACACGTAAGCTGCATTTTTGGATATTCTGTAATATGTTATCTAGTTTTGTACTAATGTTACCTACATTTGTAATTGACGTCGACAGGGACGGCTCCATTTTGAGAGGGGGGATGTAATAAGGTTTACTAGCATTGTATTGTAGTCTCTGGTACTTTCCATGATTTCCTAGGATGATGTCCGTTCTGATGATCTGTTCCAAGAAAGGGTGTAGGCGGGCACTAATTCCTTACAATGATGGCTAGAGTAATGGTCCAGAAAAACATAATGATACTCCTGTCCAAGCGGGCTAATGCCTTCCTGGTGGACATTGCCTTACTTGTGACTGTCCAGTGCCCTCTATAGGAAATGACTCATGATGACTCAGATAGTAGAAGAATGTATCTTTTTCTCAGAAAGTTAGGTAGGCGGATAGAAGGTATATAAATGGAAGAAATACCATGTACTAGAGCTAGTCTGGAGCGGAGACTCAGTGTAGAGAGAGGACAATGAGCAAGAACACAGATCAACGTCTTCAAAATGTAGCGACTCTGCGTCTTTCCTTTGGGTTGAGCGTACATCTCTAACATCGCAACTATACTGACGAACTCGTAAGGGACACTCCGCCGAGGCCAAGGTCACAACAGCTACCTACCTCCCTTAAGCCCCTGTCACACTTGTGCGTACAAGCCATTCCGTACGAGTTCCGTGTTGAATTTTAACAATACGCAGTTGTACGCACAAAATATCAAATTTTTGAGCATTGAGCAGTCTAGTTATGGAACCAAAGAAATTACTTCTTCGGTTGCAAACTTAACCTCAACCAAAAGCATGTTAATACGCAACTCTTGCGGGATTATATATACGCACAAGTGTGACAGGGGCTTAACGTGTGAAACTCGTTTTAGACTGTTCCTCGTTGTCTACGTTGTGTATGTGAGATGAAAAATTTAAAGTAACTGAGCAAGTTTGCAGCGTGATCATGCTGAGACATACATATGCAACGTTATAACGGAGGGGGTCGAGACAAAACACTGCCCTGTGTATTCGTATGAAAAGGCCTTCTTATATATCATATAAATAATAGTTGAAAAAGCCTGAGGCCACCGATTTCAATTCTTCTTAGTTTTATCAAAACGAAAAGGTAGCTAAGCGGTATGAAATCAAACACCACCAGTATTCCGCCCCGTGCAGGTCATTGACCTCGCTGTACCGTACGTCGATTTGATTGACCAATTAGAATAGTCCAGTTCTCGCCGTAATCCAGGTAATATCCCGCTGAGACAAGCCCCCGCCCCGAAGTCTTTCAGTGTCAGTCAGAATTGATATCCAAGCAGATGTAAGGATCCAGCTCATTCTAGGCAATTAGCACCTGTTTGTAGAAACATTTACTGTTTCTAGTTACTAGTATTCTCCAAGCAGAGGTGAAAATAACTGGCATTTGGCGTGTCACGGTCCAATAGCAAGTTGCCTGAGGCAATTGACAGGATGATCCTGTCAACAGTGGGGAAATTTGCACTGTTGCATGTTGACACTGACAGGATCTTTGACATCAAGTATAGATTCGGTCTCATGGCCGAATGCTGAAAATTTCCATGGTCACGGTTGGTCAAGCTGATAACTGAGACTTAAAGGGAACCCGCAAAATAAGAATGGCGAAAAAACATTTTAAGATTTCTTAAAATTCTGAGCAAAACTAGAAAGGCAACATTCTCGAGAAAATGCAAGATGTTTCCTCCCATTAATGAAGTATCAAATACGACGTTTCTGCACTATGCACATGAGGTCATATTACACATTCTGCTGTATTCACCTTTCCTAAAGCTACCAACACCTCGAGTATGACTTCTGTAGCATGTATCGTATAGGAAATATGAAGTTTCTTCATCAATTGTGCAAATGGGGTCATCATTAGTACCTGTCCTAATAGTACCTACACTTCCAATATGACATCCGTAGCATTTATCGTAAGGGAATTAGAGTTTCTGCATAAATCATGCGAATGAGGTGCTCATTACTATAATATACATTCAGGTGTATTCACCTTTCCTAAACCTACCTACACCTCCAATGACATCCGTAGCATGTACTGTAAGGGAAATACGAAGTATCTGCATATATTAGCATAATGCATATCCCGGTGTATTCGCCTTTCTTAAAGCTACCTACAACTCGAATATGACATAAAAATTTTTAGGAATAAACTACAAAATACATACTTTTTAGGTTAAAAATGCCTTTATTGTCTTAGCAAAGTTGACGAAAATATGTTCCAACATTTCCCTGGTCTTGACTTCAATTCTCAAATACTAAGGAACTTGAGACTAATATTTCTAAAATCTATACCTATTGCACATGAGTGATAAAATGTTCTTGGGTCTCTCAGGAAAATTACATAGTAAATAAGGCAAAGATTTTCATAATTGTCAGGAATTATAAAATGCTAATGCAATGAGTTAGAATGAACATCTTTTGCCGTCGTGTCAGATGGTTTGTTATAAAACAATGGACAACAAATGAATGAAACAAATGAATAAGGATGGACGCAGTATTTCTTATGATATAACAAATGTCTGGTGATAGCCTACTTTTGCCTATGGTATCTGTCTCGAGGACAAGATAGGAAGTGACTGACACATGAAAATTTGGACATATCATATTATTACACACCAAAGTATTTAAACTGAACTGTACTTTAAATTTTTCAACTCTGGGTTAACATTGAACTACTGTGATTAGGACCTTGTGTTCAGACTTGGAGATGGGTCACATGGCCAAAGGTACACATAACATCTACATAGAAAATACCAATTATTCTAACAAGTCTTGGTCTCTTACACTACAAACTCTCACACAACATATGTGAACATCAGGAAGTATCTTCCTTTTTGTCTGTCCAATAACAAGTCAACTCAAATGCATGTCTTCTATGGTAATGGTAGCAACAACCACATGTACAATATGCAGTGTTATGAGTCCAACATATATTAGCATTATATAATAGCAAGTCAGCAAAATCAAACTATATTGAATACTTGGATCTCAAATGATTTCACCATCATTTAAATCTAAGAAAGCCTTCAAGGCTTCCCTTAAAATAAGCTACTATTCAATTCAATAAAATTGCAGCATTTCAAGATGGAGATTTGACTATAAGGCCCAAAAAGATAGATTCCATATCATAGCTGCCTTTGTTTCTATCATATAGCTGCCAGCACATTGAAAGAGTTAACTACAACACCTTTCTGGACACAAGACACAATGTTAAAACCTCCATGTCTGATGTAGCATCACTGTTAGCTGCATCATTGCTGATCAACATTGACAGCTTTGCTGTTCACAATCGACGCAGTCTTCTTTTACTTCCCTTGCTTCCCGCTACTGGACTGGATCGGACCTTCTTTCCACGCATCGGTGTTGGGGAAGTGATGGGGGTGAGTGCTGGACAGGGGACATCCCCATGAAACACACAGTTGCAGTGCAGACAGTAGTCAAACTTACAACTATAAGGTAGAAAAGAACTTCTGTTAGTGATAATATTTACTTTAATAGGCCCCGTTCATGAGTTAAAAGTAAAGGAAGCAAGGAGGTGGGGGAGGCAGGACGATCTTCACAAGTCTTGGACTAGTCTCGTGTTCTCGCGAGACTAGGTCATTCCGTGAACAAGACGTACAGTAGACGTCGAAAATTTGGAGGTGTGTATCTCGTTACCTTTTCTACGTCACTGATTGATGAATATTCTTATAACTCAAAAGTAAAATGGTTCGAACCGTTTCAGCAAAATAAATCATTTGTGAGCATGAACGATCCGTAACGGTTTCATTCTGTTTTATTCTGAACCTCCTCCCGAGGTAGTCTGCAACGGTTCAGAATAAAACAGTTTCGCGGAATTGTCATTATGAACGCAAAAGCGGCGTGGAACCGGTTCACCTTGATGTTTATGACGTCGTACATCCAGGTACATCCAGTCATAGTTCGCGGCGTCACTTGTGCTTTAGCGCAGGAAAGAGTGAAAGTTTTTAGCTGTCAATCAGATTTTCGGCTGTGTTTTTGAATGGTAACATCTTGCTATGGCCCCCAAGTTGAGTTCTAACAACTGGTCTAATGAGGAATGAGAGCCCTGATATCTATTTGGGGGGGATCAGGAGGTCCAGAGGAAACTTGATGGCATTAATTGTAACCAGGAGGTGTACGAAGAAAACGCCAAGGGCCTGAAGGAACGCGGCTTCAACAGCACAGCAGTTCAGTGCTGATCGAAGACACTTTAAGTACAACTCTTGGTTAGCGCGCGGAAAAGTGAATGTTTTAGCCGTCGATAAGATATTTCGGCCACGTTTTTGAACAGTAAAACCTTGTTACAGCCACCAGCTCGAGTTGCGGGATCACAACAGACTTTGCATAATATGCAAATTTGATGTAACTGTTTTCAGTGCGGGTGCTAGTTTGCATTGCGGACGCAAAATGTTAACCATTTCAATTCGGATTATATCCGAAACCGTTCGAACCGTTTCATTTTTTTAATCATGAATTAGCCTTCATAGGAAAACTCCTATAAGCCTGGTGTTTGCAGTTGACTGAATTTCGCCCCAAATAGCTTCTACCATGCACCAGGGCATGCACCAACCATCTCATAATCAGCCAATCAAAAGCAATACATTTTCTGTAGGGAAATACAAACCATTGTGCTCCCTATATTGTGCAGAAGAGAGTGCTACTCCGGGAAAAAACGTTATTGTTAAACGGCCCCTTTACACATAGCTGACCATTCCTACCTTCCCTAGACCATGCATACGGTTGGGCTTCAGTCGTGAGCAAAGTCATTTGTGGTCTGCAGTTAGTCGGTGAGGTTGGGTACAAGTCAGCTTCACCAGGCAAATGTTGAGAGTTTAAAAAGGTTGTGAGTGGTCAGGAGATTGTGGAAAGGTCTGGACAGTCTGGAAGGAGTCGTCGAGACTCGAATTTGGAGACAATTGTTTCCCTACTATTTCCAGAACGTGTACCAGCCATCACACAACCTTCACACAGCTGACAACTGCCACAAACACTGACAGAAGACCATAGGAGCCGTCTTGAAACTAATCTCAACTCCAATTTGATCTCCCAGTGAAGTTTAGAACAAAGAAGTACAAAATAACATGTGTCATGCACTGTGACCATGGTTGGGAATCAGTCAAGATGGAGTCGGCAGGTTGGAAGCAGGCCAGAAATTCCTTTGGGGTTTGATTGTAATTTTTGAGATAACTATATCTGTCATACCTGGACAATGATATATATAGAATACATTTATTTTATTTGACACGGTGTATTCCGTATTGCCCGAGGTATCGGCCCGACCCTGGGAGGGCCAGAACCAAGGGTGATGCAGAATACAACATGTTGTATTTTATGTCATACCCACCCGAGAAAACACGCAATTCAATGCGAAATGCTCCAGAAGTTGAGATAAGTTGGTGTCCTCAAACAAGAAATTGTAACAGCCACAATGCCAACGACCGGATCCAGTATTCCAATTTTCGACAGCAGCGCACTCGAAATGCATTCTAAACTAGAGTTCCACGAACACATTATCTTCGCCAAATAATCAAGGCTTATTATGGAGAGTGATTGATATTTACGTGCTTATCACCCCCTGCAAATTTGATCATGCACCATACCATTTGGAAGTTATGATGGGGCGAATGAGTCCAGTCTAGATGGGGTTAAAAATCATTTGGTGGTACAGGACTAGTATATGTGTAGAGTTTGCTGATACAAATGTATATCTTATAACTGGTTATGAAAAAGATATGAGTATGTTGATATTATATGGGCCACAAAGGTTCAATATTGCAGTGTTGTAAGTTGAAAGTGATGATGAAATGGTACAGTCAATATATATGAATAGAATAAATCTTTATTCCATATCATACACATTTTGCAAGACATAGTACATGCACATGTGACTTTTCCGCACCTAGCAGTGGTGCAGTTTTGGTACAGTGTACTCTACAAGCAGAGGAGTGGGTCTGGCTGGTTTTTGACGTGTTTTAGGTGTTTTTGTCAGGCTTTCTATTTTGTCCCCTTTTCATTATGTCGCCAATCGTGGTGAACAAAAATGCCTAAACTGAACGCGTTAAAAACCAGCAGAACCCACACCTCTGCTTGGAGGATAGTTTATTTATTTGACCTACATGTACGTTTATGCAAGGCCATCTGGTTACATGACCTGACAGTCCCATGTCCGATTATGAAATGCAGTGGGTTAACAAACTTTCCTTTCTAATTATGCAAATTAGCTCCTGATTTGCATGATTAGTCATTGATTATGTAAAGCACCATCTGAGCTCTGTGAATACTAAATATCACGACGATCTGTCGACCCCTTCTCAAGTTATTCATGTCCGAATGTCAAAACAAAAACACCCACTGCAGTTTTTAACAAGCCGCTAGGGGGCCCACATTTACAGAACTTACTTTCTGTGGCATGAACTATCTACCACACAAAAATCATAACCATAGCACTTTCAGAAAATATGCCTCCAAATTTTGAAGCTCTGTTGCAGTACCTTAGGTGCCCGCTAGAAGGCCCATTATCGAACTTGACCTTCCTTTCTGTAAACCCTACCCATCCACTAGATATCATACAGATCCATCAACAGCTTCTTGAGTTATGCTGGCGACATACAAATACACATCCACACAAAGCCCGCTGCAGTACCGACGGAAAATACAAGGGGAACCATTTTTGAACTTGACCTCCGTTTTCACAACATCTACACACCTGCAAAAAATCATGAAGATCCATCAACGTTTCCGTCACTTTTTTTACCTACATACAAACACAAAAAAATGCAAAGTCCGCTGCAGTACTGTTGAAAAACGCAAGGTGAACCATTTTCGAACTTGACCTTCCTTTGCACAACCACTACACACCTACCAAAAATCATAAAGATTCATTGAAGCTTTCTTGAGTTATGCTCCTGACATACATTAAGACCCACCCAACAGATTTTTCAACCGAAAACATAATCTTCTCCGAGTACAAGTACTCGGCGAAGATAATAATCTATAGAAGCCTGTGTGACAAAAGTAGAACCCCGTGTGATACGGCAAATTATCACACGATGCGGAACACCCCGGTATGACATATTAAGGTTCAATACATCTGGTGTTCCGTACAGGTTGGTATTTTACGATATCGCTCAGGCTTCCATGGAATAAATCAAACACAATTTGGGTCTGTTGCGTGAGAGACACAAGAGGTTGTTGGAAGTGATGGTCTTAGAATTTTTTGTTTGAAAACACCATATTTCCTCAACATCTGGCCCATTTTGTATTGAAATGTGAGTTTTCTCACACTGGTATGACATAAAAAGAACATATGAATGTCCACAAAAACTGACTGCTTGTGGTGCATGTGACTCACCTGTCCTGCTGACACATGGCTCGATGGTGCTTGGGGAAGACGTGTGCAGGAGACCGACAGCGGATACAGGGGGTCAAGTAATGTTTATGCGGCAATAATCTGGCCAACTGGAGGGGAAATTAAGACAATAAGAATCAACTAGGGGTGGGTACCGGTACAGAAAATTCAGGTCCAGGTACAGTACAGGTCCAGAAGATCAGGTCCAGATATGGACCTGAACATGGACCTGACTATTGTAGTGCCATGGGACTATATCATATTTTGGAGACCAGGCACATAGTCTACAAATTATGATCAAATTGTCTATTGGAATGCTATTAGTTCAATACACCTATATCTAACATCCTAAAAGGAAAACATACAACATGATTTTAGTTTTGTACAAATGATCACTGAATAGGCAGTGAATGCGGCCAGGCCCCGAAGAGCAAACAAAATTGCAACAACAAAAATAAACATCACCTTCATCATAAAATTTGGTATATATACTTTGACTTACTGTGTCTACAGCATCTTTCTACTAAATTTCCTTTTCATATAAGGTGATTAATACTTTAGAAAATATTTGCGTGATTCATACATCATGTTCCTTCACCACCATGACTACGCACACGCACAAAAGCAAGACGGCAACGTTGTTTTTCTCATGTCGGTTTTCTACAAAACAAATACGTCCTGGAGACCCATTTTTTCAGTGATTTATAAAGGTTTGTTTCTCATGTGTATGACGTTTGTGTGGTAATTGTTTGGTGCTCGTCGTATTTTTGCAGGGCGAGCAGTCGCTACACAATAACACTGTGTTCAATGCAACCATTAATGGTGTTCATTTTCTAATCAGGCCAACAATTGGTCCACTGATTGTTTTCCAGACCATTTTTTTTCGGACCAGTCCAGCAAGAAACACTAGTATCAACTGATTTACCCATACTGGTATCACAGTATAAAGCCTCGTTCCAATCAGCCCTGATATGTGTGTGTGTTTGAATGTGTGTACGTGTGTGTGCATGTACATTTGTGTGTAAGTAAAGTAAAGGAAGCTTTCACAGTACAAGTAGTTGAAGTACAACTATCCTCTAAACTCAGTGGTAGAAATACTTTTTTCAAGGATTCTGCAATACTGCAGAATGTCAAAAAAATTTTTCTGCAATTTGAAAACATTTTCTGCAAATACACAACACTCGATACCACAACCTATCGTACGATAGTGGTAAATGATGAATGTTTCATACTTGTGTCATTGATAAGCAGGTAATAATTGGGTTAAAGATCATCACAATGGTAGAAATACTTTTTGCAGAATGTCAAATTTTCTTCTGCTATTTGAAAATATTTTCTGCAAATACACAACACTCCATACTAATACCTTCTTGATTGATTTATTTATTGTCAACCTAATAATGCCTACTTATGTGCATCATATCTAGCCTTGCAACATTGCTGCTTCTTTATTCTCTCACTCTATCTAATTTTACTATTGTCTAGTAAAGTTTGATTAAGAAATTACATACATGTGTGTGTACGTGAAACAATTCAAATGACAAGTGAATTTACTTCTTTGAAATTGGAACAGCAAAAGTGTATTTATTCAATATCTATCAAATCAAAAAATTTCTTTATCATTTCAAAAGTATGTGTAAAAATAATTCAACCTGCCTGATAAGGAGGAACATGGACATAATATCCTTGCGAGGAATAAGTTTTCTGATGCGCACGACCTGTGACAAAAACGCACAGCCAATGGCCACGGAAAATATAAAATTTCAAAAGTGGAAATAATATTACTGGAGGACATTAAAAAGCTTCACGCAAAAACCTTGTCAGGTTCACAGGTTCAAGTTTCAGTTTATGTACTAGTACAGCGCCGCTAGTTTGCTAAATCGGGAACCATCAAATCTCAAGCCTGATTTTTTCATTCTGCAAAATTGCAGGTTTCTACATTTTTCTTCTGCAATCTAGAAAATCTTTCTGAAAATCGCACACTGCAGGTGGGTATTTCGAACACTGAAATTTTAATACTGTTTCTATATGCTAAAATGAGCCTGTTCAAAGTTACATGTACATTACAGCAGGCTGATTTCTCTCACCTTGGAGAATTGGTCATGTCTGGACATGCTGGGCGTGGCTTGTTTTGGTGTGAGGACATGCTGCAGCTGTAAGGTAGCCAGGGCAGTGTTTGTGTCTGTCAAACCGCCTTCATCTCGAGAACGCCATTTGATAAGGTTTTCCTGAAAAACAGAAAAGGAGAGAAAGATTTGAAGGAAGGTTTTCTAAGGTGGGTGGAAAATTTACACATTGGCTCCTGTTTCATATTGCTAATTGCAGACAATCAGAAAATTTGATTCTTATTTTCTACCACTAATATGTACAATTACAAAGTGGGACTTTTGTAAAGTAGGCCCCTTAGAGCTGGATCCTGATGACGGATTTTCAACCATGCACCCATTTGTTGTTGACCAAATGGCCACATCATCTCAGGATTGAGACATGCATTTTCTCCAGCCATAGTGCACCAAAAGATCCCAGTATTGTCTACAACACATGACCAAAGAATGACAGTGAAATTTTCTGCTTCAGTGAAATACAATCTCATAAACTACAGGAAAATACAAATGTACGGCATACTGTGATACAGTCACTGTAAATGCAGAAATGTTCACATTGGTTTTATGTTCGCGGTTTTCGTGGCGATCGTTTCACCATGAACTTAATACCACTGCAAACATTTTTGTCCAATACTGCAGCAGTATGTGACTATAGCGCTGCCGCAAACTGCAAACACTCCATATTTGCCTTACCGCGAAATAAAAACCACACGAACTTGAATGCATTTACAGTATTACCTTCTTGGTACTGAGAGTATCACAGTGCGGCAACAGCAGCATTTGGCACATGGTTTAGACAATAGTATGCGTAATAATAACTCCTACACAACAGAATATGGGTAAATTTGCCATATCCTTGTTATACAGTCAAACCTGTCTATAGCGGTCACTCAAGGGACTGGTAAAAACTGTCGCTCAGGACAGGTGGCCGCTGTAGAGAGAATGCTGGTTAATTGTGACATGAGTGACACATGCTCTCAGAACCAACTGAGATACATTTATTCACATACAGTACACATATAAACATTGCGCAGGTAAGTCACATTTTACTATTTTTAGATTTATTGTTCAATTGTTGTTCTTTTATTTCTGTTATGGGGTTGAAATACTCCTGCCAATGATTGTGTCTGCCAACCCTTAAATCCTTGGCCTTGCTCGAGCTTCATGTCTTGATCCTTCGTGAGTGATTCACTGCAGGCACACGCGCCACTGACGAGTTTTAACCACATGAAACAAATCCTTTCCAAACAACATGCTGTCCAGTTAGTTAAGAACAAAATGTTTGTTGGTCAGTTGCCACTTACACATTTTCAACCGTTTAAAACATAAAATCGTGGCAGTTTCCTTTGCTTTGTTTGTTGTTGTGTTCCCGCGTGGTTGTCTGCTACCATTATGCCAATGTGATGATGCTCAGTATAAAAGTTGCTGTTTTTCGGCTTACTGTATCTCTATTTGAAAAATAACTACATGTGTATAGCCTAAATTCTACATCATGATAATGTCATAAAGATTTGTTTTGAAGGTTTAAGTGATACAATTACCATCAGTGATACCTTGAAACAAAATAAATTTTCCACATTTCACCTCCGTAACAGCGGTGTCTTACTATGACCCCATGACCCTTTTTGCTGGCGACTCTCGCCATGTTCCCGGAAATACATTTTGGGCACATTTCTAGATGAATGCTTGGGGGAAAACAGAAATTGGGCCAGCGTATCAGAGACACTCATACAGGTACTGGGTGGATTTTTTCAGAAGCTGCTGTAATCTTTGCCCAGTAGATATGCACAGAAACAGATAATTTTGCCACGATGTAACACAGCCATGTGAAAAATCAAAGACTTCGCGTCAAACCGTGGATGTTCTAACAAAGATAAAACCTTCTGGTATTCTTTATCATTATCTTATCAAGTCTTGATAACTGTGTGGAAAAAAAAGAGAAGATTTTGAACCCGGCACCCGTTATCAGCAGTGTTACCGTACCCGCGGGACCAAAAATCATCTGGCCGCGACTGCGTTGGACAGGTGGCCGCTATAGACTAATTCTTAATGCTTATGTCAATGGGAAAAATCCGAGGGACTGACAAAAAGTGACCACTATGGGCAGGTGGCCGCTATGCAAAGGTGACTGCTAATACAAGTTTGACTGTACATATATATAATACCTTGCCAACACGGGGAGCCAGTCTCCTCCGCTGTCTGAGGTACTTCTCCCTGCACTGCTCAGCCTTCCTGTCATTCATGCAGACCTGATTCCATTCTTTAGACACACAACAGATGCTGTAGAGGTAGCACAGACATGAACAAGGTGTTCACAGATGGCAGACTTCACAGAGTGCAAAGCGCTAAAAGGCTTACATGTACACTGAGTGCTTAGGGATAAATAATTCGTTGGGCTTAAGTGAAATAATTTGTATGACCTGATGATATGCTACAGCTAGAGGTGGGTACCGGTACAGAAAATGAAGGTCCTGGTCCAGACCTGATTATTGTTGTAGCACAGTAAACAGTGAGCACATTAAATTTGGACTGAGCATTTGGGTTTGGACTAGTGCTTCTAGACTATTACATTTTAAACCTATGTGTCAGATATTTTGTGGAAATGTTCTCTGTTACATGATGGATCATAATACCCCCCCCCCAGTGAGACTCTTCATGCTTCATTGAAAAATAAAAAAATCTCGAAATTAATTGAGATTTTTTTTCATTTCCAAATTTTCCAAAAAAATCTTGAAATTTTCCCCAAAAAATATCGAAACTTCAAACCTTGATATACAGTTCAACCTTGATTCAGAATGACTTCTAAGAACACAAATGAACTTTCAAGTGAAGTCAAGACAACATTTAGCTCCTGCATGTATTCAAACAATAGGAGCTGATTGACATATTAGCATACTACCTTGTCTTGACCCTTCTTCTTGTAAAGTTGTATTGAACTATCTTAGATTTGTTTTCACCTCATCAACATATCAATTCAGAATTTCCGATCACTGACGAAAAATAGCGGATGCTGTCTGAAACGTCCGACCGCTTCCAACTATGTTCTCTGTGAGTGCTACAAATTATGTTCAAAATCAAATTGTACTTTGGAATGAAACAATTGCACAAGCAACTAATATGCAGAAAGGAAAGGGTGATGTAACAAAACATACAGTCAACATTTAATTTTGTTGGCTACAAAAAAACACTACCAAAAAAGTTCCACGACCCCATACCTTCGCAGACTGGCATGTCATAAATGTTTTCTATTCATTATGCAAATAAATACCTCATTTGCATGACTTATGTCAGTTGATTGACTTCTCTAGTAGACTACCCCAGTAAAACATTTAGTTGTTCAAAGTATGAAAGTCTTACCTTAGCAAAGAAGGAGATTGTAGCATTTCCTCATAAATTATGTAAATGAGGCTTGCATGATATATGCCTGATAATGTCCTCATCTACTTATTTTCCAAATGCTACAAGAATGAAATCCCCATCATCTACCATTATGGAGTTATAGTATTGTCCATTAATTATGCAAATAAGGTATTCATTTGCATAATTGATATCTGTCGATATTTCTCTCTATCTCAGTTACATATGTTTCCGGATCGGAGTTCAAATCTGACCAGGGATTGGGTCATGCCCCGGTAATCTGCCGGAAGTGTGTGGTCGTCACTCTGATTTCTGGCCCATATTGCTTGGTAATCGTTTAAGCTGTGCATAGATTTTTTTGTATCTCCTGAAAAGCCTGTGAGTTGTAGTATTTTGTGGCGCGGTGCAGTTGGTTCGCCATCAAAGCCTTATTTGTATTAGTCCGCCGCAACGGTGATGCGGTTTTTTCGCCTGATGACCCAAATAGCATCGTTTTTTATGCATTTTCACCGAATTTGCGTCATCGGAGATTGCGAAAAAGTTATCACGTGACTTTTTTTTTTTTTTTCATTTTTCAGAGACACCATTTACTAAGCTTTCTTAGCATATATGCCGTGACCCCAGGAAAACTTGTTTTTTTCCGAGCAGGTTCGATCAAAAAAGTGTAGAAAAAGGACAATTTTCGGGTCCAAAATTTACATTTTACTATGGTTTCTACCCAAAATAAAGGGACAACGGACAATACCGATAAATACATCGAAAAGCAGCAGAAAACTACTTTTCGCCCATGTGATTACATTTTCCGTCCTACTTGTCTTGGCGGAATTGTGGCCCGTCGACCTGAGGGTGTCGGCCTACATACGAAATCGTAAAAAACTGCGGTCCGAGACCTTAAGTGACTTGTTTAAGAGTCCTGTAATAGAATGCAGCGGATTTCTAAACTTTCCTCACTAATTATGCAAATTAGCTACTGGTTTGCATAATTAGCATTTGATCTTGTTAAACATCACTCAAGCTATTTATACACACCAGATATCATGACAATCCGTCAACCTCTTCATGAGTTATACCCTTTCAAAGTTTGAAACAAAATTGGCTCCTGCAGTTCCAAAAATGCTGCTAGGTGGCCCAAACCTGCACAACATACTCTCGATCGCAAGAGCTATCTACTAGTATTATTCAAAAATCATGACCATAGCATGTCCAGAACGCGAGATATCAAGCCCGGAAGCTCTCCTGCAGCACCATAGCAAGTCGCTAGGGGGCCCAAAATCTTATCATTTTGAGATCGCAAGAGGACCTACCCACATACCAAGTATGAAGGCAATCCATCCAGGCATTCTCGAGTTATACTGTTCACAGAGGGACGGCCGTGACACACACACACAACACACCAACCCTGTGCAAAACATAACCTTCTTGGCGAAGGTAAAAAAACAACACCGCTTAGGCCACACCATTTTAATGTCTTGGTTAACGGAATTTTAAAAAAAATGCTAGATTGGAAAATCAACAGGAAAACAGAATCTCAGAGGAAAGTTTATACTTTGGTGCACACAATTTCAGGGAGTGAACAGGGTCAGGTGCAAGTTTTCACCCCAGCCTTTTGTTTTCATGATTTTTTTTCCTGCTAAAATAAAAAATAAAAATTTGTTAACCAAGAAATCAAATTGGTGTGGCCTTACATCACCAAAATTCTGTATACTTTAAATTACCTTGTCCTTGGCATCTCTCTATTGAATTTCCTTTAATTTCCAATCACACGTTAGAGCGTAATTAATACTAATGGACATCACAGCGCAAGCATCTGTCCTGCCACAATCACGGCCATGCATCCGCGCAAAAACAACTTAGTCAGACAGCAGCAGTGTTTACGTTGTTATTCTCATGTTGTTTTTCTACTAAACAGATACTGGGAGAACCCAATGTTTAGTGCTTTGTAAAGGTTTGTTTCTTATGTGTATGACAGTTGTGTGACTGATCGGTACAGGTTGTATATTTTGCGGCATGAGCCGCCACACTACGCAGTGATCTTCTATTCAGCGACAACATTTACTGTTCATTTTCTAATCGGTCCAACAACCAGTCCACCAATCTTATATTCCTGACCGGTCCAGCAAAAAATACCTGTTGTGTACTGGAACACGATACCTGTACCCACCCCTAGCTACAACTATCTTTTTTCTGCCATGAGTATCAGTCCAAGTAAGCTGAAAAATGTATTTTGAGCCCTGAGCAAAGTCTTCCGCAGTCAAAGAAAATATGAAAGAACAAAAAGAATGTATTGCTTGGTACACGATGCTGTGTTTAGTCATTTGTTCAACCTTCCTGACCATTTAGATTTCATAATGAAGGTTAATTTTTTTTTTTGCACTTCAGTTTTGGGGTGTCCAGAGAATGTCATCTGTATAATCAAACCAATATGGTCTTACACAAAGGATGCCAGAACAATAAACCTATATTTTTTTAGCCCCATTCCCCATTGTGCCTTATTGATGAGTAAACAATCCAATCAAGACAGAATTCTAGAAAGGTAATAGTCCCAGTCACAGGCTTAACATAGTTCCTACCTGCTAAGGTCAGACGGGTCCAAATATGCCAGGATAGATTCCACAATCATAGGCATGTTATACACATGAGTCAGCTCGCCTGAAAAACACAGCTTTTCATGTTGTATTCATTGCTTCTCATGAGAACTGTTAACTAAACTTTCTTTGCGCCAAAAATAATTACTCAAGCAACTGGATAAGATTTTGAAAATCTTATCCAGTTGCTTGAGTAATTATTTTTGGCGTATCTTATTACCTGGATGTCTAACCTTCATCAACGTAAACTTTCTTTGGCTTACAAAGGTGAACATTAAACTGGTGTGTTGAATGTACATGTACTTAAAAAGAAGGAATATGTCGTCAATATCATCACAACAAATTTATGCTACAATCAAAAGTACAATGTATGAAAACTACCTATAGCAAATAAGTTTATTTTAAAGAACTACCATCACATGTGCACACACTGAATCACAAATACGCAAATAGCATAGCTGAACTGAATCTTTCATAGAAATCAAAACTATTGTCATTAATTACAAACAGAGCCACTGACTGAAAATAATGATTTTGTTTGCACATAAGCATTATTTTCATTATTTTTATAGTTCTGAGCAACTTTGATCGTTGAAGTAGTGCACTGTTCAGTACATAACCATCAAATTTGCTCTGTGTTATTCCTTGTCTTGATAAAGGTTGCTTCATCAGTATTTCAACTGGGGTATAGGATTAGCAGCTTATTTTAAAGTAGAATGGTGCAAAGGAGAATGAACTTAAAAACCAGACAAGTATCAGGGACAGGGGACGGTGGATCATAGAACCTGAGGCTGTTCCTCTGTCGAGACATGTGAAAAGTAGAGGGTTACACTCACCAAAGATGTCCACATAGTCCCAGCCCAGTTTGCTGCCTGGCTGATGCTCATTCAACACAAACAGTGACAGTGACAGGCCACTGTCATTCATGGCTTCTGTCTCCATGACAACCTCCGCAGTGTCATGGCTGCTCCATGCTTCCCTTCGAGGCAAGTCCCGTGTGAAGAGTTTCCTTTTAATGGTGGCTGGTGTCTTCATGCTACCAAAATCACCAAGGAGTGATTTCCTAACTTTATTGACTTCTGACGGATGATGTCTTTTTCCTGGGCTTGCTCTACTCCTTCCCGTGGAAATTTGTAGCTTGGATGGACTACATCTTTTCCCAGGGCTAGATCTTAACTTTACAGGAGAAAACCGCAACTTGAGTGGGCTGGAGCATTTCTGAGGGCTGTTCTTCCTTGGTGATTTCCTTGGTGATTTCTTGGACTGTTTCTTGGGTGAGTGTTTCATAGTTTTGCTGTGCCCAGTGTTTGATGGTGACTGTGGTGGGGCAGGGTGTTTCTCAGGCGATAGTTTGAAGTGGACACGCCGCTTTGACAACTTCATGTTTTCCTTGAAGTCTGTAAGTAGCTGCTCTTGTTGTAAGTCATTTCCATATGTATCCTCTGTAAGCGAAACCTTCCTACCACTGATATTTGTGTTAGATGCCGTTTCCTCCATGATGTAGCCTTCCTCTTCAGTCATCACCGTGTCAGGAATAGAAGAGACTCCATGAGCCTCTTCAAGGTGGGAATCAGTACTAGTGTCAAAACTAGACACACTCAGACCCAACGCACTATCTGCAAACGTAGCTGTGAGGTTTGGCCGTGCATCAGAAAGTTGTTTGAAATTTGGAAAACTGACCTTTTCTATACCATGAAGGGATTCGGATGAACTGTCAATGGGGGAATCCTTAGCTGTTGAAGTGGAGGTGGTTACATCATCACTAGAACTCCCCATGCACCAATTCTGCAGTACATTAAACGTTTCGGAATTGCGTAAGCATGCCAATGGTGGGTTACGTTGGATGTTATATCTGCCTGTGACTGTTCTGCTGTTATTACCAGGATCTACATTCAAGGTGGCATCTGTAGGTTGTGATAATCTGCATACTTTCACAGGGGGAGGGCTGTCACTGCCACACTCCAGGCCGTTCTCCCTCTGAACAGAGGGAATATCCCCATTCTCAGTAAGGAAAGCCGCCTTCACATCCTCAATACTATCTCTAATTGCAGCATGTGTTTTGTTGTCTTGTCTAGCTA
This sequence comes from Branchiostoma lanceolatum, assembly GCF_035083965.1. Lineage (NCBI taxonomy): Eukaryota > Metazoa > Chordata > Leptocardii > Amphioxiformes > Branchiostomatidae > Branchiostoma > Branchiostoma lanceolatum. The sequence goes on from NC_089737.1 coordinate 1,071,255, forward strand.
GATACATGTTCCTTCTACCATGAAATGGCTGCTTGATATGTTCAGGTACTTCCTTCGTACGTCCGGGCTTTTCTGGTGGAGAGTTGGTAGAAACCAGTGGTCCTGTTTCACCGTGCTGTCCCTGAGATGTAACATTCGGCTGACCCGTGCCGCTTGTTGTGTTGCAGTTTTGTGGCCCATCGGCAGACTTTGGCGACCCAACATTTGGTGCCCTCTGTGAAAGTACATGACACGTGTAACTGTATTCCTGATTGCTTGTTGATTCTCGCTTCACATGGTGATGGTCTTCATTCCTGTACTCTGAGCTAACACCTATGTTCTGTACACAACTTTTACAATGTTTCTTCCCTAGTAGCTGGTCTTCTACCAAACTTCCCTTCAACTGGAAGTGGTTTGGTATGTGGCAATTAGAGGCAGGAGACTGTGTGACTGAACAATCACTTTTCTCCATGCTTCCATCTGATGGCATGCTAAGTGGCAGATGTAAGACAACATTTTTGACATTAGAGATGTCAGCTGGGAGGTGACAAGTTGCGGGCTCAGGTCCTGGTGTAGGCGTAGCACAAACCAATGCAGTATGTCTGTGTATTATCTCTTTGTCTTGGCCCAACCCTGTGTAAAAACATGAAGATGTAAGGAACTTAAGTCCAGATAATGAGTGCACTCAGTAATTATATTGACTATTCTCTGATATAACTAGAAAAGCAACATTTGCACAAGTAAATACAACACGTTTCGCCCCTTTCCCTCCCCATGCAAAAAGAATTGAATTAAAGACCAGTCAGAAATGGATCTCTCGCAATTTGAAACCCTATGCATGGATGGGCTCTTCAAGGCACCCATATTTATACTGGACCATTCAAAAAACACCTCCACAAAACAACCTGGACCTTTTTAATAATCAACCAAGCCCAAAATTGAATTTTTGAAAATGTCCCCCTCATACAAGACTGGACTCTTCCAGCGGTATATGGACCAACAAGTGTCATGCAAATCTCAGAATGTAAACAAATAAAACCATTCATTCATTCATTCATTCATTCATTCAGACAGTTTTGCATTACTTTATTTATTTTATTTTATTCAAATTGCAATGGCAATACAAGACCACCCAGACAGCAGTTGCTGATTTTGGGCGTCTGACACAGCACATACAATTACAATGGTGAAAACTACGCATATATACAAATAAGGTCACTAACGTACATAATGATTTGATTGTTTTGCATTACGCAGCGAACAGTTCTTTGGGACCAACTCAGGTTTTGCAAAAGTTTCACAAATTTCTGCTAAACGTACCGCAAGTTTCTGATGTGTATTTCCTGACACTGTAACACTGACACACATACCACCATTAAAAAAAGTTCCTAAAGAAAGGTTACACAACCATTTGTAGGGATATGAGCCTTTGTGTACTCTCGGTGTAAGTGAAAACAAGTTATATATATATATATATATATATATCAGCGTTCGAAATACCCGTCTGCAATCTGCAAATTGCATAAAGATTTTCAAGATTGCAGAAGAGAAATTAACCAATCTGCAATTTTGCAGAAGAAAAAAAAATCAGACTCGGGATTCAATGGCTCTCAATTCAGGAGATTTTATAGACTTACTAGTGCTAAGCAAACGTTATAACTGATGTTGCATCTAGCACATATCTCTAAATATACCGTTTTTAAAAATCCAGACTTTATATTACCCGCAAGTTTATGTGAACTGATGTTACATGTTAGGGTACTCGGTTACCAGAATATTAGTGCTGTATAATGCCTATTACTCCCATGTCCAAATTCATTGTAAACTTGCCAATAGAATTTGTTTTTGATTCAGAAAAATAGCACAAAGTATCTGCAGAACCAGAACAATTGGTTCTGCTGTTGAGTGCCACTTTGCGTACAATATCAGTGAAGACTAAAAATAAGACATAATGAAGCGAGAGATAACTGTATACATGTACATATCATATATAAATGTAATTAGATGACTACTGATGGAAATAAAGAAACGTACCAGGCAGAGTGCAGCAGGACTGGTTGTCATGTGTAGAGGAGCCTAGTGTGGACACACCCAAGTCATGGTCATGTGCAGCCATGGTGTCTACACATGGCGTCTGGACACACTCGGGGGGCGGGGGGGACTCCTGTATTCACAGAACAAAATACAATTGGAAATATCATTTCATTTGAAGTGAATGAGTGATATTTCAAAATGACGATTCTAACTAAACTTGGCACAAAAAGTTTGGAAACTTTACTTTGGTTGATCATATTTCCGTTGTTTCTTGATCAATTGCAATGATTTATATGTTGTTGGAAAGCTTGGGTAATTTTCTTTCCTATGATACCCAACTCATTATAATTGCAATCTCATGGAGCGAGCACCAGGCCTGCTTACGCGAGTGGGTTATAGAAAAAAAGTGCCCAAATTTCCCTGCTAGCGTCAAACACTCAGCGCCAAACCCATTTGTGGTGGTGTCGTCCGCATCGTGAATGGAACGGTGTTAGAGGAATGTTATGTTCACAGCTACAGATGGGATTAGATTTATTTCGACTGTTGGAAGGGTAAATGAAAGTGTTGGGGTGGCGAGGAGAACCCTATGCTGGCTGTTGTACAGATAGACTGACAGTGTTTGTTGGAGTCAGTGTCATGGTGTGTCAAAATATAGAGATGCCTTTCTCCATCCAGTCACATTTCCTAGATTCTTACCTCTGCAATATGAGACTGAGTGCCATTCTGCAAGATGAAAGTGCACGTCCATACAGAATGAGAGCCATTTCAGACCACCTCCATGAAGGTGCAGGAATATAGAGGACAGAATGGCCTTCCTGCAGCCAAGATCTCCACACAATTGAACACCTCTCATACTCAGTGATCAATGAACAGCTTGGGTGAGCAGTGAATGCAAGAATGATGAACAGAACAATACGACCTGCGACGACTTGTGGAAAAATGCCCAGGGACCGCGTAACGAAACTGGTGACAATTAGTACGAGGAGGATGTGCCGGGCTGTGGTGACAGCGCATGGCTTGTGTACTCAGTATCAAGCCACCTTCATCATAACTGAGGCTACTTTACGCATTTTTTTGTTTGGATGAAGACTAACCTTGGCTTTCATATTATTGTGTTTTGTTGATTCAAGTTTCATATTACCCTCGTACTCAAACAAGCCACGTGCTACCAGCAGAAGAAAAAAATCCAGAATTGAGCGTTTGAGATTTAGTAGGGTAATCTGGGCACTTTTTTTATGTAACCCGCTCGCATAAACAAGTCTGGAGCTCGTTCCATTAATTCAGAACCATCAAAAGTTTAGTATCATGGGAAAGAAAATCACACAAGCTTTTCAATGATATATTAATCATTGAAATTGATCAAGAAACAACGGAGATATGATCCACCAAAGTTAAGTTTCCAAACTTTTTGTCCCGAGTATATTTCTAACCCATGACACAAGGCAAGGTTTTCGGAAACAGACAAACTCCAAGGTAAATAGGTTTTAAGGGCTGCCTAACATAAATTGTCAATAACTCTTTCCGATACAATGTATTTTCAAATAGACCTTTGAAAATGCGTCTTCTAAATAAATTCTAAAAGAATTTCAATCCTGTTTACAAGCAAAATGCCAATGCATGACAGCTAAGAAGAAAGCCCTATATAATAAACATTTTACCTCTCCGACAACTGTCAGTCTTCGGCGTGGGAGTTTCCGCTGAGGCGGTGGGCAGGAGTCGGCCTGGATGTACTCCATGGAGTCCTGGGTCAGTACTGGGTATGGGCAGGGACGCTTAATGGACGAGGGTGGTGTGGGGAGAACCAGGTCACTGGAGGACAAACTGGATATACTGGAGGTCTTCTCCATCATCCAACATGGTGTACTGGTCTTCACTTGTTTCCCTGGGTGGGACAACACAGAATCTACATTCATCCAGGGTTCTCACCAGGATTTTTTCACAGTGTAGGGGCACCCAGCGCGGCGAAGCCGCATGGCGATCCGAAGGCGCGAGACCAAGCGCCGAAGGCACGAGTACTGTAGGGGGTCCCGAAAAATTTTGAAGTTTATAACACTCTGAAAGACTATTTCCTGCATTTTGAGGGCCAAATTTCGTGAAATAAAGGCAGAGCTTTTTACCTTTGTTTCAAGTCAAAACACCTTTTGAATTTGTGCTGGGTGATGACAAATGGAGTTACCGGTAGAGAGTTTGGTACAGAACCTCAACAAATGAGTACTCAGACACTGTATAATGGCATGAAATAATATTTTATTACAGAAATCGTAACAATGCCTCACACAGGCACATTTCCAGAAACACAATATATCGGTACAATTTTCAGTGAACTTTACATTAGGCCACACCAATTTAATTAGTTGGTTCTCGGAATTGCCGCTTCCGAAAAATGAAAAAAAAAAAAATTGAAAATCAAATAATGTATACCCTGCAGTCCCAATGTAAATTGATAGAGGGCTCTCTTTGTAGTTACAAGCCAATCAAAACGCTGGAAATAGTAACATGATATAGAGGAGCCAATCAGAGACTACCAGTGAAAACCCGCCATCTTGGAAGCTGTGAAAGTAAGAGAAGAAGCATGTTACTCTTGGATCTTCTGAGTTCTAGTTGTACAAATGGACCTGGCATGAACAATAACAGTAGGCAGGTGGGTTCTATAAAGATGGGACGGAGCTGAATAAAAGTCAGTTGAACGATAATGAGAATAAAACTTACATTGTATACTTTTGAACTTGATGTTTTTTACTTGATGAACAGAAATGTCTCAGGGCAAAATCATCCACATTTTTGGTCAAAATATCTTCTACCAATGATATGACCTATTAGGGGTGGATACCAGTTCGGCTGGACCGGTTTGGACCGGAAAAACATGCAAGAACCGGGTCAAAAAAACCGAAAGTCGTGAACCAGTTTTTTTGACCCGGAAGTTGGAACAAAGTAGAAATATTAGAATACTGGCCACAGAAGGGGAAAAATAGCCTTGAATCAAACTAGATTAGCCCAAAATAAGTCCATATTTATCTCTATAACTATTGGTTCAGTTTTAGGTCGATAGTGAAATGTGCTAGGAAAAAAAAAAAGCATTAAAAGTTACCACACAGCCACGAGGAATCCTAGTCAACTCGCCCCAAGTCCAACTCGCCCCAACTATTTACTACCAACTCACCCCAAATTAGAACTTATTAAAATTGGTTTATACTGGTTTTATATGCATGAATCCTACTTGTAAATATTACTTTACATGCTAACAAAACCTTCTGACTTAAATTTATCTTTTTTTGACGTATTTAGCAACAAACTCACGATCGGTATTCGCTGGCGGACCCGGTCGGCATGTGGGCCTGCCATGACACAGTGTACGGCCGCTAGCTCTAGTCTCAAGCATGGCGATCCAAAAGACTGCTGACAACTATGTGCTAGGAAACTAAGCATCTTGGAGCATGAACTTGAATAATAACTTGAGCCAGCAGTCAGCCATGCTTGAGACTACAGTGAGCGGGCGCAGGTCCCGGTGAACCCGGCGGGCCAGCATGGAACATTATTATTTTATTTAAGGCAACTAATCATGTTTTGATGAAATAAAAAGTGTTGTAAGTCTGCTTGTTAGTCACTGACAAATAGGGCATTGAAAGTAACTACAACATTCAAATACATATTGGTCTGATATTACCTAAGTACACTAAGATATCAACTAGACAGGATCAGGTTTAGGTTCAGGTCCGGACCTGAACCTCTGGAACTGAACCTGGACTTGAACCTGATCGAGCCAAACCGGTATCCACCCCTATATGACCTATCTTCTCTGTTGAAACACTATGCCCTGGTGATGTGTATGATAGCAAATTGTGATGGGTTAAGTTGAATCGATTCTCTTGTTGTTAACTTGTCTCAAGTAGATACCACAATTTGTAATTTTGTTCATAATTATATCAAGGAGGTTAAATCCTTGATTATATACAGTAGTTAGCTTTCAACAATTTCTTCCTGTTCAGAAAATGTTAGAATTATTATGCAGGCCAGAGTGAAAAGTCTGATAAGTATTGGTCTATATGCCTGAAATCTTGCAATGACTAGGGGTAATGCTGGTTTGGCTTAAACCTCCCATTGAAAAACATGTCTGTTCTTTTATATCTACTATAACCGAAAAGGGAGGAGAAGTAGAATTTATCTAATGAAAGTCATATTCTTTTGTATCCGTTAACTGTACTTGTTACATGTATTTTGTTTTGTTGTGACCTGTACTTAGCCAATTGTGGCAGAAATGTGCAATAAAGGTCTTCATTCATTCATTAATCAGGTCCAATTCCAGTTTTATAATTTCCCTGTAAAAATAAATACAGGAAATGAAATGAATTCAGGTCCTCATGTTCAGGTCCAGCAAAACGAAACAACAGTTACAGAAAGAGACAAATGTGAATTAAGGCTAAGAAGTACCACAGTTTACTTACCACAGCAAGCAAAGGAAATGACGTCAGTGTAGAAACAAAGAAAAGAATTGGGCTCAGAGCTGCAAACTTTGCAAAACTTAAAAGAGTATGGAAAGACAGACACATTAATTTAAGCTGACACAGTAACAGAACAAAAATCCAAATATACAACTCGTGTGTGCTTTCGACAGTACAGTGTGGCTCAGAAACTTGGCAAATGACAGTGAGGCAAGAAAAAAAATCCTTGATGTAGCAGATCAGAGGTGGTTACGAGCCATTCTGAGGGTGAGATGGCAACAGCATGTCCCCAACGAGGAAGTTTGCAGGAGAATGGGTCTGTCTACTCTGGTGCGCAGACCACGAATAAGGTGGCTGGGACATGTTGTAAGAATGCCAATATGGCAATGGCAATTTTTATTTTTTTTCGCCCTGTCGCTTCATATTTTTCCTGAAAAAATCCGAGAACCAACAAATTAAATTGGTGTGGCCTTAAGTCGACATTACATCCTAAAATCCTAAGTAACCATACCAGGGATTAAGATGGATGTTACAATGGAAGATTGTAACATTTTCTGGGAGCCAATTTCACCAGACAGCCACTCATCCCAACATCTATTTAACACTCACACTGACTCAAAAGGAACATTCTTCTCTTATAAGGTGTCAGTGGTAGAAATACTTTTTTCAGTGTTCTGCAATATTGCAGAATGTTAAAATTTTGTTCTGCAATTTGAAAATATTTTCTACAAATACACAAGCCTTCATACTACAAGTTTTTTAACGGAACGATAAAGAACTTGGTTATCGCTTGGACTGTCTACACTGAACGCTTTACGTGGAGGGGTGCGGTGTTGGAAAAACAACAGTAGCTCCTTGAAAACACATCCTACAAAGCTAGAATAACAACCATCATAGGAGCCCCAGCAAACCGAATGTCTAAACTTCTGGCCTAGATACTCACTCCACCTATCCAAAAATCATGACAGGCAGAGACAGGACACTACACCAGGAGTGTGCTCTGGCCTTTTGATATCTGCATCTGCTTGGAACTCCTCAAGTTATGGTGCCTTTCTATATCTGCTTGGCAGACAACTTTCTGATTTCAAAGTGCATTTTGAACAAATATTATGGCAGAAGTAAGAGTGCTACGTTGGTACTTTCCTTACAGTGAAGTAAGATCAACTGTACCTGACGCAATTCTTTGCTCACTAGTTTCCGTTATAAATTGTGCGAATTGTTTACAACTACTACCAGTGGGGAAACCTTTCTCTGGGAAAAAATTCCATCAAAACATTCTCGTTTACTGTTGAAACGGAAAGAGCCTTTAAAAGGAACTGTGAAATCAACGATATCAACCCCATTCTTTATCCAGTTAATACATATTTGTTTACCTGGATGTCTAAACTGTTCCGCAAACCAGCCCACATGGGCCAATATCATTATCGACTGTTACTAGTGTTAGTAGAACTCAATCTCCAATTTCGCCGTTGTTGTTGAAAAGTTCTCGTCCAATCTGTACCATGCGAACGGCGGCATGCGGTAACCGCATGTAATGTAAGCAAGTTACGTTTTCCCGTTCGTAATCCATTTGACGATGTATGAGATAATAATAACAATGATTACTAGTACTGCATTTCAAGTTAATACCTAATAGACATTTTTACCTTCGCCAAGAAGGTTATGCAGAGGGTAGCATTTGTATGTATGTTTGTTTGTTTGTAGAAGACCAGCATAACTCGGGAAGGCCTAGATGGATTGTTTTGATATTTGGTCTGTTGGTAGGTCTTGATGAGACCTAGAAGTGATCAGATTTTGGGTCCCCTAGCAGCTTGTCACGGTACTGCAGCGGAACTTCTTATTTTGATATCTCGTGTTCTGGACATGCTATGGAATTGATTTTTGAGTGGTAGATAGCTCTTTGAACAGAGAGTAAGTGCTATAGGCTTGGGCCCCCTGGCAGCTTTTTTGGAACTGCAGGAGCAGGTTTTGCTTCAGACTTTGAAAGGGAATAACTCAAGAAGGGCTTGATGAATGGTCATGATTTTTGGTAAGTGGATTGCTTGAGTGATGATGTACATGATTAGATACTTATTATGCAAATCAGTATCTAATTTGCATAATGAATGAGGAAAGTTTGTACATCCGCCAAATTCCAGGATAGGACTCTCAAACATGTGACACATATAACTGGGGAAGGGAGAAATATTATAAGATATCAACTATGCAAATGAAGACCTCATTTGCATAATTAATGAGAAAATACTATAACTCAAGATGGGCTTGATGGCTGGTCATGATTTTTTGTATGTAGATAGCTTAAGTGATGCTTCGTCTCATAAGAGAATAATTATGAAAATCATATTCTAATTTGCATAATTAATGAGGCAATTTAAAAAACCCACTGTGTTCCATGATTTGACTACAGTCAAACCTGTATTAGCGGTCACCTTTGCATAGCGGCCACCTGCCCATAGTGGTCACTTTTTGTCGGTCCCTTGGATTTTTCCCATTGACATAAGCATTAAGAATTAGGCTATAGCGGTCACCTGTCCAACGCGGTCGTGGCCACACGATTTTCGGTCCCGCGGGTCTGGAAACACTGCCGATAACGGTCACGGCGCATGGTCGCCGCAAGATTCGGGAACCTTCTTTCAAATCTCAGGACAAAAAATTGTCATTTTAGCTGCAATGTTACCCATGAAAATGTTGTGCATGATTTTATTTTGCTCCTAGTGTTGGTTTTGCATTTCCAAAACCGCTAAGACGCCAGAAATTTGCAGACAAACAGAGCCTTTTGCGCGCGGTCCTAGCGGGACGCTTTGTGTACTTGGGTTACTTCACTAGTAGTACCATGGGCGAGCAGTTTGTTAAAAAAATACAAACGCCTTTTATCCTCTAAGAAAAGGTTATAAAGTCATCCATTCTTTTTAAATTCTGTTCTCTTTATTCAAAGAACTTCTTTGACGAAATAAGTTTACATTTTGTACTATTTAATGTAGAGCAAAATCATAACTCACACATTGCAGCTGCACCCACATTACAGTAGACTATCCCAATGACCCTTTGACCTCATAGGTGCCATCTTGCAGCTATTGTTTTCTTCTCCCGGCAAAGACTCCGACCCAAACAGGCTGATTTTACCGTGAAATTCCGCAATTATTTGCTGATAAATGATGTCGCCGCGCAATTGAAAATGACACGGTTGTCTTCGGCAACATTTAGGTCGCATGTACTCCGGATTGGGGGTGGATCGATGGATCGACTTGGACTTAATTTGCTTGTGGAAAAATCCGGACCTTCCGAAAGCAGTCATCTTGAGCCGAGCATCGGGTCGTCTTGTGGAAGTGGTCGGTAGACCAAGTTTGACTGTACATGTATGTGAATAAATGATTCTCAGTGGGTACAGAATACATGTGCCACTTACTGCTCGTGGTCAAAATCAACCGTTTCTATAGAGCGGCCACCTGTCCATAGCAGTCGATTTTGGCCAGTCCCTTGAGTGACCGCTATAGGCAGGTTTGACTGTATTTGAATATGTGACATTTGTAATTGAGAAAGAGAGGAACGTTGACAGATACTAGAAAATATGCAAATGAAGGCCTAATTTGCATAGTTAATGATAAATTACTATAATTCCAATATAATCGACCATACTGGTTAATTATGGAAATTTCATACTTGTGGCATTTGGAAGTTGTGTGAATGTGAACATCGTTGATTCAAATTATGCTTATACATGGTGAATGCGCACCAATGATAATCTAATGGTTCTCGGGGAGGAGCACTGCCACCTTTCTTCAATGGATAGTAAATAGGTTTGCCCCGCCCCGAGGTCGGTGCGGGCAGAGGTGTTGGTTGGCTATACAAAAAAAAGACAAAGTAGAAAGCCCGACTAAAACGCCTAGAAACACGTCAAATACCGGCCGGAACCCCTCCTCTGCTTGGGGAGTAGAAAAGAAGACGTTAAATTGGAGAGTGAGTGAGTGAGCTTCCCTTTGTCACTGAACTGTCTTTTCCGCTTCCTCTCCATTCTTCTGTAAGTTCTTGGTTCCTTTTGCTCATTTGATCTTTTCAGTTCTTCTTCTTGACTGCAGCTTAGTAATCCCTGGGCCCAAATACCCCAAATATGTATACCTGTAACATCAAAATAAAATCCTTAAGTTCCAAACACAGTTATGATTTCTATCCAGCATGACTTAATATGAAACCTACAAATAAAATATCTTATAGTTCGAAAAAATACAATTTCTAGTCAAGATTAAGTCAACTTTTCTTATCATGAGAAATATAATTTGTCTTATCTGGGTTCACATATAACTGTATTAGAATACATGTATATCCCATCGCATTGAATTTGTAAAAGCCTTACAGTAAGAACACCATTAATGCCCCCCGCCTTCTTTCCGTAATGCTGGTCAACATGATAAACCCCTACACATTCCGTGAAAACTTGCAAATATATCAATATCAACCACCACTCAAAATACAGGTGAGCTTCCCATCATTTCAAAATCCTCATTTTGTGCCCTAAACTACGTTAGAGAAGCGATGTTTACCGGATATTGTGCGACTTGAATCACAGGCGTTCCATGGGGGAGGGCTGGCGGCGGTGAGTGAATCGGGCTACCGCAGGATTTCTGCGGCCTTTTTGTGGTCTGCGCGCAAACATTTTTCCACGGAAATTCTTCGTCAGTGGGTACATTAAAATATGTTATCTGACACTAGTGTAACGTGTAGTTCACAAAACTTAAAGATGCCGAAACCGCAGCAAAAATACGTTGCTGTGTTTCTTACACTTCAATTTTCAACCTGGAGCCCCAGACCAATCCTAATTATGATTGGATGTGACGTGGGCTTTGCTTTACAAAGATGACTTCTGATTGGCTCTTTTTGTATTTACCGCGAGGCGCCGACAAATCCAAGAAAGGGTTACATTTTAGTCTGGTGGGCGGAAGTACAGGACGAGGGCGTAAAAATGGGGTCACGTGCGGCATGGGCGTTAACCATGAGCGATTTTTAAACTGACATTAAGTTGGTTTGCACCATCGGAAAAATGTAAAAATTACAGTACAAGGTCAAAGTGAAGAGCTATTTATGTCTAAACATGCCGCATCTGTTACCGGGAGTAGTGTGGGCCTCCCTACCACTGGTTGTACTACAAGGTAGGCCTGGTGCCAATATCAAAAACATTTTGAAAACACAGTGGACTTTTCCTCCATGATGATGACATGTAACACAACCTCTGCATCTGAGACATGTGAAAGGACTGGGCAATGGAATTCAATTTTGAACATGTTACTGTTAGGCTTTCAGCCAATCAGAGCCAGACACTGATTAAAATAAAACATGTTAGGCCCCAGCAAATAAATTTTATGGATGACATCAGCGTACTCATGAAGTTTTGGCTCATCAAAAACAAAACAAAAATTGTTTCCCCTACAGAGATGGTCAACATGACGAAAAGGTACCAAAATTGGAAAATATGTTGTGTTGTAGCCTTGATTGCACTTCTAGAAGTGACACTAGTAAGGTAGCCATGACTGTAGTTGCAGAAGTGAAACTAGTTCGGTAGTTGTAAAAGTGAGACTAATGTGCTAGCCTTGAGTGTAGTTGCCAACTTGGTAATAACATACAAGTCAATCACACTCAGGGATCTCCCTAAAGAATGGTACAGTGGCGCTCCTCCATCCTGTTCTCCTCCCAGCTCCATCCTGTTGATTTTCAAAGTTAGGGTATTTTTTCCAATTTTTACCCAGCAAAGCCTGTAATTATGCTCAAAACTAGAAATTTCAGGTGTAAAGCTGAAGTTGCAGAAAATAACTTCCATTATACGCCAAAAATAATCCCTTCCATTATGTCTGAAAAAGGCAGAAGGCAACATCCGCTCTCCTTTTGAGAGTTGTGCGCCCCCTCCAGACCTCCCCCCTCGCGACACGTATCCTGTGCCCGGCACCCTCCCCCCATCCTGCTCTATATTTCTGGGGAGATCCCTGACACTATATGATCACTTTGTGCACTTCATGAATACGGGAATAAAAGACTTTTTGGTTGTTATAGTTTATACCATGTTTTCTCGATTCGACTATTGTTAAAACGTTTTTGGTGTCTATTTTGAAAATTTTGCAATCTTGTTTTACCCATTTTCGCCCTCTTTGTCGAAATCGGGGTCTGCAGAGGATGTCATTCATAAAATTCACTTGCTGTGGCCTTACAGATAATGTGAGAAAGATCATATGTAATATAGCTTTACAAAACTTTCTACCATGTAGGATTAGGAATGATTCAAGTTCAAGTCTACAAACCAACCAAAGCAAGCCTAAGTCTGACCTGATGTTGACCAACACTGCCCTGCTACACCATTGGACACAACTGGAGTCAAGCCAGGAGTCACCATGTTCATGTGTGAGTGTTGGTTAATGGGATGCTGGGTAGCTGCTCTCCTCAATAAATCACCTAGAACTGGGGTACAGTCTGGGGTCTCTATGTTTCCTCTGTGGAGAGGAGTGAAGTTGGGTGTGCTGACTGGTGTAAATGTAGATGTGGTGGGATGGTCACCGTTGATGGCAGAGAAAGTTAGCGGTGTGCTGGTGTCCAGTCCTGAGGCCCAGCTGATAGTGGCTGTAGTGTTCCACCACACACTCGCTCCGGCTGTACTGGACACGTCTGGCAGCCTGGCCACTGTCTGGCTGCTCACTGGTACATCCTGAAATACAGGGTTCAACCTGGCTGAATATAGGTGGATAGAAATACTGGGCTATATGCAACTTGCTACAGCTAGGGTGCTGTCAACTTTATCGTAGTTTTTTTTTTATACATAAACTTTTTTTTTGTACTCATAGTCATAGTATTTTCAGTGTGGCAGATGGCACCAACTATAGACAAGGCTCTATCATAGTCTATGATAACGTTTTCCTTCACTGAATTTAATATGACATGATTATATGATATCCAGGACTATCCTACCAAAATTGCATCACATGAGGCTAGATATGGGGGCAGTTTTTGTGATCCGCAGAAGTGTGAACTTGTCTATTTAATTTTGCTGCCCTGGAAGTGTTCGAAATACAATGAAGTAACTTGCAATTATTTGCAAGTGATTTTCAAGATGTGCAAGTAAAAATGATAGGAACTTGCAATTTTGCAAGTTGAAAAATACAAGTTTGTATTCCATGAATGCTGCTCTTGTTATACGCTGACACACAATCACCCCATGCAATATGGTAAATTTTCAATTGAAACAATGAAATCAATGCTTTTTTGTTCTAAACCATCTAAAACCCTTCATAGATCAGGGTGTGAAATACCCGGTCGCGCACTTGCGCAGCGCAACAATATTTTGGTTGGCGCAACTTATCTTTTAACCCAGGTTGCGCGGTGCGCCACCTAAATTTTGGGCCGGAGAAATTGATTTTGCGGCAATTACTTGGACGAAGTAGAAAATAATTGGACCAAGGAAGCTCACACACCCATGTGGTGTGCACACACACTCCCTCTCAGTCTCGTAAATTTTCAAACCAAACATATAAATCGACCCCCAACTAAACAAGTTAATAAAGTTACCGATACTTTTTAACTCGTTTGCATCCAAAGTCAACCTGTTTTATTGTGCCTGAAGCGCAAAATTTGTCGGAAAGAGAGCGCGGCTTAGCGCTCGGCTCTTGGCCGCCATGTTGAATTCATCGACTCTCGCTGAATATCGCGTTATTGCGCGAGAGTAATGACGTGTAATCTGCAGTACTGGCAACTACTGGTAGAGGGCGTATTTGCGTTGCTGCGTATTTCTATGGGCGAGATGTTGATAGTGCTTTTTGGGGGGCAAAATCAAAAATTGCAGAAGTCAAGATGGAGCCACTTTACTAATAATAAGCTGGGATTTAAAAAATCTTTACTTTGCAACAATGATTATAGAATAAACAAAGTTGTTAAAATGTTGCCTGGAGCTACTTGAGGTCAGTTTTTTCGGGGGGTTTCGACACTTTCCGTGATAACTTCGGGGACGAATCATGTGAGAAAATGTCAAATTCGTGCATTTCCGTCAACCCTCGCTAATCTCCGCGGTCACGATCTCGGGGTCGCCAAAAGTCGGGAAAATAATTCCCGGATGTTTCTAGCGTGAACAAGTATGTCGCAAGCATGCGATTTCTTCATAGCCCGAACTTGGGGCATGGGCGCGATGACAGAAGGACCGAAACGGTGGCCACTACATTAGCCCGTGGCCCGTGGTCCTTTGAAGCCCAGATGGTAGCGATGAAGTTGAGAACTACTCGGATAGATATTGAGCACTGCCTTGTGTGGGAATAGGCGGAACATTTTCTCCAGTGCCGACACAGTGGGGAGGGGGGCACCCACGTGAAAAACTAACATTGCCTGGCCGTCGACCTCTGGAGTCTCCCCGAATATCCGAAGTCGGAGTCCGATGTTTGAAACCGATAGCAATGCTTCAGATTTTACAAAAAAACTACACAGAGGCCAAGGTTTGCGTAAAGGCGTTTTATTTTGAATTTCACTTTTTTTTTCTCGGTTTTTGTCATGTTTTCTGTGGGCCGTTGCTGTGTCACAGGTCGTGCGATCTTATTTATTAATCACAACATTGGAACACGTATTTCTCGCATGGATATAATTCCCTTGTCCTCCTTATCAGGCAGGCTGTTGAATTTGTTTTTAATTTTGATACACATACTGTAATGATCAAAGGAATATTTGATTTGATTGACATTGAATAAATATACTTTTGCTGTTGCAATTCTCGCTATTAATTTGAATATTTTTCACACACATGCATGTTATTCCTCTTAAAAACTTTGCTAGTGATAATGAAACCCGTTCCCATAATCAAAGATAGAGTGAGAGAATTACAGCAATGTTGCAAAGCTCTAGATATAATGTAAGTAAGTAGGCATTATTAAGTTGAGAAGGTTGTAGTATGGAGGCATGTGTATTTGCAGAAAATATTTTCAAATTGCAGAAAAATTTTTTGACATTCTGCAATATTGCAGAACACTGAAAAAAAGTATTTCTACCACTGCTATTGTATCTATTTTATGATTATCATACTTGTATATCATTAATAAGTCACCTGTGAATTTTTCAATAAAAATATAGGTAATTTTATTCCGGGGGGTACTTTTTTAGATTTTGAAAATATGCCCAGTAGCAACTTATATGTGAGGGATGAGAATAATGTACAGGTACAAGTCCTATTGCAGTGTAACTATTGCAGTGTAACTCTTGCTAGAGCAGAAAAAGCAAAAAGTCTATGGGTGTTGAAAAAAGGATCTATTTGTACTAAAAAAAATAGCCGTGTTACACATGAATTGTATGAGTTTGTTTCTTGTGGGTTGTGGTGTTTTATTTACATTGTATATCATTGAATTTTATTTTGAAACAAAAACACATTTAGGCACCAGTTATATTGTTAAAGGCCATGTAATACTATGTACCTGAATCAGGGCTCGATCTTAACTATGTCCCGATGTCCCGGGGCCACTAAAATTTAGGCCGGGACAACTGAAAAATCTATTTGGGACACTTTTGGGACAATAGGAAAATAATCAACTACTCAACATCAGAATGTCCGATCTCCCCGCGGTAGACCGGATCCGGACCGCAAGCGACCAAAACGTAATCTAAGACGACCACGTCATTTTCAAATGTGTGGCGACGTCAGTTTTTAATGGTAAGTTGCGGGAAATCACGGTAAATCGGCCTGTTTTGCAGCGATGAAATCCAAGATGGCGCCAGTGGTCATAGGTCATTGGGATAGTCTACTGCAATGTGGGTGGAACTATTGCGTGTGGTGTGATTTTACTCTACATTCAATAGTACAAAAGTTTAAACTTATTTCGTCAAAAACATTCTTTACATAAAGAAAATATACACATAAAGAAAGCTTGACTTGATAACATTTTGTTTTGAAGATAATACGTGGATGCTCACCCATGCCTCTAGTGAAGTATCCTAACTAAATAAACAATGCGTTTCTACATGTACAGGCACGCTAGAGGCTATATTTCTGTATTTCTCTGCAAATTTCTGGCGTTTGGGCGGGTTTGGGAGTTTAAAACTCACACCAGGAGAAAAACTTAACCATACACGATCTTTTCATGGGTAACAATGCCATAATGATCCGGTAATTTTTCTGCGGCGTGCCGATTTTGTGAAAGAAGGTTGCCGCTTGTGGCGACCATGTGCCCGGTAAGAATTTTCGCCAACACTCGCCAGTAAACTTACTTTCTGACCTACTCACGGTGTAAACAGATGCAGTTGGTGTTGTTTACATGAAAATTGTATTTTAAAACGTCAGTAGGGTGTCGGATACTCAACCCAAAACATCGATCCTTTGTTTTTAACGTTAGCGTTGTAGCGAAATGACCCATTGTTATGCGGTATCGACTCCATTCACAAGTTTTTACAGACAATGCCGATGGTAAAAGTGACGCCGCTCGCCACAAAAATAAGCGAATTTTCATGAATTTTTGCAAAATAATCCAGGAAAATAGGGAAGAAATATCGTAAATGTGGAATCCGAAAGCGGTATAATGGAGACGAGCTTTGCTGTTAAACGATTAAGTGCATCTTGTTTAGCATTCTTGTTAATAAATTATGACGTTGAAATCGGTGCCTCTGTCTTGACTAATGTCAATCTCTATTTGTAAGAAGACCACGTGTCCAAGACGCCCGAATTCTATCGGTCCCCTGGGTGGTCTTCTTAGACACGTTTGACTGTACTAGACTAGTGTACTATCTATTGTTGTTACACTGTGTACCAAAGACAGAGACAATCTGAAGAATATTTCATTCTTTTCTTCCCACCTGCCACTGATAAAGTACAAGTGGTCCCTGTAAATGTACTAGACTAGTGTCACTCAGTGACTCACTATGTACTGTTTATTTTCAGAAAAAGATTATGTTCTTAAAATGACTTTTGAACTTCCCAGTTCCCACTTGCCACTTGTTACATGATAAGGCACTGCAGCAAGTGGTCTACCTGTAAATGTGCAGTGGACGTTGCACTACTATCCATAAGATATAATGTAATACATCTGTTGTTGTCTAATAAAAAAAACAAGATAAGTTTGAATCTGAGTTGATTATTTCAATGGACAATAAGCTTACACAGCAATACTGTACTCTGACTGAGCTTTACAGTTGTTGTAATACATAATTTCTGAAAATAGGGTTGGGACAGTCCATCCTCACTTCGGGACAGTTGAAATTTATTTTTGGGACAATGCTGGGACAGTAGGGAAAAAAGTTAATTTTGAGGCCTGTGTGAAATTCTGACGGGCAACCTAGCTTTCTACCTAGGTTGCAAACCGTGCAACCTGGCTCAAAAAAGTATTTCACACCCTGTAGATCGAGAATTTTTTTGGTTGAAATTTGTGCTGGAAAAGGACGAAAACAAATACTGTCAGAAAATCAAAATGGCCAATGTACATGTAAATAAGATGCTGACCTCTAGCCATTTTCACGATGCCTCCAGTGGTCATAAGGCTGGTAAATGATTCAAGCACCATGTTTCAGTCACTAATTTACTTGTAGGGGAAAACTTAAGTAATTTTTTAATTGTTGCTACTTCATCTTTTTTTAAAGTTGTACATATTGTTTTAATACTATCAAAACCTCCTTGATACTATACAGTGTTCTCGCCAGGCCTTTTGAGCATAGCGGGCCGCTACGCTGTGGGCCGACAAACCGACGCTGTAAATCACCCGCTATGCTGTTTTTCACCCAGGGTAGAGGCGAAAAAAGACAAAAATACCGTAGTAAAAATGCAAAGTCACGTCCCTGGTCACGTTCCAAGCACACGTTTCGCAGGAAGCCATCCAGCTATCAACTCAAAGGGAGGTGCCAATTACTAAATTAGCACCCCGCTCTACCGCTCCGATCTTGTCTCACCGCCCCTCCCACCCAGGAACATCCCTTTGCGGCTCGTGTGCCGCTGGCAGCATCGCGCGAAAACGTAAACAATAGCCGAGTATATCTCTGCGGGGTGGGTCCTGGACTATTAGAACAGCCGTAAATGTATCAGATTCCAGGGGAAATCTCCTTATTTGAAAGCCGACAGTCCGCAGTTGACCCAAACAGAGGCTATTTATTATCAATGTAAAAGATTCCTTTCTTTGTCAGCGCGGGAATAGAATTGATTCTTTATTGTATTTCTGACAAATTTCTAGAGGGAGGTTACGTCATTTTCCCACCCAGAATATTTGCGGCCCCGCCCACAAACCGCACCGAAGGGACCTTCTGACGGCAACGATTGTGGCCCTTCGGCTTCGGACAAGCCGGGCACAGCCAAAAAATGGAAAACTGGTATCGACTATTGATATTAATATTTGTTGAGTAGCTAGATGAACTATTGATATTGTTGAGATGGGTGAATGTGTTGTTTGAGTTTTCGATCTCCGATCTTTAGATCTCCGTGAGTTTTCAGTTGTTTTTCACCTGAAGTACTGTATGTCAAGGTCCTGTGGAGAAGTTGACTGACTGCCACGATTATCATAAATATGAACCTCAAAACGGAAAGAGAAGCCTTCTATTAAGTTCTAAATAGCCTAAAATGCAAGAGCTTCCGGGGGGGCTTTGCCTCCCTGGGTCCTCCCCAACGGGGCTCTGCCCCTGTACCCCGTTTGGGGCTTTCGGCAGTCCCCGAACCCCTGCCCCGATGCTGTGAAAAAAACCTGGCGAGAACACTGCTATAACGTTACTGTTTTGTGTTTACTACTGATCTTTTGTGTTTACTACTGACTCTATACAAATCGCAATCTCCGATGACGCAAATTCGGTGAAAATGCATTAAAAACAATGTTGTTTGATCATCAGGCGAAAAAACTGCATCGGCGTTGGCGTAGACTAATACAAACAAGCCTTCGATGGCGAACCAACTTCACCAGGCCCAAAAATACTACAACTCACAGGCTTTTCGGGAGATACAAAAAATCTATGCACAGCTAAAACGATCACCAAGCAATAGGGGCCAGAAATCAGAGTGACGACCACGCACTTCTGGCAGATTACCGGGTCATGACCCCATCCCTGGTCAGATTTGAACTCCGACCCGGAACCTTGAGTTGGCGGCCGTAACAAGATTTTACTATTCAAAAACACGGCCGAAATATCCTTGACAGCAGAGCTAAAACTTTCACTTTTCTGCGTGCTAACCAGTCGATCGGCACTGAACTGCTGTCCTATTGAAGCCATGTTCCTTCGGGCCCTTGGCGATTTTTTCGTACACCTCCTGGTTCCGATGAATGCCATCAAGTTTCCTCTGGACCTCCTGATCCCCCAGATATCAGGGCTCTCATTTCCTCATTAGACCTTGGGGGTCATAGCAAGATGTTACGATTCAAAAACGCGGCTGAAAATCAGATTGACAGCTAAAAACTTTCCCACGCTAAAGCACAGGTGACACCAAGAACTATTACCTCACACACCCCGATGTACGACGAGCGAATGTCGGACGACTCGGCCCATCACCAACTTGGCCCAGTCAACTCGGCCCATTTCCCTAGAGTCAACTCGGCCCATCTCCCCAGTCAACTCGGCCCAAAAACCTCAAAGTCTGAACAGTTTGAAGTTCTCTGACAAAAAGACGTGGTCTGTATTAAATCAAGTTGATTGCCTATAAACGCCGGTGGTATGGGTCTCCAAAAACCTCAGATTAAGTCAACAGTTCGAAGTTTTCTGCCAAAAAAACAGGGTCTCTATGAAAATTATGTTGATTGCCCATTAAAAGCACCGGCAGTATGGAGCTCCAAAAACCTCAACAAGTCGAAGTTGTCTGACAATTACGCAAGGAGACATTGTTACTACAAATGTACATGTATGTTACTACCCGAGACACGGCGGGTAAACATTAAAAATTGCAGTCATGAGGTTGTGGCTTAGAAGGTCAGTGTTCTTTTGTTTCATTTTGTGGAAATTTGGCGATGGGCCGTGTTGACCTTGGCAATGGGCCGAGTTGACCACCGCGATGGGCCGAGTTGACCAGATTTGCGATGGGCCGAGTTGGAAATGGGCCAAGTTGTCCTGATACCATGTACGACATCATAAACATTAATGTGAATCGGTTCCATAGCGCTTTTGCATTCATGATGACAATTCCGCAAAACCGTTTTATTCTGAACCGTAACTTGTAGACTACCTCGCGAGGAGGTTCAGAATAAAATGGAACGAAACCGTTACGGAGCGTTCATGTTCACAAGCAAAACAGTTCACTTTGCTGAAAGCCTGAAACGATTCGAACCGTTTTACTTTTTTAATCATGAATGGGGCCTAAGACAACTTTAGGGGGGGGGGACGAGTACAAAAATAGTCTTCAAATCAGTGAAAAGAACCCTGTATCAAAAAATTAACTGGAATAAATGATTTCTTCAGGCTTCATACCTCAAGACAGAATGGTGACGTACCCTTATCAATTAAAATAAGCCAGCCAGCGCCTAGAAGTCTCTTGAGTTCTGTCTTGTTCTCGTTACTTACAAATCATAATTTGCTCATAGGGAACTGATCTACCGTGGCTTAGGTGTAAAGAACTGACGGAAATACTTTTTCACGTACAGCGTTTTGTACAAGAAGAAGTCTACAAAGTATGTTTGAGTGGAAGACCTCTTCTTCGTACCGTTTTCTTCAAGGGAGATTTCTATTTGAAGTTCCAATCAAGTCAGTAAATT
Organism: Branchiostoma lanceolatum; assembly: GCF_035083965.1. Lineage (NCBI taxonomy): Eukaryota > Metazoa > Chordata > Leptocardii > Amphioxiformes > Branchiostomatidae > Branchiostoma > Branchiostoma lanceolatum. Next base: position 1,092,358 of record NC_089737.1, read on the forward strand.
TACTTTAGTTTTGTCTCTGTTTTATCAAATTAAATGAAAATATGAATACATTTACGTCGGTTACCTCAAGTTAATCAGTCTTTTATATTCATATAAATAAACCAGAACTTGCGTGGTTGATGTGTTTGAACATAATTATTTTTTCAACCATGAGTCAACCACCAAGTCCTGCTTATTTTCATACCTTCGCACAGTCGATGTTCATGGCCTCCAAAGTCCTCTGGATTCTACAGATGGGCGAGTTGACGTCCTTTGGTCTCGGCCACACCCGCACAGGGATCCGGGAACGCTTCTTTGCTGGACCTGGGGCTGCAGAAGCCATTTTAGCGTCTGAACCTCACACAGAGGGAGGGAAGAGGCAACAGTCTACCCCTCACAAGGGGAGGGTGGGAATTTGTAAAATCCCCAAAAAATGGCGTCTCTGTACGGCCGCAAACGTCCGAGAACTAGCGAGAAACTGTGTCCTGTAGAATATATTCTCTCCCTCTTGACAAGAAGTGCCACAAACGATGAAATATTGTGCATAAAGAAGCTCTCTGGTTATTGTTCTGTCCGCTAGGACGAAGAGTTTTGTACAAACTACACCAAGTGCTGAAACTAGCTTCGCCTCCTACTGACCTCAATAATTCCTTCGTCAAACAGGATCTGAGATGCAAATTTTGGTTTGAAGTTCGTCTCCTTTCCCCAGTCTGACCAATCAGAGGGGATGTTTAAAAAATCAGACCAATCAGAGACGAGATATGATGACGTACAGTAAATGGACCAATCAGAGATAGGGTATAAAGACGCCACGAGCCCGTGTGGTCTCACGAGAGCCGTCACACACTTCCCAAGATGCATCAGCAGAGTGCCGCAAACTCGCTTTTACGACAATTCTTCTTAGCGCGCGCGAACCAACAGAAAAGGTTGTGGCTACTATCTACGAAGCAGAAACACTGTCACAAAAATCGTATATATGTTTTTAAAAAGGGACATGTTTTTTTATAAGGGGGCAAATTAAATCCACATATGTTTTGAAAATAGGGCCGTTTTTTTAAAGGGGGCAAATTAAATCCACATATGTTTTGAAAATGGCACATGTTTTAAAAAAGGGGGCAAATTAAATCCACATATGTTTTGAAAATGGCACATGTTTTTAAAAAGGGGGCATATTAAATCCTCATATGTTTTGAAAATAGGACATGGTTTTTCTTATGGGTCATATCTTTTAAAACAATATGCATCTTAAAAATAACCAAAATGAGAATATGAGACGAAAAAAAAACATACACCATTTTCATTTTGTACCGTGTATAAGTTTATTCCCCAAATCCAGGAAACCCACCGGTTTGCAAAGTGGTGCTTTCAAAATGGTCTATCGTTTCCGATTTACCCCCCATTTTGATAGTGGTGCTTTCCAGTTACGCCGATTTCAAACTGGTCGATTTCAAAGTGGTCGATTTCAAAGTGGTCGATTTCAAACTGGTCGATTTCAAACTCCAAACGGAAATGACGTAAGTCGGAAATGACGTAAGTCGACGCTCATCGCCAGAGAAGCCACCAAGTATCGGTGATCGCTGTTTACGTCCTTGTTTTCACCGTCTTGTACGCGTTTTCTGATCAGCTACGTGTCCCCAGGATATACCAGGTTTGTGTTGACTTTTTCACGTTGTAATAATTTTAGAGTTGCATGTTTAATCGGTACTTTATAGAATGTAAATCGTAATGCAGCCGTATCGTTTGGAAGATTACAAAACTACGCAAATTGTTTCGGACTTTCCTTAATCATTGATCGATTCGGTGATTACAAGGGATGCTTGGGCTCGACTGTGACGAAATTCAGACTATATAAAGTCTTGTTTGTTTCATAAATATGATTAAATTCGACTGGAAATGCGTGTTTTGTAATGACGCCAGATGGGGGAGGGGGGCATGAACTCGTACGAATACATGTTCACCACGCGTATACACCACCATTTGTTACTAGTAATAATGTTTTATCTGTGTGCATGTGCTTACATAATGGACACATCTAGACCTTCTGGTGAAACGGTGTTGCTTTCCAGGATAGTTGGCCATTCTTACGGGAAACTTCAAACATATACAAAGAAGAATGGTAGAAAGGTTGAGCCTCGTATGTGTATGCCTTGTTGCTGTGATTTATTATGTTATAATATTTGTGTGTATGATCTAAGGATAACAGTATGGCTATTTCTTGAGAGAAAAGAATTGTGTAATGAACGTGGCAAACATGAACACATGCTACATAATTTGATCCCAGTTTGCACATGAAAACATTTCGATTTAGTTACATTTTATTTATTCATCAGCTTTCACTGTTGCTCGTCAATATATGTGTATATTTTTTTTTGTTCTTTGCTAGTTTTATGGACGCCAGCAATAAAGTGGCTGGGCCATATCTGCGAGTCAAGGACTGGAGTCAGATGCCACTAAGAACTGTTGACTCGGAGCGAAATTCTACAAGTCTGTGGAGCAGCTTCAACCTTCCATGGACATGTTAACTGTTTTTGTGTAACTGAAGACATTCAAATTTTTCAATGCAATTTCAGTAGGTGTATACATGATAGTGAACACTGTAACTAGTATAAGTATAAAGGTATGTACCATACGTTTGGTGTTCGGAACTTCCCCCTCCAACCCCTGCGTTTTGACTTCAGTAGTTCTTTCTAGGATGTGTTGACTACTGTATTTTGACAAGATAACACAAATATGTTTCCTTCAATTTTAGCCTCACATCATTGCCTTGTCTAAGATTCAACTTTAGGCATGTAAGAAACCACGGTTTTCTTATATAAGTAAGGTTTTTATTGCACAAGAAAAATACTATTAGTGTTGTAGCCTTTTGCGTAGAATATGTTAACTATTATAGTGTAATTATTATTAAAAATCCATTTCCTGCAACTTCATGCCTCAGTCCGACTGATATGAGACACATGGGAAATCCCCCAAGTTCTTCTTACATATTGATGATAACTTTTACTCTACTAGTACATTGCATTGCACAGTACATTGAAGGTACAGCAGCATTCTTCACAAAGCACAATCTTCATCTTCAATGGGAATGGAAAATACACTCCAAGTCCAAGGTCTATTCATATACTACAATGATGGATCTACATGTACAGTCTGTCACAAACTGAAAGTGACAAAAGCGTACATGTATATTGAAACACAAAGTGGTGAATTTTTGAATAAGAATAAGTATAATAAGACATCTGACAAAGGATGAATATTGAACAATCTACAAAATGTACAATCTGCATGTGATTTTTTTTTCGTCAATTAGGACATACAGACCATGCTTGTCCGTACAGTAAAAATACATGAGAACCTCTACACAACATCCCACTACATGTATTAGTACATAATTAGATCAAGTTCATAGAACACACACAGAGATCACACCTTTATCATTTACTCATGATTCATTCAATATCACTGGTCGGAATAAGTATGATACAGGCAACAAAGGACATTCTAGGCTACACCATCATGCTCATATTTTCTAAACAATGACATCATCTGCATAGATACAACTAGATTGAAGAATCATAGCTTCTTATAAAGAGACTGAGTGTTGTGAAACATTACATGAAATGGATCAATTTTCATTTACATGTACTAGCTATTCATTCAATTCATTTACCCTGAGGAATCCAACACTTACAAAATATTCTACAATCATTTGCAAATACAAAAATTTTGTTCACATCAAACTTAATTATCTACAATATTATAAAGCACCAGGTATATCAGGTACGCATATTAAATAAGAACACATACTTCGATGTGCTTACAGATACTTGTATCCAGCAGGGATGAAAATAAACATGTTTTCATTGCTTCAGAAAGCACTAAACTGTCAATGTGTGTTGTTTCAAATACATTATAATTTATATACATATCCTTGGTTCAACCGTTGGTTGAAAGACTTTGACACATGCATGTGCATATGCATGACATTCATCCTTGTGTAGACAGCATGATGCATCAACAGCTACATTGTATGGTCATAGCACTCATAGGTGCTGTGTATATGCAGCAAGGGCTGGGAAAATCCCTACAGTGCCGATCCTCTGGAGCATACTATGAGTAAGAAACAAGGAAAATGCGTTCAAATGGACATAACAACAATTCCCAGTGGCAACAAGGTAAGTTATTCAAAATGTCTAAAAAACTATGAATAATACGTGGTACATTTACACGCTATGCATATTTTTACAAACCTGAGAAAAACATGCCAGCCAGCAAGGACAAGTAATTTTAATCTTCGTCTGGAATCTGGATAGATATTCCTTTCAAACTAATGCACGATCATACAAATTTATACTCGCTAAGGTCTCTTAACAAACAGAATAAGAAACACAAATTTATTTTTGTGGCTTCCTGGGTTCGTATCAGACTACAAAAATCGTGTCCGAACTTGCACATGGTTGCGCCGGCCGTTCGCCCCCCTCCCCATTCCCCTCACTGACTACGGAGCAAAACTATCGCAAGTTTGTACATTTTAACAATTCATATCAACGAAAATTGAACCACATATCATATCATTGATCGTCTCAAGTTGTTAGAACGTAAAGTGAAGAGTTCCTCGATAGCTAGCTCGGCACGCAATTTGCGTAGTTTTGTAATCTTCCAAACGATACGGCTGCATTACGATTTACATTCTATAAAGTACCGATTAAACATGCAACTCTAAAATTATTACAACGTGAAAAAGTCAACACAAACCTGGTATATCCTGGGGACACGTAGCTGATCAGAAAACGCGTACAAGACGGTGAAAACAAGGACGTAAACAGCGATCACCGATACTTGGTGGCTTCTCTGGCGATGAGCGTCGACTTACGTCATTTCCGACTTACGTCATTTCCGTTTGGAGTTTGAAATCGACCAGTTTGAAATCGACCACTTTGAAATCGACCACTTTGAAATCGACCACTTTGAAATCGACCAGTTTGAAATCGGCGTAACTGGAAAGCACCACTATCAAAATGGGGGGTAAATCGGAAACGATAGACCATTTTGAAAGCACCACTTTGCAAACCGGTGGGTTTCCTGGATTGGGGAATAAACTTATACACGGTACAAAATGAAAATGGTGTATGTTTTTTTTTCGTCTCATATTCTCATTTTGGTTATTTTTAAGATGCATATTGTTTTAAAAGATATGACCCACAAGAAAAACCATGTCCTATTTTCAAAACATATGTGGATTTAATTTGCCCCCTTTTTAAAAGCATGTGCCATTTTCAAAACATATGTGGATTTAATTTGCCCCCTTTAAAAAAACGGCCCTATTTTCAAAACATATGTGGATTTAATTTGCCCCCTTATAAAAAAACATGTCCCTTTTTAAAAACATATATACGATTTTTGTGACAGTGTTTCTGCTTCGTACTATCCCGTGTTGCTTTGCGGCGAAGAAGAGGGTAAGATGATACAACCCCTCATTCCGTCGGTTTGCTTGACCAAAGTCGGAAGGCCACCATGGCTCCTATCGTACTACGTCCCAACGCCACACATGTGCACAACAGCGTCGTGCCGCTCATCTCCAAGGTCAGCGACCGGGCCGTGCCCACCCCACCGGACGAGTTTTTGGCTCGTTTCGAGACGGAGGTGCCCTTAAGGCAACACGACGCCGATGACATCCTCGAGAGGATCGGTACGCTGACCGGCGAGCCGCCGGAGGCCCTGCTGAGGATGGCCCTCCTCGACCTGAAAGACAAGGAGTCAGCGGTTCGTTTGGCCCATTTTACCATCGTGGCAGCCAACGAAATCCTGGTTGGCCAGGAAATCAGTGCCGAGAAGGCGGCAGGAGACGCAGCGGTGGCAGCCGTCAAACGACTGTCCCCTACCGAGCCCGGCACCCCCAACGGCAAGGACAAGCAACCACCGCCGACGAGCAAGCCCGACAGCGCCCAGCCCGACAGCGCCCAGTCGGGGCCCTCGGGCGAGAGCCCGAAACCGAAGAAAAGGAAGCGCCGCGTTGAAAGTTCGGACTCAAGCGGCTCTGAGGACGAAGACTTGGAGGTTAGTACACGCTCTCGCTCAGTAGGTTACGGTCCACCTCTCTACGATTTTAGTGCACGTGGCACCTAGCCCGGGAAATCCCGCCGGTGTCCTAGCATTGTTTTCCAAAGTAGGGCACGTGGCACTTGACCCGGGGAATCCGGCAGGTGCGTTTTAACATTGTGTTTTGATGGTCACGCACATGGCTTTTTACCCGAGGAATCGGGCAGGTATGTTAGCATTGTATTTCAAAAAGTAACGCGCGCGGTGCCTGACCCGGGAAATTCCACAGACATGGTAGCCTGGTTTTTCCAACGGCAACGCACGGGGCAAGCTAGCCCGGAAAATCTCGCGGACATTAATGGTAATACATGTAGCATTATTTACAAAATAGACTTCCACAGGTAAAATTTGTATGGTGCTTCAAACAGTAACACACGTGGTACCTGGCTCGGGGACTCCCACAGGTAGATTTGTATTGTGCTTCAAACAGTAACACACGTGGTACCTGGCTCGGGGACTCCCACAGGTAGATTTGTATTGTGCTTCAAACAGTAACACGCATGGTACCTGGCTCGGGGACTCCCACGGGTAGATTTGTATTGGGCTTCAAACAGTAACACGCGTGGTACCTGGCTCGGGGACTCCCACAGGTAGATTTGTATTGGGCTTCAAACAGTAACACGCATGGTACCTGGCTCGGGGACTCCCACAGGTAGATTTGTATTGTGCTTCAAACAGTAACACACGTGGTACCTGGCTCGGGGACTCCCACAGGTAGATTTGTATTGTGCTTCAAACGGTAACCCACGCGGTACCTGGCTCGGGGACTCCCACAGGTAGATTTGTATTGTACCTCAAACAGCGACACGCGTGGTACCTGGCTCGGGGACTCCCACAGGCAGATTTGTATTGTGCTTCAAACAGTAACACACGGGGTACCTGGCTCGGGGACTCCCACAGGTAGATTTGTATTGTGCTTCAAACGGCAACACAAGTGGTACCTGGCTCGGGGACTCCCACAGGTAGATTTGTATTGTACCTCAAACAGTAACACAGGTGGTACCTGGCTCGGGGACTCCCACAGGTAGATTTGTATTGTGCCTCAAACAGTAACACAAGTGGTACCTGGCTCGGGGACTCCCACAGGTAGATTTGTATTGTGCTTCAAACAGTAACACACGGGGTACCTGGCTCGGGGACTCCCACAGGTAGATTCGTATTGTTCTCCAAATAGTAACACACGGGGTACCTGGCTCGGGGACTCCCACAGGTAGATTTGTATTGTGCTTCAAACAGTAACACACGTGGTACCTGGCTCGGGGACTCCCACAGGAAGTTTCAAGAGAAAGGTAGCTTTTTTCTGTTCATCCGTGAATGTGTAAAAGTAGGGGTATATCGTGGTAACTTAGTTGATAACCGCTCCCCCCCCCCTTCCATCAAATTTCGTGGTGTTGCCCGACGGGCGTGGCGTCGCCCGATGGTCACCAAAAACAGACATCAGCTGTAGACCTCCCCGAAAGCCCCCATGTTTTCTTGCCTCTTGCTGGTTTCTGTGCCAATCTGAGTACAAAATCAGACAGAGACAACGGTCTCCAAAAATACATCCTCTGAGAGAGGGGCCCCCGGCTCGGCCTGGCGGCCCCCATTTTTCACAAAAATGATTTCACCAGATGTCCCACCCCGGGACATTTCCCCACAACCCTCCCATTGATAACACCCCGACCCTTATCAGTAGCCACATCTTGGAATGTGGTGGGTCTCCTTTGAGGGAGATAGTGTGACGGATGGACCCGTCAGACGGATGGAGTCTGACATACCCACAGTTGATCGACTCCAGGCAGGAGTTCAGTGAAGCACGTGCTGACAGGTTATCTTTTCCCCTGTTGTTTTTAGAGTGACCCCGTCCACAAGGAACGCCAAAGGCTCAAGGACATATGCAAGGAGTCAGACATCCACCTGCACCCGATGAGGCTGGAGCGTGCGCTGGCCAGCCTGATCAGAAAGGCCAAGAAGGCCGGAAACAAACGCATAGAAACATGGAAGCTGGCCAGGGAGTTGTTCGTAGAGAACGCCACAATCCCAGGAGTTGGGACCGCAGTATGGAAAATAATCCAAACAAAGGAGGAGCGTCGCCTGGCGGAGGAAAAGGAGAAGGCGACTACAGCCTTGAGGGGCCGGCAAGGCACGGCCAGGCAGACCCCCAGGGGATCGGGAGCATCCAACTTCGGCACCTGGGCCCCCCAGTACGGACCGAGCGCGACACCACCGGCCCAGTACCCTGGGGGGCACGGGCGGGGCGAGTGGGCCCCTCGTCAGGGCGAGTGGGCCCCTAGTCGAAGCGACTGGGCCCCTGGTCGAGGCGGGTGGGCCCCTGGCCGAAGCGAGTGGACCCCATCCGGCCGGGGTGGCACACCGCAGAACATCAGCAAGGCCAAGTGCTTCAACTGCAATCAGCGCGGCCATCTGAGTTATGACTGCCATCTGCCCCGCAGGAACCGTTGAACTCTACCCCACGGTTTCCTCATATCATACAGTGCGGTTTTGTGTGTTTTTGGTTGTTGTACCGAAAGAAAGTATGATTATTAAACCATGACTGTTGTTGGCAAACCCTGTGTGTGACCCAGTCGATTAGAGGTAGCCATATACCACAAAGTAAAGATAGTTGACAATATATGACACACCACACCTACATCCCCACAATTGAACATGTTTATGACACGGAAGCATACAAAATGCACGGTCGTCAGATAAGGTACCTTGGCCGGGGGACCCACATGGCGACACAGTAGCCATGGCCCCCAACACTTAATCATCACACGTCTCCCTCGAGGCGGGGAACGTTGACGAGGGGAGGGGGGCCCTAGATAGCCACGACGCCACAGTGCCGACCAGATGTCGGGATAATCACAACGGCGCGAAAGCGAGTGACCTTTCCTAGCCCAGGCCTACCCGGCTAACTAGGGTATCTACAGGTGTTATTTTCCCCACGTAAAAATTCCCTGTCGTTTATCGCCCACAAAATCCGCAACGGGATAACAGGTTTGCCGGTATCGAACCGCTGAATTCGTTATAGCACATGGGTACCCACGCTATTCAGCGTCAGTCAAGGCCGGGAGCCCCCGGGCGGACGGTCACGCCACAAGGGGTGACAGGCGGGGCGTAAACGCAGGCTCTGCGATGACCTTGGAACACCACACGGATGTCCCTCAGTGGGGGGACGCACGGAAGGCACGGATAGGTTTAATAGGAGAATATTTTATTAAGATGATAACACCGATGATAGTGCACACCCCTACACAAAGAGCGGGAAATCTAATTCAGAAACTCATTCGTCTTCCGTGGTATGTTTACCCTTCAGGGCCTCGGGCCACTCCAGCAAGGCGACCCAGCAGTCAGCCCCGCCCCTTTCGATCCATCTCGCATCCGAGCCCGGCGCCCGGAAGACGTCACGTGGGTCACGTGGGAAGGAAAACATTGGCCTGATGACACGCCGTCACCGCCCACCCCCGCGGAAGACGTAATGGCTGACCACATCCACGCAGACCCGACAACTTTGCCCTTTAGGGACCCGACACGATTTGTGGCAGGTTCCCTCCACCATCACAAAGACATGTGGTCAAAATTAGCTAGCTTCTCAGACAAGGGAAAGGAAGTGCTTAATTGGATAGAAAACAAGGTTGACGCCCGGGATTTTCTCAGACCGTTTAACGGGTGTTTTAAGGGTAAAAACTACAATTCACCAGCACCCCCATCAATTATCCTCCCAAACGCGACAAGTTGCGCCGGGCACCAAGATTTCTTAACATCCCAGATTAAGGCGCGTCTGGAGGATGGCTCAATAAGGGTATGGGGCAAGGTAGGCCTCTGCAAGCCTCCTCACTTAGTCCTGCCACTCACGGTGGAACCAACAAAACCACGTATGTGTTGGGATGGGCGTTTCCTGAACCTATGGACTAAGGACTGCCCGTTTAGCCTAGACCCAATCACGGAAGCACCCAGAATGTTACGAAAGGGCGGTTACATGACGCACACAGACGAGAAAAGTGGCTATTCACACATCGGTCTGTCAGAGGACTGCCAGACATTATTCGGCTTCAAGTTCAATGGTTATTTCCTGGTTTATTGCACATTACCCTTTGGCTATAAAGTGTCTGGGTATATTTACCATACTACGGGGGCACTAGTGTCATCATACGCAAGACATCTAGGAATCCCAACGATGTTGTACATCGACGACAGGCTAAACGGGGAATCACCCCCACCACCCCGCCCAACTTTAACCCCTGACCCGTACATCCAAGCACAGAGGGCGAGCTACATCCTGTGCGATCTTTTAACGAGAGCAGGATATTTCCTTAGCCTAGAAAAATGTATTATCGTTCCGGTACAGAAATTGGTGCATCTGGGTACAGGAATTGACACAATAGAAGCAACCTTCTTCTTCCCTGAAGACAAGAAAGGGAAGTTCATATGCCTCAGGGAGAAGATCCTCTCCGATATATCAGTGACTATCCAAACACTGCAGAAGTTTGTCGGGAAGTGTGTCTCCATGTCGTTAGTGGTCCCAGGGGCTAAAATCTACACCCGGCAATGCAATAAACTGATCAGCACGATGATAAAACAAGGCAGGTCGCGCACGAAACTGCCCGACGGGGCACGCGCGGAAATCGAACACTGGCGTTTTGTCGATAACGACATGAAACCCAAAGCATGGCGCGAGGAAAGACACACATCAATCACCATCTCATCTGACGCCTCAGGTTACGGCTGGGGAGCAGTTCTCCACACCCCGCAGGGTCCACAGGCCAGCGTCAGCTTGAGAGATTATTTCCAAGAGCAGGACTACAGGAAAGATATCAATTGCAAGGAGGCGAAGGCGGTCGCCTTCACCCTTCAAGCCGCGAAAGACTGGATAAGCAACACGCGAGTACTGATGAGGGTGGATAACAAAGCGGTAGTTGACGCATGGCAGGGGGAGGGGGCACGATCTCTGTCCCTCAACGAGGAAATAAGAGGTATATTCGAAAAGACAGTCGAGCTAAATATCGCCCTGTCCATGGTGCATATTAGCACGCACGACAACCAAGCGGATTACCCGTCGAGGCAATTATCTAAGATGGACTGTATGCTGGCCCCCCACATATGGGACCGCCTGCAGGCGGAGTTTGGCGGCAAGACGGGCCACACTATTGACCTCATGGCCTTAGATTCAAACGCACAAAGGGACCGCTCAGGCAACGCCCTAAGGCATTACACTCCTTACCCAACACCAGAGTCAGCGGGCGTAGATATGTTCCGTTTCGACCCATCGACATCTCCGAGAGGAGACAGAGAAAACGCATACGTATTTCCACCGATAGGCATGATCAGTACAGTGGTCAATTTTTTAATCCAACACAGCGCCAAGGTCACTATGGTGGTACCCAAACTGTCCCCACTCCCTATCTGGTGGCCAACCCTCTCGAGAGCAGCGACAACATCAATCAAGATTTCTGACGTCGGGTCAACATCAGCCCTTCTTTTCCCGACAAAAGCAGGTTTCCAAGCGGGGAAGACTTTCCACCACGAGCTGTGGGCATTCAGAATGTAAACCGAGTAAAAATCTTAGTCTTATGGGAGATAATGTAGTAGTGCATACGCGCTTCTAGCTGGAGCTAATATCTTCCCACTCTTATCCCTTTTTCCATCACAGCCTTTGCCAACAGTGGCCCGAAAATGGACCCCATCAGTGGCTTGCCCAAAGTGCCACCAACCAAATGACATCGGGTTCAGACACTGTCAGATGTGCGCCTATCAGCGGAGGCCTTTCCAGCCCCCGCAAAAGACGCTGAGCATAGACGAGCGGAGGATAAAAGAGCGCCTGAACGAGGTGCAGGCCATAGCAAAAAATACAGACTATGGGAAGAAGAAGGTAGCCCTGGAGCGGGAACTACTCGATTTCTTAGGGAATATCACACCACCAAAAGACCTCATCACGGCATCACCAGAGAACATATGTGAGTTCTTAGTGTGGAAGGATAAAGGGGGTAAAACGACAGTTCACAACACAAACTGCAAAAACTTTGGCGACAAAAAGAAATCGAGCTGCGGCTGCCCCCGTCGACTCGCAGCGGGAACGGTAGATTCACTTATAGGACAACTGCGGGCTATATTTAGCAACGAAGGCAGGGGAGGGGACTGGAGCGACGCCGTGGGTTCAGGAAACCCGGCAGCCGCCCCATTAATCAAACAATATCTGAGAGTAATGAAGGCCGAACAGGCAAACGCCCTCATACAACCAACGCAAGCACAGCCAGTCTTTTTCAGCAAACTTTACAAGGTCTGCCTGCACATAACCAGGAAAATGTTAGACCCAACAGTAAAGGGTACTTCGTTATTTGTGTTAGCCCGGGATCAGGCCTTCTTTAAGACCCAATTTTTTGCGGCGGATAGAACATCTGATTTAGGAAGGTGCAAAGCAGAAGAGTTGGCGTGGCTGCCGGAGGAGAAGGGGATATTATTCAACCACACCTTCGGGAAGACGCTACGAGACGGCTCTTCAAATGTCTTCCCAATTCTAGCAGGGAAGGAGAGTTCAAAATGCCCCGTCCTAGCCCTGCGCGTGTACATAGACGTGGCACGAGCACTTAAAGTCTCGCTGGGCAAGGGGTATCTGTTCAGGACGATTAGCAAAACCCACAGGGTGCTCAATGAGCCATTCACTTACAGTGCCGCTCGTTGCCGTTTCAAGACATACTTAGAGGAAATGGGAGAGTACGACGGGGAGACACTCCACGGCATACGTACGGGCAGCGCCATAACCATGGCGCTAGGAGGGGCGGACAGTAAATCCCTCATGAGCCACGTAGGATGGACGAGCAAGTCCACGGCCGAACGGTATCTAAGGCTAGATAGGGTGTGCCACGAGAGTTCACCAGCGGCAATTCTGCAGGAGGAGGTGTCTAAGGAAGCCACAGAGGTGGTTCGCCAGGCGGGAGTGGCCTCGTTTTACAGTGGCAGGAACAGTAGGAAGTTAAAACCAGTATTCTGAGGGGCCCAGCCTCAAGGATAAGTGACATTAATAGTAACAATTTCCAATCGAACTCTAGACGGAAAGAATTAATAGGGCGATAGAGTGAACATGATTACAATTTATGTGATGAACAGCAGAGCATTAAAGGAGGTGGAACATTTTGAGCGGTCTCTCAAGAGTTCTTATTGTTTGGGGAATGACAAAACAGAAACCAGCAAGAGGCAAAAGGGGAAGACAGCAAAAGTTTGGTAAAGTCAGTAAGGGATGGATAAGTATGGGGAATAAAAGGTGAGTATTGGTGAGAGGGGCGTGAGTATTGGTGGGGGTTAGGAGAGAAATAAGGGTTTTCAGGGGGGAGCAGATACTACGTAAGGAGGTTAGGCGTGGGGCTCCCTGCATTTAAGCTCCACATCTTAACCTGGACAGAGAGCGAAGTGACATGGGATTTAGGACTATCCCGTGTTGCTTTGCGGCGAAGAAGAGGGTAAGATGATACAACCCCTCATTCCGTCGGTTTGCAAGGAGCTGAGAAGGGATACGCAGACCATGAGGCCTTCGAGAATAGGAGAAGGATATTGAAAGTTTTGCGACCTAAAAAAAAAAAAAAAAAAAAAAAAAAAAAACATGAAAAAACATGAAAAGATACACGAGGAACACGTAGACTTCGTCTCTCTGTTACGGGCTTCCTGCATTTAAGCTCCACATCTTAACCTGGACAGAGAGCGAAGTGACATGGGATTTAGGACTGTCAGGATGATCCTGTATGCAGTAGAAATTTTTGCACTGCATACAGGATGATCTTGTCAGCAGTAGAAAAATCTGCACTGCTGTCAGGATCATCCTGTATGCAGTGCAAAAATTTCTACTGCATACAGGATCATCCTGATCGTCCTGCCAGCAGTGCAAATTTTTGCACTGCTGGCAGGATCGTCCTAATCTCCAAGCAGATCCACGCCGGGCGCGAAAATCGTAGTATGCTAGCCAGAGAGGGTCCAGCCATCCAGAGAAGGTTCATAGCCCGGCAGATCCCTGCCGTCTAAGGGCAGATCCCTGCCGGGCTATGAACCTTCTCTGGATGGCTGGACCCTCTCTGGCTAGCATACTACGATTTTCGCGCCCGGCGTGGATCTGCTTGGAGATTAGATCGTCCTGCCATTAGCCTTAGGCAACAGAAAAACCCAAGTAGGAAGGCGGTAAAATACAGGAAGGTACGTTTCTTTGTGTAGATTCTCATCAAACATGCCATAATTGCATCTTTTATATACTGGGGAGGTAATACAGAACAAATGTTTAAAGGTTTTACCCGTGTTTGTCTACTGAGAAGTTGGAAATGCAAGGAGGTTTTATATAAACTACGCACAAAAAGTTCGGAAACTTAACTTTGGTCGATCATATCTCCGTTGTTTCTTGATCAATTTCAATGATTTATATATCATTGAAAAGCTTTTGTGATTTTCTTTCCCATGATACTTAACTTATTATTGTTGTAAATTAATACAACGAGCACCAGACCTGCTTATGCGAGCGAGTCTCATAAAAAAAGTGCCCAAATTACCCTACTAATGTAAAACGCTCAATTCAGTATTTTGTCCTCTGCTGGTAGCACGTGGCTTTTGTACGAGGGTGATGTGAAACTTGAACCAACAAAACAGATTAATATGAAAGCCAAGGGTAGTCTTCATCCAAAAAAAAAATGCGTAAAGGAGCCTCAGTTATGATGAGGGTGGCACTGACTACACAGCCCGGCACATCCTCCTCATGCTTGTCACCAGTTTTGGTACGCGGCCCCTGGCTATTCTTCCACAAGGAGTCGTCGCAGGTCGACCAGTGTTGTTCTGTTGATCACAACTGCATGCACAGCTCGCCCAAGCTGATCAGTGATCACAGAGTCTGAGACTGTGTTCAATTGTTGTTGAGATCTGGGCTGCAGGAGGGCCATTCTATCCTCTGTATTCCTGCATAGGTACTGGAGGTGGTCTGAAATGACTCTCACAGACTCATTCTGTATGGACGTGCACTATCATCTTGCAGAATGGCACCCAGTCTCATAATCATATTGCAGAGATAAGGATCTTGGAAATGTGACTGGATGGAGAAAGGTGTCTCTATATCGACACATCGAAGTTGCGTTGTACTGCCTCACACTATAACACTGACCCCAACAAACAGTCAGTCTATCTGTGTAACAGTCAGCATAGGGTTCTCCTAGCCGCCCCAACACTTTAATTTACCCATCCAACAGTCGAAATAAACCTTCTCTTATCTGTAGCTGTGAACATAACATTCCACCACACACTGTTCCATTCACGATTTGGACGACACCACCACTAATGGGTTTGGCACTGCGCTATAGGTGTTTGACCTATTATGGAAATTTGGGCACTTTTTTTCTACAACCCACTCGCGTAAGCAGGCCTGGTGCTCGCTCCATCAGATTGCAATTATAATGAGTTGGGTATCATAGGAAAGGAAATTACACAGGCTTTCCAACGATACATAATACATTGAAATTGATAAAAAAACAATGGAAATATGATCAATCAAAGTAAAGGTTCCAAACTTTTTGTGCGTAGTCTAGTACTGTATATATAAAACCTCCTTGGAAATGTTAGAAATTCATAATGAAACATCTATCGAATTGTATCAAGGACATTATACCAGAATGGTATTGATGTATGAAATATATTGAAGTACATAGAATATATATCTCATCTGATTACTACCAAAATTCTTTGCTCAAGCAGTATACTTGACATACAGTACTTTAGAGAGCATATAAACAATGCGTTTCCTGTTTACTTTAAAAAAATCCAAGAATTTCACACTTTTTCTCGCCAATTGTTATCTTTGAGCAGGTCAGATTTTTTACCGGGAAATTTTTACTGCCATTAACTATATCTCGCAGCCGCTCACTCACTCATGACCCATGACCTCAGTGGTCTACTATATCTACTATATACTTTATAATCTTATGGACAATGCAGTTATGGCTATGTCGGCGAAAAAGTAGTTTCTTGCTCTATTTCAGCGCGATCGGGGGAAAAACATAAGCAAGTACTCCAATGATCTCCAATCAGTTGTCAAGCTCGCGGAGCAGGAAAAATGCAGAAAAACAAACCCTATGTCAACTGATTCAATTGTTTTAGTTCAAATCAGTTTCCTTTCATACATTTTAATTATGAGTGTTGCGGTCTTTCCTGGGCGATTAGAGGTCATCAATAAACAGTACTTACCGATTTGAAGCGTGCAGAGTCCATTGCGTTCTTACCTTCGCGCGCTTAGAAGAATTGCCGTAAAATCGAGTTTACGTCACCCTGCTGATGCATCTTGGGAAGTGTGGAACCCCAAACTTCGAAAAGGAAGTGGCTCTGTCAGCCGCTGGTATAGAAAATTGCACTGCTGACAGGACGATCCTGTCAGTAGTGGCTAACAGGACGATCCTGTCAGCAGAGGAAAAATCTACACTGCTGACAGGATCATTTGGAAAATCTAAATTTCCTGATAAAAAGCGAGTGTGTTGCCTACTATTCCTCCACTATATGTTAGAAACGTACAACTACTACTATGAAATGACTCATACTACTTCAGAGATCAAAATCACACGTGTCTGTGAATTTATGGGATTTATTGAACATGGAAAAGATTCAGTCACAATTGAATATTCCAGTGGGAGGGGGGGGGTACTTTGTAAAGTCCTTTTCTCAAGACGCGGTTCAAAGTGAAACGACTCAGTTTTCAGCATACAAAGTGAGTCGGAGTTGTGACAACGAACGGCTGTTGGTGTTACTTGCACGTCAAGTCAGTAGGGACAAATACGTGTCACTCATGGCTAAGTTCAGCCAAGTCCTTGGTTCAACGTAGAATCTAGAACGCTCGTGTGGCTTGGGTGTAGCCCGTGGCGACTCGTGTTTGCTTGTAATATTTAGTCCTCAAGCTGATGTCGCTGCGGCTATAATGGTTGGAGTAACCTGGCATCCAGTCTAACCATATTTAACCTCCTTGGTCTAACGTAGATTGGCCAGGCTCTTTAGGGGCTGAAGGGTTTTTCCTCCAGGGATAATCTTTAGCGCCCGGTAGCAGTTTTACACGGGATCGTTGTGGCAGCTACCGCGGCAAAGTTCACAGCTACCGGGTGCCAAAGATAATTCTGGCAGCGGAAAGCTATTCTCCTAGCAGAGGTGATCTAACGTCCCTCCTAGAAATCCCGGACAAAACTGCCCCTCTCGATCGAAGCCCTTGGGGGTTTGTGTAAAAACCGGGATGGCCCCTCGGGGTACCCCGAGCGCACGGGGCGCCCCGCGTGGTACTCCGCGGGGTAGCCGTGGCGACTAACGAAGGGTGTCTTTGCTTGATATTACATACTAGTATACTATCCCTTCTTTATTAATAGTCGTGGGGCACTCCATTAGTCCCACTCAAGCTCGTGCGATGCCGGCCGTTTTCCCGTGGACGTCGGGCCCGATGCTTATTCTCCCCTTACTCCTAAAGCCCTTACTTGCGTTTAGGCTGCACCAAGTAATTTTTATGGATGACGTCCTTTGGAGACCCTAGATCTAATGCGAGAGCGCGAAAAAAAACAAGAAGGGCCGAAAAAAACAAGATGCCTAGATTTGAAAAATAATAGTCGACGACACATATTAGGACACAAATTGAATGAGAGAAACACAGTGTAACAACTAACAATTCTTTTATTCATCATGAAAACAGCAATAATTTGATTAAATCAGCTGAAGTTGAACAGCAGTTGTTGTCCTGTCCTGTTTCTTTCCATATCCCATTGATTTTGCAGGCCTGCAGAAACATAGTATATTAAAAAGGCAAAATTAGTCGGTGATTAATTCGCATGCATTACTACATTTCTACCTATGCTTTAGAAATCCTAATGAATAATAGTAATTATTCAAGAGCCAAATATGGACCAAAAATGATAGAAATAAAAAAAACCCACATATTTCCCCAACAAGTATAAATAACCAGAAACGAATAAATGATCATTATCCATGCAGAATCAATGAATGCATTCATCTTACACTCCCCCTTCCCAGATTGTTATTTTTTTGCACATAGTACTTGATCCAAAACAGACTAAAGAACGGAACTTTTCATACCTCGAAAACAGACTTGGGCCTAGGAGCTTCAGTTGGGGCAGCTGTATTGTCGACCTCCATGCGGATGAAACACCCGAACTACTTGGTTGCCTGCCCCACCTGCAGGCCGGAGTAAACTTCAATGCCTCTCCCGATTTTCTCGTCATTGCAGAAGAAATGCACTGTAGCTGAACTTGACAAGACTTGCTTAAAATTGTACGGCTGAAACTCACTCGCCGCTACAGTTGCGCGAACGTCAGCTCTCCCTGACCGACATCGAGAGCGTACCAATCAACAACAACGTTGCCGCCCTTTTTCACTTTTATGCTCACATATTTAGCGTCCGAACCCACATGCTCTGTGGAATTCGACGCCATCTTACTTACTAGTAGTACTACTACTGGTATTTTGACCGTGGTGCACATGTACACCACCGTTATACGGCACATGTGTTTATTCATGCATTTCGCGTGACGAGTTTTACGTTAATCTTACGATTTGGTCATAGTTACAGGACGCGGAAATTCTTTTTTTTTTCTGGGAACAGACCAAAATCAATGCGCGCGCGGACGTCATCCATAAAAATTACTTGGTGCAGCCTGGCTGGACCAAAAATGGACCAAAAATGATAGAAATTTCAAAAAATCACATATTTCCCCAACAAGTATAGATAACCAGAAACGAATAAATGATTATTATCCATGCAGAATACATGAACACATTCATCTTACACTCCCCCTTCCCAGATTATAATTTTCTCGTACATGGTACTTGATCCAAAACAGATTAAGAACGGAACTTTTCATACCTCAAAAACAGACTTGGGCCTAGGAGTTTCAGTTGTGGCAGCTGTCTTGTCGACCTCCATGCGGATGAAACACCCGAACTGCTTGGTTGCCTGCCCCACCTGCAGGCCGCAGTAAACTTCAAAGCCTCTCCCGATCTTCACGTCATTACAGAAGAAATGCACTGTAGCTGATATTTTCAAGACTTGCTTAAAATTGTACGGCCGAAACTCACTGACTCGCCACTACAAGTCTCTCGTACAGTTGCGCGAACGTCAGCTCTCCCTGACCGACATCGAGAGCGTACGAATCGATATCAACAACAACGTTGCCGCCCTTTTTCACTTTTATGCTCACAAATTTAGAAAAATTTCCGCTGCTGACAGGAAAAATCTGCACTGCTGACAGGATGATCCTGTCAGCAGTAGAAAAAAATAGCACAACTGACAGGACGATCCTGTCATCAGTAGAAAAAAATGCACTGCTGACAAGATCATCTTGTCAGTAGTGCAGATATTTTCAATTTTTTCTACTGCTGACAGGATCATCCTGTCAGTAGCCACTTCCTTATTTATGCATTTCGCGTGACGAGTTTAACGTTAATTTTACGATTTTCGGCACTGTCGTAACTCTTTGGTCATAGTTACAGGACGCGGAAATTCTTGTTTTTTTTTCTGGGAACAGACCAAAATCAATGCGCGCGCGGACGTCATCCATAAAAATTACTTGGTGCAGCCTTAGGAAAAATCACATTTATCATGAAATCACGAAACATAGCCTACTTCTGGTAGCAACCACAGCCTATCAAAACAAGAACCCAAACTTTACAAGCATTCATTTAGTAGTTATTTTATGTATCCATACCACTGAATCAAAAACCAACATACAATGATTAAGATTCATAAAGAATAGACTTGCAGTGATCGTGCAAATATATGAAACATAATTCCATAATTGCAACAGTTCAAAATTCTCATAGGGGGTAGCCGTGTGTGAGGTTTGAAATGACGATGTCAAACTTAAGAACTGCAAAATGAAATTTCTGAATGAAAAAAAAGTCGTTAACTTTTGGTCTATCAAACAATCATGGTTCTCAATCAGCTCTCTGTCTGGTCAGGCCCCTGTGGGAAAAGTGAAAGTGATCTCGAACCAGATTACACATGTAGCTCAAATGAACAGGTGATCTAATTCTCCACTGGTGACAGAGCAGACAGACGCCATGTACAGTACTTACACTTTTAATTGTATCAGGGAAATTCCCCTAGCTCTTTTCGACTTTAGCGCAAGTAACAGTGGACCACGGCTTAACGTCCCGTCCTATCAAAGGACTGTGACCCTTTCCAGTAGCGTGCATATCCGGTGAGTAGCACAGCCGGGATTCGAACGCACGCCACTTCTTGATCAAGAGGCGCCGGGGTTACTCTCCACAGCCGTCCAAGCAGAGGTTGGTGGGGAAGGTTGTGACCGTTTTATCATATGCCCCGTTTTTTGGCCGCTCGGTCACAATCTTCCCCACCAACCTCTGCTTGGAGGGTAGGGTCACTAACCATTTGACTACATGTAACGTAGCCAGGATACCAGACCCCCAATCTCTAAAATATATATATATTTTTTAGAGATTGGGGGTCTGGTATCCAGGCTACATGTAACGTTACGTACCGTGTTTATTACTCTTCGGCTCCGGTTGGTATTTGACATGTTTTTAGGCGTTTTTGTCAAGCTTTCTATATCGGTCCCGTTTGGGCTGGCCGGTTATAGAAAGCCCGACAAAAACGCCTAAAAAAACACATCATGCAAAAACCAGCCTAGCTTGGATACCAGACCTTTCGCGCGATGCGATGATAAGCCCTTTTGGGCGGGGAAGACCTAGTAGTAGGGATAGAGTTGGCTAGCCTCCGATGCAGACTCCTCCCGGCTGTTTTTACCCTGGGAGTCCAGGCACCGTAATCGGCGGGCCACGGAGCACCGCACGCGCGCCCAAGCTTTCCCGGCCCACCCTCCCGCTGCCCCCTGGGTTTGCAGCGGAGAGTGGGGCGGGGTCGGTCTTCGGGGGGGCAGCGGGAGGGTTGGCCGGGAAAGCTTGGGCGCGCGTGCGGTGCTCCTACTCTCCAAGCAGAGCTAGGGTTTCGGCTGGTTTTGACGTGTTTTTAGGCGTTTTTGTCATGCCTTCTACTTTGTCATCGTTTTTGTTGTGTCGCCAACCAAATGCCTAAAAACACGTCAAAAACCAGCCGAAACCCTAGTTCTGCTTGGAGAGTACGGTGCTCCGTGGCCCGCCGATTACGGTGCCTGGACTCCCAGGGTAGGCTGTTTTCTTTTTCAAGTTACAGTTTTTATACTCTTACATTTTTTTCTTGTTGCTGGCCGGCCAGCGATAAGAAAAAAAAATGTAAAAGTATAAAAACTGTAACTTGAAAAAGGAAACAGCCGGGAGGAGTCTGCATCGGAGTTGGCACCCGCGAGCGCTTGGCAGCAGAACTCTGATTTCTATCGCGAGAGATAATTAGTGTAATCTCCAAGCAGATCTACACGGGGCGTGAAAATCGTATATGCTAGCCAGAGAAGGTCCAGTCAGCCAGCCAGCCCCGTAGGCTTCTCTGCCTAGCATATACGATTTTCGCGCCCCGTGTAGATCTGCTTGGAGATTAAATTAGTGGGCCGTGTGCTATCTGTGGCGGCGGCGCGAGTTGCTTCCCCTGCCGAGGGATTAGCTCCAGGAGCGCAGCCGCGGGGGTCTGGCACCCAGGCTAAAGCCAGCCCGGGAGCCGAACCTCTGCTTGGAGAGTACTTATTTGTAAAATCGAGGGCTCCATAGAACCCTCAGGTTTAGTGCTCCACAGACTCTGCACTTACCCACAGCTGCACAAATGACGTCACTTGTGGTCACGGTTGGCTGCCGATAGGAACAATAGACAGGTCGACGAGGGACGGCTGGGTGTAAAACAGATAAAACATTCGACGTCTGCTATTAAGGTCATCTAGCCGTCCATGTGGCAATGTGTCTATTTCGTGCGTTCAATTCGATGTAAGGACACCCATGATTTCTTTTAATTCATCGAAACGTGGAATGATCTTTTTCGAATTCACAGTCAGTCAATCAATCAATCAACGAATGAGTGGTTGAGAATGTGGGACTTAAGACACTCATCAGCCGTGACAGGTGAGTCGACGTGTCATCAGCCACACATCCTACCTGGGTACACCCGTCATTCCGAGTCTGTCCTGAGCGGAACAAAGGACCACAAAGGTCTTTATGATCCTTTATTAGCTAGTTCACGGTACTACTACGCATGTGCAGTGTCAAAGGTGAAGGCCCCCGAGACGTAAACAGAATTGAACCCGTCGGGGCGTTGTTTCAAATCGAGACAATGTCGAGACGAGCACTGTTTGCAAGCCGGTGGCCTTCACCTTTGACACTGCACATTCGTAGTAGCAACCGTGAAATTGCTTATTTTGAGAACTTTCTATTGATTTATCCTCATTTATCTACTATTCTGTCAATACTCTTAACGTCGTCTTCGTAAAATATACGTCCGTGAACAGATCTAAAGTAACACTCCCTTCTAGTCCTTAGATATACCAATAGTACTAGTGTACTGTAGATGCCCTTCGTAGTGACGCTGCCGTTTTCAAGTGGTTGACGCGCGGACGGAAAACTTCAGATCTGCGGGTTCCGTCCATGGGGAACACATATCTGCTTGGAGATACAGAGTTCTGACTGTTTGCACGTCCTCCGTCGGTCCGGTGCTATTATGAGCAACATATCGACCCCACAACTGGAATCACAAATTTTCACTGTAAATTTACATCTTGTATATGTATATATTCAGTTATTTTAGCCTTATTGATAAATGTCTTCCAGTATACGTGCCTGCCGGGATATCAGAGTCGGAAAAGAACACCCCTAAGCAATGGCGTTGCTGGAGGACAAACCAATGGTTCTGACGTCTCATGTTGATGAGCTGCACGCCTACCCACAGATATTCGTACCTGTCATGGAAAACTACTTCCGAATTGTGTGGTGGGCAGATTTTGAACAAGACAAGGAGAGATATGCAAATCAAATACAGGGTGTGTTGGTGAATGGTGGGGTGAGTATATGCCTAACTTATAGTACCTCATTTCATGTGTTGGGCAGTTTGAGCTTTATTAATTTACGGTGCTTTCTTTATCATTTCCCCACATACATATGTGTACATGTATGTGTCAAGTATATACTAGCATACATGGGGAATAAGGAGGTTGGCCTTGGTAATAGTAATTATAAACAGTCACAGTGTCCTGTGAGGATGATATATATATATATATATATATATATATATATATATATATATATATATATATATATATATATATACATATCACAATATATGAAACAGCTCATTTCTCTCTGATTGGCAGCTGCCCAGGGTTACTGCAGAACTGCTGGACACCTTACCCAACCTGAAGATTGTCAGTACGCTGAGTGTGGGGATTGATCATCTGGACTTACAGGTAAGATACACTCACACATGCTCTATAGTATGTACATGGTTAAAACTTCTATGAAATCTGTCAAAGTTACATCTGAGAAACCCAGCATTAAACAGCTTAGGCGCAGAGAAATTAATTTTGTGTTTCTGATCACGGCCCTGAAAAAAATAAGGTCACTAGGTAGGAAATCTCCTTTTTTTTTAGGTTTCAGCCGAATTGATCCAACAAATACAATGAAAAAGTGAACTCCATCAGGACACTGGTATTTTCAACATCATATTGCGACCAGGCTTTGGTGTCCTAAGTCATTGGGCACATAATTGGTCATGGCAATGCTGTAGGTCAGCAGAAAAAACTTGAAGAGTGTGCTTTTTTTGTTAGATCGGTGTGTATATGCCCAACCATCTACTATCATGTCAGAAATGAACAGAAATGACATGTTTACAAATTCAACAAGTTTGTCCTCTGCATTCAGTCTGTTGTATTGCCAGAATTTATATTGTTTGATATACATTTACTTTGTAACAATGTTTGATTGAACCAAGTTACAACATTCAGACTTTGTACTCCAGACAGTCCATAGTGACCATGTGAAAGCAAGCCTTGGTGATGACATGAGAGTCTCCTCAATTGTACCTGTATCACACCATGTTTCACACACTTCTTACATTCTAGTTGCTGAAGTCCAGAGATATGAAAGTATCCAGTGTGCCTGATGTCAGCAGTGACTGTGTGGCGGACTGGGGCATGACACTTCTAGTAGCAGCTGCCAGGAGGCTACCTGAGGGTGAGTCACAAAGTTTGTTCACTTGTCTGAAGGTTCACGTTGAGTGTGATGAAGTGATTGTGAAAAAAGTGCAAAGTTAAGGTAATTAAGATGATGTTTAACTTTCAAGAATATGACTTGTTTGCTTTGGTATCAGAAAAAGTGGTAAATAACTGTTTTACATTGTAGGTGCCCTTGCAGCTTTTCTTGAACTGCAGCTATTTGTTATTGGCAGGAGAAAAGAAGAATCAATGAATGGATTTTCCTGATTTTTAGTTCATTTTGTATCACTGTTATGTTCCAACACTCCCCTTCTAAGCCATTAAGTCAGCTACAGACACCACAACTCCATTTAACTACAACATCCTGGGCAAGAAGATCACAGGCTCTACACTGGGGATTGTGGGGCTGGGAAGGATCGGCTACGGGATTGCTGAGAGAGCACTTGGCTTCAAGATGAAGGTCCTGTACTTCGACATAATCAGGTGCCCTGTACTCTTCACTGTCAAAGTCATGCATGTTGTAGGCTTACCCATTTCAAATGTTTCTTCACCTCAGGCCAGTTCAATTCAATTAGATGGTGCTCAGGATCGCTGCTCGTATAAGATGTTCTAACATTAGTTTGCATAGTTTGATTTGTCTTCACTGTTATACATAAAGTAGATTCTTAAAAATTGTTAGATATTAGCACTACATCTAGTTCAACTGCAATGTACAAGATGCCATATTGTACCTGCTACATTTGTCGTGTAATAAAGTTCTCAAGTTCTCTCTCATATTTTTCCCAAATTGCAACAAACACGGCTGTCTCCAAGTCAGAATATTGTCTGTCAACTGTCTCACATTTTACATTGTCACAGTGGTAGAATTTGTTATGTGCCACCCAGGGATATCAACTAGGAGATTTGAGGACGAATTTTAAAAAGAAAAGGAGGAGTAGTGTAACAGTGGGGTTCAAGCGCCACTAACTGACAGGTCTAACTAGTCTGGACCTTTTAGCCTAGTGGTTAGTGCATACAGTCTGTGGGCTGACTGACCCAGGTCGATCCCTGGGAGCCAGAAGACTGTTTTACTTGCCTCTTTGTTTCATATAACAATTTGTGGTTTCACTTCAACAAATGTAAAGTTTTGAAACCCTAACTTGCTTGGTTTTTATAGACAGCCTGAGCGAGAGGCAGCCGTGGGTCTGGAGTTCTACAGCTCTCTGGACGAGCTGCTCCCACACTGTGACTTCATCATCACAGTCGTCCCACTCACTCTGCAGACACACGGCATGATGGGAAGGGAACAGTTCAAACTCATGAAGCCATCTGCTATTTTCATCAACATTGCACGTGGTGAGTTGATATCACTAAAGATTCCTCTGAGTCTGTGCCACCATTTTAGATGAAAGCAGACACTTCTGCAGGTACAAATAATGAGCATGATTAAAGTGCACAATTTCTATGTTAACTTTGTTTAAATTCAATTGTTTCTTCTTTTATATCAATATCTATTGAATATTTGATGTATTAGTGTTTTTGACAGTATGGTGGCCTTTTTTAGGTGACCTTGACATTTTGGAACACCTGTTTAAGCATTATAAATGAATAAATAAAATAGCACCACATATACTTTATTGCAAAAATGTAACATCTTAAAGCAACATGCAATGTGAATGCATGGCAACTGTCTTCGTGCAGGTGGCTTCAACAGAGAAACAAGACAACAGAGTCCATTTGTGATTGGTTATTGATGAGATGGTATTTTGACACTTAGGAAGATGTCAGCTAAAGCTTTTGGGAACGATAACAATTAATTTGTGTGGACAAGAGGAAAAGAACTTTGATATGCCTGATAGTCTCCTTGCAAGTAAGCCATGACTTCCTTCTCTCCCAGCACCTGTGGTACATCAGGACCAGCTGGTAGAGGCCCTGCAGAACAAGACAATCCAAGCTGCGGTGTTGGATGTGACCTCCCCTGAACCCCTCCCCCCTCATCACCCCCTCCTCCACATGCCCAATGTCATCATCACCCCCCACATGGGTGCCAACAGTCTGGAGTCACGTAGGGGGGTGGTGGAGGCTGGATGTGAGAGCTGTGCCGCAGCCATCCAGGGGGTAGCTGTCCCCAGGGAGGTGGTATTGAAGTAGATAGTATGGGGCTCATCATAGCCAATAGTAGGGATTTTCATAGTTCAGCCTCACACACTAAGATTTGATTCGAACACCCTACCACATAAATCACTAATCATTGTTGGATTAGCAATAACAATATGACTGCATATGAGAATATGGAGAATGAATTATAATGCCCACATACATAGAGAAAAATTGCAAAAATACCTGTCGGGCAAGTCCAAGTTTGTTAGCATTCCTTCAATTTGGGAAATGTCAATATCTACAATTAGTTTGTATAATCGGCTGAGCATAATTGATTTCTTAATTATTATATCAGAGCACATGTTGAATGTGTTCATGTAAAGCCATTTCTGAAGACACTGGGACTAGGATAACCCTTAGCACCCTGAAGTAACCATTTGGCACCATATTCTCTATAGCTATTGGTTACAGAGCAAGGCAGCAGGGAGAAGGTTAATTGATGATGGGAACACTGCAGATTACAACAGTTCCAGTTAACTGCAATAGAAGACTTGTGCTGGCTGGTCATGTCATGTGACATGAAGAATTTGAAAAATCTACATCCGGATTTACATTTAGTAACTTATTTCCAACATATTCCCGTCATTTTGTCACATTGTAGAATGGAACTCGTTGTCATCAGGTACTGTAGGAGCATCTTCACTGAGTAGCTTTAAAGAACGGTTGCAGTCAGATAACGCTAAGAAATACCCGAATCGACCGTTGCGGTCGGAGATCGAATGTCACAGGAAAATCACCACAAGTGAACAAACTTCAGAACGTTGTGCGTTCGATCGCGTGTTCGGTGGTTCGTCAGAATGTTGGACAAAATGACAGACAAGTCAAGCGGCGGTGGGGATTGCGTATATAATTTTTTTTCAAGACGTTCGCACGACACTACAAAGTCGCATCCATACGTGATGAATATTGCCGTGCAGTGTAATAAGGTTGATTCAACTAATGCTGTAGAAAAATAAGCAAAAACAGTGAATTTTGTTTTATGTTCCGATTAGGCCACACCAATCTTTTTTGTTGCTTCTGGGAATAGCCTGTCCTGTTCTACCCATTTTGAAAAAACAGAAAAAAATTGGGTCACTATTCCCAGTCACAAATTTTTACTCACGATTTTACTATTTGTTCAGTTGTAAATCTCAATAGCCACCAAATAAGATTATAAAGGCCTGCACATACCTAAAAAGTGTGGTCACATGTTATCATAAGTTATAATTTTTCATTTATTACAACTATTTCTCAATATGAATTCATATATTACATAGCAAAAGGTAATTTTGTTACTGAAATTATAGTACTAGATCAAAGATAGGGGTTCATTGCATAAAATGAGCCATACAAAGCTAAAACTTGAATAATCCTCTTATTCTTTATGTCATGTAAACCCTAATCTTCACCCCATGGAGACATGTATTTGAAAAACAAAATTATTTTTAATTTTTTTTTTCCCTGTCGCTCCAATTTTTTCCTGAAAAAATCCGAGAAGCAACAAATAAAATTGGTGTGGCCTTACAATACGTCCCTTTAATAGCAGATCTACACTTGCCACATTGATGAGTTCTGTTATAAAAATGCGATGAGGGTGCATACAGGTGAGATGATAGCAGGAAATTAGATGTATCTAATGTAAAACATTATTTCTTCTAGGTAAGACTCAGATTCTATTTACGTACCTACAATTATCTTTGTACCAAGATAAGTTTGATTGTTACAAAGGAGAAGAATAAAGCCCTTTCAAAAGCCCACAGAGTGCATCTGCCAACAAGGGACCATTCATTACCTCAAGTCTAAAAATGGAGGTATCGTCTTTGGTGTGTCTGTTGGTGTATTTGTATTTCCTCATTTTTGTAAGAAGCTCTAAATGGATTGATGATACATGTTATTGTTATCTTCGCAGCCAGGAGCTTACAATTAGCAGGGCTAAATAGCAAGCGTCGCGGTCAGGAGTGGCTGCCATTCAGGGCTAACTCAGGTGACCTCAATACGACAGTAATTGCCCCAGGTGCTTTTGTCCTGGTCATGATGTAATAATGAGATTTTGATGTCAAGAAGAAGTGCTGTATATATAGATTCAATCCCCTTATCAGCTTTCTGGAGATGTAGTTTTCTTAGAATCTTTCCAAGAGGATAACTGAAGAAAGAATGACAGATTTTCATTTGTTGGGAAGGCTACCTATTGGACTAGAGGTCACAGACTTAGACCAGGAGCTGACACAAGAGCCCAGCTGGCCATGGAAATAGGCACTGGATGGAAATAAACTGTCGCAAAAGACATGGTTTTACCCCAACATGCAGTTCACCCAGTTCTCAAAATGAAATTTCCTCAAAGAAAAACAATGAGTGGCAGGGTATTTAATTTTTATATAATAATAATACCGGTATATATAAATTTAGATAGACCCTTCTAACACCTTGGTAAATGATGTTAGAATCAAAGACTATGAATCCATCTATTTTAGTTTGGTTACATATTTAACAAACATCTTAGCAGACAAACCCAACAATGAAGTAACATACAATTATTGTGATGGTCTTCAATTCTTCTTCGTCATCAACAACAGCAACTTGGATAATGGAAATGTGAATGTTGACTTCAAGGCCACAGTGACACGATTTTATGGATGATTTCACCTTTGAAAAAAAAGAAATAATATCCCCTCGAAGCTACAGGCAAAGATCTGAGACAACATAAATCATTAAAAAAATGTGCTGTATAGAAGTCAGCATATAGCGCCATCTTCTGAAACAAAACAACTCATCTTGCTTTTTCCCCGCATACACACTGCATCAGTTTTGAGGCATCCATAGGACGTCTCCAATAAAATCAAGTCAGTGTGGCCTGACAGAAAACAACAAAAACTGACTGTCGCTGCCTTACAAACCTACACCTATATGTACATGCACACTGTGGGAAACATGACACTGGAAACCGTGAATAGTTTCATCAGGTTGGTAAGTCAAAAAAGACTTTTTTACACAACCAAGAGAATTATTCCACCAACGTTTCGGTGACCATCTGTCATCTGACTGGTTCACATAGCAATGCAGCACAGGTGTTGTTGCTTATACATAATAATGAGATGCAATCCCAAACACAAAGTATGTAATACATAATGTACAATCACAGGGGATGACATCACTATGAGGTCCCAAACGTACAGAAGTGTAACACATACACAACTATCAATCAAAAAACAATGGGCTTGACTGCTGTGGCAATGTTGTGTTTATTGAAAATCCTCTCTAGTCAGGTTCTGTGATACCTTTGATGTACAAAATGTAAGGTAAGGTCACCCTTCCTTCAGACGTTTCCTCTCCTTTCTTTCTATCTTTCTTCTGCTTGGTTTTGTTGGTCTGATATTCGACTTTCTTGAAAGTCCAGTCAGGGTGACCTTACCTTACATCAAAGGTATCACAGAACCACTAAAGAGGATCTTTAAGAAACACAACATTGCCACAGCAGTCAAGCCTAAAACCATGCTAAAAACCTACTGGTGCATCCTAAAGACAAACTACAAGACTCAGTAAAGACAGACTGTGTATACAAGATACCTTGCATGAGTTGCAACAAGGTATACATAGGGGAGACAGGGAGAACATTTGGCTGCAGACTGGAAGAACACAGGAAAGAGGCTGAGAGCACCAAGGTGGGAAGGTACACCAGAGCACAGAAGAAGGATTCGAGCTGAGAAGGAAGGGAATCAGCAGTGACGGACCACATCATATCATGAGAAACAACTGTGCAATAGACTGGGATGGGGCCAAGGGGATAGACAGAGAGGACAATAGACTAACACATTGGATTAAGGAGGCTATATGGATCAGGAAATCCACTCGTCATGAACCGTGATGAGGGGGGATATAGACTCAGTCACGTTTGGGACCACATCCTTAAGAAATAGATGATAATCCTTGTATTGTTTTTTGATCGATAGTTGTGTATGTGTTACACTTCTGTACGTTTGGGACCGCATAGTGATGTCATCCCGTGATTGTACATAATATATGTAAATACTTTGCATTTCAATTTTGGGAATGCATCTCATTATTATGTTTAAGCAGCGACACCTGTACTGCATTGCTATGTATATGTGAACCAGTCAGAATTGCCTTGAATAAGGTGACAGATCTCTTGGTTGTGTAAAAAGGGTCTTTTTATTCCATGACACTGGAAAGTAACAGAATGCAGTTACAACCTACTGCCGGTTTCAACACTCCCCAAGTGTGTACTGATGGCATCAGGGATCTACCCAGCTCTAAACCACATACAGCTCCCGACCAAATGTTTTGCCCATTCTGTCCGAATCGAATTGAAGATGAGTTTCACTTCATTATGGAATGCACTAAATATGATGCTCTACGCGATGAGTTATTCACCTCTCTCAATTCAAGTACTTCAGATTTTAACCCTTAAGCTGCCAGGTTTTTTAGCCAAGTAAAAATCAAAAATGTTTGACCCCTGACCTCCCTCACGAAACCCGCGAAACGACCGGCGGCGCTAACTCCCCTAACTTCCGGGCTTCGCGCGCTACACGCACGCAAAGCTGTTTTGTTCTGGGGAATACCCTATCCCGGTTATAACCGGGTCCAGCACACAAGGCATATTTCTGTATCCCTAGTTAAGTCGGGACTGGCAGCTTAAGGGTTAAGACACTCAATGCCACAGATAGATTTGACTATATATTTAAATGCAACAGCTCATACAGTGTTAAAATAGGCAAATATATAAAAGATTGCTTTGTTATTAGAAAAAAGAATTATGATACTCAAAATTAGCCCAACTTGTATAATGTAAAACCTAAGAGTTATTTTGTTGTAGTGAATAGTTTTATTCCATACATATATGTCTTGTTCTATGTTTACTGTTGTTGCCATACTTTGTAACTGCTACAATAGTCGCGCAATAAAGTTCTTCTGTATTTCCGTCATCCCAACTTCCTATAAAATGAAATAATATTTCCACTGCTGAAAAAATCTTATTTCATAGTGCACTTTCTACATCATAACAATCCCATTCACCATCAAGAATTTTCAATCTGTCACGAGCAGCAAAGCAAAAGTTCGTCCGCTGACATACTGAGCAGAACCCTGATCTACATTCACAGACTCATCTGAAAAGTTTATTTTTCATACTGCTATCAACCTGATTGTGTTCAAATGCCATTCATCCCATGGACAACCACATAACATATTGACCACCAATAACAGTGGACAGTTTTAAGGGATGAATGTATCTCTGTTGGTAATCTACAGAAAACAGAACATTTTGATTATGAAGGACTTTTGTGAATTTTGTGCAAGGTGTTAGCAACAGCTGGTGTTTTTGAGATGCTGCGACAGACAAGATCAACATGAATGTTGTGATGTGGTATTGCTTAATATTCAGAACAGATTTTACTAAATAATGAAAACAAGACTAGTGCACAAACACTAATTACTACCCTAGCATCACACAGGATGTTGACATATATTCATCAAGCATCTTGTCTTCCAATAATATTGGTACTGCTGCAGCATCTCTGGTGCAAAATGTTCTGTAGGAAAGTCATTGAGCTACTGATAAACATGGCTACTAACAGTTACAACTTAAAAACAAGTTATACAATGCCAAAATCAAACCCCATTTCTTTAACGGTATGTTGTAGTTTTAAGTAATATTCCACCCAAAAGCAACGTTTTCTGGCCTACATCTAAACAATATGAGCTGGTTTTCTCACACAAATTATGGAACATGGTCAAATCTTAATAGTCGTGCGTTTGAACAACCCTGCTTGTTATCATCCTTGTTAGTTTTATGCTGTCCCATACTAGCACAGTATGCTCCACACTGAGTCTAAGACTAGACATTCCAACCGCTGGCCCATGGGTTATGTTAATTGAACCCAGTCAAGTGGTGTGTGCTGGGCTGCATCTTTCCTGGTTGGATGACACTTCTATGTTGTGGTCCAATCATGCTGCCACGTTTTTGTCTCTGTCGAGAGCATTCATTCGAGTGAGCAAAAACTGAGGATGGTACCCAGGCTAACAAGCAAGCATTTAGTTTATTGTCCTATAACGTTATATTCCGGGAACAATGAGGTTTAGGACAAAGTCGCTGCAATTGGCTGAAATAATGATTTGCTCCAATGAGCATGATATTTTGTTACAGTAAGAGTGTAACTATGTGTACACATTTAATTAGTTACACAATGGGGAAGAATGAAGGAGAAAAGGGCCATAGCCCAAACTCAGGAGCTGTAGATACATGTATCAGACTCAGACCTTATAATCTCCTTAAACAATGGAAGCCTTTCCTACATAATCCTATAGATTGGAATACAGTATATATGCCAGCAGAGATGGAGTGAGTAGCAGAATGTGACCTTGACAGGATTAGATGACCTTGCACAGCCCTGAACCTTTCCTCTTGGCTGCAGCAGTGGCATTTCTTCAGAGAGGAAGCAGGGGGGGAGAGAAAATACAGCAGTTAGATATGTAAACAGCTAGTAGTGTGTTTAGACCAAGCTCACCAAACTGGGAAATAAACTTCAATTCATTGTGGGCCCTACATTTTCAAAAATTCAATCCATAACAAGACAGTGCATTCATAACAAGTTACCATGTCTTGTTCATGTCGAAAGAACAGAAAGTGAGCAATAATTCTACATGTACGTTGAACAGTGGACTTCTACGTTGAATCTTTACAAAAGGAAGATTTAAAAACTTTGACAAATTTGTGTACAACTTATTCAACTTCTAGATCATTTTAAGCCATCGCTGCTAGCCGATGCCTGATACAAATGAGATCAGGGATGGACAGATTCATCCATGGACAGTCGGAACAATTTACATACAGTATTACACATGTATACATCACAACAAATCTGATTTCATGGATGACAGCATCTGGTGATCTGTAGCTTGAGCTGGAGCAAATGCCCATAATGTGCAGATGGAAATCTCCCTTTGGTCAAAACAGACATGCACTTTTGCCAGTGTTCACTAGAGGGCACTTCAGTGACTGAATGTGTGTGTGTGTACTACAACATACAATATAAATGTGGACTCAAATGTGAGGACATCTGAGTACTATGTAATATGAACAAAATGAAAAAAAAAGAATGACTTGAAAAGAGTAAAACAAGAAATCACAATTTGCTTAAGGAAGTTTTAATAACTTAAACGTAACATTTGTTCAAAACAAAATACACTACACTGACAAACAACAACTGATCTACATGCAACAATGAACATTTCACAAAATACATGTAAACCTCACAAAATAGGGTACCTGATACAACACAAAACATTTTCTACTAAAAATCTGCAACAAACTGGACCTACAAGACAGTAGTAGTTTTCCAAACTTTGGTAACACAGCACCAGCACAAGTTACTACCAATAAGTGGTACATTGTATTTACACTGAAAGAGTCAATAAATTCAAAGTAACTCTACAATAAATATTCCATATTCCATGAAACATACTAGTATCGTTTCTTCATTGACACACAGATATAGCATATTTTCCCAGTGAAACCTAAAATGTAAATACTCCAGGAATTTGGCAGAGAAACAAATTAAATACCTTGTCTACTTACTACACCACAACACACACACACACACACACAAATATACAGTTCTTGCCAAAGGTAATAGCAACATTAACTGACTCTAATATGCAACATTTCAGTAATTTTCCTGAGATCTACATGTAGATTTACTATGTCTACACAGAATGGCTTTAACCACCTTAGCTGCTTTAAAGTTTAATCAACAGTTTGGCACTTCTAACTGAAACTTTCATCACATCAGCCCTGGACTTGAGGGATGGGAAGAGAGCATGACCAACTGTTCAGAAAGGATGTGTATTTATCGATAAGGCATATTACTATATCTTTTATGCCCTGTATAGGGTATAGGGGAAATATATTGTTTTTGCTGGTGTGTTCTCCTTCTTCTTTCTTTCTTCTTCTGTCAAAAAAAAAAAATGTAAATGTAGGGTGGCAGCTATATTAATGGCACTATCAATGCAGAAACTTATACTTATTGGAGGTGTAGGTACCTTTAGGAAAGGTGAATACAACGGACTGTGCGTTATGACATCATTTGCATAATCTATGTAGATAGTTCATATTTCCCTTAGGGTAACTGCTATGGACGTCATATTGGAGGTATAAGCAGCTTTAGGAAAGGTGAATACAACGGAATTTGCGTCATGCTAATGAGGGCATAATTTGAATTACTTATGCAGAAACTCAAATTCTCTCCACTTAAAGTTGCATCTTGGATTTCCTGGTTGGAACATAGTTGACATAATGGAAGTGCATGTTAAGAATGGTGATGAGATGTCACTGCCAAAACTGTGTTCAAAGTTATACTGTATTCAGTAATGTCCACCAGCTGAAGAATGAAACACAGAACTAAAATTTACTTACATGTAGGCTGGGTATCAAATAAATGTATCTGATCTATCTACTGTGCTTTAGAACTTTGTGTAAATATTTTGTTTGCAGAAAAACCTACAGTATGGAGTCACTTCAAAAGGGTAATGTTGGAGATTTCTGATCAAAGATTCTGACACCATACTTTCTGTAAAAAAGTGCACTGCTGTATTGAAATGCCCAGTAACCCCTGGTCCGGGACAGGTGGCAGACCACACTGAAATGGTCAGGGGATAACCCAGTACAAACTGTGCACCCCGATCATGGAGCCAACTTGACAATTCAGTTCTACTTTTTTCAGCCTTTCAGGAAATATGCAGTCTACCCTGCAAACTATCTGCCCCTGTGCAACAACTCCTAAATCCACAACAACAAACATGTTCAAGGAAGTGTCAACTTTGCATATATAGCACTTTAACGTCCAACTGTGCCTCTCTCCAACCTCAACATGTCGGGTGTGCTGATGGCTTCCAGGCTGCTTTGAGATCCACTGCAGATCTATTGGGGTGAGAACCTGTTTTAAACTACATTTGTACGCATTGATATCAGCCTGGGACACCTTCAATGTGAAAAGTTTTAAAAGTGTGCAGTTTATTACAAGAAATATGGTACTTATATAAAACAAGCATCTGGGCTATATTGGCTTCTTTTCATTTTTACAAAAATTGTGAAAATTTGTGGACTATCTAGATGGAGTCATGTTTAAGCACTATTATATTCCCCTTCTTCTTCTTCTTTCTTCTGCCAAAAACCAAGTAGATGTGCAGTAGTAGCTCTACTAATGGTATTGCAGAAAGTTATAAGAACCATGTTACATGGTACAAATGTTATATTTGAGATGTAGGTACCTATAGGAAAGGTGAATACACCTGACAATAATCATGCTAATGAGGACCTAATTTGCATAATCTATGCATAAACTTGTATTTCCCTTACCGTAAAAGCTGCGGATGTCATCTTTGAGATGTAGGTACCTTAAGGAAAGGTGAACAAACCTGCACATAAATTATGCTAATGAATACCTAATTTGCATAATTTGTGCAGAAACTTGTATTTCCCTTACCATAAAAGCTGCAGATGTCATATTTGAGATGTAGGCACCTTTAGGAAAGGTGAACACACCTGGCCATGAATTATGCCAATGAGGACCTCATTTGCATAATTTATGCATAAACCTGTATTTCCCTTACCTTAAAAGCTGCGGATGTCATATTTGAGATGTAGGTACCTTCAGGAAAGGTGAATGCACCTGGACAAAAATTATGCTAATGTGACCTCATTTCCATAATTCATGCACAAGCTTGTATTTCCCTCACCGTAAAAGCTGCAGATGTCATATTTGAGATGTAGGTACCTTTAGGAAAGGTGAACACACCTGGGCATAAATTATGCTACTGAGGACCCCATTTGCATAATTTATGCATGAACTTGTATTTCCCTTACCGTAAAAGCTGCGGATGTCATCTAGAAGATGTAGGTACCTTTAGGAAAGGTGAAAGCACCTGGACATTAATTATGCTAATGAGGACCTCATTTGCATAAATTATGCAGAAACTTGTATTTGCCTTACCGTAAAAGCTGCAGACGTCATATTTGAGATGTAGGTACTTTTAGGAAAGGTGAACACACCTGGCCATCAATTATGCTAATGAGGACCTCATTTGCATAATTTATGCATAAACTTGTATTTTCCTTACCGTAAAAGCTATGAATGTCATATCTGAGATGTAGGTACCATTAGGAAAGGTCAGAAAACCTGGCCATAAATAATGCTAATGAGACCTCGTTTGCATAATTTATGCATAAACTTGAATTTTCCTTACCGTAAAAGCTACGGATGTCATATTTGACTTGTAGGTACCTTTAGGAAAGGTGAATACACCTGGCCATAAATTATGCTAATGCCTGGCGTCACAGTCCGCCATTAGTTGGTCTACATCTTCAGACCCCACCCCTACATCCCCAGCAAGTTGGTCTATGTAGGTCTGTCGGGGTCGCCCGACACAGGAGTGCCCATGAGTTGGTGCCCAGAGCAGGAGTTCGCTCTGACACACCATAAATTATGCTAATGTGACCTCGTTTGCATAATTTATGCAGAAACTTCATAATACCCTTACAGTCATATTTGATGTCATATTTTAGGTGTAGGTAATGGGAGGGGAATATCCTGCATATTCCCGAAAATGTTGCCATTCTAGTTCATAATAGAATCTGTGATCTTTGCCATGACAAATATTGTTGGAACTGCACGTTGGATTTGTTTAATGCTTGTATTTTTCTCACTTGTCATCTTTCCTGTAGGGGTTCTGCAGGATGCGGGGTGTTGTTTCCATGACTCGCACCAGCAGGTCGTCTATGTAATCCTCCAGTTCATGGATGTACGCCTTGTCATTCTGCAGCTTGT
Source organism: Branchiostoma lanceolatum (assembly GCF_035083965.1). Lineage (NCBI taxonomy): Eukaryota > Metazoa > Chordata > Leptocardii > Amphioxiformes > Branchiostomatidae > Branchiostoma > Branchiostoma lanceolatum. Next base: position 1,129,454 of record NC_089737.1, read on the forward strand.
CATGCTGACTTCTCACAACTCTTAGCAGCTCCTAACACATAACAACAACAAGGAGGGATAGAAATACAAGGCACCAGGGATTAACTGAAAGCCTTTCTTGCAAGCGTCCAATTCAGGCCTGTTATATTTGGATGTTTCACTAGAAATCCATCTGATTAGAATAATCTACTCTACTCTTCCTGGATTCATAAAAACACAACACATACATACATACGTATGATTATAACATGCCTTTCAACCTAGTTTTACATGTATGATTACAACAAAAGTCCAGCAAATTAAAACATTGACCATACAACTAACAAAGATTGTAGAGCATTTGTGAATATGGGTCCTCTTTGGTCAATCAAACAGATATGAAATAGTGTCTTAGGCCACACCAATTTAATTTCTTGGTTGACGGATTTTTTTTTAAATTTTAGCAAAAAACAACAACATGAAAACAGAAGGCTGGGGTGAAAACTTGCACCTGACCCTGTTCACACCCTGAAACTGTGTGCACTAAAGTACAGATTTTCATCTGAGATTCTGTTTTCATGTTGATTTTAGAATTTAGCATTTTTTAGGTTCATAGCAAAATTGAGCTATTGTTTAACACATTCATTACTTTGTTTAGTCCAGCTAATGATAATGGTTTATGACAAATGAACTACAGTCAAATCTGCCCAAGGCAACCACCCGGGGGACCGAGCAAAAACGGTCGCGATGGACAGGTACAGGTGGTCGCCATGAAGAGGATTCCACTCACAACATGTTTCCAGGTCGAGGTGTTCAAATACAGTGTGTTACGTAGATGGATGGAAAATTATGTGATTTTAGACAGTATGACCCCCACCAGGTTCAATTCTCATTGACAGAAAGATCCTACAAAAATTACATTTTCTGTTATCGTTGTAATATTTGTATACATCGTGTACAAATTTTTGTCATAATTTTGACTAAAAAACAATGTCTGCCTCGATGATCTCGCAGCGCCCTCCCGCATTCAAACACCACGTTAAGAGTACAGTACACACATACACACATAAAATCTAGGTTTTAAGGCCTAAGACAAATCCCTAGAACACACCAGCTGACCCACAACTGAAGGAGTGTTGTGATATCGCCACACCGCCGTGCTCATGACCGCATCAAAAGGTAAGATCTATAGTGCAGCAGAATGTTTCCAGAAGTAACTGGTCTTATCAACTATTCTTGTATATTAGTAAAAAAGTTTCTGCAGTTTGTCATATATATTAAGAGCTGGCCTCAGAACCAGTGTGAAACTTGTCAGGTACTCACCTCCTTACTCATGTCTTCCCATGTGGACTCCTCGGGTATACATTTGACCTTCTTGTGTCCAAGGTCACCATGGCTGGTGTGGTAGTACCCTGGGGCAGAGTTAGTCTTGTGTTCCACCTTCTGTTTGACAGGGAACATGGCAGAGTGGATGGTGTGTCGTTTGGAAGCTAGAACAGGAGGGCAAAAAGTTGAAAATGTATCATTACCACCAACACTGTTACCTTCTACACAGCGTTGTATGGCAATGTATGGCAAACATTGGTCTGACTTATAAATTGTAGCACTTTAAAGTAACTTTCAGCCTTGGATGTGCTACAATATCTAAAGCAACTCAATAACATTTAATGTGGAGCTATATGACATCCTTCATGTATTCTACAGCAGGAGCAATTCCAGATAGTCATACTCATACCATCTAGGTTTGTCCTCTTGACTCTTCCTATTGCAGGATAGTGTAGAGGTAGCGACATGGGAGGGTGGGTGGCCCCGTTAGCAGCCGTCTTGTCTGTTTTCTTACTGGTGTCATCATCATCAGCTACTGTGTAAGTATGTTTCCCGTTTACACACAGCTGTTTACAGCTCCCTCCAACTGACACATGCAAAAAACAAATGGTACTTTGAGTTGAATAAGGCGAGTTTTTCTAACATCAATTAAATGGGCGAGTTTTTCTTGCTTCAAATGGGAGGATTTTTGTAGCTTCAAAAGAGTGAGTTTTTCTAGCTTCAAGAGGGCGAGCTTTTCTAGCTCCAAAAGGACGAGTTTTTTCTAGCTTTAAAAGACTTTTTTCACCTGGTAAGAAATTATCACAATGATTTGAGTTTTGGTGGACATTACAGTGCAAAGCGTATCTGCTTGGGATCCCGTATCCGCCGTGCCCCTGTGTCCGCTGTAGACCTGTGTCCGCTGTTGGGGAAGGACTGCGTTTTGTCGGTTCCAGCAAAGGCCCATCAAAAAACACTTATCACCATTGCCATGGATGTGCGAACTTCCCGTAATAAACACGGCCAGCGCAGGGAAATCTTCACGCCCCTTTGAGCAGCGACAACGTTCTAACGGTTGCCGGGATGTCTTTTAAAAAAAGGACAGATGGACACCTAAATGAACAAACCTTTCGCATTCTTTGTGCTTTTCGTGCAAGGAAACGTGGCTCAAACATGTCTCACAAAAGCGTGAGAAAGCTGTAATACTTTCGCTGCGCTTAAGACAATGGCCAATCATAATCGAACCCCTGACCCTTTGTTGTCTTCGTTGTCGTAAAAGACACACTCTTATTATAAGATCTCTTAGCTACGACGGCTGAATCCACAGAAGATATGAGCAATAGAAAGAAACATCAAGCCACATTTGAGACAATTTGTAACACGACTTTGAAGACAACATGATAATCACTTGCAAGGAAGCATGCGTCACTTCACATGGGCTTTGTGCAACGTAACATTTGAATTGCTTCTTGCGGTAGTGTGAATCACTTCTCCCAGTAGTGTGAATTACTTCTCGCGGATACATTAATTGCCTTTGCTGGAACCGACAAAACGCAGTCCTTCCCCAACAGCGGACACAGGTCTACAGCGGACACAGGGGCACGGCGGACACAGGGGCACGGTGGATACGGGATCCCAAGCAGATACGCGGCAAAAATGTGCTATATTTAGAAAAATCGGTCAACAAAGACTGAAACATTATCTCTACCAGTGTGTTGTTACAAAGGGAAGAGAAAGACTTGTGTTACCCAGGTAGTCCTCTGCTAGTTGTTTTGTTTGGATTGCTTCAGGTGAGGACATGTGCCTCTCTCTCTGCAGGGTAGGGCTGGACCCAGCTCTGTCTCTGTGGAGGAGTCTTGCAGACAGTGGTCCCAGACTGAAAGTGCGGTGATGTTTTGTCTTGCCTGGATAATTTGTCTGGACCAGAGGAGTAATAAAACATACTACTACTTCATGGTCTTATTGGGTTAAATTTCAATATAGAATTACACATTTACTTCAAATAAATTTGTTTGAAAAGTGTTCATTATTTACAAATGCCAATGAAAATAAAATGCATATAATACCATCAAAGTTCTTCTTTAATATGTAATGGCTACATGTATTTCTACCATGCTTGGCACTGAGCATATTTAATTTTACAGCAGAGTGTCCCCACATCTCTGATGACACAATGCTATCAGACATACTTTTCTGGACATTCTCTTGAAAAAGACTAACCTGTAGTTTCTCCAGGCTGGCATTCCTGAGTGAGAACTTGGCAGTTTTCTTATTGCTCCCAAACACTTCACTCTCATTACTGGCCAGACTTTCCCTAGAGATGGCTGGGGAAGACGGCAAGCTGGACTGCACAACCTCATCCTGTAGAACACCCAACAACTGCTCATGTATGTTCTGTATACATAGCACTGTTAACTTCATCCTGTAGAACACCCCACAACTCTTCATGTGTGTTCTACTTAGCACTGGCACTTCATCCTATAGAACAGCCAACAATTCTTCATGTATGTTCTACCTAGCACTGTTAACTTCATCCTGTAGAACACCCAACAACTCTTCATGTGTGTTCTACTTAGCACTGGCACTTCATCCTATAGAACAGCCAACAATTCTTCATGTATGTTCTACCTAGCACTGTTAACTTCATCCTGTAGAACACCCAACAACTCTTCATGTGTGTTCTACTTAGCACTGGCACTTCATCCTATAGACCAGCCAACAATTCTTCATGTATGTTCTACCTAGCACTGTTAACTTCATCCTGTAGAACATCCAACAACTCTTCATGTGTGTTCTACTTGGCACTGGCACTTCATCCTATAGAACACCCAACAACTCTTCATGTATGTTCTACTGAAGCCCCCGTCACAAATAAAAAATTCAGCTCGGCCAACATGTCGGTGAGCTCCAAATGAGTATTTTCAGCGAGGCCTCGGCGGCAATTTTGAGCGCGGAGAGCTCGTCAACAGATTGCCCGTAGCTCACCCGAGCAACAACCAACACTCGGTCAATAGTCAGGTGGCAATCCAACAATTTTAGACCCGATTTTCGGTCGGTCGGAGGTCGCCCGAACTCTTTGGCCTCGGGCTTCTTACAATAATTGGACAACCCTTGTCAGTGTTTCGTCCGACTTATGAAAAGTAAGGCATGCTTTGGGCGAGAGTCACAGGCAAGAGTAGTGCCTGGTGTTGATGGGAGCTTGGACGGGCTCCGGCCAAACTCCTTCTTGTTTATACATAAAACGTAACAGTTTGGTTTATAACAAAAGAATACTGTATCAACTTGTCAAAGAATGCTGCCAAACTTTTCTAATGAAAGACAATTCAATTGCAAAGTTACATCTGCATTGAAAAAAAATCGATGGTAAAGAAAAAGTGGACACCAAGGACAATACTTCCTGTTTCTTTTTTGCTATTGGTTTGGATGTGTCAAGTTATATATTCATCAACTGAGGCTAAAATAACACTAGACTGTCTGAATTTTTTTCCACAAAATGACTAGTTCAAAGTCCAAAGTCATTACAAATCTATGTTTGTCTGTCAAAGCTTGCCCAGGCGTCAGCAGGGGGTCGATAGGTTTATCAACGGTCGGCCGAAGCTCAAATGGCGTTCGCCCGAGCTTCGGTCGATTTCCGTTTGGTAAGAATCATGATAGCATTTACGTTAAGTAGACGAGTTTGTTGATTCTGTGGTTCCTGTGGTAGCATTTGAGTTGGTCTATCACAAAATTCTTGTTATTATTTTCACTGTACCCATCAACTCTACTACTACACATTTCCCACAACTTAGAAATCACAGTTGATCCAAATATTGGCTTTTTACCAGGTTAGTCGTCCATGTCCAAGAAACGGTACGATCCAAAGGGGGATTTTTAATCATGAATGTTCGTCAGACGTCGGCCGAGCCCCGTCCAACTTTTTAGGGAAAAATATGGTCGACGCTTTGGCAATTTCAAAATTCGGCAAGCTTCGGGCGATCTACAAATGCGTCCGACGCTAGCATGAATTGTAACACCGGCTTTAGCACTGTTAACTTCATCTTGTAGAACACTCAACAACTCTTCATGTATGTTCTACCTAGCACTGTTAACTTCATCTTGTAGAACACTCAACAACTCTTCATGTATGTTCTATCTAGCACTGTTAACTTCATCCTGTAGAACGCTCAACGACTCTTCATGTATGTTCTACCTAGCACTGTTAACTTCATCTTGTAGAACACCCAACAACTCTTCATGTATGTTCTACCTAGCACTGTTAACTTCATCCTGTAGAACACCCAACAACTATTCATGTATGAGGGTCTGCATGCCCTTTTTCGTGAAGCGTTACGAGCGATTTTAATTCACCGTTAATCGTTACCGGCCGCCCTGAATTTACCGTTAAGCGTTATCGGTATATTAATCGTGATGCGTTACTGGTCGTTTTAATTCCTCGTTAAGCGTTATTTGTCATCCTGAATTCAACGTTAAGCGTTATTGAGTAATTCCTCGTTACGCAGGAAAAGGCATTTCAGTGGGTCAAGATTTCAAAATTTCTCTCAAGGGAGCACACGGCTCCGGCGAAAATATGTCGGTAGGGCCCCCCTAGCCTGTATTTACACAGTCAAGTTCTCGGCCGGAGGTTACTGTCCCCAGCTCCCCACAAAATTTCAAGCTGAAACACTTCTATTTTTCACTCTACCAGCAAAGTTTTCTCCTCAAAATTCAGGAAATTAAGCGTTTCGCGGTTCAAGATTTTAAAATTTTCCCCGGGCGCATGCCGGCCATCCGTCGAAAAATATTGTCAGGAGGGCGTTGACCCCTCAAAAATCAAGCTGAAACCTTTTTTTTTTCAAATAGAGATGTCATTAAACTTAGCTTACTCTTCAGCAAAATCCCCCCTCAGAATGCAGGAAATAGCGTTTCAGAGGGTCATGCTTTCAAAATTTTCGTCGCGCCTTCGGCGCTCGTCATCGTGATCATGAATATTTCGTTCCACCAATACGAAATTTCCTGACGCCGCCGAATTTAATAAAAGGGTTCGGAGCAGGCGTGCGAGAATGGCATAGCGTAATAGGTCTCCTGCCACGAGACCAGGACGACTAGTGGCAAAAAAACGTCGACTTCAGGGGTATCTCATGTTCTAAAAATGCTGAATTTACCGTTAAGCGTTATCGGCCGGCCTGAATTTACCGTTAAGCGTTATCGGCTGGCCTGCATTTACCGTTAAGCGTTGCCAGGACCCCCCCATGCAGACCCTCATGTATGTTCTACCTAGCACTGTTAACTTCATCCTGTAGAACACTCAACGACTCTTCATGTATGTTCTACCTAGCACTGTTAACTTCATCCTGTAGAACACCCAACAACTCTTCATGTATGTTCTACCTAGCACTGTTAACTTCATCATGTAGAACACTCAACAACTCTTCATGTATGTTCTACCTAGCACTGTTAACTTCATCTTGTAGAACACTCAACGACTCTTCATGTATGTTCTACCTAGCACTGTTAGCTTCATCCTGTAGAACACTCAACGACTCTTCATGTATGTTCTACTTAGCACTGTTAGCTTCATCCTGTAGAACACTCAACAACTCTTCATGTATGTTCTACCTAGCACTGTTAACTTCATCTTGTAGAACACTCAACGACTCTTCATGTATGTTCTACTTAGCACTGTTAACTTCATCCTGTAGAACACCCAACAACTCTTCATGTATGTTCTACCTAGCACTGTTAACTTCATCCTGTAGAACACCCAACAACTCTTCATGTACTTCTACTAATTAGCACTGGTACCTCATCTAGACCTGTAAAACACTCAACAACTCTTCATGTATATGTTCTACCTAGCACTGTTAACTTCATCCTGTAAAACAGCCAACAACTTTTCATGTATGTTCTACCTAGCACTGTTAACTTCATCATGTAGAACACCCAACAACTCTTCATGTATGTTCTACCTAGCACTGTTAACTTCATCCTGTAGAACCTAATGAAATGCCAGAGTGTCCCTCAGGGATTAATCTGCAGAAATGTTCCTTAGTTTGTAAAAATGTGTCTCTGGTATCCAGTATCCAGTATCCCGACAAATCTCGGAATTGCACAAGATTATATCAGCAGGATAGTGGCAGGATAATCATCTGGTACTACATGTAGTAGTAAATGCTATTTTGTATTGTCTCTTGTGTGAATCTTAAAAGTTTCTAACTGGCTTCCTAAATTTCCTTGCAGCAGTGAAATTTTCATTGATCGATCTGAATATGTTTTGACATCGTTCCAGATTCTGTCCTTGGTTTAAGGTATTTTCTGTCTATGTGTGGTATATGGCTTGGAAATGTTTGGGATGTTATGAATGGGGTTAATGCCCTTTAACTATTGATCTGCTTGTATAGGTAATTGAAGAAGCGTGTGCACAATCTTTATCAGTACAAACTTGATGCACTTATGACCCGTTCCCAGAAGGTATTAAATGTTATACATGTAGTTGTAAGGACCGGCACTACAACATCTAAAACAAGAGTTCAGAGACCTCAAATCTCCATGAAATATATTATGCAAATTAGGCCCACATTTGCATAATTTATATTCAACTAGAGTCCATTCCAAGTCACCACAAGGGTTTTTAGATGATATTTGTAATTAGTTTGAATAAATTTGAATAAAAGAATATCTAGGTCACAATGATTCTAAATCTTTCAAAATAAATCAAATTAATATATATAAAAATTTGAATTTATTTGAATCCAATTAGATTTTTTAGAAACATTTTGAAAGAGACTGCACAAAAATATCTTTATTTAGAATAATTTGCAAATATCTATGTGATTCCTGTAAATTTCGAAATATAGAGAAATATAGACAAAGCTTTCTAAACAGTGGATTAAGGTAATTGCCCCCATAAAATTAGGTGCTAATCTAGCCCTATTGTCTGCCCCTGTGTATTTTTAGACTGCTGGACATTGTTAGGTCCTTTGTGCAAGCCATCTATGCATGGTGCCCAAGCATAATTCGCAAATATGTGTGAATTGCTTTCTTCACAGCCCACTGACCCATTTATAATATGTTACAAATAATTGTAAACAAGAGTGGCAATGAAAAAGCATTGCCATGGCGACGGTGGAAAGGTTACTTTTAATGGATGTTTGTTAATGACAAATAGTTGTATTCTGGTTTACACGAGTCTATCTCATATCCGATATTCATCATAACTCCTGCAATTGCCTTGCCTGATTTGTCTATTTTCTAGATGCGAGTAAAATGACCAGGACGACGGTCGGACTCCACTGTACCAACTACCATGTTCTGATCATGTCATAAAGATGTTCTGCAATTGTCGAAAGTTAACATGATTGAATCTCTTCCTACTATACACTGTACTTGCCCCCCCCTCTCACCCAACAATACATATACATCACCCCGACCAATCAAACCACGTGAATCGCATTGAAACTCAGATTCGTATCAGCCATGACCCGACAAATCGCTTTCTAACTTGCGTTAACGACTACATCTACATCTACATAGGTGTTGCCCCCAAATGACCCCTTCAGGGGCAAAGTAGGGGGGGAGTTGAGGTCCCGGGCTAAGGCGGGCAGGCCTCCAGCCTGGCACGGAACGACTCAACGGTGGGAGCCGTCGCAACCGTGCCAGGCAGGGTGTTCCACTGAGGGATGGTCCAGGGAAAAAAAGAATGTTTATATGTATCGGTTCTAGCGTGGATGGTGTGAAACTTGAGGTCGTGGCTCCCCCGGGTGCGCCCCTGGGCTGGTTTCAGCAAACTGTGTCTATATTAATGTGGTTATTAACAAGTTTATAGAAGAAGGTGAGGCGGGCGTTCCTCCTCCTTTCAGAGAGAAGGGGCCACTGCAGGTCGTTGAGCATTTGTGTCACGCTGCTAGTCCGCCGGTAGTCATTATCTGACCAAACAAACTCGCCAGCAAGATGGTGGAAGGTGTCAGCTTCCAAAAGATGTTTTAAGATTGACAATTTTGGCACTTTGGAAGTGATTGAATCCGCCCGCGATTTAACGTTTAGAAAAAAAATAGTATTTAGGGTAGCGAGTGTAGGAGCCCCGGTAGAAAAAGGATGGCACACAGGCTAATATGCTATAATTAGTACAGTAGAATCCGAACTGCACCACCCATTTGTCAGCGTTTTTGGTGCAATTATCCGGCTGGTGCAATTATGCGAAATGCCCAGCTGGACCGCACCACCATTTGTATTGTAAGTTAGAAACACTAGCACAAAGAAAACAGACGAAATTATGCAGTTATTAACATCATTCACATACAGTATTCAAGGACATGTACAATAATATTGTAAAGTTTACCAAGATATTGTACAGATTAAACTTAACATGTTTTTTTTCCTTGATCTTAGTAGCTAACGAAACAGTTCTTGCGTTACCATACATCATAGAACCAGGAAAATCTTGAGTTCACTGTTCCCGTTGCAGGGTTTACGAACATGTACTGATATCCTTACATGACTGTTATACATGTGCTTATAATTCCAATAAAGATGTTTAAAACAGTGGCTAGGTACACATGTAGACAGAGAAAATATCCTTGATTCGCACAGCAAAGAAAACACAACTCCGATCCGATAGCCCGTGTCATCCTTAACGCGAAATCAAATCCCTGCGAACTTAAATGCATTCACAGCAATAAGACAGTGTACAGGACCTACAGGTAGAGACCAATCTTTTTTGAGTACAGCATGCTGTCCAAAGCGTAATGCTGCCTTTGGTAGGCGTACGTCTCTTATGCTTAGGTCACAATTGGAAAAAGGGGCCCTGCCAGGTGGTTCCCGGGCCGTTTTTGGCACTTTCGGGCGTGACCCCTACGTGGCCCCGTGGGGCACCCTGCGGCTATCGGGCTATTTTGGGGCACGGCGGGGACCCGACAAAAATTTAGTTCTGACTTAAATTCTACCTGGGCCCCGCGGGTAGAATTTAAGTCGCCGTGACCTAACCGTGAGCACACCGAGAGGTACCCCTCCGGTTGCCGGCAATCCACCGGGACAAATAATAATTTGTTTGTTTGTTTGCTTGTTTATTTATTTGCACACCAAGAAAATCTATAATATATAATATGATAAACAATAAGTGAAAACAGGTTCAGGAGGAGGGAAAAACGTATATAGCTTATACTAGGCCCTCCTCGTCTATACTTATCAAACTTGATTATAAATCATAGATAATATAGCAAAGTAATAAGAGAATAAGAGAACGATAGATAATGATGATCAAATAATTAATGGTACAAATTAGAATTAGATAAGAACTGAGCACGTGACTCTACTACAGGGGTTATGATGGCTTTTCATGGCACTTTTAAACGTCAGAAAAGACGTGATTGTTTGTATATTTGTCGGAAGACTGTTCCATATTGTGACATATTTGCATTTTACGGAGAACTGTGCTAATGATGTGCAGAGGATTATAGAGTTGATTTCTATGCCAGGTATAATAGTTGTGTAAAAGTGAATTAGGGTTTGGGAAAATAAAAAGATTATTGGGGAATATATAAGGGAGTTAAATGTTAATATATTAATTTGTAATTTACTGATATCGTGGATAGCTAGCATCTTTTAGTTTTGAAATAGAGGAGGCATGTGTGAGCGAAAGTCAGAAGCAGTGCTATCCTTGTGAATTTCTTTTGGAGAGTTATAAGAGGCTGTAGAGTTGCACGGCAAGCGCATCCCCAAACAATATTAATGTTACAGGAAGTCAAATGCGGGTATATAAGGCTGTTGCATATAGTTGTGAGAGTCTTTTGAGGGGTGATGTATTTGATTTTCACAATAGCACCAATTGTTTCAGCAACTTGTTTACTTAAAGCAGGGAAAGACTTTCCAGTTTAATGTGTATACTTCGTAAAACCGGGTCAAGTGTGACGTTACAGATCAGGTGAGCATAACTAAAGCGAGAACTTCGTATATCGTGTTTCTTTTTTAGCTCCAGTGCAATTGTATATACTCCTCGAGATATGACCAGGAGCCTGCCTGATGCCCGACCGTCGTTCGCGGGGCATTCGGCAGGGACCCTATACTACAACTGCCCCACCTGGGTGTGGTAAGCATGCGGTACCCTGTCGGACCCACAGGGGTCACTACAAGGCACCTTCAGAGCAACTGACGGGTGCCTGCCGGAGACCGACCAATGAAGGTTACAAAATTTTACATAAATGCCACCGAGTGCCCGCCGGAGCACCCCGAGACCCCTGCAGGGCAGCGTGAAGGAAAGTTTTATTTGTGACCACGACAGCCGGTGCCCCCCGGACGTCATAGCCCGGCCGGGGCTTCATCCCCGACGGGCACCGGCGCAATTGTGACCTAAGCATTAATGGTGCCTACACGCCAGGGACCTCCCATACGATTCCTATCAACGTAACTGTCAATGGAGCCCGCCTTCTTTTGTTACTCAAAACAGTTTTAAATATATTGGTGGTATTGTGCCTTTACACCGGCAGGTATCGGGTCATGTGTACCGCGTTTGTCGATTTTTAGCGCACCTTTTTAGTTAGATTTTTGAAAAAAATTGGTGCAGTTATCCGGCATTGGTGTCAATGCGCGGTGCAGATATGCGGAGTAACTAACAATGCAGTGAATGGGAACCGGTTTGGGATTTTGGAATTCAGTGCAATTAAATGGAATGTGCGTTCATTCGAGTGACCTTAAACCAGGTTGTGTATCAGGAGCACACCGCTTTCCTATTTCATGTGTCCCAGTTAAATTCCGGGGATCCACCACAAGCCCCGGTTACACATAGCCGAACATGGCTCCCGAACGCTAGCCGACTCGGCTCGGCGGTAGTTCGAGAGCAGTCTGACCAGAATTAGGCCACACTTTGGCGCCGAGCATTCGTCGAATCTGCCCCGAACATGTCCCAATCATCTCCTAACCAATACACGGTGTACCCCCAACCAAACCCCGAATGCTTTCTAACCAACTCCCAACCATCCCTACCTTTAGCCGAATCTCTCCTGACTAATTCCCGCCGGCTGCTAACCCTCTCACGAATGGAACATATTCAGCCACTTTCAAAAGAGGGGTTATTCTCATTTTTGATCAAAATAATCCATTCTGCTATGTTGTTAACATCACCAAGAGATCGAATTCGGATCACAGTTAGCTTAAATAGGCTTTTAGCTTTTTTTTCTCTGTTTTTGGTCGTGTGAAGGTCTGGGTGATTTGCCCTGTTCTGGCAGTAGTCAGTTTGGTTGGGAATGAGTTAGCAGAGATTTGTCTACGGCCGTATGGTGAGTCATGGGTAGGTTGGAAACTAGTTGGAAGTAAGTCAGCAGTGGTTCTGGCGTGGTTAAGGTTCTAATTTTACTGCTGACTTACTCCCGAACACCACCCGAACACCAGCCAATCCATTCCAGTCCCTCCGTCCAGAGCCGAATCTGGAATGTTTTGAAATTTTCAAAACATTCGGCTGGCGCAGCCGAACACTCCAGAATCACTCTAACCATGGTCGGGGGAGAGTCGGGAGCCATGTTCAGTTATGTGTAACCGGGGCTTAAACTAGATACTAAATATCATAGAAATCCGTCGTTCCTTTCATCAGTTACCTAGTATCATCCTTGGAAGATTTTGACAAGAACGCAGCTCCAGAGCAAGCTGCTAGGAGGCCCACACCTAAAACACTTCCTCGTTACATTACAAGTTACTGTAAGTCTACTTAGATCCGCGGGGCCTAAAATCCGCGGTTTCGGGCAAATGGAGAATCCGCGGTGGTTCTAAATTCGCGCTGGGCGATGAGTAGAAAAAAATAACTGAATACTGCCATCAGTAAATGTTTGGTTAATTTTTAAAAATCAAAAATGTTACGAAGGTCGCCACAAAACTGCTTCGAAATCGTCAGAAAATGCGGTCCACGCCGAAACTGTGACGGGGAATCCCCGCCTTGTGATCACGTGAAATCTTGCAGTCAACCAATCAGAGCAAAGTTTTTCTGACTCAAACCAATCAGCGCTTAGAACAGGCGGTAAACAAGAGTAAACAAAGATGGCGGCCCAGCCCGGCCCTTGCCGCTAGCGCGCTGTATTTTGAAGTAAAATCACGGCGTAAACACGACTCATCTACCCTACCTAAGCAGAATTTCCACGGGAAGAAAATTAAAGGGATAGATTCTCCACCGAATACGACCACAAATGGCGGCGAATGGCGGCAAATCACAGCGTAGGGACTCAAATGCTCGGGCGAAAATCTTTTTTTTTCTTTACGTATTTTTGCTGGCTTTCTTGAAAAACAGGTTTTTAATGAGATCAACATATGTCAAAGGCACCGATATCGATGGTTTGCAAGCATAACAATAGCAAGAAACAAAAGAGCGTGATTGTACGCCGGTAAACGGCGTCCCCACGCCCGTAACAACAATGCAAAGCCAAAATTGAGGCGTGTATCTCCATAGTTATTTTCTGATTTCTCGGTAAATTACTCTATGTGTGTAGCGGTCGGGAGTAGCGACGCCGCTCGGCCAAACTCCTGCGAATCATATGTAATATCACTTGTTAACTTGTATGAACTGTGTAAAAGCTTGTCATGTTTTACACAATCGCGTGCATTGTATTTGTGTCGCTTTTCCCTGAAGTCGAGCTCACTCGTATATGTGGGGAGGGGGGCAAAAGTACGATAAACATATCCGCGGGGAAATTGATTCGCGACGCAGAGGTCGCCGCGGATCCCGCGGATCTAATTATACTGCGGATCTAAGTAGACTTACAGTATTTGCCACCAAAAAATCAAGATCATGGCACGCCCAGGTCAAATGATACAAAAAACGGAAGTTCTGCTGCAGTACCAAGGTCACATACCAGGCGGCCCCAAATCGACCTTGACCTTCGTCTTCCCAGCTCCTACCTTCATGCCAGATATCATTGTAATCCATCTAGAGGTTCTTCACTTATGCTGATTACAAAAATCCGGACAAAATCTGGACAAAATATGTACTAGTATGTGGAAACACAGACAGACATATGCAAACACAACAAAAACAGGTTGGGGGTACGTATGAACAAAGAAAGCAATCCTATAGAGTCTGGATACCGTTATTTGTGCTGACATCTGGCATCCAGCTGGTGGGTGTCACTTCGGATGTCAGGGCGGGACTTTCTAATTCTAGACCGCCCACAGCAGGGCGCAACCAACCACCAACAGCTGGGCGTAATCGAGAGATGGCAGAAACCAATCACAGACAGCAGGGCGTAACCGAGAGATGGCCGTAACCAATCACTGACAGCAGGGCGTAATCGACAACAGGGCGCAACCAATCGCCAACTCAGGGCGTACCGACAGCAACGCGTAACCGTCGACCACGGCAAGGCGGAACCAGCAGTATGCAACAGGACAAAGACATGTACAGTCGGACAGTCAAGCACGCTTTTAGGATGCCATTTGACAATTTGTGTAATGTATAAGGATGACGGTGTAAAGAAGTTTGATCCATTGTTCAAAATTCCTCGTCAATTCTTTCGATCTTCAATGAAGAACAAATAGGAGAGTGCTTAGCAGCTTCGGTACTCAAGAAGGCAAAGAACAGACCACAAAGCGGGCACAAAGCGGGCACCTGCGGCCCCTTGGACTCAACATCGACCTCCGCCCGTCCGGAGCCGAGGAAAAGGCCAGGAAGTTGAAACGACCCACACCTGACGGCCGGAGACTCAGAAAGCGGTCTGACTGAAGGTTGGTAAAGTTTTAGGTCTGAACCTGTTGCACGGCGCATATGTTTCTGTACACATAGACCCTACCGTTTCTATGTTTGAACACCCCGATATTTCGTCGAGTAATTACGGTCTGAATTTATTCTATTGTCGAATGCAGTGGTTACAAACGACATGTATTCTATCGCTCGTTCTCATTTGAATGTACACATTTTGTAACTTCCGTTGTTGCAGTTTGAAGTAAGACGTTTCTGACATTAAGATATGCCACATATAATATGCGAAACTGCCATTTTTAAAAGCAAAAAAAAAGTTTTCAGTCGTCATAAAAGAATGACAGTTTGGCACCCTATATGTGCAAATCTGAATGTCAGAAACGCCTTACTTCAAACGGTAACGGAGGTTACAAAATGCGTACATTTAAATGACAACGAGCGCTAGATGTCATGGACACTGCCTGATGGAAAACTGTTTTGGAATTGTAGCATCGCTGGCCAGCCATATACCTGATCATGACTTCGTTTAGATTTTACCGTGTTAGATTTTACTTACCTATCCAGAAATGGTATTGTGGCCTGTCGTTTAATTTGTGCAAACTTCTTTGCACGGGTTGAGAGAGAGGTGATAAGTACCCTAATCTTTTCGACATTCAAATATTTCTTGCAAACTTACAAATTCATAAATATCCTGTTAAGCTCAGCCGTCACAAATATCCTTGAGTTACAGATTTTTTCCAACAGTTCAGTTACCCATTTATGTGCATTGATTTTAAATCAAAGTTGCAGAAATTTTGTTTATGTATTTGTGTTAGTGGAGAAGACCACGTATAATGACAAACTTCTTTCTAGCAAACAAAGTCTCCACATGTCCAGTATGAAGGACGTCTCTAGCCTTTGGATCGGAAATGCTTTCAAGTGTACAGTTGAACAACGTAACCGTAGAGAGTATCAAAGAGACATGTGCCATCTTCCATTTTCCAAAGAATATCATAGGAATATTAATCCCTTGCATGTTCTGACAACCAATAGTTAGTTGCATGTCATGTATGAAACTTCTGTACAACCAAAACTGAGAGAAATTCATCAGCTTTTTTTTTCCAGCTAGGAATTACGAGATAATACGGATGGGAGGATGAAGGAAGTCTTGAGCAACCAGACCGGACAACGTACCAGGAGGACAAGTTACATGCATATGGGGGCTGTTCAAACAGTTTAGTTTGTAGTCTTATCAGCAAAAAGGGAATGTAGCATTATGTTCTCTCTTATGTCAGAAACAGAGAAGCATGATTATCTACATGTAAAACATCAATAGCGACAGCCACTTTCTGTGTCTCAAATAAGCAAGTTCTCCAAACCATGTATTTTACATACAAAGCAACAAAGGTGGCCCTTTTCAGTCCAAATATCACACACTCCTTTTCAGTTCAAATGCCACACAGTCTGACTCCAGGGCTACTCCAAAACATTCCACTGGGGTAATGCATTCGTGATTTCTTTTAAAATTCCATCAAAGTGATCGTAGTACTGTTAGTAATAAATGCATCGGCTCCTCGGTAAGTTTTCAAATCAAATATTGTCATGATATTCGATCTGACTTTGTTAAGGTTGTACTCAGGGATATTAGAGCGCCCCACAAGAACAGAAAAGGAAGGCTCAGCAGGTTCGGTACTCAAGAAAGCGAAGAATAGACCACAAAGCGGGCACCTCCGGCCCCATGGACCTTCGCCCGTCCGGAGCCAAGGAAAATGCCAGGAAGTTGAAACGACACCACGCCTTCCGTCTGACGGAGATTCAGATAGCGGTTTGAAGGTCAGTAAAGTTTAAGGTCTGAACCTGTTGCACGGCGCATATGTCTCTGTACACATAGACTCTGCCGTTTCTATGTTTGATCACCCCGATATTTCGTGGAGTAATTCATTTATTCTATTGTCGAACACAGTGGTTACTAACGACATGTCCTCTATATGTCATGCACCCTGCCTGATGGAAAACTGATTTCGAAATGTAGCACCCCTGGCCAGCCATATACCTGATCATGATTTCGTTTAGATTTTACCGTGTTAGATTTAACTTACCCAGAAATGGTTTTGTGGCCTGTCGTTTAATTTGTAGGTGTAAGTAGGTGTGGAGAGAGATGATAAGTACCGTAATCTTTTTGACATTGCAATATTTCTTGCAAAGTTACAAATTCATAAATATCCTGTTAAGCTCAGCCGACACAAATATCCCTGAGTTACAGATTTTCCCAACAGTTCAGTTACCCATCAATGTGAGTGTGTAAGTGAGTGGGTGGGTGAGTGAGTGAATGAATGTGCATTGACTTTAAATCAAAGTTGCAGAAATTATGTTTATGTATTTGTGTTAGTCGATGAGACCACGTATAATGAGAAACTTCTAGCAGACAAATGAATTCTCTACATGTCCAGTATAAAGGACGTCTCTAGCTTTTGGATCGGACTTGAATGCTTTCAAATGTAGAGTTGAACAACGTAACCGTAGAGAGTGTCAAACAGACATGTGCCATCTTCCATTTTCCACCGAATATCATAGAAATATTAATCCCTTACACGTTCTGACAACCAATAATTAGTTGCATGTAATGTATGAAACTGCTGTACAACCAAAGTTGAGAGTAATTCATCAGCTTTTTTTTCAGGAGTTATGAGATGATACGGATGGGAGGATGAAGAAAGGCTGGAACAAATAGACCAGGCAACGTACCGGGAGGACAAGTTACATGGAGGCTTTTCAAACACTTAAGTTTAGTCTTATCAGCAAAAAGGGAATGTAACATACTGTTCTCTCTTATCAGAAACAGGATAACATATCTACATGTAAAACATCAATAGCGACAGCCATTTTCTGTGCCTCAAATAGCAAGTTCCCCTAACCATGCCCAACACCACAAATCAACACCCCCACCCCTTCATTCCATATCAAGCCATGCAAGTGTCTCCTCAAGACGTTCTGTGTCTGGTTGTGCCACAAAACTGTGCACCTGCTAACACTGTCACTGTACATAATTATATCTTTTGTATATATCATTGTGTTGTATCCTTGTGTATACCCAAAACCGCCCTGAAATACAATGCCGAACCACTAAGACAGCAAACTTGGTAATACAAAAGAAATAGTGAAGTTTCACCGAACTTTGTGTTATATATTTTGTATTCCATCTGACTTTGTAACGATGTGCAGGCAATATAGGAGCCCCAATTGTATTCGTATTACTGTTCACGTTTCTATCTTGTATAACATGATGATATTTAGAACTTAAAGTTTGATCAAAAGATCATGAATGCACTTTGATACGAATGACCTAAGTACGATACTAGCAAAAAAAAAATTGAGCACCTCTTAACTCTGTACCCAATGATATCTTTTGTCTATATCATTGTAGTGTTTCCATGTGTATACTCAAAGTCTCCCTAAAGTGCAATGCCGACCCACTACGGCAACTAAACTTGTTAATCCAAAACAAATACAATGTAGTAAAGTTTCACCCAGTTATCTGTTATTTTGTAATTTATCTGCCTTTGGAACGATGTACAGATCAATATAAGAGTCCCCTATTCCATCCATAGTACAGTTATCGATTCTATCTCGTAAAACATTGACATGTCCGTATCTGTGCCGGGTCTTAAGGGGTGGAGTATTCAACATTGCTTCAAAACAAATTGATATGTTTTATCATGTTCTTAGAATAAAAATATAACCACACTATGGCTGTCCTTTTTCTTCGAAACGTAGATCATTACAACTATCTCAAAACTGATGACATATACGATACTTGCAAATGAGTCACTCATTCAAACAACAAAAGTTTTATAAAACATCAAGCTATCCGTATTTTCATTGATTCTAATATCATCTAATCAACCAAAAATATGTGCAACATATTATTCGCCCATGTTACATACAAAACATCTTTATATATACATGTATAGATCATTACAATAAACGCTATAATAAACAATCGTAATTACTACCCGATTAAATCAAAGACATACAATTTGACAAATCCATGACAAAACATTCCATCAAACTGTTTGCCAACCCCGTTACTTCCAATTCAACAGGGACAGGCCACTTGAAAACAAATTCCCCAGGGAATAACGAACACATTCCAAACATGCCTGTACAATTCTGGGAATTCTTACAAATCGGGCGTAAAGTATACTATTAGGCTCGCCCCAGAGGCGTCGCCAAAAATGGAAGAAAATTGTAAAATGCTGTAACCATTATTTAGAAACCATTAGAAATATCATATTCCACATCATCAATATTTCCAAAGATTTACACAACTGGGCAAATAATCATAAAGTTGAAATGACATTCACAATATTTCCAAAGTATGAAATCTCCTAGACAAATAATTACAAAGAATTAATAACAGTTGTAAATTATGACAATGACAACCCTTGTGGTGACTCGGAATGGACTTCACTGTTCACTGTCACATAACTTCCAAATGCCACCAGTATGACATTCCAGTTATCTACCAATATGTAAATACAGTCAAACCTGCCTAGGCGACCACCTTTTCAACGCGACCACCTGGCCATGGCGACCGCTTTTTCTCGGTCCCGAAAATTTTCCCCGTAGGCACAAGCATTAAGCTGCCTGCCCAAGGCGACCACCCGTCCAACGCGACCGCGACCGCCACGAATTGGGACCGCACAGAGCACAATCACTGCCCATGGCGGCCGCCTAATTTTCAAGCTTGTGGTGACATCGGATCATTTTGCTGTCGGATTTCACGGAAATGTTTTCAAGACTTTGAAGGAAAAAATAAGGACAAAATTATATGGAATAGTAATGTTATAGCATCGATTCCTCCATGAAGTGTTTTAATAAAATGTTCCTATGAACACTGTAAAGACAAATGTTTGTGATGTTGTTGGGCCTATCGTAATCTTATAGTTTACCGCAAACTCAGTTCAGTTTAAACTCAATTTTCAAAACGAATACGTAGTGCATGGCGTCAAAAAGTCAGATTTCACAGGAATTACTATCTATATCTTGTATTTTCAACAAAAATGTGTCTGTGTCTTACTAAATTCCGCCGAAAAATGACTTCGCGGCGGGTAAAACATCGGGCGAGAAATGTTGTTCCTCGGTCCCGACGCCATCTTGGATTTGGCATGGCCCGGATTTAGCGTACCGCTGACCTTTCTAAAACACGATACTTTTGTGTATGAACATTTACGAATACTCTAGTTATTGATGAAAATTAATATTCCTTTTTTTTCCATGACTTTTATTTCCATGAATCTCACAAACCTTTATTGGACGCTCTGCGTTCTGCTGCACTGATTTACCTTTTGATGCGGTCGCACAGAGCTTGGCGGCGCGGCGCGACGAAATTACCGTCCCCTTTCATCTTTAGTTGTCACATCGAAAACTTTCTGACCCTTTTATCCAGCGGTCGGCGCCCCAAAAAAGGCTGGGGCCAGCAGGTGTTTTCTAGGGATTTGTCTTAGGCCTTAAAACTTCGATGATGTGCATGTGTGTGTACTATTTAATGTAACGTGTGAATGCGGGATGGTGCTGCGATCATCGAGGCAACCATTGTTTTGTAGTCAAAATTATTACGGAAATGTGTACACGATGTAGCGGTGTACAATTATTACAACGATAACGGAAAATGTAATTTTTGTAGGATCTTTCTGTCAATGAGAATTGAACCTGGTGGGGCTCATGCTGTCTAAATTCACATAATAATCCATCAATTTACGTACTGTATTTGAAAACCTCGACCTGGAAACATGTGAGTGGAATCCTCTTCATGGCGACCACCTGTCCATCGCGACCGTTTTTGCTCGGTCCGCCGGGTGGTCGCCTTGGGCAGGTTTGACTGTACAGTATTTTCTAATGGATTATGCAAATAAGGTCTTCATTTGCATAACTTTTATCTATCAATGTCCCTTTCTTTCTCAGTTACAACATATGTTGTATT
Organism: Branchiostoma lanceolatum; assembly: GCF_035083965.1. Classification (NCBI taxonomy): domain Eukaryota; kingdom Metazoa; phylum Chordata; class Leptocardii; order Amphioxiformes; family Branchiostomatidae; genus Branchiostoma; species Branchiostoma lanceolatum. The sequence goes on from NC_089737.1 coordinate 1,150,327, forward strand.
TTTTAAATACGTACCATTGAACGGAGCGGGTTTATAAAATGGCCCCTTAATTATGCAAATTAGATACTGCTATGCATTATCAGCATTTTAAGTAACACTTAAGCTATCCACATATTAATACTATTAGAAACAAGTACCTGTAAATCATGATTTGATAACGGTCACTTATTGAAGCGGCTTTAGCCGTGGCTGTTTTACCGTTAAAATTTCATACCGTGACCTTGTATCCCACTCCCTCTTGCCCCGGCACTAGCGCACTGCACAATGTACACGTTTGCTCGTAATGTTACGTTCACAATCACGCTCCATTTCTTGATCACAACATCACCCCGACCAATCAAATCATGTGAATCGCATTGAAAGTCAGATTCGTATCAGCCATTTCCCGACAAATTCCTTTCTAAGTTGCGTTAATGACTAAATTTGACAAAATGAACTCACCAGTGAGATGCTGGAAGGTGTCAGCTTTCCAGAGATGTTTTCAGATTGGCAATTTTGGCACTTTGGAAGTAATAGAAAGTGACCGTGATTTAACGTTGACAAAAAAATAGTTTCTACTACTTTTCTTTAAACGTTAAATCGCTGTCACTTTCTATTACTTCCAAAGTGCCAAAATTGCCAATCTGAAAACATCTCTGGAAAGCTTACACCTTCCAGCATCTCACTGGCGAGTTCATTTTGTCAAATTTAGTCGTTAACGCAACTTAGAAAGGAATTTGTCGGGAAATGGCTGATACGAATCTGAGTTTCAATGCGATTCACGTGATTTGATTGGTCGGGGTGAACATGCACAGCAACGCACTAAGTGATGCACACAGCAACAAACCATCGATGTTCTTCAATGAATAATAAAAAATATAATCTACAAACAGAAAATGATTTGTTGTCATTTTTATCAAGATCACACAAATGGTGTAGTTACGATTTTAAAAAACATTATTAAGACTGTCAGCAAAACATGAAGAAGTTCCAGTTGCAAGCTTCATATACATGTAACGTTACTGGTATTCTCACAAGCTACATGAGATAATAATTCAAATAAAAATTCTTAAATCAGTGACAAACACATCTTGACCAAGCGTAAATTATGTGACAACAAAAACAAACACAACTCCGCCTGTATGTAAAAAAAAAGGAAGTTGATTTCACAATTTTGAGTTAAAATGACAGTAAGTATAGCAGAGATAAACCCACCACCTTCTTATCTACATTTTGTGTCCACAAATTAGATTGAATGTTTCAAAATCTGCGCCGTCCTTCTCGCCGCAAAGGAATCAAAATGGCGACAGCCTCCCTTGCGTGGTAAGCATATCCCGTCAGCCAATACGGCAAGGTCATTGAACCCTGTTGTGTTACCTATGCTATGATGGTCCAATCTACGTAGGGCAGTCAAATTTAGCTCGATAGTGAGTCAGTGGATCGGTAGAAACACATTTTTATTGAGCACAACAATTTTTCTGATAAATGAGAGGCTTTCTGAACGTGAGCAATGCAGTTCAAAGCATAGATGCTGCCTTTAGTATGCTGATTTTTAGTGCACATTTTCAGTTCAGTTCACTTGTCCACGATGTTTGACAAATTTTCGTGAAGTCCGCAGGCAATTGGTGACCATGTGCCGTGCAGAACTTGATGATTTTTTTCAGAAACTTCCCCACCATTGAAATTAAGTACCGCGACCTACCCCATTTTCCCAAAAATGCTATATTTTCCTGCCGCAATATTCAAATGATTAACAGTATACAGGTTTGGTAGTGTACACCTTTGTGGTTTGACCACCAGCTGTTGGGACCTGGGGAATTCTTGTCCCAGATTTGAAACTAACAGGAGTGAGCTACCATAACATGCCTAGAATGGAAGTACAGTCAAACCTGCCTAGGCGACCACCTTTTCAACGCGACCACCTGGCCATGGCGACCGCTTTTTCTCGGTCCCGAAATTTTCCCCATTGGCACAAGCATTAAGCTGCCTGCCCAAGGCGACCACCCGTCCAACGCGACCGCGACCGCCACGAATTGGGACCGCACAGGGCACAATCCCTGCCCATGGCGGCCGCCTAATTTTCAAGCGTGTGGTGACATCGGATCATTTTGCTGTCGGATTTCACGGAAATGTTTTCAAGACTTTGAAGGACAAAAATAAGGACAAAAATATATGGAATAGTAATGTTATAGCATCGATTCCTCCATGAAGTGTTTAATAAAACGTTCCCCCTATAAACATTTGTAAAGACAAATGTTTGTGATGTTGTTGTGCCTATCGTAATCTTATAGTTTACCGCAAACTCAGTTCGGTTTAAACTCAATTTTCAAAACGAATACGTAGTGCATGGCGTCAAAAAGTCAGATTTCGCAGAAACTACTATCTATTTCTTGTATTTTCAACAAAAATCTGTCTGTGTCTTACTAAATTCCGCAGAAAAATGACTTCGCGGCGGGCGAAACATCGGGTGAGAAATATTGTTCCTTGGTCCCGACACCATCTTGGATTTGGCGCGGCCCGGATTTGGCGTACCACTGACCTTTCTAAATTAAAACACGTTACTTTTGTGTATGAATGAGAATTGAACCTGGTGGGGGTCATGTTGTCTAAATTCACATAATTTTCCATCCATTTACGTACTGTATTGAAAACCTCGACCTGGAAATATGTGAGTGGAATCCTCTTCATGGCGACCACCTGTCCATCGCGACCGTTTTTGCTCGGTCCGCCGGGTGGTCGCCTTGGGCAGGTTTGACTGTATAGATTTTCCTCATTACTTATGCAAATTCAGTCTCAATTTACATAATTTGCACTTCATTGTGTACATCTCTGTTCAAGCTACCTGCATATCAAATAACATGAAAATCTGTTGTTCCTTTCTTCAGTTATTCTCCTTAGAAGATTTGACAAATACACCATTGCAGTTCCAGTGATACAAACCAGGGGGCCCAAAATCGACATTGACCTTTCTCCTCCCAACCCCTACCCACATACCAAATATCATTACAATCCATCTACATGTTCTTCAGTTATGCTGAATTTAAGCATTTGGAGACACACACATACACACATGAAAACACACACACAAACAAACACACTCAAAACAATATCCCCATGAAAAAGTCTTTTTTCATGGAGATGAACATTGTAACAGCCACACACTGTTTTAGAGAATAACAATATTACTGTAGATCTGAGTAGTCATGTAGACATGAGCCTGACACATCTGGTTGACACATGTTGCTGCCTGTCTATGTTTTCTAGGACGAATGGGGGGGACTGCATGACCCGCATTCTCTCCTTTGCACTGCTGACTAACATGCAATCATTCTTTTGGGCTTAAAATGCCTGTAGAGAAATGCCTGTAGAGAAATGCCTGCTCGACCCTGGGGCATCACCAAAAATGAAGTGTACATACATGAACCAACAGTTACTGTATGTATGTCGTACATGATGCAATAGCAAACCTTTCTGAATTTGAAACGTCAGTAATATAACCTATGACAGAATGACAGTAATATAACTATGACAGTAAGATATGTTTGTAGACAGCCTAATAACAACAATAGACCATACAACAATTTAGGGCTAGTGGTAAAAGTTACAATATGAAACCTTTTCATGCTATCACAGTTACCTTGTGAGTTCGCCTATCTGGCGTGCCTACAGGAGTGTGGTTGTTGTTCACAGAAGCCTCAGAGAATGCCGAGTCTTTCCGAGCTCGTGGTCTGAGGGCGCTAGGGTCTGACGTGAGAGACATGGTACGGACCAGCTTTAATTTCTCACCTAAAAGTGAAAGAAAAGCTCGTCAAAAATTGATTTTAATTACTATGATTCCTGAGAACAGTCAAACTTGATGCAGATTGATGAAACATGCATAGCAATCTGACCTATATCATGCTTCCCATAACTTGAACCACATGTGAGCATGTTGCCTCACCCATGGTAGTGGCCATCCGCTTTATGGACGGAGTGCGTTTCACCTTCTTCTTCCCACTCAGCTCACTTGTGCTGCTAGCAAGACTGTTACGTAAGAAACTGATGGACACTTCCATCTCTCCACGCTTCTTGGTTTCCTTCTTTCCTGGTCTGTTATGGAGTTCATACCATCTGAAGTAAGCACAGAAATATAACATGTACACAGGGTTACAAAACAAGTGTAAATAGGGGCCCCTGGACAAGATGATACTATGGAAATTATTCCTACATACACAGGCCACGCCAATTTTTTTTGTGGCTTCTCGGAATAGCCTGTCCTGTTTTCCCCATTTGAAAAAAAAGATTGGGTCACTATTCCCATTCACAAATTTTAACCCTCAATTCTACTATTTGTTCACTTGTAAAACTCAATAGCCACCAAATAAGATTATAAAGGCCTGCATATACCTTAAAAGTGTGGTCATATTGATTATAAGTTTTAATTCATCATTCCTTAAAACTATTTCTCAATATCAATCCATATATTATATGGAAAAAGGTATTTTTGTTACTGAAATTATAGTACTAGATCAAAGAAAGGCATGCATTGCTTAAAATGAGTCATAGAAAGCTGAAATTTGAATAAACCTCTTTTTCTTTATGTTATGTAAACCCTTATCTTCACCCCAGACTGTTTGCAAAAAATTTTATTCTTATTTTTTTTTCCGCCCTGTCGCTCCTATTATTTTTGGGAAAAATCTGAGAAGCAACAAATAAAATTGATGTGGCCACATGACTACATACATTTGGTATAGATAGCTCAATCGGTAGTAGCCTCACAGCTGAGCTCCTGGTTCCAATTACAATGTAGTTGCTAACTGGGAGACCACAGTTCAATTCTGGGTCAGGACCCTCGGTTAGGGCTGCCCCTGCTTTTTGGACGGGACTTAAAATGGGGGTTCCATGTTCGAGGAGGTGCCTCAAGCACATTAAAGGGAAGGGCTAAATAGCAACTCCTCCCCGTAAGAATATACCCTGCACTGGGTGAAAGCTCAGATTTCCGGTTCTTTCCGAGTCTGTGCACGTCCGTTAAAACCGAGGCGGGCAGGAGGTGTGAAGAGTTTTCCGGTTCCGGCGTGTGCCTACCGGGAAAATTCTGCATTTTCAGGCACAGTTAGCTGTGCGTTGATTCCCAGGCCGTTGCACACTCGTGTGTGACCATGCCGGGTATAACAATAAGCTTTAGCTCACGCATTATAAGCCACGGTGTATGAACTACACAGAAATGATAGGTAAATGATCTTTATTTGCTGTGACTTTGTGTTCGAAACTTAACAAAAACCATTAATAGATTTAGGACTGTAAAGGATGAAATAAATTTCTTTTGGGTAGTAGTAGGATTGAAAATAATATTACCGAATGCGAACGATACAATGACGGTTTAGTTCGCTGGTATCCAGACTGTTATCGCGCCCTTTCAGTCGGCAGCCCAGAGCTCTAAGCCCGCCGATAGAAATTGTATTAGCGCACCGGGGAGTTCTAAAAAATCATGACTTTGTGTTCGAAACTTAACAAAAACCATTAATAGATTTAGGACTGTAAAGGATGAAATAAATTTCTTTTGGGTAGTAGTAGGATTGAAAATAATATTACCGAATGCGAACGATACAATGACGGTTTAGTTCGCTGGTATCCAGACTGTTATCGCGCCCTTTCAGTTGGCGGCCCAGAGCTCTAAGCCCGCCGATAGAAATTGTATTAGCGCACCGGGGAGTTCTAAAAAATCATGAGAGTTGACCGGTCCTTGCGGGTAAAAGGCACGGTCCACTCCCCGGGCTACAACTCCACGGAGTGTTAATTTAGATCCGACGGGCTGACAGTCTCGGGCCACCGAAGAGACTCGCTAGCAGCCCGGTCCCTAGTCAGGTTCCTCCAGGGTAGGAGAGTTAGGGGCGCACCAGACAAGCTGTTTTGTACGTACGTGGAGGCCCTGGCAATAGTATGGGTTTCAGAGTACTCTAAAAGTTGCATGGATAACCAAGGATATTCTTGTGATAACATATATGGTGTACCAACGAGGTTTGCCTGGTATCTTGTCTCTACGTGTCGGCTTAGGTGTATTTTACTGGACCCAGTGTGCTATATTGAGCCGTTCTGATAGCTCGTCTTCTTAGCTTTAGTTTCGCCGCCATCGTAGCGGGAGCGAACTACCCCCGAGCGGGCCAATCTGTCTGGGTGGCGGGTACCACTCCCAACGCCGCAGAGATGCCGGGAAGGTCCCGATGGTATGGTTTCCAATCGGCGTATGTGAAATGATCATTTGACATGATTTGAATTATTGTCTATAAAAAGTAAACACGAGTCGTCTGTAAGATACAAGCTGTGCATAATGTTGTAAGATGTGTATTGGAATGTCTTTGCGGCGTCCATATTGATTTTCTGTTTTTGTAAATTTTTCCTGTAAAAAGAAGGAGTTGAAAATGCACAGAATACTAGTACTTGTGTTACGTGCTTTTGTCCCTATAGTCCTGTCTAGAGTAGTGTACTTGTGCATGCATGGTAAAAAGAAGGAGCCATGAAACAAGGGAAACATGAAAATGGCGTCACGTCACCATATGCATCACCCGAGAATTAAACCCCGTTCACACTCAAAAAAATGGATCAGATTGAATATTCATACAGGTAGAATTACTCCGATCGCGAATGACAATGTAACCTATATCTATTTTTATGTATTTATTTATGTAACCTATGTAATGGCCTCATGTGATGAAACTTGTGAGTGTGGCTTGCAATTTTTCTCCAAGCTTGCAATTCATGCTGAATATATAAGGTATTTGGCGTTATTTGAAATACTCAAGAGCAAGTCCAAGACTGTATTAGTGCTACACATTATACACAAGGCTGACCCGTTGTTTTGGTGCATAGTCATAGTGAATAGCTTTCAAATGTACCGGGAAGGGGGCAAATCAATTGCAATGGTCTGTGTTGCAATCAAATGAAATGAACTTATTTGAGTCGAACAAGTAATTTCTACGTACTATTAACCTGTAAACACGGAAGTTAATTGTTGTACAAGCGTGCATATCAAATAAACCACTGAATAATTACACAACAAAGACTTGACCAGCGGGCACGTGGTATTTCACAACTCATTGTGCAGGGTTCTGTAAAACATGACTGTCAGCCAATTGCAATTTACATGGTATATGGTTTTAAAACAACAGCCAATCAACGCCCGTGTCGCTATTTTCAAATCTCTTAGTTGGCACACATATCCCAGATGAGGACTAACTGACTTCGTGTTTGGGCTAGCCTGGAAACCATACCATCGGGCGTTCCGCGTTATCTCTACGGCGCAGGGAGTGATTGTACGGACTTGGATCAATTAGCTCGGTCTACGGAGAGGCATAACTGACAGAAACGGATCGGTGCATAGCAGACTAAACCGTTCGGTAGAGACTGCTAAACAGGCTATGTGTGGATATATGCTCTCCGCTCCCTGTCCTCTTTGCCAGGTATAGGCAGCCACGGCGCTGGGAACACTGAGAAGCTTTGGTCGTGTTTCTACATCAACATTGGTAAATCTAGTTCAAGGACCCAATTAGAACTTGTTGCAAGACTAACTGTGGACGACACTCTTTCAACTGATGCGAGACCAAGCGGGCTAATCTGACTGGGAGTATCTGCGTTTTTATCTGAAGCATATGGAAGGAAAGGTGCAGGAATGACAGCATCACGGAGACCCGCACTGAGAACTGAGTTTCATTTGACCTGAGCGACTGTGGCAGGCGGAGTCGTCAAGATCAAAAAAGGAACACACTCTTTGGAACTTTTGTAGCCGATACTTAACCGCAAAATGCAAATAGTGGCATTCGTGGATAACGGAGAAACAACAATGAAAGTTTAATCACCATTTTGAACTAATAAAAGCATCTTTTCAGGGGTTTGGGCCGGGGAAGTGGAAAGCGCATAAGGAATTTTTTTTTTGGGGGGGGGGGGGGCATTTTGGCCGCAGCAGGCCTGGTCAAACCTTGGAGGGTAATTAAATGCTAATTAGGTGATAATTGTCGCTAAATTATGCAGCTACCGGCGGCAATCATATTCACTGGACAGGACATGTGTATGAATTTCCCTCTAGCTGCACGGGTAATTAAATGATAATTAGGTCATAATTGTCGCTAAATTATGCAGTACCGGCAGCAAAGATATCGATGTTCACTGGGCAGGATATGTGAATGAATTTACCTCTAGCTGCACGAGAATAAACAGGGCGCCGACACTTCCTGCGCAGCGTAAGTGGTGCATTCGCGGTTAATCCCGGGACGGCGTGGGCCCCGTGCAGAAGAGCTGGGCAGGTCGACACGACCTGGAGAGTCACGGAAAACTCGAATTTGCAGGCACGTGAAACACGATTTCCACCCCGCAAATTCGTTATTTCGTACAGTGCTGCTACTGAAACAGCAAGGAATTTGCTGCCCTATGTGCCACCAGGCACAACAAGGGTCTGAATACTTGTCATTTGTGTCTCTGCACAGAATTGCAGAGAAAACTTCATCTTCTGATATCATAAATAGCATCTACACATGCATGTACTTGTAGAGATTATAGTTCTTCATCTACAATAGACCAATACACTGCATAAAACAGCAAAGGCCTAGGCCTGAAGATATATGATAGACACAATCCAGCAAGTCAAACGCTTAAGCTGACAGTCTTACAATGTAATGTTGTTTGAAATGTTAATGTGCTCCATACCTTCTGAGTGGACCATTGGTTACATGCATGTCTGTCAGGGGGAGTGTCAAATGACCCAGAAAATCATCACTGCCAAATAAGCTGCGATGGTAGAGATTAAGCTGCACACATGCTCCCTCCAGATTTTCACTATAGTTACTGAGGCATCTGGAATGTGACAAAACAGCACGTTAGAAAACTGCTCAAGCCCCCTCCTGGCTCTGTAAGAGCTATGTATGTGCCTTTTATCAGCCTTAGCTTGGTGTAACTATATTACAGCATGTAACTGTGTACATGTCCCAGTAGAAGTACCAAGATTTCCCCTGTAAATTTCACAATCATAAGATGAACCTCTAATAAACAAACCCATACAAAGTCATTGATGATGGTAATGTAGCCAGATTTTGATCACTGGTTTGATCATAATTTTTGAATGCAAAAAAAAAATATTGATGTTGTTATAGGTGTAACGTGACAAATGTTTACAGGACCTGATTGATAAATTCACCCACTAATCTGGGTATGGAAGAACGAGACACCACCATGGGCGAGGGGGTGTATTGTTAGTCAGAAACACTAGCACAAAGAAAACAGACGATATTATTCAGCTATTAACTTTATTCATTGACCCTTTGCTGAAAATAAAGAAATGACTACGAACCTGTTTTGATTTTGCATTCTTTCATTTTTCCATGCGATCTACCGCATTACAACACACGTAATGTTACAGGGGAGGCATTCTGAAACATCGCCATGCCACTCATGGGATAACAGTTTCTGTGTTACGTAGAGTGCAGTTTTAAAGATATTGGTGGTATTGCGCCTTTACACCGGCAGGTATCGGCTCATTTGTACCGCGTTTGCCGATTTTAGCGCACCTTTTCAGTTAACTTGTCGAGGATTTTTGAAAAAAATTGGTGCAGTTATCCGGCATTGGTGATCATGCGCGGTGCAGATATGCGGAGTCACTAACAATGCAGTGAATGGGAACCGGTTTTGGATATTGGGATTCGGTGCAGTTAAATGGGAGGTGCGTTTATCCGAGGTGCAATCAAGTGGCTTCGTCTGTACTATCAACTTGAAGGAAATGTTAAAACGATGAGTTTTGGTGTTTTGAAATCAGTGAATTTTTTAAAATTCTGACAGTCAGTGTGCACTGAAGCCACACAAGGAGACAAATGCCAACTGAATGACAGCTACACCACCCTGTCCTTACTAGCCTTGGTCCTGAATGACAGCTACACCACCCTGTCCTTGGTACTGAATGACAGCTACACCACCCTTACTAGCCTTGGTACTGAATGACAGCTTACACACCCTCACAAGCCTTGGTACTGAATAATAACTACACCACCCTTACTATCATCATCATCATCTTCACCGCTTTTCAGTCCTTTCACTGAGGCGGGCCGTCATTACCCTTACTATCCTTGGTCCTGAATGACAGCTACACCAACCTGTCCTAGGTACTGAATGACAGCTATACCACCCTTACTATCCTTGGTACTGAATGATAGCTTAACCATCCTCACTAGCCTTGGTACTGAATAATTACTACACCACCCTTACTATCCTTGGTACTGACTGACAACTATACTACCCTTACTACCCTTGGTACTGAATGACAGCTACACTACTCTTACTATCCTTGGTACTGAATGACAACTAAACCAACTATCCTTAGTACTGAATGACAGCTAAACCACCATTGATGTCCTTGGTACTGAATGACAGCTAAACCACCCTTGGTACTGAATGACAGCTAAACCATCTTTAATGTCCTTGGTACTGAATGACAACTAAACCACCCTTACTATCCTTTGTGCTGAATGACAGCTACACCACCCATACTATCCTTGGTACTGAATGACAGCTACACCACCCATACTATCCTTGGTACTGAATGACAGCTAAACCACCATTACTATCCTTGGCACTGAATGACAGCTAAACCATCCTTGATATCCTTGGTGCTGAATGACAGCTACACCACCCTTACTATCCTTGGTACTGAATGACAGCTACACCACCCATACTATCATTGGAACTGAATGACAGCTAAACCACCATTACTATCCTTGGTACTGAATGACAGCTAAACCACCCTTGATATCCTTGCCACTGAATGACAGCTACACCTTCTTTTTTGTTCTTGCTGTTTAATGTTAAGTACATACAAGTCACACTCCTCGTTCCATCCTGGTGTTACGGTCTTCTCAGCGACAGATGTCAGGAACTTCTCCTTCCCGAGTGTGATGGTAACATATGCATCATTTGTACCTGTAGAAACACAGGCCATCTCAGTTAGCATATGCATGATTACAGCTTCTTCATCAGTAATCGTATCTCCAATAGCCATTGTCATGGATACATGCAATGCCATCTCAGTAGCTATCAGTATGTAACATATATGTTATATAATATCATATGGCTTTCATAAGCAAATGTTTTTCTGCCACTAAGAATAAACATCATGACAAAGTTATAATCAGGACCATCAATTTTTTTTTACTAGTTAATATAGTTTGGCAAGGGAAAGTTAGCAAATTTAGTAAGTATGAACGACGCAGGCTCCCTTTCCTGTTAAGGGTGGCGTTAAAATTTGCTCCTAGATGGCTTCTTTTACTCCGTGGTTGACCCAGCAAGACTCATGGTCCAACATGTCAGTTGACTTGAGGTTGAAGGAGTACTGTCTGTTATGTTCAAAGTGGCAGTAATATGTAGGGACTTGGGAGTCTAGTCTGACACTCATACCAGATGAAGTTTTCACCTTTAAATTCACAACTACAAGAGCTACATTCTGCAGAAGGGCTGGATGGGCTGCCTACCTCATCACTATCACTATCATCTGGTTAGTGTTTCTCTAGGATGGACGTTCTGAACTAATTCTGGTTTCTAATCACTTTTATTTATAATTAGTATATGGCTGAGGAGTAGCTCCGGCGTCACGATTCGTGCCCGTGACGTTCCATGCTTTTTCCAGGCACAGAAAGTGACACAGCCCGACTGTCACAGACTGTGCCCGGAAGCGCTGTCAATCACTGTGACTAAAGGACAGTGATGCAACTATTCACGCCCGCGTTTCCATATAAGGCAGCATGTTTTTGTTTACCGCAGCGTCCCCCCTCGTCATCTTTGTTTTTTTCGGGGCGCTGGGATAAGGAGGAACAGCGTAATTCTCGCTCTGTAAAATAATTGAATAACTTAGACTTAGAACTGAAGTGGCACAAAAAGACAGTGTCTATAACAGATGCTAAAAAACAATTTGTAAGACTTTATATATTCTACCCTGGGAAACCAGATCTAGACTAGGATCGGGCCACTTGCCAGTTACTTCGACGTCCTGAGGCAGTCAGCTCGCTCGATCTAAATCAATGCTTTGGGAAGTTGTAGTCCCGGGCACTGTCCAGGCACGGTTTGTGACAGTGCCTGAGTATCCCAAAATGTGCTTTTGCCCCAGGCACGGTTTGTGGCACTCGGGCACTGTCACGAACCGTGCAAACGGTGCCTGGGCACGGTTCGTGAATGCCACGGTTCGGGACGGATTTTTGTTGTAGAAATTCGTGCTAAGACGTCCGTCTGTTTGTGCCACATCAACTCTAAGTCCAAATCAGCCAAGACAAGCGCGAAATGTATTTAAATGAGCGAGAATTACGCTGATTCTTTCTCATCCCAGCGCCCCGAAAAAAAAAAAAAAGATGGCGGGCTGCAGGAAAAAACATGTTGGGCAGACTCCTCCCCCTCAAAACACTCCGCCCCAAAGCACAGTATGGGATAAGACCCCCTGTGTGTCACGAACCGTGCTCGATTGGGCATCGAGCATGGTTTGTGACGGTGCCCGAGGGTCACAAAACGTGCTTTTGCCCCAGGCTCAGTTTGTGACAAAGCACAGAACGTGACGCAACAGTAGCTGCTCACACTGGCACTGCAGTGTTGTTTGTATTTTTCCTTGAGTGGCTGACTGGTTTCTCTAATGCACGTGTTGTTATAGTTGGGCTCCTCGCACTTAAGAATACGTCAGTTATAGAGGCTAACATTTTTTTGGTGAAAGTATGAGGTCGTGGACTGTTTACAATGTTTTATTCTGTATGGCTGTACATATCCTTGTACATAACTCCTGCGAGACATATTTCTCCTGATATTTATTCCCAACCTGTGCAGGCATCCAATACATATTTCATGCCCTGCCTGGTCCATTTCTGCTGCCTACAAAGGTGACAACTTGCATGGCTATTGATTTCTGTTAGCAATCTGATTATCAGAGTCTTTGTCCACAGGGAGTGGAAGATGCCATCTCCTCAGGATTGGAATTATTCTTGGATGTTGTTAATGACATACTTACTGGTTAGTATTGTGCTTTGTGCATAACGTTTTCTTTTTAACTGCACCAGACCTACACTTACTAGTTGTGCTGCTTATTGCCAACTGTAAGATGGCAAACAAAGAATCTAAATGGTTTCTTAAACAGAATCCAGTGTGTCAAAGAAGGCTAGACATCCATGTAGAACATTAAATGAAAACGTACAAGGTTTCAATTTGTTACAAAATAAACAAGAGTTTGGTGACCTGATATCTCCATGAACTGTTCTAATCATGCAAATGATTTCAACATTTACATTATCTATACTTGGTCATGTACACCTTAAACTACCTTACACAAGTCACAATATTGACAGCCCAATCATTTACCACTTGAAATATGAGTTATGAGTTTATTTGCATAATTGGTATCTGTCAATGTTCCACATGCCATAAACTACATGTTACATGTATTTGAGTCCTATAGACCTTTCTCACGCGGCGGACATGATAGAATGAAAACGAGGCCCTTGTGGCAAACAAAAGACCGATCCTAACTGTCAATCACAATTAGTAGTTTAGCCAATAATTACCTGATAATTAGAGAATCAACCAATGAGGAAGTAGCTGCATGACCGTTAAATATTTGCATTTCTATGTTTTTATTTTGCATTTCTACGTTTTGACGGAGGAGGGCGGGGACTATGCGATTAGTCAACAAAGCTCTAAATTGCTGCATTTTTTGTGTGCATTACATTAGTTATAATATTGATACTTGGATATCATATTTTAAAACTTAATGTGATTTAGGAGGAAAACGAAATCTGTACATTATTTTTGCTTCTTTGCCTCATTGGCCTCGTCTTCATTCTATCATGTCCGCCGCGTGAGAAAGGTGTATAATGGGAAAAAAATTCAAAATTTGTAGATTTTCCTCATTAATCATGCAAATCAAGTCCCAATTTGCATAATTTGCACTTCATTATGTACATCTGTCTAAGCTACCTGCATACTAAAAAGAATGAAGAATAACATGATTATTCAAGTTTCAGCTTGAAATAAGCAGAACACTTTACGGCCGACATCCAACTCATTCCTTTACTTGCATTGTACAGTAGATGCACCTGTTTGTTGAGAATCATTAAGAGTACAGTTTTTATATACATGTATGTACTTCAGTCATTCATGAAAAACATAAACATTGAAATATAAAAACAAAGCAAACAAAAACAGAATAAAGGAATTTAAGGCATTTTGCTATACTGGAAAATTGTTGAATGGCTTTAAGCCGCTTTACGGAGTAACAATTCCCTGAATGAGGTGGGTTTTTTTTGTTTTTTGATTTGGGAAAAATAGAAGAGGCAAATCCGAGAACCAACAAATTAAATTGGTGTGGCCTAATTTGAAGAAATCAGTGAACGTAGGTGGGGCAACCTGAAACTCCGATTTGCATCCTTGCTTGTGGGCAACTTTCGTGCGTCCTCTGCCATGGCCAACCTGAACCGAGTGTGGTGCAGCAGAGGGATTTCTCCCCAAACCAAAATCAGGCTGTACAACAGCTTGGTCCTGCCCATCCTTACCTACGGCGGGGAGACATGGACCCTAACTGCTGCCCAGGAGCGCCGCCTTGATGCCTTTGACACCAAGTGCCAGAGGAGGATCCTGGGAATCAGGTGGTACGACCACATCTCTAACGACATCCTACGTGAGAGGTCAAACCAACCACCACTGTCGGGCAAACTTCGATCTGCCCGTCTTCGTCTCCTTGGACACCTCATCAGGGCCGAGCCACCACTGGAGTTTTCAATGTTTATGTTTTTCATGAATCCCCCCCACCCACCTGGGCGCGGCCCAGAGGGAGGCCCAGACGGACTTGGACCGACCAAGTCAACAGGGACCTGCAGGCAGTCGGCCACACCATGGCCACTGTCTGGGTGACAGCGCAGAACAGGATGGCTTGGAGTTGGAGAAGGGTTTGCCGAGGCGCCACACTCCCTTCGACTGACTTGTGGGCAAGTTGGCTCAAAAAAGTAAGTCAAACCTGCCCAAGGTGACCATCCGGGGGACCGAGCAAAAACGGTTGCGATGGACAGGTGGTCGCCATGAAGAGGATGCCACTCACAACAGCAAAAAGTCTTAGATCTGACAACTGAAGATGAAAACGGAACGGCGTGATTTCGTCGCACCGCGCTACACCGCCGAGCTCAAGACAACATCGAAAGGTAAGTCAGTGCAGCAGAATGCACAGCGTCAGCGATTATAAGCAAGCAGCACCCAATAAAGGACATAAAGGTTTGTGAGATTCATGGAAAGAAAAACAAAATAAGAATATTAATTTTCATCAATAACGAGAGTACTCTAAATGTTCATACACAGAAGCGTCGTGTTTTACAAAGGTCAGTGTTATGCCAATCCTGGCCGAAACCAAGATGGCGTTGGGAACCAAGGAACAACATGTCTCGCCCAATGTTTTGCCCAACGCGAAGTCATTTTTCGGCGGAATTTAGTAAGACAGACACATTTTTGTTGAAAATACAAGAAATAGATAGTAATTTCTGAGAAATCTGACTTTTTGACGCTATGCACTATGTAATCGTTTTGCAAATTGAGTTTAAACCGAACCGAGCTTGCAGTAAACTATAAGATTACAATGGGCAACATCGAAATTTAGTATTCACAAACATTTGTTGTTCAATGTTTATAGTGTGAACATTTTATCAAAAGCACTTCATGAAGGAATCAATGCTTTTCCATATATTTTTGTCCGTCAAGGTCGCCTTGGGCAGGCAGCTTAATGCTTGTGCCTATGGGGAAAATTTTCATGACCGAGAAAAAGCGGTCGCCATGGCCAGGTGGTCACTGTATAGTCAAACCTGCCAAGGCAACCATCATCACAATCATTGATTCATCCATTAAGTGTTTTGATAAAACAATGAGTCTGTAAACATTGTAAATAAAAAGGTTTGTGAATTATACTAATTATAAATAAAACAAAATACTTATCGATGTTGTGCCCATCGCAATCTTAAGCTGTATTCGTAATGTTACCGCAAGCTTCTGGTTTGGCTTGAACATGGTGCAAAGCGTTAAAAAGTCAGATTTTACAGAAATTACTATCAGTTACTTTACGAAACATTTGTCTGTGTCTTACTACATAACGTTGGTTAACATAAAATCACAATTTTTTCCGATAATGGTTGATTGAATTCAATCTGGCAGAACAATAATCCATCCTTTTTTTCTGTTATTCTGTCAGTATCATGTATTACCTTTGCACTAATGCTATTATGTTAGATTTTCTCTCTCTAGTCGTGCTGACACCATAATATTTCAACTTAAAACTACCGTCCGCCGCACGCAGAATGACAGTGCACTTGGACAGGTGCGAACATTATTCCGGGAGAGAAGATTCGTCATTAATATATGCCGCTAATTAGCTTTTATACAGCAGCTGTTGTGCCCATCTTGACTTGAAGAGAGTGCCAAGGTCATATAAACGTGACCAAAGAAAAATAAATACACGACAAAACGGTCGTACCGCACACATCAGGCCTTCGGTAACATCCCGTTTGTTGAGTTGGTAGAACGTCACTCAAAGTCGACATCCACCGTCATGGAAACGTGTACATTTAGACAAAAAAGTGTTCCTCACAAACCTTTGTCGTCTGCTTGACAACAGGATTCTGGGTAATAATATGGCGGCGGGAAAATACAAGTGCCGTAGGTTGTAGCAACAAAGAGGAGTTTTGATGATTGATCACACTTAGAATCCAAAACAAAACTTCCGTCACAGCGTGCAGCTCAGCACGTCCTGACGTGCTGACTCTGGTTTAGGTATAGGACCGGACCTGAATCTGTACCTAAAGTACTTGTTCAGAAAATGGTAGTTTTTCAATAAGTACAAAAGCATGTTTGAACTGGAAACAACATAACATTTAATTGTGCTACCTGGTATTATTTTTATGAAAACACAGATGAAAATTTGACTCCAGCCTTGCAAATGTGTTTTTAGTGCACTACCATGGTAATTTCATAGTAATTTTATCTGTCAAAGTGGCCATCCCCTGAGTCAGGCTTGACCTGATTAGTACAGGTCCAGTACATGGTCCACCAGGGTTCAGGTATTTTGGACCTGTACCTAATTGATTGTACCCGGTACTGTATCGGTACAGTGTACCAGTGCACAGCTCTAATCCAGGCCTTCTCGAGTTATGCTGGTCTTCTACATACATACACACATACAAACGCTTCCGAAAACATAACCTTCTTGGCAAAGGTAAATATCAGGTTATCAATACGTACCTCCTTTCCCTTTTACCACCAGGTTCCTGGCTTGATGTACTAAGGGGAAAAAAGATTGCCATAATTACAGCTGGATCATCCACAATGTTTGATGGAATATTGAATATGATTACTAGTACAGTATCTAGTCTATATTTCTATAGTACATGTATCACCAAGCCAACATCTCGCACATTCTGACAGGCGCTCCGTACGAACTTCGCAAATTCCGTATTTTCCTAAACTCCGTCCTTCATAAAAAATCAAAAGATCGTAAAATATGATTGTTCAGCTATTTTCTGACCGAGTATAGTCAACTGTTTGTGTCTTATATCAATGTGGAGACCGTAAAAAAACAGTCCTTCGGGGTGCCCCATATGGCGGCCTTCACAGTGTGTTTCCTGGCTTGTTGGGGCCCCAAATGGAGTATACCGGTATACCTATACGGGTACGGGTTTTCTACCGGTATACCTATACAGGGTTTTCCCCTTACCCATTAAGCAACGACGTAAAAGCAAAACGCCCGAAATCTGGCTTATTTGCATATTATATGCAAATGAGCCAGCGTACATGTAGAATGTTAAGAAATACCCGAATCGACCGCCGCGGTCAGAGATCAAGCATCACAGGGAAATTTCAACTGTGAATAAACTTCAGAACTTCGCACATTGGATTGCATGTTCAGTGGTTCGTTGGAATGTTGAACAAAATGGCGGACAAATCAAGCGTGTTAGCGGCGGTGGGAATTGCACATATTTCAAGACGTTTGCATGACAATACAGTCGTATTCAAACGTGATGAATATTGCTGTGCAGTGTAATAAGGTAGATTGAACTTATGATGTAGAAAAATAACCAAAAACAGTGAATTTTGTTTTATGTTCCGATCACAATATGTCCCTTTAATCCCTTCAGAATGTATTTCACCAACTCAGATGAATTTTCATGCTAATAATAATTAATAAAACAAAGAGTATCATTTTTAGTGACTCTAAGAATATGCTGTATACTACTAGTAGACTAAGTGTACAATTACAGGGGTGCCTAAGTATTTATACAATCCTTACGGAATACACAAATTTTACAGAATTCATACAATCCACTAAGGCCCAATTTACACTTGTTCTGTGAAACTGTATTACTACACATGGTAGTCTACTACGTACTGTAGTAGACTACAGATTCGCGTCCACTTTACATTTGATGACAGGAAGCCTAGCAGGACACCTGCTGTACATGTTCCTGATTGCCATGAAACTGTAGTGACCTATTATGACCTTTGAAAAATTTCGGGAGGGAATTTCAGCACGGTTTTTAACTCACCCCAACCAATCGAATGTGGACAATCCTCCAGAATTGGTACATTCTTCCAGGAAGGCGGACATTCCTCCACTTTCAACCGGACATTTCTCTAGGAAGGCGGACGGTCCTCTAGTTGTAAGCGGACAATCCTCCGGAATTGGCACATTTCTCTGGGAAAGGGGACATTTCGCGGACACCCCCACCGGCCTGTGGAATCGGCGGTGAACCCGACAAATCGTTTCCTAGTTCAGCTAAATCACAACATCTGGACTTCTGAACCGTGCAGTGAGATGGCAAATACTATCAGCTCGGAAGGCAAGTATAGTATTTGATTGAAAACTGAGGCATGTTGGAAATGAAAGCGCCCGCGCGGCGGACGATCGCTTCTGTACAAGGTTTTAATGGCGGCCTGTTGCACGCCCGGCAAACAAAACAAAGTTTTATCCTGAATATCAGAGTGATTGTCAAGATATAAGGCTCTACTGCCTAGCACACGTGTATGTTTATACCAAGATGTTAGACATAGTTATCTGATATTTCTTGTCAAAAGACCGCGCTGTACACGAAATGTCAAATAACACCGCCACATATATGTACGCGGCAGGAGATGGGAGCCTTGTCTCGACAAGCATACGGGCGGAAGCTGTGTCTCAACAAGCACACGGACATGTAGTCGCGTTGTACAAGAAATACCCTATATCGACGACTAGAATTGTGACAAAATCTTCTCATAGATACATGTGCTAGGCAGTGGACACTTCATATCTTGACAATCACTCAGTATTCACGATAAAACTTTGTTTTGTTTGCCGGGCGTGCAACAGGCCGCCATTAAAACCTTGTACAGAAGCGATCGTCCGCCGCGCGGGCGCTTTCATTTCCAACATGCCTCAGTTTTCAATCAAATACTACACTTGCCTTCCGAGCTGATAGTATTTGCCATCTCACTGCACGGTTCAGAAGTCCAGATGTTGTGATTTAGCTGAACTAGGAAACGATTTGTCGGGTTCACCGCCGATTCCACAGGCCGGTGGGGGTGTCCGCGAAATGTCCCCTTTCCCAGAGAAATGTGCCAATTCCGGAGGAATGTCCGCTTACAACTAGAGGACCGTCCGCCTTCCTAGAGGAATGTCTGCATGAAAGTGGAGGAATGTCCGCTTTCCTGGAGGAATGTACCAATTCTGGAGGAATGTCCACATTCGATTGGTCGGGGTGTAATTGTGAAAAGCTAGGGGTTTTATCTAATGCCTAATACCAAGAAAAAGGGCCTGCAGCTGACAGCTCGGTTTTACTGTGAAAACTAGAGAATGACCGCAGATGACCCGAAATGGAATACGCGATCAGTTCGAATTATGTCAGATCAAACATGGTTGTTGCCTTCGAAGTGTGGTCTACTACCTCTGTACTACAGTTTCGCTTTACACCCGGTTCGAAGTCTCGCAAAACCTCTGCCGAATTGTGTAGTACTACAGCCTCCAAGGGTGTAGTAGACTTTCTGTAGCAGACTACAGTAGTTTTCTTTTTACACCCGAAATAAAATCGGTACTAGTAGTCTAATACAGGTCGCACGGTCCTTACGGAATTCATACAATCCATTACTAAGAAACGTATGAATATGATCCTTATGGAATTCATCCTAGTTTTACAGAATACATACGATGATGATCCTTACTAATTTGTTTGGCCGGCGCCTGGCTAACATTGATTCTAAGTCTCGCATGAGATTTAACATATGAGTGTGATGACTTAACAAATAGCATGTAGCTTGTTACTGTCTCATTCCTGTATAACTCCGAGTGGGTACCCTTAAAGAATCCGTACCCCAAAAAATGAACGGATGCATGAACGTGTGCGTATATCGGTGGGAAATTCCCTTTTAGCCAGCCTGACTAATCTCAATCTCAAGAAATTAGCAGGTAAAGTTCGGCAGCCACGCGCGAGGTCGGACGTGCACATCCCGACATTGTAGGTGATGTGGTCGCACGCTCTTTAGCTGGAAAGTGCCTTTTTGGGTGTGTAGCTAAGTGCAGTTTGTAATTACTATAAAAAGAGATGTAACGGGGGATGCCTAACATTGCACGTTTTTTTACGCGCTCGAACTCACGGCGCTCCATTGCTGGTTGCCAGAGAGTGGTCAGGTTTTGATGAACGAATTTTGAACACATTCATCTAAAGAACATACTTGGATAAGAAATGTATTCAGACTGTTCATGAGCCCTTCACGCTCCGAGTTACAAGCGGCAAACGCTGTGAGACATTTTCGCGAATGTACGTTCTGATTTAGTGCTACGCTTGATAGTGTGCCTAACTTGGCACGCTTTTATAACATTGCTCTCTTTTGAAGTTGATGATGGAGTTAAGAAAATGTAAATGAGGCTTGCAGTCTACTATATTCTAGCTTTCTTTTGACCGGAAAATTTTGACTGTGTGCACTTCTCACGTCATGTACATGTGAGAAGGGCTATGTCTAGCGCATCCCAGCTCATGTTTTCACGGGAAATAGGCTACTACGCACTGTGTGCGTAGCCTGATGTACGTATTGCGTGTGGCCCGACTGACAAAATAATTACCAAAAAACGACACCGCTTACATCAACAATATTCGGTGTACTTATTGCCTAATGTCTTCGCCATCTCTGTATTCAGACAGTTTCCTTTTCATAGACGGTACCAATCACATGTTAGAGTGTAACAAATTTCTGAACCTCCCTGTGCGTTAAATCGCCCCGCCACCATCACGGCGAGGAAAAAAGGTGGGAAAACAATGTCGCCAGACGACACCGATGTTTACGTTGTTTTTCTTTGGTCGGTTTTCTACTCAACAAACACTTAAAGACCCAACTTTTTAGTGTTTTATGAAGTTATATTTCTTATGTGAATGATAGTTGTGTATCAGCTTGGCACAGGTCGTATATTTAGGCGCCGGGACGTCTAGCTACGCAGTGACCCTCTACTCAGTGTACTCAGCGCTACCAGCATTATTGTCAAAATACTATTTTGTGTCAGTACTGTAAGTCTACTTAGATCCGCGGGGCCTAAAATCCGCGGTTTCGGGCAAATGGAGAATCCGCGGTGGTTCTAAATTCGCGCTGGGCGATGAGTAGAAAAAAATAACTGAATACTGCCATCAGAAAATGTTTGGTTAATTTTTAAAAATCAAAAATGTTACGAAGGTCGCCACAAAACTGCTTCAAAATCGTCAGAAAATGCGGTCTACGCCGAAACTGTGACGGGAAATTCCCGCCTTGTGATCACGTGAAATCTTGCAGTCAACCAATCAGAGCAAAGTTTTTCTGACTCAAACCAATCAGCGCTTAGAACAGGCGGTAAACAAGAGTAAACAAAGATGGCGGCCCAGTCAGGCCCTTGCCGCTAGCGCGCTGTATTTTGAAGTAAAATCACGGCGTAAACACGACTCATCTACCCTACCTAAGCAGAATTTCCACGGGAAGAAAATTAAAGGGATAGATTCTCCACCGAATACGACCACAAATGGCTGCAAATCACAGCGTAGGGACTCAAATGCTCGGGCGAAAATCTTTTTTTTTCTTTACGTATTTTTGCTGGCTTTCTTGAAAAACAGGTTTTTAATGAGATCAACATATGCAAAGGCACCGATATCGATGGTTTGCAAGCATAACAATAGCAAGAAACAAAAGAGCGTGATTGTACGCCGGTAAACGGCGTCCCCACGCCCGTAACAACAATGCAAAGCCAAAATTGTGGCGTGTATCTCCATAGTTATTTTCTGATTTCTCGGTAAATTACTCTATGCGTGTAGCGGTCGGGAGTAGCGACGCCGCTCGGCCAAACTCCTGCGAATCATATGTAATATCACTTGTTAACTCGTACGTACTGTGTAAAAGCTTGTCATGTTTTACACAATCGCGTGCATTGTTTATGTGTCGCTTTTCCCTGAAGTCGAGCTCACTCGTATATGTGGGGAGGGGGGCAAAAGTACGATAAACATATCCGCGGGGAAATTGATTCGCGGCGCAGAGGTCGCCGCGGATCCCGCGGATCTAATTATACCGCGGATCTAAGTAGACTTACAGTATATGTACAAATATGTTTTGAATGCAAATGACAGCTATGTGCATGAACTTCATTTATTAACCTTCCTTATCAGCATAGTCAGTGGTCACAAACACAGTGTACTTATGCAAAATAAGGTCAGTAACAAATCTGTGCTATGTTAGGGCGCGTGCGATGTTAGGGCGCCCCCCGTTAGTGTAGTCAAGGAGGTTTAATCAAGAGGAGAGAGCACGCTGTAAACGTCCCGCTGTGCCTTTTGTTTTCACCCGCGAGAGCCGGCTGCGATCCTTTGTTTACCAGCCGGCGCGGCGCCCCTTTGATGCCCTATGCGCTTCCCCGCACTTCCCGCGGTTTTCAATGCAAATGAGGGTAGTCATGACGTCACAGCCTCCGAATTCCCCCGACCTCGTCACGAAGCCCGGCCGAGAAGAAGCGATGAGTTTCAGATTTCCGACGATTGCCATATTTGGAACACTCGGCAGACCTGCGACAATGTCATCTTCGGATTGTTGACAACATGGCCGACATCTAGACCTTTTCGGCTTCGCTGTGCGACAAACATGGGTAAATTACAGCCACTTTTCTGAGTGGATGTCCGTTTTCTTGGGATAGAATTATGAATTTTTAGATGTATTTTTAGGTGGCTATGACAGGAATGTGAAGTTTTTCTTCGCTTAGCTGATATTTTGTCCTAACAGTTGACGGAGTGCTCGTCAAAATGGCGTGTTTTCTGATGTTCATAGCATCGCAGTATTTTTTCGTAGCATGGTATTTTTCATAGCGTGGTAGTATTTTTCGTAACGTACTATTCAATGATGTATCAGTCTTTTAGAAAAGAGTGACTTTTTGCATGGCAAGCATGACGTTTTTTTTTTTGTATTTGTGAATTTGATTAAACCTCCTAGTTTCGACCTACTGACTGAAATTCGTCATCGTTGTGTCAAGTTCTTCCCTGTTATCTATATCTTTATTGTATGGATATTGCCAGCTAACTACTGACGATAGATTCAAATCCATTGACCTCCAGATTTAGGTCAACTCGTGTATTGACCGCGATAACAAAGGGAAGACGCCCGCACGCCAGCGTAGGGCTCATGCTTTGATACCTAGGTGTCAATTATTTTGTTCACACCAAGGACGCTCATAGGAACAAAGGGAAGTGTTTCTGTGCTCTCTCCTCTTGATTAAACCTCCTTGGTGTAGTGAATCTGTTGGCAATTTCTTTACATGATCTAGGGTAAATGTTCTCAATATAATATGAATAACATTGGTGCATTTTCTATAGCTTCATTACGAACGCGCCCATGTTAAACACGTAACGGTATTATAACATGTAAGCCTATGGGGCGAAAAAAATCATGAAATTATGAGTCAATGAGACCTTACAAAACTGGCGTATTATGCCTATAGGCGGTTACTAGTGTATGCGAAACAAACAAACAGTTGAAGATATGTTGACTATAACGTTAACTGTTGCTTGACATAAATGAATTTCAGGCCAAGACATTTTGATGACCAAGCAGATGTAGACAAAGAGACAGAGAGGGAAGAACTAAAGGTGAACACACGGGAGGTTCTCCTGCCATCAAATTCTTCCACCCGAGCATCTGCTTGGAGATTTATAGAATGTAACGTGACACGTTGTATGAAACAATTTAACCTCCTTGAACAGACTTACCAGTGACCTTGACGTGTGTGGGGGTCCACCCTGCCGTCCCACTCATGTTTCTGTTGTTTTTCCCGCTTTCCTCTTGTTTACAAACCCGTTAGTTCGACATAACGGGACCTACTCTTCACCAGCAAAACCAAAACAAAGGCACCCGGCGCCGCTCCTGCCATATCTATCTCATCTTCAGCACAACTCATCGATGTGTCGAGAGAACGCACGTGTCCTGCTGCGACTGAGCGTCTGTTCTTCCGTCTTTCCTCCTGTGGGACGACAATAATGGTATAAATATTGTCCCTATGCCGGACACACACTGACACAGTAACAAATCCAGTCCTGCCTTTTTTCTTCCGGATATAAGTTTTACAAGGGATGACGGGACGGTGAGGTCGTGACCTGGCGCCAAATTTGAAATGAAACGCACGACGGAGTGGGGGGGGGGCGGTAACAGGAGTGCATCCATATGTACGAAAGCCCAGTGGTACAATCGGTGTGTGAGTAGCGAACAGGCAGCGCGAGCATCGCGACACTGGCAGGCAGCGCGAGCGTCGTGACAACAGGCAGCGCGGCAGCGCGAGCGTCGCGACAACAGGCAGCGCGAGCGTCGCGACAACAGCGGCAGCGCGAGCGTCGCGACAACAGCGGCAGCGCGAGCATCGCGACAACAGGCAGCGCGAGCATCGCGACAACAGGCAGCGCGACAACAGGCAGTGCAGCGCGACAACGAGCCGTGCGGGAAAAGAAACTCAGAAAGGGTTGCGAAGTTTGACGATTAGGGACTGTACGATAATTAGCCGGGGGGGTGTCCTGTTGCATGGGGCCGGGGGATAAGCTCTCAACGCCGATTCTTTCACTGAATGCAAAGTAGCCAATGCATTAACTCCGGTCTACTGGCACGCGAGGGACAGGAAGGAATATCTCACTCTGTGTCCGTGCGTACTCGAAATTCCGAGCGGGCTTGTAATGTTCAGCGATAGACAAATGTGACACTTACAAAACTAACATTTATTGCTCATCTGATCAGAAAGTGCATTGCACTTTCTGATCAACCAGTGAGGAACCAGTGACCTCGGAACCAGTGACTTTCTGAGAAACCAGTGACCTCGGTACTTTTGCGTAACGCTATATCTTAACATGAAAGTTCATCTGTGTTGGTAGAATTCATTATGAACTAAGGAATAAAACTTTACGTCCAACACAAGAGTAAGTCTACGAAAGCCACGCCTTCAGCACTGGTATTCAAGTGCTGAATCAACGGGCAAATCGGCCTTAGCACTGGTTCTCCAGTGCTGAAGAAAGTTCAGCACTGGTTTTCCAGTGCTGAAGAAAGTTCAGCACTCGTTTTCCAGTGCTGAAGAAAGTTCAGCACTCGTTTTCCAGTGCTGAGTGGAGTTCAGCACTCGTTTTCCAGTGCTGAATGGCTTTGTTCCAGTGCTGAAACTTGTCTCAGCACTCGTTTTCCAGTGCTGAGTGGAGTTCAGCACTCGATACCAGTGGCAGTGCTGAAATAGCAACGGAGCGGCGGTGGGTCATGTCATGGGTCATTCAGCACTGGGTAACCAGTGCTGAAACTGCCGTCAGCACTGGAACCGAGCGCTGATGTACAAAAGCCACGCCTTCAGCACTGGATTTACCAGTGCTTAGGGACAAGTCCAAGGAGTGGACGCAGTCTCTGGTCATCCCCATGCCTAAGAAGGGAAACCTGCGCCAATGCCAGAACTACAGAACCATCAGTCTGATAAGTCATCCAAGCAAGATTCTACTCAGAGTGACCCTGAAGAGGCTTAAGACAAAGGCAGAAGAACTCCTAGCAGAAAAACAAGCCGGCTTCAGGCCTGGTCGAAGCACAACAGAGCAAATCTTCAACTGTCGGCTCATAATTGAGAAACACCTGCAACACCAACGGGACCTGTTTCACAATTTCATAGACTTTAAGAAGGCTTTCGACAGAGTGTGGCATGATGGTTTATGGTGGGTTCTGAGAGGTTTCGGTGTCGAGGAGGGCCTAATACAGACCATTGAAGCCTTGTACGAGAAAGCCTCCAGCGCAGTATTCCTGAACAACAGAGTGGGGGAATTCTTCAGGACGACAGTTGGGGTGCACCAGGGATGCCTGATATCCCCAGTTCTGTTCAACCTTTATCTGGAGAAGATCATCCAGGACACACTGCAAGATCATCACACCTCCATCTCCATTGGTGGCAGACGGATCTGCAACCTCCGTTTTGCAGATGATATTGACCTCCTGGCTGGCACCAACACCGAACTTCAGGACCTTACAGACAAGCTGACACAGAGCACTGGGTCGTTTGGCATGGAAGTCAGTACTGAGAAGAGCAAGGTCATGGTCTACAGTAAGGACGAGACACAAGCGGTCATCTTCATGAACGGGCAACAACTGGAAGGGGTGGACTCATTCACATACAAAGGTACCAGCCGGACTGAAGTACTGAAGTACTGAAAAGCAATGGCTCGGCTAGACAAGATCTGGAAAGCCAGTAACATCAGTTTTCATGCTAAGCACAAGCTCTACAAAGCCCTGGTTGTGTCAGTCCTGCTGTACGGCTGCGAGACTTGGACGTTGCTGGCAGAAACAGAGCGGAAAATCCAGGCCTTTGAAATGAAGTGTATGCGCAGACTGCTACACATCACATACCATGAACACAAGACCAATGAGTATGTGCGGCAAGTTGTACGCAACATCGTTGGCCCAAAGGAACCACTGCTAGCAACGGTCAAGAGACGTAAGCTTCAGTGGTTCGGCCACGTGACACGCCACGACAACCTGGCCAAGACCCATACTGCAGGGCACCCTGGAAGGAGGTCGCCGTAGGGGACGACAGAGGAAATCCTGGCAGGATAACATCGCGTCCCTTAGCCTGTCTGAAAGGCTGGCTGCTGCAAGAAACAGACGAGCCTGGAGACAGATCTCCATCTTCACTGCTACCTTGTCCCCCCAACGACCCGGAGGTCAAGGGACTAGGTAGGTAGGTAGGTAGGTAGGGAAAAGGGAGCACTGGAAAACGAGTGCTGAACAAACCTCAGCACTGGAAAACGAGTGCTTAGGTGTTTTCAGCACTGGAACTTTATTCTTAACATACTGAAGTGCTGAGAGCAGTGTAAGAAATGCGTCAGGATAACTTAGTAAACTTTCTTTACTTTTGTGATTCATTGAAAACAAACAATGACCACGTTTATGATGAATGTTAG
This sequence comes from Branchiostoma lanceolatum, assembly GCF_035083965.1. Classification (NCBI taxonomy): domain Eukaryota; kingdom Metazoa; phylum Chordata; class Leptocardii; order Amphioxiformes; family Branchiostomatidae; genus Branchiostoma; species Branchiostoma lanceolatum. The sequence continues at coordinate 1,177,752 of NC_089737.1, forward strand.
ACACCCAGGTAGTATATAAATATACGCCAAAAATAATTCCTCAAATGGATGAGATTGAAACTCTTCTCCAGTTCCTTGAGTACTCTAATAATCTTTGTTGATAACAAGTTTATTTCAAGCAAACCACAACTTTGTCATTTTGTTCATTGTGTAATTGTAAGGTAGATATAGGTATGGGGAACAACTAAACAACTTTCTTTCTTTTGAAGATAGTATTGGTTCGTTTGTTCAGTAGCTCAACATTTTGAAATTCAACAAGGAAGTAAAATCTATAATTGCCGGTAGGCAAATGAGATCCTTGGAGTCTGTAAATTGCCCCAAAACTAAGTTTGTAGTGCGTTCAATATGTCAGCACTCGGTTTCCAGTGCTAGCTTCGAATTTTCCAGTGCTGAACTCCACTCATCACTGGTTTTCCAGTGCTGAACTCAACTCAGCACTGATTTTCCTGTGCTGACGAAAGTTCAGCACTGGTTTTCCAGTGCTGAAGCCACTTTCAGCACTGGAAACGAGTGCTGAAAAAGGAGGGCGTGGTTTTCGTAGTTTTGCAACACAAGAATGGACTTACCCAAATTTTCGGCTGACTCTGTGACCTCAGTTCACGTCTACTCCTGGAACGTGACGTCAGAGACACGTGACCGTAGTAGCGGGTCATACCAGATAACTCAGTGTGTCGCCCCCCGTCTCTGTTCAAGACAGGTCTGTGGGCTCTAATTTAGATAAGAGTTTACCAGTGTGCCAAAGAATTTGTAAATACTGTACGCCCAAGGCGGTGGAAGACGAAACACATTTCATTTCCAAGTGTATATTTAACAGTGACGAAAGAACCGAATTATTTAAACAAGTTTTCACGAAATATCCCTACTTTTGCACATTCACGGATGAACAAAAAGCTACCTTTCTCTTGAAATCACAGAACCCACAAATGCTAGAAAAAGTGGGACTTTTCGTCTTCCACTGCTTCCAAAAAAGAAGTCAAACCCAGCTAATTTAGATATAGCCAACAATTGTATATAGTACCAGTAACCTATTGTTACAGCAAAGTCAGACACAGTTTACTGACGCATGTATGTTTTTCCTATGTTTTTATCATGTATTTGCAATTAGCCCACGGGCATGAACTTGCAATAAACTTCTATTATCTAATTTAGATCGCCTAATTTACTCCTCTTGCGAAGAAATCCGGTTCCGAATCAAGGATTTTGACCCCTTCTAAAGATACGGAGTGCCCCGGAGACTCAAAATGAATATGTTGCGAGACCTCTGAGTTAACAGTGCTGGGGCGTTCCTGGAATCTTGTTTTTAGAGCACGTTCTGTCTCCCCTATGTAGGTCTCTTTCCAAGAGGAGTAAGACGATGTTTCGTCCTCACTACATAATACATCTATATAAACAAACGGAACACTGTCAAATCAGACGTTACACTTGTCCGTAAACGTAACGGTATAATTTATAATGACATTAAAGGTATAACCGGACGGTACATCGTCAAAACCAAAGGAACAAAACACTACCAAACTGTATATATTGAAGTATTTTGAGCAGAAGCCATCCCGACTGGGTATTGTACTCCGAGGTGTGAAAGGATTAACGACACGGGCCTCTCAAAAGTGCAGCGGAGTTATAGGGCGTATTCAGTCACGTGACCCGCCCCCTCGCAACGAGCACTGTCGGCCATGTTGGTGCTCACTTGATAGTGGAGCCCTATGGAACTCTCCATCGAAATGGCAGATGTTTTCTACGCCATTCACAATTTCCCTTCAAAACGTTTTGTCTCATAAACATGGTGTTTTGCCTCGTGGTTAGATGTTGGATTGGGACTGATAAAGCACACACTGATCGGGTAACAGTAAGATTGGTTTTGCGTTTCTAGTGTAAGTGCGGGCTTGGTGCGGGAACATACGAAGGGACTAACGACTGAAGCAAAAGTGGATTTCTGACATACGAACAGCGGATCTAAATAGTTGAGTTAGAGAATCAACGTGTGTGTATGGAAACCTTTTGTATCTGGTCGAAAAGCAAATTACAGGCCCGTTGTGTAACACAGTCGCGGCACCGTGTAGTCGTTGCTTGAGACACGTTCGTAAACTGGGGGTCTTTCAACGTCGAACTTTCCCGATCATAACATACTCCCTGTCAACAATTTTTTTCACGACACTCAAGACATTGTACTACGTGGTTGCAGGCCTTGGAACACTTTTATGCTGTGAACTGATTTTATGCGTACTCTGTAAACAGTTTAGCGGCCATATTTGTAGGCTTCTGGGGAAACCTTTCCTCGGTCGTCGATAATGGGTCATTTCCAGTAGGTGAAATCGGATTTTTGTAGCGAAAAGGATGTGAGGCTGGAGACTCTTTGTATATAAGAAAACAGCGATCAGACGACTTCGCATTCCTTGGAAATTTAGAGACCGTCGGACACCGAAAAACTTCGCTGCAGGGTGAGCACCAACATGGCCGCCCACGGAGGGCAGGGGTGATGACGTCACGTGAATACGCCCTATAAAAACCTAATCTCCAAGCAGATTTACACGGGGCGCGAAAATCGTATATGCATGCTAGCCAGAGAAGCTCCAGTATCTGGCTGACTGGAGCTTCTCTACCCTGGGAGTCCAGACACCGTAATCGGCGCGCCACCGAGCACCGCACGCACTCCCAAGCTTTCCCGGCCCACCCTCCCGCTGCCCCCCGAAGACCGACCCCGCCCCAATCTCCGCTGTAAACCCAAGCTCCGCTAGCCGGTATACGATTACGGTGTCTGGACTCCCAGGGTTTAGCCTGGAATCCATACCCTCGGTGCCTCCCCGATATCTCTACGGCACTGTGAGTGACCCTCACCCGCCCAGACAGCTTAGTCCGCTCGGGGTGTTGTTTACGGCCTTGGATTAATTAGCTTGGCACCTAGGGTATGGTCGGATATAATAGAAAATCCTCTCGATTTATGGCCCTCCCAGCGCCGGGTGTCTCGCGGTCTGACAGCGCGATTGGACATGGGCGCTGCCCACGGCGGCGAATCAGGATCTGTTTGTGTAGGATAATTGGCTAGCGGAACATGTCAGTTGATTAAACCTCCTTGGTTGCATCATGTACTCAGTAGCAATGTGCTCTTTTGTGTTCACCAGGGATCAATCTATACCTTATTTAGAAGCACAAGTAAATACCAAAGGTTGTTGTTCCCAATTCTCCAATCCATACAAACTGAAATATCGTGATAATCAAGATCTTGCTCGGCCGCCCGAAAATCTCTCGGGTATTGTTGTTGTACTGCCTGGGTCACGTTTCTGATAGCGACATGTTGAAGATGACTGTAAACAGCTGTCCTTTCACGCTAATTTCCAGAGTGACAGCCATGAGATCAGAGGGGCATTGGGGACCCAGTATAGCTCAGATTTTAAGCTAGTTTAGCAACAAGAGAGCCTTAGAAACAATGTTTTCTGCAGCCTTGTGGTAGGCCCGTGCGTCACTCGTCTTAGATGGCGGCCATTTTAGATATGGTAATGAGTAGAGGGACCGAACAGCGGAAAACGCGCGCCAACCTGGCGCGCCAATCATAGCTCAGCGGAATAATTAGATCAGTCTGCTCTGTTCCCATTGGGCGCATCAGATTGATGCGCCTGGAATCAGGCCCGTATTGACACCCTGCCAGTCTCTAGGGGCGGCGGAAAAGTAGGAAGGCAGCGGAAGTGGGGTGTAGCGGAAGTAGGATGGCAGCCAGAGGTAGAAAGGCCATCAGAAACTGACTGGCCCGGTAAAACACCACTAAGCCGACCCTAGAGACTGGGACCAGGCTACCCAGGGTTGAGCTTCTCTGGCTAGCATATACGATTTTCGCGCCCCGTGTAGATCTGCTTGGAGATTAGCGTGGTCATAGCTGAGTGAGGAACAAAGCGCATTGTACAGTAACACGCGTCGGCAAGGACCATCCTGATGAAGACAGACAGTTCTGTTGCCATGGCAACTGTCGAGACATGCCGTGTGACCATCCAGCTTGCTCGATCTTTTTTTACGTCAAAAACCATTTTATAATAATAGTCTTTATTGCATATTCCTGCCCAGAAGGGCTAAATGCACAGAAGACCACATGTGGCCTGTAAGAAACATAATGCAAAACATAAGTTGATAAAATTCTACACTAACATATAACACTGATTGAAATGCTTTTCGCTTCCAGAATCGAGAAGCTAATTGCTATAAGTCAGATCAAAGTAAAACAATAACACATGGTTGTAATACAATGCTAAACTTTCTTCCAACACTAAGGTATTCACGGATCGAATTTTCGACGACCACTGTCGCCTTCTTCAGGATCAATAATGACCAATCACTGCCGAACGTAAACTCGCGAGAGTTACGGACACGTGACTTTATTGACACGTGTCGTTGCGGATACGCGACGTCACCAATTGGTCAAACGTGCCAGGAAGTTTATAACGCCCACTGTCTCTGTTGAGTGACGGCTGGAGTGCCCTGATGTATATGGCCTCCTTTATATACGGCCGCGTGGCGCGTTGGATACACCCGATCCCTCGATCTCGGAAGTTAAGCAACGCGCGGTCCGGACAGTGCTTGGATGGGAGACCAACCAAGGACGTCCGGATTGCTGTAGCCTCACGAAGCTTTCCACGAAATCGTCTTCCGGGAGGGACGTAAAACGGGGGTCCCGTGCTCGAGGAGGTGCCTCGAACACGTTAAACAGCCTCATTACCCTACACATTGGGTACCTGCCTGTGGCACTGGCTGCAAATACACCTGATATTATTATTATTATTATTATTATACCTCTCATAAAGTAGTCCTGCTCAGTGTCCAGTATTCTGACTTTGTCCAGCGAGACGGTATGGCCCGGAGATTCAATGTGGATGTGTTGAGAGACTTCAGACGAATGCGAGCTCGGGCGTTTGTGTTCAAGGAATCTAGTTCTCAATGAGCGTTCTGTCTCGCCGATGTAGAATTATTCGCAAGTCCCTTGTCTAGTGGTTCCCTGACACGGAATGTGGTATGCTACGCCGCACTTCTCTTCTCTTGGGGTTTTGTCCTTCGGCGCCACGAGAAGCTGTCGCAGTGTGTTAGTAGATGTGCAGTTGGGTGTCCTAGGATTACATCAGGCCCGGGTACGGATTGCGCAAGTGAGCCAGCTGTAAGGAGTGGTTCAGTTTGTTTCAGTTTTTGAGTAGTTGGGCGTTTTTATCTTCGCCGTGTACTATAGTACTCGGGGAAGATTATGTTTTCGGTTGAGCCAGCTGTTTGGTGGGTCTGTATGTATGTCAAGAGCATAACTCATGAGACCTTTGATGAATCTTTATGATTTTTGGTAGGTGTGTAGTGGTTGTGCAAAGGAAGGTCAAGTTCAAAAATGGTTCACCTTGCGTTTTTCAACAGTACTGCAGCGGACTTTTAATTTTTGTGCGTTTGTATGTTGGCAAAAAAAGTGACGGAAACGTTGATGGATCTTCATGATTTTTTGCAGGTGTGTAGATGTTGTGAAAACGGAGGTCAAGTTCAAAAATGGTTCTCCTGGCATTTTCCGTCGGTACTGCAGCGGGCTTTGTGTGGATGTGTATTTCTTGTGGACAACATAACTCAAGAAGCTGTTGATGGATCTGTATGATATTTAGTGGATGGGTAGGGTTTATAGAAAGGAAGGTCAAGTTCGATAATGGGCCTTCTAGCGGGTACCTAAGGTACTGCAGCGGAGCTTCAAAATTTAGTGTCATATTTTCTGAAAGTGCCATGGTCATGATAGTTGTGTGGTAGATAGTTCATGCCACAAGAAGTAAGTTCTGTACGTTTGGGCCCCCTAGCGGCTTGTTTAGAACTGCAGTGGGTGTTTTTGTTTTGACATTTGGTCAAGTATTACTTGAAAAGGGGTAAACAGATTGTCATGAAGTTTTGTATGTAGAGAGCTCAGATGGTGCTTTACACAATCGATGTCTAATAATAGAAAACAGGAGCTAATTTGCAGAATTAGTAAGGATAACGCACGATTTTGAGTCTAAAAAGTCTTCGATCACTTCCTTTTTCACCGAGTTGCATGTTAGAAGTGCCAAGGATTACTCTGTGCCAAAGAATAATCCATCTAAACCATTCGTCTGGAGATAACAACGCTGAAGTCTCCGGCGTCCCTCGGAAGGAGTTCGGCACTAAGACAACATGGCGTCTGGAGAAGAAAGGGTGCGGCCCCTAACATCCAACAACCAAGCCCCCGCACCAGGTGGCATCCAACGAACCATCACTCCTGTCTTCCTGAAGAACAGGGAAATAGCCTGGGAAGACGAACGACCATTCACCACCAGAGAGATCTGCGGAGCTATGGAGAAAACAGCAGGGTATGGCACCTTAGAAGGAGCACAGAGGATCAGGGGATTATGGCGGATATACCCTCAAACAGAAGATGCCCGAATCGCCCTCCTGCTCCACGGCGTCACCCTGAGAGGACGTCATTATCAGCCATACAGCGACAACCCCTTCGTAGTACGAGGTACAGCTGATATACCCACCACAAGAGTGTATGTAAGCGACATACCCTTATCATTCAGCAATGATGAAATCAAAAGCTCATTTGAAAATCTAGGATGTACCTTGGTTAGCAAAATAATTGATGAAAGAGATAGGGATGAGAACAAGCGCCTAACTAGATGGAAGACAGGGCGCCGATTCTTCCACATCAACATACCGAAACAACCCCTACCACCTACTGTCAAGATGGGGCCTTTCATGGCCAAGGTCTACCATAAGGAACAGCGAGACGCTCAGAGAAAACAGAACATACACTGCAAAAACTGTAAACAATTTGGACATTCTCTATCTGGCTGCCCAGAACCACAGCGGTGCTTCGATTGTGGTTTGGATGGTCACAAGAGGGGCGACCCGGCTTGTTTACACATCGACAGCGACAGCGACGGACTGGATACTGGGCCGCAATCTGCAACTGATGACATTTTCACAGTTCCTGGAGAGACACACACAACAGCTGAAGCATCTCCCTCACCAGCAGAGGTCATCGACGACTTTTACACCGAGTATGTCTCAGGTAAACAGCCCAGAGCCACCCCTACCGAGGCTCGCGACACCACTTCCGCATACGTCGCCATAGAAACCGAACCCGGAAGCAGTTGGTCAGAAGAATGCGGAAGCCCTGTGCCGGAGCATTCCATTCATTCAGGAGGACCTATTGACAGATTCTTAAAGAAGGTGAGATCCAGCAACGATGCAACAAAAAAGTCGAACCTGAAGAAGAAAAGACAGACAGCAGGACAGAAGCGACCGAGAAACAGCTCGCCGATGGAGACGGAAGAGCCCCAGCGGAAACAACAAAAAAGCGTCCCACCTCGACAGCAGAGTGGTACAACCTGAGGCTGGACACTGAACTTCCGGTTTGACAATGTCTGCCACACTTTGGACTGGATCGGACAGAACTATGATTTTTTGGATTATGGACCTGTTGCTCGGCTGTACAAAGCCAATACTTGCAACAAAACTGACTCTAGGCGAGTTAAGTGCTATATTAAAACGAGATAAAGGTGAGTGCTTTACGCCTCCTTGTTCTTACCAAACGGTGAAATGTACAGAGGAGGATGGTAACACAATTGTAAACATCAACATGTATCAAATTTACTATCAATATGACTTTGTGTAACCTATCTCTCATATCCCTCAATGTTCGAGGACTCCTAGAGAAAAGCAAAAGAGGTTCAATACTATCATATGTTAACAAGCAAAAAGCTGACATTATATTCCTCCAGGAAACACATTTCACCAAGGAAACTAGTCACATTTTGACTAAAGAATGGCAGGGTCCATGCTTTCAGACTTTTGGAACAAATTGTAGCAGAGGCCTTGCCATACTGATTAAGCCTTCACTCGATTTTGTTTTGCTTGATAATGATTCTCTAGATTGTGATGGTAGAACACTCCTTTTAAAATGTACTATCGGGGGTACAGATTTCTCTTTGGTAAATGTGTATGCCCCTAATAGAACCAGGGAAAGAAATGAATACTTCGCAAAAGTGTCAGAATGGTTAAATGGACACGACCCAATCAATCTTATCTGTGGTGGAGACATGAATTGTGTGCTTAATCCCCATGTGGATAAAAAAGGGGGCAGAGTGGACAATGCATTAAGATCAGTTACAGCTATGAAAAACCTTTGTTCTAAGTTGAATATGTGTGATGCCTGGAGGTCAGCAAATCCTGACATCTCACAATATACATGGAGAAACTTGGCCAAAAATGTGGCTTGTAGACTTGATTATTGGTTAATTCAAAAAAGTCTTGTGGAAAAAATAGAGAAATGTGACATTAGACCAGCAATTCTTACTGACCACCAGGCAGTCTTCCTAAGGCTCAGATTTAAAACAAATGCCAGAGGCCCGGGGATCTTTAAATTAAATGTGAGCCTTTTGGAAGATATGGATTATGTCTCAGAAGTACATGATATAATAGAACAACAGATAAACAGTAGCATCAAATCAAGTAGAGATAAGCTAGACATGTGTCTCATAAAGATTGCTGAATTCTCCAAACAGTACGGAGCTAAAAAAGCAAGAAAAAACAGAGAGAATATGGAATATCTTGAGAAAAAGCTTAGTCAGCTCATAACTGTAATAGACAGAAATCCAACCAAAGAAGATATCCTCATGTACAAGCAAGTGAAATCTGAACTTGAGAATCTCTACAAGAAAAAATCTCAGGGTGACTATATTAGATCCAGAGCTAAGTGGAGAGAAGAAGGGGAAAAACCATCAAAATATTTCCTGAATCTGGAAAAAAAACAAGGCATAGAAAATGAAATAGACTGCTTAGATATTGAGGGAAAGGAAGTACAAGAGACAACAGAAATATTGAGAGAATGTACCAATTACTACTACAAACTCTATCAGGAAGACAATGTAGATGAAGATACAATTGATCAATATCTCAAAAACATAAAGCTGACCAACACATTAGACCAATCAGATAAGGACTTTCTTGATAAAACAATCACCAAAGATGAGTGCAAAGAAGCCCTCTTTTCTATGAACTTAAACAAAAGCCCTGGATTAAATGGTATACCACCAGAGTTCCTCAGGTTCTTCTGGCCAGCTATAGGAGACCTTATCTACGAATGCATTCAAGAAACTTTAAGGGAAGGAAAGATGTCTGTATTACAAAGACGTGCAGTTATAAGACTTATACACAAAAAAAATGAGCGAAAGTATCTAGACAACTGGCGGCCAATAAGCCTCCTTAATACAGACTATAAGATCTTTGCCCTTATATTTGCAAACAGACTGAAAAAAGTAATACACAAGTTGATCGAACATGACCAAACTGCTTATATTAAAGGAAGATTTATCGGGCAGAATGTACGCCTAATACAAGACATTATAGACTACACAGAAATTAGAAACTTACCTGGAGCTATCATTTTTTTGGACTTTGCTAAAGCTTTTGACTCTATAAACAGAAAATTCATGTGGAAAGTGCTTGAAAAATTTAATTTTGGACCCCATTTCATTCACGCCATGCAATGTATGTACAGTGACATTAGTAGTAATATCATCAATCAAGGTTGGATGTCTGAATCCTTCCCCCTTAACAGAGGTATCCGTCAGGGATGTCCCATATCTGCACTTCTCTTTATCTTAGCTGTAGAAGTTATGGCAGTGAACATTAGGAATGCACAGGACATAGCTGGAATAAAAGTTAAAACTAACTCTGTTGATACTATTGAAATTAAAATCTCACAGGTAGCCGATGACACCACTTTATTTGTGTCTGACGTTACATCTATGGAAAATGCCTTTATACATATTCACAATTTTTGTAGTGTTTCTAGTCTTAAGTTAAATGTTAAAAAATGTGAAGGTCTATGGATCGGAACGTATGTAGACAGACAAGACACCCCCCTAGATATATCATGGCCGAAGCGCCCCATAAAATCCTTAGGCATATATTTCTATAACTCTTCCCTCCACCATGAGTGTGAACTTCTAAATTGGGAGAAAAAGACAGAAAGGCTGAAAAACACATTGCAAGTCTGGAGATGTAGAAACCTAACTTTGTATGGAAAAATCACTATCATTAAGTCATTAGCTCTTTCACAGATTATACACAATATGGCAATGATTGTTACCCCACCCTGGGTTGTCACATCTATAAAAAGAGAAATTTTCAAGTTTTTATGGAAAGGCAAAAAGGACAAAATCAAAAGAGATGTCATAAGCCAACCCACTGAAATGGGTGGACTTAACATGTTAAACTTAGATTACCAGAAAAACGCACTCTTATCACGTTGGATATATAGGTTGATAGTGGATGATAAATCTAGATGGAAAGCACTCCCCCTATTGTATGTTAATTCTTTTGGTCCCAATAATCTTATTTTGCAGATGAACTTTGAAAAAGAAGGCGATGGACCAAACTTCATCCATATACCCAAATTTTATAAAGAAGTCATTTTATCCTATCACAAGATTGAGAAAAGTGATGACGTAAGGCCCCAGTACTTAAAAGAACAGATAATATGGTGTAATAGAAATATTAGATCACAAGGTAAAACTTTATTCTTCCCTCAATGGATTAAAGATGGCATAATATATGTGAAAGACCTATTCCCTAGGGGAAAATTCATCTCATCAAATGAATACCCTACACTTAGCCACCGTCCCAGTACTTTAATTGAGCAAATAACCCTGTATCAAGCCCTACCCAGCACCTGGAAAACTCTTGTCAAAAAAGAACTCTACTCAGAAGACCGCCCAACACACCTTGTAGCCCCACCCCCACATCAGTTTATAGCTACAACAAAATCCTGTAAATTACTCTATTCTACACTCACTCTTAAACATGCAGTATTGCCAAGCTGTCAACAAAAATGGCAGGCATTTTTTCATTTCACTGTATCCTTTGACTGGAAAAAAATATGGACTTTGCTCTGCAAAACTGCATGTAAGGACACACAAATAGCTGAACTAAATTACAAACTACTACATCAAATATTACCGTGTGGTGAAAAATTAAACAAATGGAGAATACATGATGAAAATGGGCTAATTATAGATCCTATATGTAAACTATGTGATAGTGGTGATATTGATAATTATAGACACATGTTTGTGGAATGTAAGAGATTATCAGACCTGTGGGACACAGTTCAGCATTACATACCTTTCAGTAGCAGTAATCCTACAATAGATTTTGAAGAAGTAATACTAGGGAAAGTCAGTCAGACTCTGAACATACCGCACCTTAAAAGACGAATATTAATAATATCTATAGCTAAATGGGTCATATTCAAAACATGGATATCTCTTAGAAAGACCCAAAATCCTGCCTCACACCAAAACAATTTGCCCATTCTTTTTAAATGGGAAATGAAGAACAGAGTTACCTCTGCCTGTGAACCTCTAGCTACTTGTACCTCTTGATTACTATAGATAGCTTTTATTGTTGACTTTTGTAAACAAGGAACTGAGTTTGTTATGATATGTTATGCATGTATGAGTTACGTTTTAGCTTCTTAGCATGTTTTTTTTTGTTTGACGGCCGTTTAGTTACGCTGTTTTATGTTGTGAATGTGTAATTTACTTTAAAATGTGGAGTAAACGGGAAACAAACAACTGATATGATCAGCCTGACTTAGCACACAATGTGTAATACACTGTAAATATGTTACTATGACACAACCAGCATCTTTATGTGATATGTGGTTTAATCTTGAACCATCCTGCCAGTCTATGTACTGTAACACAATGTCATATACTCTTTGGTGCCAACATTGTAACATGTGTAATATATTATGCTGTAACATTGATGTATATTGTGAATAAAATGTGGAAAAAAAAAAAGAAAAAAAAAAAAAGAAAAAAAAAAAAGACTGCTAGCGCAGCAATTCTTTCTCTATTCATGGCTGCCAGGTACAATATGTAAAACGTGTCATCATGGCTTACTGCAATGCCATGCTTGTCTAAAATCGTTATATAGCACAGCAGAAATAATGAATGAAGACAGGGGATTGTTTAGGCACGGCGTGGATTAGCACAAACTGCAATTAGAATCTGCCAGTGGCGTGGAACATCAATTCTAGAATTTTTTTTTTCAATTTTACGTACCGTATCCATAAATTATGTGCTTTTCGCGTTGTAAATATAAAAGTAACACTCACAACCATGTCTGTACAGAATTATAGTGAAGAAAATTAAAGAAGTTGTCTTGTGTCAAATGAAAAAAAAAAAAAAAAAAGGATAATTGTAAATCCATTGCATTCCATAATGGGTCATGTGACAGCGTTCCCGAAACAGGCCAGCAGAAGGCCTTGCCAAGAAGTATAAATAAACAGATGGGGTACATAAATAAACAAATGGGGCAGTCTCACTACAATTCAAGCAGATGTGTGGGTCCGGTTGGTTTTTAAAATGTTCAGTTTCGGCATTTTTGTCCAACACACGGTTGGAGACATAACGGAAAGGGAACAAAATAGAAAGTCTTACAAAAACACCTAAAAACATGTGAATAACCAGCCGAACCACTCTTCTGCTCAGAGAGAACCTAGCATCGTATGTAGTAGTAGTAGCAGACTGGTTTATTCGTCATCATCTGACAGACAGGCCTCATGGCAGCCGGTATAAGGCTGAATTGCGATGCTAAATACAACATAGGGCATTGCGTGTTACAAATTAGGCAACGATTAAAAGTTTCAATGAATATCAGTTAAAACAATTGATAAGTCTATTTGAAATATTGCACAATCATTCAGTTAGAGTTTGACTCCGAACAAGCAGGGCACGGTCGGTATATAACATTACAATGTTTTCTAGAGTTCTAGAGTTCATATCATGAGTACATCCAAAAGTTTATATATATATATATATATATATATATATATATATATATATATATATATATATATATATATATATATTACAACAACAGTGTGAATAGAGTCATGTTTGTTTAGAGTTCATTGAGCAGTTCAACAATGGTAGGAATTGCGCTCGACCTATAGCGCTTTGACCCAGAGGGTTGCTGGTACCGGATACCAGTCCTGTACCACCAAATGTTTTTTATCCCTATCTAGACTGGACTCATTCTACCCCCCCCCCTCATAACTTCCAAACGGTATGGTGTATGATCAAATTTACAGGGGGTGATAGCATGTAAATATTAATCACTCTTCACAATAAGCCTTGATTATTTGGCGAAGATAATGTGTTCGCGGAACTCTAGTTTTGTTTTGTTTCCATTTTAAGTGTTTATTATGATTATGTTGGTAACAATTGATTGATTTGGTGCTGTTTTTAATGTTTTGCATCATAGTTTCATTGTGTGTACTATTTATTTATTGTATGTGGAAAACAGCGCTTGTACGGGCTCCCGGTTGTTCGCGCTTGGTGTCACTGTTAGTGTGTGAACATCAAGGAGCGTGGACCGGAGAGTTTTCTGGTTTTGGCGTGTTTTCATGTGTAATGAAACGGCGCGCATGTGCGAACTTGTGATCGTGCTTGGTGTTTGCTAGCACTGTTAGTGTGCGAACACCGGGTAGCGTTGGTCAGTCATTCGCGTGTGGCGGGTGTTTCAGTAGGGGAAAACGGCGTACACACACGGGGTTTCGGTCATTTGTGCTCGGGGTTTGTTACGTCTTCCATCGTGCAAACTTTGAGTAGCTTTGGCTGAAGGGGCCGTGTGTGTGACGTGTTTTCATATTGCTGAAACGGCGCGCATGTGCGGACTTCTGATCGTTCGTGCTTGGTGTTTGCTAGCACGGTTAGTGTGCGAACACCGGGTAGCGTTGGTCAGTCGTTCGCGTGTGGCGGGTGTTTCATATGTGTGATGAAACGGCGCGCATGTGCGGACTTCTGATCGTTCGTGCTTGGTGTTTGCAAGCACTTTTAGTGTGCGAACACCGGGTAGCGTTGGTCAGTCGTTCGCGTGTGGCGGGTGTTTCAGTTTGGGAAAACGGCGTACACACACGGGGTTTCAGTCATTTGTGCTCGGGGTTTGTTACGTCTTCCATCTTGCAAACTTGGAGTAGCTTTGGCTGAAGGGGCCGTGTGTGTGACGTGTTTTCATATTGGTGAAACGGCGCACATGTGCGGACTTCTGATCGTTCGTGCTCGGTGGTTGCTAGCACTGTTAGTGTGCGAACACCGGGTAGTGTTGGTCAGTCATTCGCGTGTGGCGGGTGTTTCATATGTGTGATGAAACGGCGCGCATGTGCGGACTTCTGATCGTTCGTGCTTGGTGTTTGGTAGCATTTCTAGTGTGCGAACACCGGGTAGCGTTGGTCAGCCTTTCGCATGTGGCCTGTGTTTCATATGTTGGGAAACGGCGCGCATGTGCGGATTTCTGATCGTTCGTGCTTGGTGTTTGCTAGCATTTTTAGTGTGCGAACACCGGGTAGCGTTGGTCAGTCATTCGCGTATGGCGCTGTTAAGGAAGGAGCGGTTGATATTTGGTCCCGCTAGAAAAGAAGGAGCGGTTGATATTTGGTCCCGCTGGAAAGGAAGGAGCGGTTGATATTTGGTCCCGCTGGAAAGGAGGGAGCGGTTGAATTTGGTTCCGCTGGAAAGGAAGGAGCGGTTGATATTTGGTCCCGCTAGAAAAGAAGGAGCGGTTGATATTTGGTCCCGCTGTAAAGGAAGGAGCGGTTGATTTTTGGTCCCGCTGTAAAGGAAGGAGCGGTTGATATTTGGTCCCGCTGTCAAGGAAGGAGCGGTTGATATTTGGTCCCGCTGGAAAGGAAGGAGCGGTGGACAGGTCCCGCTGGAAAGGAGTGGTGAATAGGTACCGCTGGAATAACATAAGCGGTGGGTCCCGCTGCAATAACAAAATGGAACTCCGGACTATACATGCATACTCCTGGCGCTTTATCAAATGAGGGGCAAGGCTGGGCCAGGATCACAGTCAAAACGTAAACAGGAAATAAATGAAGTACACGTCATATACTTTCAGAGCTGACTGCACCTCTGATTGGGCCACGTTTGCTTCCATCTTTAAGCACAGTGGGGTGGGCGGGACTCGTTCCAGCCACAAGAAAATAATTAGGCATAATGATAGTACAAAGTTGTCACTGATTATGGCCCTGCTTTGAAGCGGGGATGTTGAAATCAACCCAGGGCCGAGACCGCCAAAGTTTCCCTGCAACAAAGCTACACAAAATGCTCAGGCTGCTACTTGTGGTGACAACTGCAATATTATTACCTTCGCGACGAAATTTCGTCGAGAAGGTTATTTTTTTATGAATGTCTGTGTGAACGCCTGGATGGTTTGTTGTCGTAGTTGGTGTGTCGGTGTGTATGTGGGAAATCTCAAGATGATTAGATTTTGGGCGAAGTGTTTTGCAGAATTAACGAGAAAAGTTTAAAAATGTGTTATATTGTATGCTGAAGTATGTGTACGTGTTGGCTGTGTTGTTTCAAGGCGTCATGGATAGGGGTAGGGGTCCTGTTGAAGGCAGGAAAGTCAGTTACTCAGACAAATTGGCTGTCAGCCAGCTGTAGGCATTGGTAAGGTAGTCTCCAAGCAGACCTATGGGTTGGCTATAGCAGGGGCAGGTTTTGCTTCAGACTTTGAAAGGGAATTACTCAAGAAGGGCTCGGTGGATGGTCATAAATTTTTGTAAGTACATAGCTTGAGTGCTGATGTACATGATTAGATACTTATTATGCAAATCAGTATCTAATTTGCATAATTAATGAGGAAAGTGTCTACATCCATCAATTTCCATGATAGGACTCTAAAACATGTGACATATGTAACTGAGGAAGAGAGAAATATTAATAGATATCAGCTTTGCAAAGTAGAACCTCATTTACATAATTAATGAGAAAAACTATAACTCGAGATGGTCTTGATGGATGGTCATGATTTTTGGTATGTAGATAGCTTACGTGATGCTTTGTATGATTGGATGATAATTATGCAAATCAAATTCTAACTCGAATAATTAATGAGGCAATTTTAAAAATCTGCTGTGTTCCATGATATGACTATTCAAATATGTGACATTTGTAACGACGGAAGAGAGGAATGTTGATAGATAGGAAATATGCAAATGTGGGCCTAATTAGCATAATTAATGAGAAACTACTATAATTCCATACTAGTAAATGACGGCAATTGCATACTTGTGGCATTAGGAAGTTGTGTGAATGTGAACACCATTGAATCAAATTATGCTAATAAGGAGGGAGCTTATTTGCATAATTGATGATAAATGTTAGCATAACCTTCTTTGTTAAGCTCATAGTCATAACAAGGAGGTTTGGACAACTTATGTTATTTGGGTGAAGAGGATCAACTGGTATGATTGATGATTGATGAAAAGCACTCCTAATACGTCAGTCATAAAGGTCAAAATCATTTGGCGAAGGTATGAGGTCGTAGAACTCTTTTTAAAGACTGCATTGAGTTATGTTCTCAGGTGTACATTACATTAGAAACCCACAAATCATACTCGTGGAGATGCTGTGACGGTGGTATACCCAACTTTGCATCAGCTATGTGACATTAATCACGATACTTTTCATTCAGTAAATTCATTTGACACACTAAGCTCTAGTGTAAGCTTGACAGACGACACCCCTATGGCTACATTCACTCCAGGTAGATCTAAGCAAGGTAACCTTAACATGAGGGGTCATGGTCGCAAAAAGACCAATGGTAAACTCCTGCTGGCAAACTGTCAGAGCGTTCGAAACAAAATTGCTGAACTGGCGACTGTAATTGACACGTACAAACCAGATATATTAGCGGGTACAGAGTCATGGCTCAATCAAGATATAGCGAGTAGTGAGGTTTTCCCTGACAACTACCTAGCACACCGCGAAGACAGACTAACAGGGATGATATGATTGTTACCCACAGGCCCGATCTAGACAGACTGTGAGATCCTTTGGACACAAACTCAACTTGCAGGAAAGAAACCGCTAATGTTTGGTACAGACTATAGACCTCCATCAGACCAGGACAATAGCCTGGATAAACTTGACAAATCGAGTAGTAAAATGGGATCTAAGGTTAACACGGACAATGTGAAATTGGGATGCTAGCTAGTACAACAGATAACGCTCAGAACCATGCAGGGCAGGCAGAGAAGCTACTGCACTTAGTGGATAACCATGGGTTATTCCAAACAGTCCAGGAGCCAGTTAGGAAGGGCAATCTTTTGGAGCTTGTCTTAGTTAATTACCCAAACATAATTGGAAAGACCACAGTAGTTCTGAGAATAAGTGACCACTACATGGTATTGGTGGACGTTCACCTGGCACCCAAACAGAATACAAAACCCAAGAGAAAAGTGTACAATCGAACGAAAGCTGATGAACCGGCCATCAAGAGTGACCGCATGGACTATGTAACAAACTTTACTTAACGAAGTAAGGACATATCCGTGGCACAAAAGTGGGGCGACTTTAAAGACAAAATCAAGCACACGATGAACAGGTGTATCCCGAGTAAACAACACCAAGCAGATACAACCTGCCTTGGTTGAATAGAAACTCAAGAAGGCATTGTCGTACGAGGCAATTGCAACGTTTCTACAATAAAATTAAGAGAACAGGGCAAGAGGGAATATATGATGAAATACAAAAGGGGGGGTACAGAAAAGCATAAGAGCAGCACATTCAAAATTTGTGGCAGACATACTGGGGGAAGCTATAACTGACAAACCCAAAACATTCTGGTCGTGCATAAAAGGCTTAAGGAGAGACCTTGTCGGGTAGCCCTCTAAAGACTGGGAATTCCTTGATCAGTGATAGCGAGAAAAAAGCAGAGGCACTCAGTTCACAGCTTAAAGTGTATTTACAGAGAAAGACTCCACAGACATGCCATCTCTCGGACATCCCTGTACCCCTCCCTTGCATTTCCTGCAAACTACTCGAACACATTTTTCATAGCCATGTCATGAAGCACTGAAAACGTTGCAACATTTTGACGGACTACCAACATGGATTCAGAGCCAAGAGATCCACAGAAACATAATTTTCATTAACAGTTCACGACATGGCTTAGTTTAAAGTTTAGAAGAGACAAAGGGGATATGATTCAGGTTTATAAGATTGCAACCAGGAAAGAAAGAATAGATCATGGGCGTTTCTTCCAGTCTGGGATTAAGGACACTGTTATAAAGGCTGAGTGCACTGTTATAAAGGTTGAACGTGCCACTGGGGAAAACTTGGCAGAGCGTAACTTATCCGTTGGTCTCCCGTGAGATTCCCTTTTCATGCCCATTTCAAAGGAAGAAGTACAATTTGGCAGGAGCAATTTTCAACGCAAGTGATGGATTATGTCTTTCGAAGATATGTGCAAAATACGGGAAGGGAGAAAGGGAAACACTCCATTAGGGTATAATGTAGATCGGTTTGTACCATTTTGTTCTTCTTTCATAATGGAGGCGTCATATTGTGACATCATAGACGGTTTGATGTCTGAGGAAGCGGTAAGGCAATTAAAGAGGAAATGGCGAGTTGTTAGCGTTAAAGGCGTTTAAGAGACTTTCAGTGCGGTACCCCAATAGTACCTAGGGAGGAGAACATATCAGAAAGGGTCAAAAGGCAGGGGTAAGAAGAAAGACAGGGGAGTTTGAAATAAGAAAACAAGTGTCCATATTTCAGATGAAATGTTTTTGACGTCTAACAATCATTCACGATGAGTGAAGGTTGGTGTAATTAAAAACGTTGAAACATGAATGAACGTCTACTGTGGTTATTAGAAAGGGTAAGGGATAAGAAAGGGTGGTTGAAAGATTGAAGGCTATGAGGTTGGGGTAAAAAGATGATAAGGATGGGGGTAAGATATGAGAAATATCTAATGAGAATTAAAGTAACAAGATAGCATGGGAACGAGAGGAGACAAAGCGACTTCGGCATTCCCCCATAACTTAATCACTTATGAAGGTTGATCCAATGAGTGCGCAGTGTGGATAGGAAACTATCTTCACTGCGCGCTGATTGGATGATCCTGAATCACATGATTCTCACTACCATATAAGTACAGAGGAAGTTCACCCATCTGCCTCTTGTTGGATTCATCCACACAGCCGAGGAGCGTGGTGAGGTCGACCCAGTAAACGATACTTCTAGGGAATCTCGGTGGGAACAGGAGGGTTCTTTCCTAGGGAAAGTCACCAGCTGACATACATCAACAGTTTACAAGGGTCCGGCTCCGCCGCGCGACTTCGGCATTCCCCCATGAAGGATGATCCAATGAGTGCGCAGTGTGGATAGGAAACTGTGTTCCATGATATGACCATTCAAATATGTGACATTTGTTACTGAGGAAGAGAGGAATGTTGATAAATAGAAAATATGCAATTGTAGGCCTAATTTGCATAATCAATGAGAAAATATTATAATTCCATAATTCAAATTATACTAATAAGGACCTCATTTGCATAATTGATGATAAATGTTTGCATAACCGTCATTGTTAAGCTCATACTTTGGACAACTTCTGTTATTTCGGTGAAGACGAACAACTGGTATGATTTGTAATCAATGAGAAACACTCCTAGTACGTCAGTCATAAAGGTTAAAATCATTTGGCGAAGGTATGAGGTCGTGGAACTCTAGTTATACATATTTACAGATTCAAATGGCAACATTCTGTTTCTTTTTATGATGGGCCAAGACTTTTGACACACACTGATCAGATGAAAAACAACAACTGACAACAGCATCAAATTTTTGGCTTACAACTGCCAAAGCACAATAAAGTGAGGGTATAAAATCCAGGTAAAATACTGCCAGTTAGGCCATACTTCCTACTGGAAGATATGAATCATAAGTGCCACCCACAAAGCCAGATTGGAAAGAAGCAGATTTTGAGACTGTATGATAGATTTGATTTGATAATTAAGTGTGGTGGGTCTGACATAGACAATCTTAGTATTCAAGCCATGGCTGTTCACAACAACATTGGGAATATTGTTGCAAACAGGACCAATCAGAACATGGTTGCATTTCATCATGTCATCAGTTTAAAAAAAAGCTTGGCTTGAAAGTTCATGTGTGTTGGTAGAAATCATTCTGAAACAAGTTTTAACTGTAATTTCCAACACAAGAATTGAGGTAATTATAATAACGTACATCTGTATGTCAGGGCATTGTATCCCTCCCACTTCTCCTCAGTCTACAGCAGACAGCACTGTTGTTGAGGAAAAAACTCCTATCGTAAGTATATCATGATGAATGTGACAAGGCTTTACAAGGCAAATTACCATACCTGAAGCACTTACAGTGCATTGATTTGAAGACAAAATTTATTACACACAAATCTTAATAATGAATTGAAAAGATTAAGTGCAAATAAAATATTCTAATAATCTGTGTCAGTCATGATTAAGAATAAAAATCATACAGCCTGACATCTGTCATATTTTATATACAGATAAATATAGGTTTGTATATGATAACGCAGCAATCACCATCATAAATAAAGCTGGACTGTATATATATACTAATTTCTAAATCTCGGTTCAATAAGATTGCAATCATTTACTAGCATATGATAAAAAATCTCCACAATCTTTACGATACTTAAGTATTGAGTAGTGTAACAAACTCCAAATCATCATTCCTCCATAATAGAACAATTCAGGAATTAGTTCTGGACAAAAAACTTTCATGAGCTTGATAAGTGTAAGTCTGTGATGAAGAGTTCTTGTAGCAGTCATGTCTACAATGCAGCAAAACACCTGGCACAGTTGTCTTCACAAGTGTTGAGAACAGCCGCAGACATTGAAAAAACTCTAGCAGCTCTGTCCACTGTTTCACAGTTTCAGAACATTTTAAAACTCAATAAAAGCCTCTGCTATCAGCCCTTTGCACTTAGTTGATAAATTTGATCTGGGTCACTGGGTTCAAGATTTTTATAACAACTTTTCCAGACTTCAAAGATGCTCAGAATACATTGCAGCATATCAAAGAGTCATCATGTATAAATGCTATGTTGAAGTGGGATTTGAGGCAGTAATGCAGCATTGTGTTTGGTACCACCGGTGCTGGCTGTACAATGCTATCTGTTTCCCGCTGGTTTGCTGGAGTCTTGGCGCATCTGCTGCTCCTTACGGTCCAGTTTGCGGATGTTGTCCATGAGAATCTGGTTGGTTGGATCGAGCTTCAGCGCTGCCTGGTAATGATGGCGTGCCTCCTGGATCTCTTCCTGATAAGAAAGATGTGATCCTTAGATAAGGACAAAACTTCCTACTGCATACATACTGTAACATACTTGGAACAAAGAGACATTTCTGGCCCAAAAGTAGATTTAAAAAAAGGTTGTATGTTACTTTTTATCTGGCAATAATTCCATAGATTGATACTTTTGCTCAAGATACAATATGCTAGGACGGTAAAAAGAATTGTAACCACTGACATCCTCAATTCATCATGTACAGTACTTACATGTATATTGTAGATCAACCACCTCATAACAACTATAAACTCCTAGAATTGATATGTAGTACATAGTGCTCACAGGTACATATGTGCAGGGCCAGGTTAGGGTAAAACCTCACTGCCTTCCTGCAGCTCTACTAGAACTGACCCTCTCCACCCTCCATTCCCGTCCCCACCCCTACCCTCCCGTGTACACTTAACGTCGGGCAGTAATTTTCTAGCAAGGTCCAATCATATGGCTGCTGACAGGTCACCGAACGTCACCGACAATTAGCCAATGGCGGTCGAGTTGTGGGTTGTTAACATCCCTTGTCTTATGTAAATGTCATCAACTCAAACCAAGCGCATTTGAGTTGTTGTTACCACTTTGTTCCGTACGAATACATCTAGATCTACCAGTTTGTAAAGTTGACTTTCTCCAATTAAAAACGGGATCTATCAGTTTGTTAAGTTACCCTTCATGACCAAAAGGCGATGGGACTGCATGTTCAGTCGTATGTATGACTGGGCCTAATTGATTTGACACTGCATTTTGGGATGAGCCAGCCGCATGCATATGGCGTCATTCAGAAGAGGTCGCTGGAAGCCAATAAAACCCGCTTTTGTATACTATTGTTAAGTATTTACCCATGCATCTAGATTTTTTTCTTTCGAAGTTGTATGCTTACT
Organism: Branchiostoma lanceolatum; assembly: GCF_035083965.1. Lineage (NCBI taxonomy): Eukaryota > Metazoa > Chordata > Leptocardii > Amphioxiformes > Branchiostomatidae > Branchiostoma > Branchiostoma lanceolatum. Next base: position 1,199,795 of record NC_089737.1, read on the forward strand.
TAATATATATAGTACAGTTGTATGTTGAATCTATACATATAGACTACACCCTCATTAAATCAGGACCCTTATCGCTCCACGTTACATCTCTCGCGAAGGGGCCCTGATAATAACTGCCGCCAGACATGGTTCTGGCGACGTCGCCGACACTTGCTCATGAATAATTAATGAGCTGGCCTTATTTGGCAATGAGCGGACTGACGAACTCATCTCGCGGACAAGGTCGGTGGGCTTGCTCGGCTTTCGCTGCCGCTGGGAAGCCCATATAACAGAGGCTCTTCCCTCCGCCTGTCCTTACACTTAGAAATACGTCCCTGTCATCAAGCAGTGTCTGTAGGGTGGACTGCTGATGCTGACGAAGCAGCTCTAATCCAAACAAGTCTTCCACAGCTGAAGCAAAACTATCGGCTGCCATTTGTTTTGGGTATTACTAACCAAAGCAACGATGTAACACATAACCTGATTGGTTGATAGCTTCCTAGCGTTCATTGCGCGTTTGCTTCCGATGAGGGGAAGCAGACCCCTCTGATTAGCTGAAGCTGTTTTAGTGGTGACGTCGCCAGAACCATGTCTGGCGGTGGTTATTATCAGGGCCCCTTCGGGTGCGATGTAACGTGGAGCGATAGGGGTCCTGATTTAATGAGGGTGATAGACTATGGCCAGCCAAAGACGATAACAATACCACTACCAAGTATTTTCTGATGACAATAAATGTAAAGTTTTGCATGTGTCACATTGTCTATCGCTGAACATTATTTCTGTACATGAAATTTAAAAAAAGGTGCTACAGCTTACTGGTACAGCTTACAACTTTAACCATGCAAAAGATACCAAAACACCTTCTCCGAAGCGTGGCACAGCGGCTATACTTTAATAATACAGTAGAATCCAGCTATTTGCATTACTGTTAATAGCATAATTCGGGGATGTGCATAAAATTCTGAAAACCCAAACCATTTCCCATTCACTCCTTTATAAATAAAATGGCATAATGGCATTAGCCATTTTTGCATACTCCTTCTATTTGCATAAAATAATGCCAATGTCAACAGGAAAAACTGGTCGAACATGTCAAAGTCACTAACTCTTATGGATCGTATGCAAATGTCATTCAAATGTAAATTGTGTATGGATAGTTTCTATGGTAAGACAACACCATAGGAACTGTTGTTGTCCTTTGTGTTTTGAAAAAGCTGTAGCAACTCATTGTCATTTGCTGTGATAGGAAACAGAAAAATAGAATTGCCAGTTTTTCGCTAAGTTTGCCATCCTTTGCACTCACCATGTGTAAATAAACTAATGATATGCTTATGAATTCAATATGTTACATTTTGTATAACCTGTAAGTGAGTGAATTTGACACAAAGTGTGTGCGTTTCCTTCAAGTGCCATCCTGGTAACTACTACAACCCCCCCCCTCCCCCTCAGTGCCGCTCATTTTGTCCCCTAGGGTTAATGGAATACTCCTCATTATTGCATAAAATACACTGACAAATCAGTTATACAAATAAGCGGATTCTACTGTAGTAATTTTATTGCAAATTCCTGGCCAAAGGCTAATTGCAAATAACATACATAAAAGAACAGGGTACAAAATAGGTATAAAAGCGGCTAAACTAGATTATACAAACCTAATTGTCTATAACTAGTGAAGGGTTTGACTTTTCTTTTGTAAGCAACGGAAGACGTAATGTCCCACCTTTTCTATAATTTGTGGGTTGTCAAAACATGTGCTGCAAACTAATGGCAGTTCCTTGTAATGTTTATTGCCGCTACATGTATAAACAATCAACCGGGAATCGACGGACAAAGGGTGTGAAATATTCCTTCTTGCCCCTCGTGTGCCAGTAGATCGGTGTTGATTGGCTACTTTACATTTGAAAGGACCGGTTCCGTGGGCGTTGACCTTGCTAGGAAATCTAGTGCCTGTCGTTAAGATTTCTCCCCATCCTCCCCTCCCCACAACACCCCTCCCCTACCCACAACATCCCTCCCCTCCCCACCTTGATATGTAGTAGTGCTCCCAGGTTCATGTGTGCAGAGGCCAGGTTAGGGTATAAGCTCACTGCCATCCTGTAACTGTCCAGGGCCTGTGAGATGTGGTTCAGGTCCTTGTGATGGTTGCCCAGCTCATAATGCAGTTCGGCAGTCTGTTTAGCCTCATAGTTGGGTGGTAGAAGTTCCAGCGCTTGCAATGCACTCTGTAGAGCCTACAGATTCACAATGAGCATGCATCATCATAGACAACAAAAATTCACAGACAAAATTGAATCTTTTTATATCTTATCCTCAGGGCAACAACAACCATCAGCACTGTATGTCTTTCCCGTGAGGCAAAGCAAGCTATCTTAGTTAATCGTAGTCAACCGGCTCTAATACACAAGTTTCCAGTTTCAAAGGTCATTGCCTGGCCCCATTGTAATATAGTCAAGGTGATTGGTGCAAAAAAATAAGAATAAGTGCATGAATCTTTGCATGAACATTGCACGCCATAAAAGTAATATTTCTAATATAGATTTTACCTACATGGCAACCGTTGCTAGGCAACATTTTCCCTTGACAACCAGTGTCCTCAATAGCTAGTGTTTGTTGTATTACATTATGTAGTACATATATATAATTATATAGGTATAAGATTACTAATATATAGACACTTAATTGTGAAAGAACAAGAGAATAGAACACCTGTTCTAGATTCTGCTCTTAATTCCGTTTTAGATCCTATTCGTTATGATTTAAAACATTCTTACCTGTGCGCACCTGTCGGCAAGGTCATGTTTGTTCTCAAAATGGAGCTTTTTTTATAGAGGCCCCTTGGCCTCAGGTAACTTCTATTTTTTCTTTGATTATAAATATCTTAAAATGTTAGTTGAAGGTAACGGCACTGAACCGTAATCCAACGCAACCTTAATCTGACACTTTTGAGTATTGGCTTGCCAATTAAGATTCAACAGGGTAATGCAAAAACTGTTGATTGCATTTCAATACGGGTCCAGTACTGATGTCAAAAACGTACAGTCATAAGGTCATGAAGATTTGTTTTTACGTAGTTCCGTGGGTCATGAGAGGAGGCGTAGTGGCCACATTGTCAACATTTTCTTCTTCACATTGTCATATAATTACATGATCTTACATATCTATACCTGTATAAATCAAAAGAGGAATAAACAATATGCCCGTCAATAACAGCAAACAAGTCTGGTCTTATCCTTGATCCAAATAAACCTCGAATTATTCAGAGGTTTTTGCGAACACGCCTTCGGAAACCGCCATTTTGAATACCCAGAACCATACGCGCCAAAATGACGTGAGCAATAGCAGACGACGCAGATCATTTAAATGTATCTATTTATTCATCACTCTTCTCTCTTGGATAATCAAATAGCCATCTGTAACAAGTGTTTATGTACCGTTAGTAATTGAAATAGTAGCCGACATCAACAAATAAATTACTCTTTCTTTTCCCCCCTATTTTGAAATGTAAAAGTCCCAACCCACGTGCAAGCTCGTGCAACACGCATTGGAGACGATACCAACCCTCTCATGATGCAGTGTGGGTTACCACGCTCACACAACCAAATAATTGAATTTTGACAGTAGTAATGTAAAAGTAAAGCTTTTACATCCTTTATCAAAGACACATGTCATTTTTTATATCCCTGAAACAAACATTCCCACCAGGGCTAACACCATAGCGACACACAAGAGTCGTACTTCCCTCTACCTCTGCTGTTTGCTCTTGGTACAGGCCGATGACCTGCGTAGGATAGTTTCCGTTTCCGCCTGATAGTTTGCAGGACATTTACAAACTAAAGTGCAAGTATCGTCAGTTACTCGCCTTTTATAGCTGTAGCAGGCCTTCAAGGATTCGATCCCAAGGTTTACAATAGCCACGACCGTGCAATGGAACATAAGAACGGATCTGCCGCACGGCGATGTTTTTCTGGACTATTTCTTTTACCGCCGCTATCGTGAATGAATTGGCGTACCTACTGTGACATGTGGCGCCTATGGTAACTAGTGTAAGTGGCTGTTTGTTGACAGAGAAATTGAGAAATAACCGTTGTTGTGAATATGAAAATTACGGGTAAACAGCGACGCTGTTGTATACTGTCGGATTAAAGTTTTGTTTGGAACAAATTACGCAAGGCACCGTCATATCGGAAGCTATGTTAAAGACGTAATTTTCCGGAGATTTGTCAATGACTGGAAGAGTGACACGCATGTAGTAATGGTGACAAGAACAACGTATACGATAAAGTCAATGATTACTGAAATACTCAATAGTCCGCTCGTTTATTTATCGTACAATGGTGCATAGTTGTAAAAGTGTCGGATTAAGGTTCAGTGCCGTTATAGAAAGCAGTGCTCCTTGCACAGAATAGAGGTATAAATGCATCACAAGATTGAAATTAAAAATTTGAAAGGAGGAAAATAACAAGATGGGCAAGAAACAATGAAAAGCCGAAAAGCATAGTACAACCTGTAAAAACTTAATATGTTTGCAGCACATTTTAACATGGTTAAATAAGATAGTGAATGGAGCCAGGCTTGAAGTGCTCCCAATGACCTTTGACCTTTGAAACTGGAAACTGATGTATTCAACGTTAACAAGATATTTGTTATCCTGAATTGAAATATTAGGCCACAGCATGTAAATTTTATGGATGACTTCAGCACGCGCATTGATTTTCGCCTGATTTTGAAATAAAAAACAAGATTTCTTTTACCCTTCGGCAATGGTCAACATACCGATAATAGTACGATATGTCGCAAACTGATGTCAGTTCTATCGCAAAAACGTTCTACATGCCACAAAAAGGCATTTGCACATGTTAGAAAGGTGAAAATTCTGTACAAATGAGTTGTACAACTATTGTGTATGCAAGCTGTAATAAGATTGCTCGTCGTCACCAACTTACAGGAAGACACAGTGCAGTCCTCATGACAAACTTATAAATATAGTCTGCAATTGCTGTGCCATTATTATCAACAAGTTCACTGAACGTGTAATTCGATGTGCCGTTCTTGAACTACTAACAAATTCGATCACAGGGTCAGATGAGGTAACTAATGTGATGCGGTTTGAGCAGACCATTGTCACACTGTCTGTATGTTGAAGACAGAATGACAAGACGGGTGATTTCCAAGGCACGGCAATTCAGTCAGACAGCCAGGATAGCAATAGTGGAGAGCTAGAGAACTTCAGCTGAGAAAAAGTGAGCAGAGCCAGCAACATAGTCACTGTCAGTCTGCCTCATGACTTAGGAGACTCCCGTGCCCAGTGTACGGAAACCTTGTCTCTGCCGTCTTTCTTAAAAGTTAATATACATGTTCTAATACTACAGTGTATATTGTTTTGTGTTTACTACTAAGGCCGGCTTTAGACTGACGACGGTATACGGTCGTGCGATTATTGTTGTGAGCGACGCTTCTCTTTAGACACACGGCCAGGAAATATCACGGGACCCCCGCGGCGCAGAATTCCATTGATGTGCGCATGTGACCCAAAGTGACCTCTTGCCTGTAAATTCAAAATGGCAGGGGAACTGCTTGTTTTCGTCATGCAAAAGATGGAGTTTTTACTGACTTTGAAACAACTGTTGCCGTGCAGATGAGACGTTGAGAACATGCTCAACAAACAAAGAAAGAGATTGAGGCCTGTACAGAGACGGGCAATAACTGGGATTTAACCCGAGTTCGTGGCCGCTGCCGGGGATGTCACGGGGGTCGAGGAATAGGGGCATACCAGAGAAGTAACCACTGGTGGCAGGGCATTGCGCCGGAATAACTGGTTTCGGATGAGACAAATATGTTTCCATTACTGACTGCAAGTAAACTTTTTGCCGACTTGCAAATTTGCAAGTAACCAAAAAAAATATTTTGATCCCTGCATATGCCATAAATGCAATCCTGTATATAATGCTCACCCACCTTTTGACTAGATCCCATCATGCCATACAAGCTGGCCAGATGGCGATGAGCATCAAACAGGTCTGGTCTCCTGTCCAGTACCCCCCGCAGCAGCTCTTCTGCCTTTCTGTGATCACCCAAGCGTCCAACAACATGGGCCTGGGGTCAATAAAGCACAAAAACATTAGTAAGAGCAGAAACTGTACATACTCTGTGCACTTCCATTTCTGCATATTTTACAATATCACCTCTGATAGGACATCCCAGAAATGGCACAAACATGGAACATTTGGCCCCAAACAGGAGACTTGTCATGTATACCTGCAGTTTTTACTTACACTTGTAACATTTTTTTTAACTTTCAAAAAAATTTGCCATTTCAAGCAGCAAATTGGCAGCGATTTGCATCGCACGTTGATGAATGTCATCTGTAAGCACATACTATTCACTTTATTTGGCCGATTTCTACTATTTTCCCAGCGATCACGCAGAGCCTGGTAGAGGCTAGTCTTTAGTGATGAACTTACATAGTGTGTAACAGTTTCATGCCTGTCTGGGTCTATAGTGATGTACTTACATAGTGTGTAACAGTTTCATGTCTGTCTGGGTCCTTAGTGATGTACTTACATGGTGTGTAACAGTTTCATGTCTGTCTGGGTCCTTAGTGATGTACTTACATAGTGTGTAACAGTTTCATGTCTGTCTGGGTCTATACTATAGTGATGTACTTACATAGTGTGTAACAGTTTCATGTCTGTCTGGGTCTTTAGTGATGTACTTACATAGTGTGTAACAGTTTCATGTCTGTCCGGATCTTTAGTGATGTACTTACATAGTGTGTAACAGTTTCATGTCTGTCTGGGTCTATAGTGATGAACTTACATAGTATGTAACAGTTTCATGTCTGTCTGGGTCTATAGTGATGTACTTACATAGTGTGTAACAGTTTCATGTCTGTCTGGGTCTATAGTGATGTACTTACATAGTATGTAACAGTTTCATGTCTGTCTGGGTCTATAGTGATGTACTTACATAGTGTGTAACAGTTTCATGTCTGTCTGGGTCTTTAGTGATGTACTTACATAGTGTGTAACAGTTTCATGTCTGTCCGGATCTTTAGTGATGTACTTACATAGTGTGTAACAGTTTCATGTCTGTCTGGGTCTATAGTGATGTACTTACATAGTGTGTAACAGTTTCATGTCTGTCTGGGTCTATAGTGATGTACTTAGTGATACATAGTGTGTAACAGTTTCATGTCTGTCTGGGTCCTTAGTGATGTACTTACATAGTGTGTAACAGTTTCATGCCTGTCTGGGTCTATAGTGATGTACTTAGTGATACATAGTGTGTAACAGTTTCATGTCTGTCTCTGTCTTTAGTGATGATCTTACATTGTGTATAACAGTTTCATGTCTGTCTGGGTCTATAGTGATGTACTTACATAGTGTGTAACAGTTTCATGTCTGTCTGGGTCTTTAGTGATGTACTTACATAGTGTGTAACAGTTTCATGTCTGTCTGGGTCTATAGTGATGTACTTACATAGTGTGTAACAGTTTCATGTCTGTCTGGGTCTTTAGTGATGATCTTACAATGTGTATAACAGTTTCATGTCTGTGTGGGTCTTTAATGATGTACTTAGTATTGTGTAACAGTCTCATGTCTGTCTGGGTCTTTAGTGATGTACAGTCAAACCTGTCTATAGCGGTCACTCAAGGGACTGGCGAAAACTGGCAGCTATGGACAGGTGGCCGCTATGGAGAAAAGGTCGATTAATTGACCTCCAGTGACACATGTTTTCAGTACGAACTGAGATGCATTTATTCACCGTACAGTACATATGTAAACATTGCATAGGTAAGTCACATTTTAGGTCGCTCTTTTGATTGCTTTTTTCTTTTCAGAAAATTGCAATAGCCCAAATTTTACATCATATTAATGATATTCATATTTATTTTGAAGTTTTTGGTAAAGTAATTATCCTCAGTGATACTTTGCAGCAAAATAGATTTAGCACATTATGCCTTCGTAACAGTGGTGTCTTCCGTTGACCTTTGTGCTGCTCACTATCAGCGCCATTTTGAAAATCGCGCGAAAGCCCGAAGCACGTTTTGAGCACAATTTTGGATGAATTCCCAGGGAAAACAGAAATTGGGCCTGCATTCAAACATTTCGCGAACTTACCGCATCAGGTACATGTGCGGGTTGTATTTTCCAAAAATCTGCCGTAATATTTGTCCAGTCGAAATGCACAGAAATGGTCAATTTTGCCATGATGTACAAACGCAAGCCATGTGAAGAAAATTATGCTTGACTTCGCGTCAAACCATGGATTTTCTAACAAAGATAAAACATTCTGGTTTTATTATATTATCCTATCCAGCTGAGTCCACATAAATTTGATAATGGCATGAAAAAATGAAGATTTTTAACCCGGCGTGCGGTGGCGATGCGGCTTCTACTGGCGCGCTGTGACCGTTACCGGCAGTGTTACTGTACTAAGGGAATGCGAATCGTCTGGCCACGACTGCGTTGGACAGGTGGCTGCTATAGACTAATTCTTAATGCTTATGTCAATGGGAAAAATCCAAGGGACCAACAAAAAGTGACCACTATGGGCAGGTGGCGGCTATGTAAAGGTGACCGCTAATACAGGTTTGACTGTACTTACATAGTATGTAACAGTTTCATGTCTGTCTGGGTCTATAGTGATGAACTTACATAGTATGTAACAGTTTCATGTCTGTCTGGGTCTATAGTGATGTACTTACATAGTGTGTAACAGTTTCATGTCTGTCCGGGTCTATAGTGATGTACTTACATTGTGTATAACAGTTTCATGTCTGTCTGGGTCTATAGTGATGTACTTACATAGTGTGTAACAGTTTCATGTCTGTCTGGGTCTATAGTGATGAACTTACATAGTATGTAACAGTTTCATGTCTGTCTGGGTCTATAGTGATGTACTTACATAGTGTGTAATAGTTTCATGTCTGTCTGGGTCTATAGTGATGTACTTAGTATACATAGCGTGTAACAGTTTCATGTCTGTCTGGGTCTATAGTGATGTACTTACATAGTATGTAACAGTTTCATGTCTGTCTGGGTCTATAGTGATGTACTTACATAGTGTGTAACAGTTTCATGTCTGTCTGGGTCTATAGTGATGAACTTACATAGTATGTAACAGTTTCATGTCTGTCTGGGTCTATAGTGATGAACTTACATAGTATGTAACAGTTTCATGTCTGTCTGGGTCTATAGTGATGTACTTACATAGTGTGTAACAGTTTCATGTCTGTCTGGGTCTATAGTGATGAACTTACATAGTGTGTAACAGTTTCATGTCTGTCTGGGTCCTTAGTGATGTACTTACATAGTGTGTAACAGTTTCATGTCTGTCTGGGTCTATAGTGATGTACTTACATAGTGTGTAACAGTTTCATGTCTGTCTGGGTCTATAGTGATGAACTTACATAGTATGTAACAGTTTCATGTCTGTCTGGGTCTATAGTGATGTACTTACATAGCGTGTAACAGTTTCATGTCTGTCCGGGTCCTTAGTGATGTACTTACATAGTGAGTAACAGTTTCATGTCTGTCTGGGTCTATAGTGATGAACTTACATAGTATGTAACAGTTTCATGTCTGTCTGGGTCTATAGTGATGAACTTACATAGTATGTAACAGTTTCATGTCTGTCTGGGTCTATAGTGATGTACTTACATAGTGTGTAACAGTTTCATGTCTGTCTGGGTCTATAGTGATGAACTTACATAGTATGTAACAGTTTCATGTCTGTCTGGGTCTATAGTGATGTACTTACATAGTGTGTAACAGTTTCATGTCTGTCTGGGTCTATAGTGATGAACTTACATAGTATGTAACAGTTTCATGTCTGTCTGGGTCTATAGTGATGTACTTACATAGCGTGTAACAGTTTCATGTCTGTCCGGGTCTATAGTGATGTACTTACATAGTGTGTAACAGTTTCATGTCTGTCTGGGTCTATAGTGATGAACTTACATAGTGTGTAACAGTTTCATGTCTGTCTGGGTCTATAGTGATGAACTTACATAGTATGTAACAGTTTCATGTCTGTCTGGGTCTATAGTGATGTACTTACATAGTGTGTAACAGTTTCATGTCTGTCTGGGTCTATAGTGATGAACTTACATAGTATGTAACAGTTTCATGTCTGTCTGGGTCTATAGTGATGTACTTACATAGCGTGTAACAGTTTCATGTCTGTCCGGGTCTATAGTGATGTACTTACATTGTGTATAACAGTTTCATGTCTGTCTGGGTCTATAGTGATGTACTTACATAGTGTGTAACAGTTTCATGTCTGTCTGGGTCTATAGTGATGTACTTACATAGTGTGTAACAGTTTCATGTCTGTCTGGGTCTATAGTGATGTACTTACATAGTGTGTAACAGTTTCATGTCTGTCTGGGTCTATAGTGATGTACTTACATAGTGTGTAACAGTTTCATGTCTGTCTGGGTCTATAGTGATGTACTTACATAGTGTGTAACAGTTTCATGTCTGTCTGGGTCTATAGACAGAATCTCTTCATACACAGTCTTGGCATCCATGATTCGGCCGGTGTTGTAGTACATTGCTGCAAGCAGCTCAAGAGTACCAGCCTCCTTCTTTAAGGATATAGCCCTGAGAAGATAAGAAATAGCTTCGTCACTTCAGTTCCTTCAATCCTGTCTTCGAAAAGCTGGAATGAGGGAGACAAAAAGGCTCGAAATTCATTTTTGGGAAAAGGTGCACTGGCGCACCTAACCTAAATATTTAGGGGCACAGAAAAAAGAATGTCAGCAAAACAAAATTACAAACCCTACTACCCTATTCAGAACTGGAATGTGAAATTCAATAACTAACTTCAAAATTTCAAACCTTTTATACAACAAAGGTTGTTATTTCTCTTACACTTGAATGTCCAAAATATCCTGTAAGGTAGTGTACAATCACATTTAGGATAGGTATTACTTCCCTATATACACATATCTTGGTGCACCCACAGTCAAAAATAAGGTGTACATATCCAATTTTGGGTGCACAAAAGTGAATCTGCACCCAATATTTCGATGCCTACATGAAAAAACTTCAAGACATTATCTATGTACAGGGATCGAAATACTTTTTTTGGGTTACTTGCAAAATTGCAAGTTGGCAAAAGATTTACTTGCAATTTGAAATACTAACTTGCAATATTATAGTCGGTATGTAACTGCTTTTTCTCTACATACATACATACTCAGCCTGACATAGCAACTTTTAAAGCATTATCAGAAGACTATAAACAATTTACATGTAATGTAGAAAATATTCAATGCAAATAGTAAACACAAAACAGTAATAGTATTACAACATGTATTACAACATGTACAAAAAAGATGAAGTAGCAACAATAATAAGTTTTCCCCTTCAAATAAATTAGTGACTGAGACATGGTGCTTGAATCATTTACCAGCCTTATGACCACTGGAGGCATAAGGCAAATTACTAGAGGTCAGCATGTTATTTACATGTACGTTGGCCATTTTGATTTTCTGACAGTATTTGGTTTCGTCCTTTTCCAGCGCAATTTTCAGCAAAAAAAATCTTGATCGATGAAGGGTTTTAGATGGTTTAGAACAAAAAAGCATTGATTTTTGGCGACGCCTCAGGGGCGAGCCAAATTTTTACTATATTGTGTGCAGATTGCAAGAATTCTAGGAATTGTACAGGAATGTGAAAGTCCATGGGATGATAACTCAAGAATGCCTGGATGTATTGTCTTCATATTTTGTAGGTGGATAGGTCTGTGGGAGACCATATAATGATTGGATTTTGGGCCCCCTAGCGACTTTCTATGGTACTGCAGGGGAACTTTCACTCTTCAAATCTCGTCTTCTGAACATGCCATAGTCATGATTTTTAAGTGGTGGATAGCTCTTTGTTAGGAAAATATGTCCTGTAGATTTGGACCCCCTAGCAGCTTTTTTTTAACTGCAGGAGCTGATTTGGACTCAAATTTTGAAAGAGAATAACGCAAGAAGGGGATGACGGATCATCATAATTTTTGGTGTGTAGATAGCTTAAGTGATGATTTACATAATCATATGCCAATTATGCAAGTCAAAATCTGATTTGCATGATTAATGAGGACAGTTAATAAATCAGCTGAATTCTATTATAGGGCTCTCAAACACATGAGATATGTAACTGAGAAAGAGATAAATATCGATAGATATCAATTATGCAAATTGATACTTAATTTGCATAATCAATGACAAAATACTATAAATCCATAGTGGTAAAGGATGGGGATTTCATTTTTGCACCATTTGGAAGTTAAGTAAATGTGGCCACTATTAGACACAAATCTTGCATAGAGGGCCTCATTTACATAATTTATGAGGAAATGGTACAATGTCTTTTTTTGTGAAAACAAGATTTTCATACATTGGACAACTTGTGTTATTTTGGTAGAGAAGGTGATCGACTGATATGATTTATGCGAGGTCCTTATTTGCATGTAGGCTAAAAACGAAAACGTTAACAGAGACCACCGTCGCCATGGCAACATCTTTTTATGTTGCCAATCTTGTTGTGTTTCAATTGAAAATTTACCGTATAATTGTATGGGATGACTGTTTGTTAGTGTGTAACTAGAGCAGCTTGTTCCCAGGCATTCATGGAATACAAACTTGTAATTTTCAACTTGCAAAATTGCAAGTTCCTATCATTTTTACTTACAAATCTTGATAATCACTTGCAAATTGCAAGTTGCTTTATTGTATTTCGAACCCTGTATATGTACGTGTCCCCACCAAAACATGTCCTTCATGTAAGTGTCCATACCACGATATAAAATTGTGTCCCCCATGTGAAAGTGTCAGTTAGACCCCCATGCAAAAGTGTCTCCCCCATGTAAAAGTGTCCGTATCCCCATTGCATGTAAGTGTAGGACCCCGTACCCCCATATGATACATTTTTGTGATTTTACATAGTAAAGACAGTGGCACATTTCTGATGATCCAACCATAAGAAACTTAGTAAGTGAAGTCTGGGTAGAGGTGACTGTGTCACTGTTGGAGCTGAACTTCATCTGGCGCCACTCAGTAAACAAAATAAGATTTCAGAGAGATACGCCAAAAATAATTACTCAAGCAACTGGATAAGATTTTGAAACAGTCAGACGTTTCAGACAGTATCCACTGTCTTTCGTCAGTGACTAACGATAGGACTGAGAACACCAGGTTTTATACCAAAACTCTGAATAAGATATGTTAATGAGGTAAAGACAATTTAGGATGTCTTGAAGTAGTCTTTAAAAAGAAGATTAATTCAAGACAAAGTTTATGCCAATCAACTAGCTACTGTTGTTCTAGTACAGTAACTAAATGTTGCTTGTCCGGGGGTGGGGGGTGGTGGGCAGTGCATTATCCCAGGTGCCTGAAAGTTGAACGCGTAGACCCCCTTTCCTGTTGAGGGCGGGGTTGTACATCCTCTCATATATTGCTTCTCTAATTCCCCGTTCGAACGCTTTTCACTTGCATACCCCCTAAGGAGGCAGTATCAGTAGTTAGGGAAGCCTTGGAGGCCGACGACACACTTGCAGATAGAACCAAACTCTCTGTGGACCACATATGTGAACTGCCTAGGGTGCACTTATTTCACTTACAAACAACAGTTTTTCCAGCAAGTGCACGGCTGTGCTATGGGATCACCGGTATCGCCCATTGTTGTGAACCTGTATATGGAGAAGTTTGAGAACAAAGCCCTCAGTACTTTCAATGGCCCTCCCCCAGCAAACTGGTTTCGCTATGTAGACGACACTTGGTGTAGGCTAAAGAAGAGAGTAGCTGATGACTTCTTTGACCATATTAACCAGATAGATGACAACATCAAGTTCACACAGGAGTCGTGTCAAAACAACATGCTCCCCTTCTTAGACACCAAAGCCATCATAGAGAAGGATGGCAACCTTCAGTTCGAAGTGTACAGGAAACCGACCCACACTGATCAATATCTGGCCTTTGATTCCCATCACCCTTTGGAACACAAACTAGCAGTGATTAAAACTCTCTTCCATCGTGCAATGTCATTACCTCAGACGAAGCAAAAACAGAAGAACACAGACATCTCCGTGTGGCTTTAGCCAAGTGTGGCTACCAAAATTGGACCTTCAACAAGGCCCTCAAACCTTCTGACCAGTCTAAGAAAACACTCAAGTACAGACCATTGACCAACAGAAACAAGGTCAACATTACCATTCCCTACGTCCAAGGAGTATCGGAAAAACTCAGACGTATCTTCCAAAACTTCAACATTGCCACTAACTTCAAACCTCACTCAACTCTCAAGCAGAAACTAGTCCATCCAAAAGACAGGCCTGAAAAAGGCATCAAAGCCAATGTCATCTACAAACTGAAATGTGAGGAACCGAACTGCAACAACATGTACATTGGGGAGACAAGTCGACCACTAAAAGAAAGGTACAAGGAACATTGCAGAAAGAGCGCTAACCGCTACTCCTCTGCCATTTACCACCATCTTAAACACAACCAGGGACACTCATTCAATCTCAAATCCACAGACATCCTAGATCGTGAAGAACGCTGGTTCGAACGGGGAATTAGAGAAGCAATATATGAGAGGATGTACAACCCCGCCCTCAACAGGAAAGGGGGTCTACGCGTTCAACTTTCAGGCACCTGGGATAATGCACTGCCCACCATCCCCCACCCCCGGACAAGCAACATTTAGTTACTGTACTAGAACAACAGTAGCTAATTGAACTATTGGCATAAACTTTGTCTTGAATTAATCTTCTTTTTAAAGACTACTTCAAGACATCCTAAATTGTCTTTACCTCATTAACATATCTTATTCAGAGTTTTGGTATAAAACCTGGTGTTCTCAGTCCTATCGTTAGTCACTGACGAAAGACAGTGGATACTGTCTGAAACGTCTGACTGTTTCAAAATCTTATCCAGTTGCTTGAGTAATTATTTCTGGCGTATCTTATTACCTGGATGTCTAACCTTCATCAACATTTCAGAGAGATGATTGTTTTGTACATCCAGATCATAGTGGATGAACCTGCCGTCAAGAAACTTTTAAGTTTAAGATTCTTTGACTTAAATCCTGATGTCACATATTAGTCCTATCCTGAAAGGCAGCTACAGTGGTTACCTATATGTACAAACTTTAGGTATCATATGTAATTTTCGAAAGTAGCTAGGAAAGCCAAATTGACAAAATATGTACAACCCTGCAATGTCCTGAAAAAGAAGACTGGTGATCCATCTTGCCTGCTAAGGGTACTCTATTCACCAAACTGACCTGAGGAATAAGCTTTCTGCCTCCTGAGTCCTGTCCAGGGAGCGGAGCAGGCGGGCCTTGTTCACCATGGCAACTGTGTGGGTAGGGTCAAAGGTCAGGGCTTGGTCATAATGAGACAGGGCCTCAGCGGTTTGACCTGCAGTGGGAAATACAGAAATCAGGCTTTTCCTAACTTTTTGTCTCAGTCTTTAAAGGGGCCTATTGTGACATGAACATAAAACAAAATTCTTTGCCTTTGATTATTTTTCTACATCATTAGTTGAATCTACCTTATTACACTGCACAGCAATATTCATCACGTACGGATGCGACTTTGTAGTGTCGTGCGAACGTCTTGAAAAAAATTATATACGCAATCCCCCCCGCCGCTTGAATTGGCCGCCATCTTGTCCAACATTCCGACGAACCACCGAACACGCGATCGAACGCCCGACGTTCTGAAGTTTGGTCACTTGTGGTGATTTTCCTGTGACGCTCGAACTCCGACCATAACGGTCGATTCGGATTTTTCGTAGCGTTCTACGCTGGCTTATTTGCATATTAACTTGCGGGACGCAAGTTAATATGTCAAATGAACCAGATTTTACACGTTTTGCGTTTTTCGTCGTTTATTAATGGTGGAAATGTGACAAAATGACGGGAATATGTTGGAAATAAGTAACAAATAAGTTACATATGTGAATCTTAGTGTAGATCTTTCAAATTCTTACTATTTGTAGTTTTTGCCCACCAGATTCTACAATATGCCCCTTTAAAAGTGAACACAATGTCCATTTCTGTACCAATAAACAAATAAGTTTTTCCATGCTTAGGTCAAGATTTTGTCAAAAGACAGTTGTTAAGACAAACTCTGAAGTAAGAAAGATGTATTTTTGCAATGTACCTAGTTTGGCTAAGAAAGCTCCGTAGTTATTCAGAACATCAGGGTTTTCCCCGTCCAGGTCTAGAGACTCATGATAGATGCCCATGGCCTCCTCGTTCCGATCTAAGTCTGACAGTAGGGAGGCCAGGTTGACATGAGCGTCGATGTAGTCTGGTTGAATGACGATGGCTCTTCGGAACAAGGTTTCCGCTTCTGATGTCTTGCCTTGTTTACTGGAGAAAAGGGATGTGACGAAGTAAGGGCAGTTCAATTCTTCGAGCTGTCTTTCTTACAAGTGTGATACCACTATGAACGGTGTTCAACTAGAACCAACTACATCAAAAATCTATGATATAACCGCCAAACCTTACCTTGTTGTTGACTGATATTGTTTTAGTCCATGCTAGACATAATGTCTCTCAGAGGAAGGCATAAAATCCCTTTTCGCATGGCGAAAATTACTTTTCTTAACTGCAACAGAATGAGGAGAACATGTTGGAAAAGGATCCTACAACTTTTTTCTCACCTTTCTCATCTTTTTCCTGGGCCTAAGGAAGTCTAGTGTACTCTGTTAACAGAACTACCCCCTGTATTGGTACATCAAGGTCATCATTCTTGGCAGGTATTTCATGGAATATTGTATATCAAATATCTTGTATAATCCTTGTAGGTCATCACATGGAAGGGTACTTTTGTCACTGATTGTCTATTTCAGGAATACCTGATGAGGTTGGCGAGGTTGAAGTGTGCCTTGGCGTGTTGTGGTGTGATGTTCATGGCCCGACGGTAGTACCGCTCCTGTAGCTGCGTGTCATTGGTCATCAGGGTACCCAGGTTGTTGTTAGCGCTGGCATGGCGGGGATAAAGTCTGCCATACAGGAAACAAACAAAAAATAACCAAAAAAAAGATAGACATGTAAACTAAATGTAAGGTTTCCAGTTAACGGTCAAATCATTGAAAACACCACATATCTGAAAACACACATATGCAGAGCAGACTCTGAGTCAAATTTTTAATGTTGAAGAAGAAATTTGAGTAGAAAGGAGTGGAATTGTCTCTCACTTACTCCAATGTTCTCTGGTAGTGGAAGATGGCCTCCTCATGTCTGCCCAGATCCTTTAAGTAGTTCCCATAATTGTAATGAGCCTTAGCATTGTGAGGTAAAGTTTCCACACCAGACCTACATACAGGGTGAAGATACAGATTTTATTGTATACACTATGCATGTGCTCCTAACTTAACATGACCAATTAACGTCCGATTTATTCAAAACGTATCTATCTTAAAACCGCACAGACAGAGCCAAATTTTAAAGCAATGGTCAGAAATATCAGCTCTTCTAAAAAGAAAATGCATGGTCTGTAGGTTTTTATCCGCCTATTTAACGCCGTGCGAGCATGTACTTATACTGAGGTATATGATGAAGAATTGTGCTAGGGTAACCCATTATCGTCCACCTCAGTCTTTTCCCTTCTAGCGCTATGCTTGAAGAACATAGACCAGAAAAAATGCACAGTAACTGTCCAAAGTAGTCTACAGACAAATGGTAGTTAAATCACTATGTCTGTCCCGCCACTTGCTTGACGCGATGGAAGAAAACAACGTTTATCTGTGAATTTCCCCGACATGCGCGGCACGTGGCGTTCACGTGGTAAACGCATGGTCATGATGTTTTGCCGTGCAAAAAATAATCTCCGGTGTGGGGGTCGCTAGGCTGTATTAAACCTTCCTAAAACTGGTAAGAGTTTCAAACCTCAAATCACCATGGGTAGTCTGAATATCAAAGAAAGGTTTAACGTCAGCTACTTTTAAAAGATACTAGCTATCGTGCAAGTTACAAGAACACGATGGAATACGCGGTGTTGAATTACATATGAAATACGTTATGCGTGACGCTTCCGTTCAACTTGTTGTTACTGGTCCAGGAGTTTATTCTGTTATTTCGCTGGACGTAAACCTTTTTCATTGTTTTGTATAATAGGGAGAGATGGCTAAGGATCATACTTATGACGTTCTTTATTGCTCATGAGAACAGGCTTTGGCATAATACACTGCGACATGCGGACATGAGCCAAACCGGATGTAAATAGGTTCTGCACGTAAATAGTAAAATAGGTCATGTTACGTTACCACACACTTCCCCATCCTCTTTTTGCGTTTTGTCGCCTTCGCGACATAACGCAATCAGATCGGTCTTGAGCTATGTAAGCGTGCCACACAGCACACTTCGACGGCGTCAAAATGTGCACAGGAACACGCTTTGACGGCCGTCCCAGGGTGCCATATGGGGCACCCAGAACGGCTGTTTTCTACGGTCTCCACATTGATATAAGACGCAAACAGTTGACAATACTCGGTCAGAAAATAGCTGAACAATTATATTTTACGATCTTTTGATTTCTATGAAGGACAGAGTGTGGGAAAATACGGAATTTGCGAAGTTCGTACGGAGCGCCTGTGAGAACGTGCGAGCACCGATCTCGGGAGATAGTTCAACTAAAACCCGTTCTGAAATGAAATAAAAACACCCAAACTATCAACTGTTCCGCTTTTTATTATCTTCAGATGTAATACTTATGATCCATTTGGCTGGAGCTGCCAGTAAACCTGCGTAAAACCTACAGGAAACGCCGTTCTCGATGCACGGAAAGTCCGCCATGACACATGTGCGATCAGCCGCTTAGACGGAAAGTAGCCCCTTATTGCGACACAAACATTACGCCGATTCGGCGTGATTTGTATGAATACGTATGCCGTGATCGGTCTCTCTTTTTTGCGTGAGGCCGTTACCACGGAGATTTTTGGACACAAGCTTGAAGGCAAATGTTTATACGCTCAGCAGGATGTCTCTAAATTGTGTGTTTTCGCGCAATAAAATATTAAAAGGCATCATGCCGAACTTTCCACAGGCCGTTGCCACCTGCCAGTCAGCACGTCAGGACGTGCTGAGCTGCACGCTGTGACGGAAGTTTTGTCTCTCCTTTTTTCGGGCATGAGTCCGTTACTACGGCGATTTTCGGGCACAAGCTCAAAGGGAAATGCTCAATGATATATCTATGAAGTCACTGCGAAATATCTATTCATTGAAATTCGCACAATAAAATATTAAAAGGCATTAACGCCGAACTTTCCACATACCGTCGTCACCTGCCAGTCAGCACGTCAAGGCGTGCTGAGCTGCACGCTGTGACGGAAGTTTTGTGGATTGATAGTGAGCCAGAATCGGTGAACTGGTCAAGTGCAGCATGGACTTTGCTGTTACAATTGCGTGACTTTAAAGTAATTGTTGAAAATTGTCGATGTAGCCACAGCACAATTCGATAAAATACAGGTAAGTAATTGTACAGCATATCGCACGTCTGTTCTCGATCGCCCCCCTGTGCTGTGCGCTGTGACCCAAGAAGATTCTTACAGGTATTTTGCTTCTGTTTCTAGTTTAAAAAAATATTCCTTGTTATATCCCTTTCAACTTTCATTAGCGATTATGAAATGGTTGAAACTTTGTTTTCTTTTTGCGAGCAATTGTTTCTTTCAAGTAGTATAAGGAAAGTTTCAAGTTTTTAACGTCTTCGTCATTTGTTATATTCCGCCATTCCGCCGTCATCATGTACTGGTCGACACGCTTTGACGGTTACACTGGAAACTCACCGTAGCACGTTTCATAGATAATGTTTTTGAATGGTAAGTCGTCATCTGATAAGCGATGATAAAACTTTGCTTTCGTATTTCTTGTTGCGAGTTATTTTGTTGCTATAAGGAACTTGTCAAGTTTTAGAAAGTTTTTTGTCGTTTGTTATACATATTCTGCCGTTATCGTGTGCTGATCCACACGCTTTGACGGGAAACTCACCGCAAGACGCTACAATGATATTTTTGAATGGTAAGTTTAGTCCTTTGATAAGCGATTGTAGAATGCGATCAAACTTTGCTTTCTTGTTGCGACTTATTTTGTTGCCTAAGGAAGCTGTCGTTTGTCGTATTCTCCCGTCATCATGTGCTGATCCACACGCTTTGACGGGTTATGCGGAAACTCACCGCAGGACGTTACAATATTGACATTTTTAATGGTAAATCGTCTTTTGTTGATTATAAACTAACAGAAAGTTTGTTTTCTTGTTGCAAGTTATTTGTTGCTATTTGGAAATTGTGAAGTTTTTTTAATAGTATAAGTCGTTTGTCATATTCTGCCGTCATCATGTGCTGATCCGCACGCTATGACGGTTATACGGAACCTCACCACGGCACGTTGCAATGATGGTATTTTTGAATGGTAAGTTTCGTCCGGCTTGGATTAATGGTTGTAAAATGATAGAAACTTTGTTTTCCTGTTGCGAGTTTTTTTGTTGCTATGATTGCTAAGGAAATTTTCAAGCTTTTTTTCGAGTATTTGTCGTCTGTGATATTCTGCCCTCATCATGTGCTCATCCACACGTTATGACGGGTTGCATGGAAACTCACCACATGTACATGCAGCACCTCGCAATACACACTAGGCTCAACAAGCACACATGCAATGTTTAAAATGATTTATCACCGAGCATGGGACCGCAACCTACGGGCTCTGATAACGCTTAGGACCGACATTTAGTTGTGTATGGTAGCCCAGACATAGGAACCCCTAAACAAATGAAACGGGAGGTATTCATAGATATATCATTGAGCATCTCCATTCGAGCTTGTGCCCGAAAATCGCCATAGTAACGGACTCACGCCAAAAAAAAGGAGAGACAAAACTTCCGTCACAGCGTGCAGCTCAGCACGTCCTGACGTGCTGACTGGCAGGTGACGACGGTATATGCGGAAAGTTCGGCGTTAATGCCTTTTAATATCTTATTGTGTGAATTTCTATGAATAGATATTTCGCAGTGACTGTGCGAAATATCTATTCATAGATATATAATCATAACGGACTCACGCCATAGTAACGGACTCACGCCAAAAAAAGAGAGACAAAACTTCCGTCACTGCGTGCAGTTCAGCACGTCCTGACGTGCTGACTGGCAGGTGACGACGGTATATGCGGAAAGTTCGGCGTTAATGCCTTTTAATAACTTATTGTGTGAATTTCTATGTGTCATGGCGGACTTTCCGTGCATCGAGATCGGCGTTTCCTGTAGGTTTTACGCAGGTTTACTGGCAGCTCCAGCCAAATGGATCATAAGTATTACATCTGAAGATAATAAAAAGCGGAACAGTTGATAGTTTGGGTGTTTTTATTTCATTTCAGAACGGGTTTTAGTTGAACTATCTCCCGAGATCGGTGCTCGCACGTTCTCGCAGGCGCTCCGTACGAACTTCGCAAATTCCGTATTTTCCCACACTCTGTCCTTCATAGAAATCAAAAGATCGTAAAATATAATTGTTCAGCTATTTTCTGACCGAGTATTGTCAACTGTTTGCGTCTTATATGTGGAGACCGTAGAAAACAGCCGTTCTGGGTGCCCCATATGGCACCCTGGGACGGCCGTCAAAGCGTGTTCCTGTGCACATTTTGACGCCGTCGAAGTGTGCTGTGTGGCACGCTTACATACCTGAAATGATACCATGTAGTGAGGTTAAAGCATTATGTACAGAGAGGCACATTGCACACTACAGCTTAGCTCAACTGGTAGCGTCGTAGTACTTCGGATCCGGAAGATCCGGGTTCGAGTCCATGCATGGATTTTTTTTCTTTTTAGATATTAAATATCAAAAATATATATTAATATTATATTAATCTACCAATATCATATTTATGAAAATCATTTTTTAATTTTTTTATTAATAAATAAATATTTTATATTTCTTATTTTTAAATATTCATTTAATATATACAAGGCCTTTGTCTTATGAACAGGACTTCATAGATTCCAAACCCGGCATTCAAATTTTTCTGTTCATTGTAATGGAAAATACCGTGCAGCGGCTCCTA
The DNA here is from genome assembly GCF_035083965.1 of Branchiostoma lanceolatum. Taxonomy (NCBI): domain Eukaryota; kingdom Metazoa; phylum Chordata; class Leptocardii; order Amphioxiformes; family Branchiostomatidae; genus Branchiostoma; species Branchiostoma lanceolatum. The sequence continues at coordinate 1,221,829 of NC_089737.1, forward strand.
TGCCCGGTAAGATGATTCTTGCAAAACACTCGCCACTATAAACTTCTATTCCCGATGTAAACAGAGGCTCTTGATGTTGTTTGCAAAACAGCGATCCTTTGTTACAGTAGCAAATGCTCCATTGTTCAGTATCGACTTCATTCAGACAACACGGATGTGGAAAGTGACGCCACTCGGCACAAAAATATGGGAATTTTCATGAATTTTAGCAAAATTATCCAGGAAAATAAGGAAGAAATGTTGTAAATGCGGAAACCAGAATAATAGGGATGAGGTAGCTGTTAATTGGTTTGAACACTTGTTTGACATTTGGTAGTCATTTTAGATAGAACCTTAGCTGTTATGAACTTCTATTTCACTTAATTACCATAGTGCTGATTATTCAATGGTGCTTTTTCAAATTGTATGGCATGAAAGCAAATCTACTGAGTAAGTAGCATACTAGTAAGTGGGCAAAATCAAAAGTACCTGGAAGTCAAATTCATTCACCTTTATTGATATACAACATTTAAACAGACATTTGTAGGGTCAGCTACAATTTTACAGATTTTCAAAGATAAAACCTAAAGTAACAATAATGTACACATGTTGATATTAAGTGCTAAAATCATTAGCAGAGTCGGCTACAATAAACTTCAGTAACTTCCTTTGGCAGATTTTACTTAAAAAACAGGAGAAAACATTGCACACTTATAAACCAAGGGGGTTAATTTCCTTGCCTAAACGTGGACAAAACGCCAGCTTTTTTTAAAAGCTCTTGTTTCCTAATCCCTCCTGCTCCCCTTTGTCCAATTATCGTGTGGCCAGCTTTTTGAAAACCTTTTGTCATTTAAGAAATGATCCAAGATTGAAATTTTACCTGGTTCCCCAAGTTGGATTGAGACAAACCCCGACTTACACACTATAGCTACATGTAGGCTCCAAATCGGTCAGAATACCCACACCATGCCCAACTGCTATCAATCCCATAATATGAGGCAAAGCAGAAAAAAGGAAGATTTCCAATTATAATACATTGTACATATAAGCTGATGAGATTCCTGCAGTCATTCATCACACAGTGTCATTAGTTTATGCAACATTACTGTACATCCATACCCATTCAAAGGTACTTTTAAAACAGGAGTCCAGAATAAGAAATCAGAATACCTTTTGGAAATACAAAGCCCACAACAGCAACATGTTAGTGGAGTGGAATCACACTACCCTATAATTAGGACATAACTTCATTTAGGTACGATTAGAGATCTTGTATGGTCCAAATATTATTCCTATTACCAAGGAGCTGTGATCTTTTGATAAATACTCCTTGCTATGACAGCCACTTCTAATCAGTAGAAGCTAATCTCATGAGCATTGGTTGTGGACGGCTGACAGCAGTCAAATTAAGTTAACTATTGGGAAAGGAGGGTTAACTTGAACTGTTCAGCTGTACATATGAGTAAAATTAGTGACAATTATAACATATCACAACCTGTAATTCGGTAACTAGGGGTCCAAGGGAGACCTTCAAAAATGATTGGCTGCTTGTTTGAAGGAGACAATTTGAAATTTGTACTATCTGCACATTAGACTGTACATGACTGATTGTACATTGTATGTCTGCCAAAGTATTTGACTTTTCTCAGCCAACTTAGTGTACATGATTGCACAGTGTCAGTTATGTCAAGGAGGGTTACTGTTGAGTAATCTTAAGAACTCTCAAACACACTTACTGAGAACAGTAGGGGCGACCCGGTGTGCTTGGCTAAATACACGAGCCCCATTGCACTAATAGCTAACAAAAAAGTGTCATGCTTCTTCCTCAGTGTGAGGTCACCTGCTTGACCTTATTGGATCTAATTCATCCTCATTAATCTAATTACCTGAATAAAGACTCCCTAGTCCACCATGTTGGGTTCCTGTTGATAGTTTTCCATCCCCACAGGATGATGAGCAGTAGAGCACAGCCTGTCATCAGGCTGGAGACAGGTTTACCTAAGGCACAGCACAGGTTGTGGAGTCCATGCACCAGCAGGATGAAGTAACCCATGCTAGTCAGAGCAAAAGGACACAAATTAAAGTTTGCCAAGAAGGTCATGTTTTCTGTGCCATTCGTGGGTGGGTGAGTATATTTGCGGACAGCATGAGATGTCGAAAAGATGTGAATGGATCCTTATGATATTCAAGATGTCAGGGAAAGAAAAATTGATAAATTAGTGCATCTTAGCATAATGGCACTGCAGCAGAGCTTCAGAATCTGCTTTCGATATCTCATGTTCGGGACATGTTATAGTCCTGATTTTTGGGTGGCAGATATGTGTGTAGCTCTGGGGCATGTGAAGAAGAAATTGTGCATGTTTGTGCCCCCGACAGATTTTTATTACAGTGGGCAGGGGCGCCATAGACTTTCTGTAACATATGATCCACTGCTCACCGAGTCACATGTCCTTTATCTGCATAACATGACGTCACATGAAGCAGTGGATTACAAAGACTGTAGCTGATCAGTTGAAAATTTGGGTAAGTCCAATCTATTGTGTTGGCTTTTACAGTTTAAACTTCATTCAGCATACTTTCAAAATATATCAATTTCAATCCTGCCACAAACATGAAAATTTAGCGCTTGGAAAATCGCCACAGTAACGCAGGCAGACAGACGGCAGTGACTCTTGCTGGTGGGAAAGTTTCTCATGGAGCTTGGACGAGCTCACTTCGAAGATGGGGAAATAACTCTTTTTGATCTAAAAATAAAACTCCTTTGCCTTTGTCACAAATGTGTTTTGCATTTTTACAAAGAGAATTTCGAGAAATATCAAAGTCTATACATGTATATAAAATTAAATAGCAATCTAGTCACCGTTATTGTCACTTAAAAATGCTTTAAAAAAGATCACTCCTCTACAGAAAGAATGCTGGAGCTTTCTAAGAACATGGGTGTAGCTTTCTGTTAACCCCGCCCCTTACTGTCTTTGGCGCCAATACTGTCTGGTTCACTCTTTCATGTGTAACATGAGAACCCTGTGGTTTGTGGCAATATTGTAACAAGCCTGAGGTTTCTGCTGACAATTTTGTTTCTCAAAATTAATGTTTTTTTTCTACATACAAGGGTAATTTTTGGATTTCAACAACAAAAACCAAGAACGTTATATCCTTGACACAACACAATAATTTGTGGCATGTAATGTTTACAAAATAATCTATGGTTCTATATAGAATGCATAGACCCCGTTCACACTCATTTTTTTCAATCGCAATTGAAGTATAATCGAGATTGAATCGATCCGATCCGATCGCGATTGATTTTTTCAGTGTGAACGCTCCCGATCGCGATCGGATCCAATCCATTCCTATCAAATTTTGAGTGTGAACGCAACTACGATTCATTCCATCGCGGTCGGCATGTATTTCGGCTTGTTCCGGGGGTGGGAATCACCAATCGTCGCATCGTTCACGCTCCCAGATTGTCCTGTCTACAGCTCTTGTCGAGTTCATTACCTGTATTACAGCTAGGCTAATATACAAAAGCCTTCGTCGTTCACGCCTTCTCGCGATCATAGCCCGCCGATTGCCTTCCCTTCCACGGCTACAGAACATTTTCCAAAAGTTGGTGGACTCCCGCCATTTTGTAGCAAGCGACGCCGAACCGTTGACCTCAACCTATAAGCGTGCCTCAATCATGCTTCCATCGCGATCGGATCACGGCGAAAAGCAGTGTGAACGCAAAAAGTTTATTTGCGTTCAATCGCGATCGGATCGAACAATCGCGATTATACTTCAATCGCGATTGAAAAAAATGAGTGTGAAAGGGGTCATAAAAGATAAATGGCAAGCTGGGAAAGAAATGGGTAACATCATATACATTTCACAGTTCTTCCTTTTCTCCATGGCTTTTACAAATAAGTAATACATGTACCTGTGCTGACCATATATTCAGGATATTTTAATTTTCTGTTCAATGACATGTTCTAATGTTGATACATTTGTATAAAAAAAGAGTAGACTTGGAAAGTGTTGCCCATCCAAGTGAAATATATTAATGAGAAGTTTCGCGACTACTTGTGGTGTTTTGATTATATGTCAGTATATACAACAATTTTCCTTGCATTTTGATCACTTGCTTCAAGTTCCAAGTAGAAAATGCATGTATCATGTACATTTCCACTTGTTGAATTTGAAAGCACCGTTGGCCTCCGGTTAGGGGTCATGGCGGGGAACCTATGCCCAATTTTTCAACATTACTACTATAATATTATTTTCGAAGTGGCAAGGAAGATTATAATTTGAACAAGATGTGTACAGTTATTCTGTTCAATATTTACACACTTTACTGGTATGGTCCTCAGACAGTAATAAATGAATAAAGAGAACCTACGGTTACCTGCTTATCATTTTCTTTCCCTCGGACAGAAGTAGCATGGACACAGTGTTTATTTGTAAATTTGGTAATATTCCGGGGGGTATGTTTATTCCAGGAGTATGTTTATTTGGGAGATGAGTACACACATACTCACACACACACACACACACACACACACACACACACACACACACACACACATACACACACACTCACACAGAAACAAACAAACAAACACAGAGAGACCAAAAACAATTCTCCGGAGTCCATTTTTCATGGAGGTAATCATGGGCATTTTTTCTTCCTACTATCTTGTAGTTCTACATTCCTTACTAGCACCAATAGCACTACTGACCTTGGAATGTAGAGTATTCTCTCAGCCACCACAAAGCCGACCCTGATGAAGACATTGGAGGCAGGTAGGAAAGGTAGGACCAACAACACCAGCCCCAGCACAGCAACCATCCCTGCTTCATCCTGACACCAAACATACTGGATTAATCAGGAGCTGACTAATATTGGTTACTATGTTTATTTGTTTATTTTGTTTATTTTATTTTGCACTTTAAAAAAAATAGATACATAACAATGAATTTACAAGTGAGAATAAAACCTCCCTTAGGCCACACCAATTTTTTGTTGCTTCTCGAAAAAGCCTCTCCTGTTTTTCCCATTTTGAAAAAAAATTGGGTCACTATTCCCATTCACAAATTTTTACTCACGATTTAACTTTTTGTTCAGTTGTAAATCTCAATAGCCACCAAAATAAATTATAAAGGCCTGCACATACCTAGAAAGTGTGGTCACATGTTATCATAACTATTTCTCCATATCAATTCATATTTTTATTTATTTGTTTATTTATGTACTCTTTATCCGTGATTCCTGCACCTCCACTTCACTTTGACCTTGTTGAAAAGCGGCCATGTGGCCGAACAAGCACTTCAAAGAAAAATAAAGGCTTTGACTTGACTTGACTATATTACATAGCAAAAGATAATTTTGTAACTGAAATTATAGTACTAGATCAAAGAAAGGGGATCATTGCATAAAATGATCATGAGCCATACAAAGCTGAAACTTGAATAATCCTCTTATTCTTTATCTCATGTAAACCCTTATCTTCACCCCAGAGTACTTGCCAAAAAATTTCATTTTTATTTTTTTGTTCCGCCCTGTTGCTCCAATTTTTTACTGAAAAAATCCATGAAGCAACAAATAAGATGGGTGTGGCCTTATATACATTATTAATCAAATAATAACAATTCAGATAAATCAATTGAACAAGAAAAATAAGATTGGAAATAAGGCCACACCAATTTTATTTGTTGATTCTCGGATTTTTTCAGAAAAAAATTGGAGCGACTGGGAAAAAAAACTTTGGCAAATAGTCTGGGGTGAAGATAAGGGTTTACATAACATAAAGAATAAGAGGATTATTCAAGTTTCAGCTTTGTATGGCTCATTTTATGCAATGCAGCCCTTTCCTTGATCTAGTACTATAATTTCAGTAACAAAATTACCTTTTGCCATGTAATATATGGATTGATATTGAGAAATAGTTTTAATAAATGAAAAAGTATAACATATGATAAGGCCACACCAATTTAATTTCTTGCTTAACGGATTTTTCTAGAAAAATAATGGAGGGGTGGGCGAAAAAAATGGCATGGAAGGAGGAAGCTTTAGCATTTTGGCTGTCTCAAGTACAAGTGGAGGCCATTTCCTGCAACTTCAGGTTTACTTCTTATCTACAATCACAAAGAGGCAGGAAAAAACTTCAAGCCGATACTATTTTGAAAACACAATCATACACTTTGTGTTTCTAACATATTCATCTTGCTGGCTTTTGCTTAATAAGAAATAATTCATCTTCTACATCTGCTCCCCAGGGTATGTAAGCAGGTATAAGGCAATGTTAATCCCTGTCACATACACAGAAAAAATGACAAGCTAACCCTCATGTAACGTTAGGATATAAACTGACAGAAAAGTTCTGAATTTTTGAAAAAATTGGGCATAGGTTCCCCGCTATGACCCCTTACCGGGGGGCCAACAGTGCCATCAAGTTCAACAAGTGGAACAGTAATACACAACTCCAAGTCATGTATTTTCTACTTGGAACTTGAGGCAAGTCACAATGGAAAAATGTGGAGAACATTGGGCAAAACCTCCTCACTTTATTAATAAGTATTATGTTTTTCAACTTGATCATGTTCTATATAATGTCCTTGATCATGTTAATGAGAAAAGAACACATCAGAGCCTTTGAAAAAAAGCAGACATTAGAAACCTGTGCATTTGCTAGTAGAGAATGTAATGAATTTTATAAAGCACTTCACTCATCAAAATCCCTACATATGCTCAAAAACTTTTCTCTGAAACCTCCAGCTCCAAGTGTTTGCAGTGCCCCCTTTCAGTCTGAGCAAATGGAATGTTCCATTCCTGCAGCATATAAGTGGTTTGGTATTTCCAGCCGCACATTCAATGAAAGTAGAAATTGTATTTGACTTCAAAAACCACACCTGAATGAAAGAAATATTAACATGATCCTTTAAGTTTGCTGCTGAATATTAATTCCTTCTATTACACAGTTTTCCAAAAGATTGATACTTTTTTTCATGCTCATTATATCAATTCTAAAGCCCGTAATCTGCAGTGAAATGTGAGGCTAACTTCCGTCTAAACATACAAAATGGCGGTACCAGAGGGGCACAGAGCATTGCCATGTTCATGGATTTTGTCGGGTTTTCTACATTTTACTGGTTTTTGGACCTAACAACCAACATCAAAGGCTAATCAACATCATACATGGTATTTCTATGGCTAATATTGCTAAATTGAACCGGCCATTTCTCGACTGGATTGCCGATTTTGCTGCAAAGAAAGGCTGAATCTTTCGTCGGTGGCCAATTTTTCGGTCAGAAAGTTTTCGTCTTTTCTTAGCTGTTTTGGGACAAAAAACACACACCAAATGTGAAACAAAAGCCCATGCAATATTTTCACATGTGGTAGTGCTAACATGAATGAAATATTTTTGCCGCTTTGCCGATTTTTAAGAGAATGTTCCCAATTTGTGGCCGGTCATATGGTGGTAAGGTGATTTTCAGTCTGCTGTTTTTATTTTCATTTTGATTCAGCAAAAAAACGAAGCAGTGAATGTTAACCAAGAAAATAAATTGGTGTGGCCTAAAATGTGACCACACTTTTTAGGTATGTGCAGGCCTTTATAATCTATTTTGGTGGCTATTGAGTTTTACAACTGAACAAATAGTAAAATCGTGAGTAAAAATTTGTGAATGGGAATAGCGACCCAATTCTTTGCAAATAACCATATTTTGTGACTTTTTGCAATTGGCTGGAGTGTACTGTAGCTGTAATTATTGTTAAACAACGCTTCTGATCTTTAAGGTGACAGACACAGAAAAATTGTATAACCAAGATGTCTGAGCAGAAAGACCTTTGAAGATATTTGTTATAAAATGATGACATTGTATATGTGCCTTGGCTGCATGTATTTTTACCTCTGCAAGAAACAGGCAGTATGCAGTAAGGCTGACCATGGTGACAACAAAAGCAAAGGTTGCTAGGTTACGGGTATCCAATAGCGACTCCACCAGAGGGATGCTGCCCATCTGCCAATCATAGCACAGGGTGATGGGAGCCAATAGGAGCCAAGCATTGAACACCAGGAGGTAGGAATAGGTCAGAAACCTGCAGAATAAATGATAATTTTTATTATCCGGCAATAGAACTGACTACTTGTGATTCACAAAATCAATTTTGGTAACAAAAGCAATCCTGAATACATTATGTAGTATTCCATTTGTGTGGTGCATACAATCATGTATTTCAGTAGAAAAAGGGCAGAGTTTAAATTTTTAAAGGCACCAAGAGCATTTTATGAGGCTTGAAAACTGAAAATACTCTAGTTGCTGTGATTTTTATAAAATTGACATTTAATGCCACTGCTTACCACATTTGCGTGCAGATTTCTTAGCAAAAGTGCTCAAAAGCGGCACAAAAATGAGCTACATGGTGATCTTTTAGTTTCACGCGCCTAGTGTAAATAGACCAATACCATAGCCCCGCCCACCTCCATCAAAATGTAGAAATGCAAAATTTAATTATTATTAAAACATAAAGATGCAAATATGACGGACATTCAGTCACTCTCTCATTGGTCGAACCGCTAATTGTGATGGACAGTCAGGATCAGTCTATTTAGGCTTGGATTTTCTCTCAGTTCTCACCACACAACGAAAGCGTATCTTTGCTCCTTTAATGTCGATATGTAATTTTACAGTGTTCTTGAAACTTACTATGTGTAGGAATGACTAGAAATTGGAGTTTTTAAATTCAAGTTCCAAGGCTCATAAAATGCTCTGGATGCCTTTAAATGCCATTGGACAACCTGCAAGATGATCAATTGCATGTTAGTATAGTGAAAGGACACGTGCATTCCATCTACCAATAGTGTTCCACAAGAGTTAACGTTGTTGTCGACATACATAATGTGCGGTATGCCTAAACACCTCACCCGCCCTCATCCGACCTCACCCGACCTCATCCGAGTCTAAAATGCAGTGTATACGGGGTAGGGACATTATTTGACGTTCTGGATACGTTGAATATGCAATTATGAAAGCAAAACAAGCAGCAAACACTAAGTATTTACCAGTTTTTATAAGTTACTCCGCTCGTTTCCAAGATAGAAGATTTCTGGCCGCCATATTGGATCATGCCACTGTTAGGGTCTACATGGGGAAGTTCTTCATACCTTTTTTATCTATTTCGTCCGACAGGACGATAAGACGGTGGGCACTAATTACATTTTCATCACAAACCACTCATAGCAACTGTACACAATAACTGTACACAGTATCTGTACACAATAACTGTACACAAAGTGTTTTTCATCCTCGAATACACGCACGTAGTGTGTATTCATTGCTCCGGCCGTCTTGACCTCCCGTTACCTATAAAAACGGGTAAATACTTCAAGTTTGCTGCTTGTTTTGCATTTATAATTGCATATTTAACGTATCCAGAACGTCAAACAATGTCCCTTCCCCTTATGCACTGCATTTTAGACTCGGATGAGGTCGGGTGAGGTCAGATGAGGTCGGGTGAGGTCAGATGAGGTCGGGTGAGGTGTTTAGGCATACCCCATAATGTATGAACAAAAGTAACAATAAATTAGGTCATACAATGTACTACTGTACTCTTCCTTGTTCGTTCGTAGTGCCTAGTGGCACATACAAAAGAAGCCACTCAATTGCACCTCGGATTAACGCACATTCCATTTAATTGCACCGAATCTCAAAATCCCAAACTAGTTCCCATTCACTGCATTGTTAGTGACTCCACATATTTGCACGGCGCATTGTCACCAATGCCAGATAACTGTAAACTAAAAGGTGTGCTAAAAATCGGCAAACGCGGTACAAATGAGCCAATACCTGCCAGTGTAAAGGCGCAATACCGTTAATATGTTTAAAACTGTTTTAAGTAACAAAGGAAGGTGGTCTCCATCGACAGTCACGTTGATAGGAATCGTATTGGAGGTCCCGGGTGGGTCACGGGGCGTGTCACCACCATTAAGAGACGCACGCCTACCAAAGGCGGCTTTGTGGTACATTATGGTCTCTACCTGTACACTGTCTTATTACTGTGAATGCATCTAAGTTCGCGGGGATTTGATTTGATGACATGGGGTGTTGTTGGTGGTTGTAGGTTCGCGGCAGCGCTGTAGTTACATACTGCTCCAATAATAAAAGACCGGCGTCTTTACGTCACATTCAGTCAGAAACCACACAGCAACTCAGCAAGGGCTACAGATGCGTAGACGGACATAGCAGTCGCTTTTGGCGGTGCGGTGCTGGCGTGATCATCTGTCACATTCTTTTATGGCAGAGCTGAATCCGTGTCGTAGAAACTTCCTGTATTCACCGGAAGGTTCGCGGGTTCGGCTCTACTATAAGGAGAATGATCTGTCACTGATCTAATGTCATCTAACCATATCTACCCACTGGATACAAAGTACAGTACATTGTACAAATTATTCACTACCATGGTGTTGACAGTCAAATCTGTCCAGACATGAGAGGGGGCACTGCTCCCGGCTCACCCGTAATCAGTAACCTAGATTCAGTTTCAATCCCTAGTTTCATGGTGGCACATGATCTACATTTTTGTACATGTCCTTGAATACTATATATGTAAATAAAGTTAAAAACTGCATAATTTTGTCTGTTTTCTTTGTGCTATTGTTTCTGACAAACAATACACCCCCCTGCCCATGGTGGTGCGGTCCAGCTGGGCCCTGCGCATTATTGCAGCCTTCTGTTTTAATGATGTCCTCGTGCTTAAATTTAAAAAAAATATGTTTACCATGAAATCAAACTGGTATGGCCTAAGGCAGTAAGTTTCCTTGCTGTTTCAGTAGCATTTACATGTAGGGGTTGCTATCCCTATCCCCTTTAACGTCCTCAAGGCACCTACCTGAACATGGGAATGCCTTTTACATTGTACATCCCTTCTAAAAGATGGGTGCAGCCCCAACTGAGATGGCCTGCCCAGGATTGAAGCAAGGTCTCCCAGTTAGCAACTAATTGGAACCAGGAGTTGAACTGTGAGACTGCAACAAGTTGAGCTATAGGGACATGTCTTAAACTCCTCCTTATAACAGGAGTTAAATTCTCACTGGGTAGCCATGATTACCTCCATCCATTGTTTTCAGTGTGTGTGCGTGTGTGTGTGTGCGTGCGTGCGTGTGTGTTTCCGCATCCTTTATTTGGCCAGCAAACATTGTACCGGGTTTATTTTCTGGTGTTATTATGAAGACCTCCCTTTTGTAGTATTCATGGCCACCCTTAATAAGTTTTATGTTATGGTTATTTCTCTTTTGACTTATACTGATTTAATTCCTACTGATGTTCCAGCTATAATTAATTCAACTCAAGCCGATATGTATCATTTCTTACATGGCTTTTGTTTGATTCATATTGATTTTATATCATCTACTATAGCTACCAACTCTAAGCTAACACAAGTTATGTCTCATGATTTTGTTGTTACTTGCTTGATTATTACTGAATTGGTTCCTGTTATTTTGGCAACCACTGTTGAACTGAACACTAATTTATGTTGGCACTTTATTGTTTCTACTTAATCGATATTGATATTGAGTTCATTTTTGTTATCAAGCTAACTCGATTTCTGGTTCGTGACGTTACCCTTCATCTCGTTCACATTGAGTTCATAGCGGTTGCTATGGTAACCATGACTGAGCTAACACCAGTTATGATTTTTGTTCATATTGCCTCTTATTGCGCGATTTATGGTTACAAATTTATGATTTTGCAATTGAGTTCACTTGAATCATTGTATGAATTGTTCTGTTATTTTGTTACTATTATCTTTATTCTGATTCATTTTCATTGCTTTACATTTTTATGTTTATGTTTGATGGTTCCCCAAGTTTATTTTACTTATAGTTATGTACCAGCAGTATCACCTGAGAGAATCCTGTGCTCCGATGACCTGACCCAGCTTTCCTCTCCGAGAAGTTTTAACTCCCAGAGAATATCATCAACATGTCTAAGGTAGAGTGTCGGATTTCTAGTTACAATTGTAATGGGCTGGGGGATTTTCACAAGCGAATGGGACTTTTTACCTGGTTAAGTGACAAACCTTACCACTTATATTGTATACAAGAAACACATACAACTGTAAGTGATGAAAAAAGATGGCAGAACGAATGGGGTGGACAAATATATTTCTCCCATGGTACTTCAAATCAAAGAGGGGTTGCTATTTTGATAAAGAGTAGCGCCAGCGTTCAGGTTAATCAGGTTAAAACGGATGAAAGTGGACGGTGGATTGTGTTAGACATCGAGGTAGATAATTTACATTTCTGTCTTGTGAACTTATATGCTCCAAATGATGACTGTCCGTCCTTTTTTAAGGAATTAGAAGAAGCTATAGATACATTTGAGATTAGTAATGAACATTTAGTTGTGGTGGGAGATTTTAATACAGTGCAGAATTCAGCCATGGATAGATCAGGTGCTCGACTTCGAAATTATCACCCAAACGCACTAGAAGCTATTTCGGAGCTAAAAGGAAAATTTGACTTGCATGATGTGTGGCGTTTTAGAAACCCTAATGTTGTTCGGTATACATGGCGCCGGGGGCTCTACGCTAGTAGGCTAGATTATTTTCTGATATCCTTTTCATTATTAAACAGAGTTACTAAGTGTTCTATTGCAAACAAATTTAGATCTGATCACAATTTAATCACCTTGTCTTTTGTTACGGCGGATTTCCCACGAGGGCCTGGCTACTGGCAATTTAATCAATCCCTTCTTGATGACAAACTTTTTCTTGTACAGACCAAACAAATTATGTCAGAATTTTTTAGAAATAACGTCAACACCGCAAATCCTCAAATTGTCTGGGATACGGCAAAGTGCTTTTTTCGTGGTCACTGTATTAAATTTAGTAGCTGGAGGAAAAAACAATACCTGATGAAAGAAAAAGAACTGATTGACGAAATTAATATGTTGCAGAGTCAAATTGATAGTGTCGCCTCTCCCCCACCCGCCCAACTAGATGAATTAATTTATAAACAAAATTTATTAGAATCTTTATATAATGAACGTCTTAATGGTATCTTGTTAAGGTCAAAATCGCGTTGGATGGAGCTGGGGGAAAAGTGCACTAAATATTTTATAAATCTAATCCACCGTAATTATACAAGAAAAAATATACAACGACTCAAAAGGCCCTCTGGGGAGGTAATTTCTAACCCTAAAGATATTCTTTCTGATCAGGTTAATTTTTATTCTGAACTGTACTCTTTTGAAGATATTCCAATGCCTCTTTCTGATGTAAATTGTGATGGTTTTTTCCCCGATGACTATGGTAAACGTTTATCAGATGAGCAACAGCAACTTTGTGAAGGTCTAATAACCGAAGAAGAATTGAAAAATGCAATACATTCATTTCAGGCTGGGAAATCACCAGGGATTGATGGAATACCTATAGAAGTCTATAAGATTTTTTTGGATGTCTTTAAAAAACCAATGTTAACATGTTTTAATTATTCATTTGGTAATGGATGTCTCTCAGAAACTCAAAGAAAAGGACTTATTTCATTGCTACTCAAAAAAGACAGTAAAGGTATAGACAAGGACCCAACTGCCATGGGGAATTGGCGCCCCCTTACCCTTTTAGGTTGTGACACAAGAATACTTTCCAAATGCATATCTTTGAGAATCAAACATGTAATTACGGACATAATTGAACAGGATCAGACAGGGTTTATTAAGGATAGGTATATAGGCGACAATATTAGAAGACTAATAGACACAATAGAACATTACGATCAAGAGAGTAAACCTGGGTTAATATTTGTAGCTGATTTTAAAAAAGCATTTGATACGTTAAGGTGGGATTTTATGTTTAAAGCTTTAGAATTTTTCAATTTTGGTCCACAGTTAATTACATGGGTAAAGGTCTTATATGAAAAAACAACGAGTTGCGTCATAAACAGCGGTTATATTTCAGACCCCTTCATTTTAAGTCGCGGAGTTCGCCAAGGATGTCCATTGTCCCCATATCTTTTTCTCATGGCGGTTGAGATTCTTGCTATTAAGATTAGATCTAATCCTTCTATTCGGGGCTTAAAGATATATGAAAAGATTACAAAGATATCGCAGTACGCCGACGATTCAAATTTTCCATTCGAACCAAAGCTAGAATCATTTTATGCCTTGTTGTCTGATTTAGAGCGTTTTTCCAATATCTCAGGTCTTTCTTTGAATGTAGATAAATGCAAAATATTACGATTAGGTCCCTTAAAATCCACGAATTTTCGTTTGCCCACTCATCTACCGATACAGTGGGTTGACGGGGATGTTGACCTACTGGGTATCAATATTCCCGTTGATTTAAATTTAATTACAAGTGTTAATTTCGAACCCCGATTGGAGAGATTAGATAGACTATTGCGACCTATGAAGAATAAATATCTGTCCCTGTATGGTAAAATTGTTATTATTAACACTTTGGTGGTTCCCCAATTTACAAATCTATTTCAAGTCTTACCATCCCCTAACGATTCCTTTTTCAAAGTATATGAAAAGAAGATATTTTCTTTTATTTGGGACAACGGTCCTGAACGAGTTGCACGGAGGGTTTTATACAATACATCGGAAAATGGAGGACTAAACTTAAAAAACTTACGCGCGTTCAACACTTCTATAAAAGCTTCATGGGTACCTAAACTTTATTTTCATCCCGAATGGTTTTCCTCCTGGGTAACAGTCTTCCATCCTCAACTTAATCATAGTTTATTTCCTTTTTACCAGCTGTCCTCGGTGATAAACCTTTGTTTAAAAGGATTTTTTTCTGAAGTTTTTATGTCCTGGTTTCAATTTCAGTACGTAGAGCCCACGACGCCGGCAAATATACGACAACAAGTAATTTGTTTAAACTCTAATATTATTATTGATGGTAAAACTGTTTGTTTGACAGCTTTTATGAATAGGAATATATATTTCATAAATGACTTGCTGTCCCCGGACGGCAATTTTATGTCTTATGATGAATTCAGTACAAATTTCCCAAATGCTTGTGACCAACATAGATATCTACAGCTTATTTCAGCTATTCCCGGTAAATGGAAAAAACTACTTAGTACTGAGAAGCGTAAAGACCTTGTGTGCCTGCCCTTTCAAAAAAATTATAAATGGTTACGAAATATAAAAATCAATAAAAGCATGTATATCTACTTTCTTACGTCCATGAACGAGGTCAGCCTTGCACACAATACTAGACTTTCGTGGTTCTATTATTTTGACAAACCTATACCATGGCGAGATGTATTTACAAACTTATATAGATGTACTATTGATCCAAGTACTAGATATTTTCAATACCGATTAATTAATAAATTTTTACCTTGTAACAAAATTCTATATATATGGAAATTAATAGACTCTAGCTCTTGTTCTTTCTGTCATGACGATGTAGAATCCTATATTCATATTTTCTGGGAGTGTCCGCATGTAGTATCATTTTGGAACGATGTAAAAAATTGGTTGAAAGTAGAAACTTCTATAGAGTGCTACCTAAATTCCTTTATTATCATATTTGGAGATACATGTAACGATGCGCCCCCCCTGAAAAATCTGATTATTTTGTTAGGTAAAGTTTTTATCTTCCGGTGTAGACGCTTAAAAATAATAAACTTCCAGGCCTTTAAAAGACTAATATCTACTTTTGAAAAAACTGAACGTCTCATTGCATCTCGGAGAGGGAAGCTGGAGAAGCATCGGGGTAAGTGGGGAACTTTGTGTTTAATTTGATTTTGAAATGTAGAAATAATCATGAAAGAATATAGAAATGACATGATAATGATATTTGATTACAATACTGAAATGATTATGCGAGTAATGATACAATGCTTATATGAAAAGATGATATGTAATGTGATAAAATGATATGTAATGACTTGATAACCAATATGAATAACGTTAGTAATGACATAATAATAATCATATTATATGAGCTGTTAAGTTTACAATGTGGCTGTTAGACTTGGATAGGTCAATATTTAAGGGAGGTTCTTCATTTTCTGTTGTGTGATTGTTATATTTATCAGTGAAAATATAATAAAGAACAATAAAGAAAAAAAAACAAAAAACATTGTACCGGGTAACTCAAGATGCTATGGATAGATTGTGATGATATATATTTACTACACAGCCAGGTCTTGTGAACACACAGGTCAAGCTCATATAGGCCTCCTAGCAGTTTCCCTTGGTGCTGTTGTGGAACTTTCTGTTTTGTACATCTTCTGTTCGGGACATGCTATTCTAGACTTAAGGTCTCATTCCTGAGTTACTCCGTGTGTAGACTCCCAACGAGTCCGTAGCCCAAAAAATTAACGGCAGCATGAACCTGTGTTTATATCGGTTGGAAATTCCCTTTTAGCCAGCCCACTAACTGATCTCAAGCGTCAAACTGATGAAAGCTTGTCTGTTACTGAAGAAATTAGCCGGTAAAGAAATTAGCCGCGCGCGAGGTCGGGTCCAGGTATGACATAAGGACCCTTATCTTCACCCCAGACTATTTTAGAAAAAAAAATTATTTTCATTTTTTTTCTGCCCTGTCGCTCCAATTTTTTCCTAAAAAAATCTGAGAAACAACAAATAAAATTGGTATAAGATCAAACTTTGCAATGACGAGGTCATCGAGTTACTAACCGTTTGTTTTCACGTTATGTATGCCATGGGAGAGGGAGTAGAGGCAACACATCGTCACAATGTCGACATTTTCTTCTTCATGTCATCAAAATACATATCTATACTATGTCTTGTTTCGATCAAATGAGGAATAAACAATATGTCCGTCAATAACAGCAAACAAATCAAGTTTTGTCCTTGATCCAAACAAAGCGCGTATTATTCAGAGGCTATTGCGAAAAACGTCGGAAACAACCATTTTGAATTCCCAAAATCATACGGGTGGATCACGTGAGCAATAGCAGATGACGCAGATCATTTATATTAATTTATTTATTCATTTACTTCCTTTTACCTCTTGGATTATTAAAGAGACATCTGTAACAAGTGTTTATGCATCATTAGCAATAAGAAATAGTAGCCGAGGTCAAGAAATCGATTACTCTTTCTATTTTCCCCTATTTTCAAATGTAAATGTCCCAAGCCACGCGTAAGCTAGTGCAAACATGCACGTATTGAAGACGATACCATCTGTCTCAGTACAGGTACAGCACGCTAATGACAAGGTTATACTACCAAGTAATTGAATTTTGACAGTAACTAATGTAAAAGTAAAGCTTTTGCATTCTCCATTAAAGAGTAAAGACACACGTTATTCTTATTTTCCTGGAACAAACACCCCCACCACAGCAAAGACCTACTCCCCTCAAATGCAGTGCTGTTTTCTTGGTGCAGGCCGATGACCTGTGTTATGATAGTTTCCGCCTGGTAGTTTGCAGGACATTTTACCTGGCAGTAGTGCAAGCAAACATTAGTTATTCGCATTTTGATAGCTGTAGCAGGCCCTCAAGAATTAGACCCCAAGTTTTACAGTAGCCACGACTGTGCAATGGAACATAAGAATGGATCTGCCGCAGGACGATGTTTTTCAGGACTATTTATTTTGGCCGCAGCATCATGAGTGTATCGGCGTATAAACTGTGACATGTACTGCCTATTGTAGCTTGTGTAAATGGCCGTTGGTTGACAGAGAAATTGATAAATAATCGTTGTTGTGACTATTAAAATTATTGGTTAACAGCGACACTATTGTATAGTGTCGGATTAATGGTTCATTTGGAACAGATTACGCAAGGCACCGTCATATCAGGTACTATGTTGAAGACGTAATTTTCCCAAGATATGTCAATGATTTGGAAGAGTGACACACATGTAGCAATGGCGGCAAAAACAACGTACACGATACACTCAATGATTACCGAAATACTCTTAAGTCCGCTTGTTGATTTATCATACAATGGTGCGTTGGCGTAAAGGTGTCAAATTAATGGTTCCAAGCGTTAAACAACTTAGACATTGAAATAGGATGAACAAAGAAAAAACAGCAGTCGTAGTGGTGTACAATGTCATGTATTTATAGCTGCATTACCACATGGTGGTTTCCCACTGTTTGGAAGCTGGCATGAAATATCTGCCTGTTTTGACACAAACGTGTACTACACTATGATAAGAATAGTTGTATACCAGGCCAAAGATCAAAGACTCAATCAAAGTGTAACTAGAGACAAGGGAATTCAACTGTGTGTAAAATTCTTTCTCTTGATGAGACGGATGTTGGGTGCGAATTGTAAAGGAAACAAGGAAATTTGACTTCCTTGACAGTTGCAATGCACATGCTGGGTTCGAAATACTTTTCAAAATCAGGTTGGCCACCAAAGTCAAAGCCCAAATTTCTGCACATGGCTGTCGATCTAAACAAAAGAGGTACATGAAATTAATCTCCAAGCAGATCTATAGGTGGCAAAGGCAGTATCAAAAGGGCCAACCCGAATACCCAAGCCTCGGGTGGCTACAGGTTGGTCTTTTGCAGTTTGGGTACCGGGTCTATCGGTCCTGTTCCTGAACTAGCCTGGTATCCATCTTTTTCTAGCTCCGGTACACTTAGTAACTGTGATTACTTCCTGCAGAATTCTCTAAAAGGGAAGCAATTGGAAAGAGAGCCGGCACTAGAAAAGGATGGATACCAGGCTATACCTGAACAACTTGCCTTAAAATAATTGGTTTTCACTGATGATCTTCTTTTGGTGTCTTTTTGTCCGCGACTTCCCAACAAAATCAGCAATTAACACTTAACCAAAAGCCAAGACTGACTTAGACAGTTCTTATTGGGCTGACTTTCCTGCTATGACCCCTAGGCAACCAGGGCCAATTGTGCCCTCAAGTTCGAGTAAGCATGGTATCAAAAATATTTAGTTGGAATTTGTGCGACTAATTGTTGAAAATTCTGCTTGAAAGAAAATAGTATAAGCTCCTCACTATGGGTTCATCCTTTATCATCATTCTGCATTAGGCACTGATTCGACCCCTTTTGCAAGCTGAGTTTGCAAATAAGCAGCAGCCAGGCAACCAAGTATTCAGAACCCTGACATATATTGCAGATTTCTGCTGCAGATTAAACGCATTTAACATCAAAGTAAGCCATTGACAAACTAACTAACACTTAATTTCAACTCTCAAGCTGAAAAAAAGAGTTGAATGTTTGTTTAATACCATTAATGGCCATAAAGTGTTTTGTGGAGCTGATTACCTCCCAGCACAAGTATTTGGTCCATCGCTATGGCATGTTTAAGACAACAGGCAAACTTCATAATCACGACCGCAGCAGGAAGTTTGATTTTAGAATGGCAGGTCCTTACCAACAAATGTGTTGCTCAGGCACAACCATTTCATCTCTAGAGCAGGTACACTCAGAACTTGTTTGTAATAAGTAGAATCTATTCCCTACAGCATATCTATTGACTTGATATAGGAAACAGATCCTTCAAGATATCAAAACCATGACAGATCACACCCCTACTGCTTCTTTTCAACTGCCCTGGTACTACAGACAATCTAAAATCAGCTGAGGTAGGAAGTTCACCCCTGGGACATTTGGTACCTCCCAAGTATCCATCAAACCCAATCCCTCGGTGAGTCTGACACTCTCAGGGTTTTTCCTCAATCCCAGATAGACCAAGGACTGGATCAGAAGCTGTTCAAACATGTATATTGGGAAATGAATACGGAAACGGCTGACCTTCAACAAAGTCTTTCCTGGTAAGAAGACTTCTACTATATTTGAAAAATCAAAAACAACCTTTAATTTGTCACAACTGCTATAGATTGTAGGTGTCAACTGTCCAGATTTATTGGAGTAACTGTAGTATGAAGCATTGCCATTGGTAACCTGATATTGGCCATTGAGGCAGTATCTGTGCACAGAGTAGTTGTCTTATGTGCCTTCTCTTCTGGTACTTCTAGTACTTAGTGACTACTACTACATGTAGCTAACATGTACATGTACGTGTAAATACTGTAGCTAAATTGGCATTTTGACTTTCCATTGTTTTCTCATAGACAGATTAAGAAAGGACTGTAGCTGTACTGACTATTGATAGCTGGGCAAGAAAAAAGTGTAAATATGATTTTTCGGACCATACGGAAGTTTTAGTGCCCCAAATATTATTCTTTACTAAGAGAAAATACAGCACTTTGGTACATACCACTGCAATTGAACTATGTTTTCCATGTGCATAATGATCAACGCTACACACGTATCGCACATCTTGATACAGTATCAACTAATAGTCTGTAGTTATTAAATTTACACACATGTAATTAGGCAAAAACAATCATTTTTGAATAACTACAAACTATTTATTAGTGGATATGAAGATGTGTGAATGTACGTCGTAGTTTAGAAAGTTTGATCATCATGCACATGGGAAACGTAGTCAAATTTAGCCAGGGTGGAAACCTTAAGTTAAGGAGTTGAAGCATTACACAAAGTTCAGCCTCCAGTTTTCCTTATCATACATTGTGTCGATAACTATCACCTTTCCACATAAACATGTTCCAGCCTTAAAGGGGCATATTGTGATCGGAACAGAAAAAAAAATTCACTATTTTTAGTTATTTTTCTACACCATTAGTTGAATCTACCTTATTACACTGCACAGCAATATTCATCACGTATGGATGCGACTTTGTAGTGTCGTGCGAACGAAAATTATATACGCAATCCCCATCGCCGCTTGACTTGTCCGCCATTTCGTCCAAAATTCCGACGAACCACCGAACACGCGATTGAACGCGCGACGTTCTAAAGTTTTTTCACTTGTGGTGATTTTCCTGTGACGCTCGAACTCAGACCTCAACGGTTGATTCGGGTATTTCTTAGCGTTCTGTGCCGGCTAATTTACATATTATAAAATGGGAGCCGATAAATAATATGCAAATTAGCCAGATTTTACGAGTTTTGCGTTTTCGTCGTTTATCAATGATGGAAATGTGACAAATGACCGAAATATGTTGGAAATAAGTTACAAACAAGTTACAAATGTGAATCTGAATGTAGATTTTTCAAATTCTGAATATTTGTAGTTTTTTCGTACCAAATTCTACAATATGCCCCTTTAAGCAGTGTCTTTAAGGTGAGGTATGGGCGACCTACTCTTATTTCAGCATCATGAGTTGATATTAGTAGTTTTCTTGGTCTTGAGTTAACAACCATTAGACTTCTAACCTTAAGGCTACTAACACAGGCAATCCACAGCAATTACACCCTTTTGAAAAGTATTAAGCTGTGCACAGTCAAACTTCTATTCTAACCAGGGTAAGGCTACGTCCATGACGACGTATTTGTCAGACACCATCCTGCTCATACTCATGGAAGTGCTTTTGTTAAAATGGACAAGGTAGCAATGAAGCATGTAGACCCCATGAGTTAGGCAGATTATCGACACTATTACCGTAAGCTGCATGTTCAGTACATAAATCTATTATTATCTTCGCCGAGTACTTGTACTCGGAGAAGATTACGTTTTCGGTTGAAAAATCTGTTGGGTGGGTCTGAATGTATGTCAGGAGCATAACTCAAGAAAGCTTCAATGAATATTTATGATTTTTGGTAGGTGTGTAGTGGTTGTGCAAAGGAAGGTCAAGTTCGAAAATGGTAAACCTTGCGTTTTTCAACAGTACTGCAGCGGACTTTGCATTTTTTGTGTTTGTATGTATGTAGCTAGCATTCTGACCCCAAAACCACGGTTTCATACGTCGGTTTCATACACGTATGAAGTTCATACGCGTATGAAACTGCCGTTGCGTACCAAATTGTGGGCGGCGCGGTGGGTGATATTAGTACGCGTCGCCACTTCGGCCGGCAGAATTTCGTACGCCTCCTCGGTGGGCAGTTTGTTACGCGGCGGGGAAAATTTCGTACGTCCGCTCAGCGGGCCGGCAAAATTTGGTACGTCCGCTCGGCGAGCAGTTTGTTACGCGGCCGGGAAAATTTCGTACGCCCGCTCGGCGGGCCGGCAAGATTTTGCACGTCCGTTCGGCGAGCAGTTTGTTACGCGGCCGGGAAAATTTCGTACGCCCGCTTGGTGCATGGCAAAATTTTGTACGGCGGGCCGGCAAAATTTTGTACGTCCGTTCGGTGAGCAGTTTGTTACGCGGCCGGGATAATTTCGTACGTCCGCCCGGCGGGCCGCCAAAATTTTGTACGTCCGTTCGGCGAGCAGTTTATTTTGAGCCTGGGTAAACTTCGTACGACCGCGGAGCAATTTGCAACGCGTTTCGGTGAATTTCATACGTCAGGCGATTTTCGTTCTCGATGGCAAAATGACGGACATTCGTGCTTGGCGGCGGACGGGCCGTATCCCGGCTGAGGGACAATTTGCAACGCGTTTCGGTGAATTTCATACGTCAGGCGATTTTCGTTATCGATGGCAAAATGACAGGCAGTCGTGCTTGGCGGCGGACGGGCCGGCCGGGACAATTTGCAACGCGTTTCGGTGAATTTCATACGTCAGAAAATTTTCGTTCTCGATGGCAAAATGACGGACAGTTGTGCTTGGCGGCGGACGGGCCGGCCGTATCCCGGCCGTGGGACAATTTGCAACGCGTTTCGGTGAATTTCATACGTCAGGCAATTTTCGTACGCGATGGCAAAATGACGGACAATCGTGATTTGTTACGGCGGACAGGCCGGACCTATCCCGACCGCGAGGCAACAAGCAACCTGTTCGTTAAATTTCATACGCCAGACGATCTTCGTACGCGATGGCCAAAAAAAAAGGGATTTGATCAGATACAGCTTTACCTTTCTCTACATTCAGTAACCTATTAAATTATCTTTAACTGGGGATGCCATCTATACAGGTACGTGTTTTTTTCACCTTTTCTGCCTCTTGTCTTGAAAAGGTTTGACATCTAAAGGAAGCTGATTTGTATGGCGACCGTCTTGATTCTCGTTTCTACTAATGAAGCGCTATCCTATCCTAAAGGAATTGATCCTACAAAGGATGTTTATTCTTCTGACAAATTATGTAACTTTCTACTAAGCTCCTTTTAGTCGTAACATCGAAAGAAAAAAATGGCACACAAATTCTAATCAGTTTACGGCGGTACGACTTAAGTCAGACCCCCCCCCCCCTCCAAAAAGATGGATATGGCGTCTTTGCCTAAACTGATGAATATGATAACCAAGGAGGTTAAAATATTTTAACCTCCTTGTGATAACTTTCAAAGTAGAGATGTAATTCTGGCTACCATAGACGTAACCATCATTGGAAAGGCGGGCGGTGGAGAAATATGGCCAGTATAGCAGTTTATCGTGCGATTGAAAGTAACGAGGCTAGTTTCCAAACAACATACGGCAACATTTGCTAAGACGCTGTTATATCAAACGTAACTACATTTATATATAACTATTGTATAAATAAAAATCTAAATGATAACGTAAAGGCTTTAACTCACGAGAATACCCGGGATGGTAAACACAGGGCTTTGATGACTTCTAGGCGCGATGATTTAGGAGAAGTCGGGGGTGACAACATCTTTACTAGCAGTCCAAGCTTGTTATGACAGCTTACCCACGCGGAAAACAATGGGAGCAATTACCTGGCCGAACAGCCGAAACCATTTCGTAATTGTGACAGGGTGTCGTAAAAACAAACTCTGAATACGATTACAAATTGCTGACTTGAGAAGGAGACCTGGCGTTTGAAAAAAAAAGTTCAGACTTTGGGAATGGTGTTTTAAAAGAAATGCATTTAATTTTCTTAAGGGCAAATCAGCGTGGCCAAGAAAAATATTCAGAGTAGTTCCGTCCGTCTTTTGTTCGTTGAAGGTAAAGCGCATTCCTTCAGCCCATGGGGGGGGGGGGCTAAACTGTTGCAAGTATTGCATCAATATTTAATCCTTTGGGAAAGTTGAAAAAAGGAGGTGTCATAATTTCAGGAATGAACAAAAACTTGCCATAAGTATGCTAACCTGATCTGTCAACTGTCACCAAATGCATCTATACACCCCCACCCCTCAACCAGAGCCTTTGGATTGTTCCATTAGGCTCCAAACAGCAGACTATTCCAATATACATATACAGCGGGGGTGCGATAAACCCCAAGATGGGGATAGTTATTTTTTTCTTTTTCAAACTAATTCAACAAGTTATCTATTCCCAACAATAGCCACCCCTATCATAGCACCCCTATATTGCTCAGAGTTCAGGAAAAAATCCATCTACCAAGATAGGCACAGTCGCTAACTCTCGTAGACCTTTTCAATTGATAATGATAGATTAACTCTAGTAACGTTGTGTGTATGTGTGTGCGTGTGTATGGATCTGCTATGACATATGGTTTATCCTAAAACTACATTCGAATCTTTCGGTTTCTACTAACAAGCTTTTAGTATAAACAGTGATATATAAAGTATTTGACATACATTTAGCACTGTTTATCGAATGGCATTACTTACGTCCAACCTCTTCTATGTACTGGGTTTCCTCCCTTCGTAACAAAACAAACTATGATCTAGAATACACATCTCTGTCTGGCCATTTGCATTGACGCCAACGCCGCGTCCTCCAAGTGAACAAAGGCATTGTCTAAGTACAAACGTCGTGTCATACATTCTATTCTAACGGATAGGCATTTCCTTTATCAATTCATTGTTACCTTTTGTTATGTACATCGCACAAACAGAATGCCTAAAATGTGGTCGTCGGTTTGTGAAAGCCGCTCAATTTTTATCTAACTTCGTGATTATTTTGACTACGGGTATTTTTTCTTAGACACAGGATTTGATTTAATTTCATTGATTTCGTTTTGTATTCGACTCAGTGTTGCATACTATAAGTAATGTATACAATAAAGGTCTTCATTTATTTATTATTAGCACCTGGTAACGTACCTTTTGCCATGTGTAAGCATGTCGATTTCAATTGTTAGAAGAAGAGTTTCCCACGCCGTTTTGCTCAGACCTCTCCTCTATGAACTCCACGTTCTGACGAAGTTGTGTATGTTCTGCCCTGTGTTGCGTTTGTATCTAAACCGTTACCTTCTCCTAACTCATGGTCGGTCGGAATTATGGTTTTACTAACACAATTTACGTCAGGGCTTACCTTTCAATGATATATGTTTGACATCTGATAAGGAAACAACATGGATTTAACCAAGGAAGTTAAAAGAAAGGCATACACCGAAACTGATAATTCTGTACGAATAAAAAATATATTCCAACAATGGCGTCTGCTAAAGCATGAATCAGACAGAAGCAGCCGGTAGTATCAATTGTCCCACTGTGACCAAGTAGATTAAAATAGACTTTTAACCGCCTTGGTTTGACATCATTACGTCAATTTTGTGTTACGAACTTACTCATCAATCCCTAGCGCAATATTTGACTTCTCAGTGGCTACTTTGAATCTATTACCAAAGCCCCCCTCTCACTGGACCCGCGGCACTCAACGAATGTCATCGACAAAAAACGAATCCTTTTAACCTTTGTGTTTTTGTTGTCTTTTGGGTCATGCTTTAACGTTTTGAATGATTCCATTATAAAGTCAAGAGTAACACAAATCCAGTTTAGGACGCTGCGACGCCGCCAGCGTGCCGCGGGTCCAGTGAGAAGGGCGCTTTATCATGCGGTTCAACAAGTACAAGATACAGAAACATGTAAGGTAAACAAGAACGGCAAAGGTGAGTCACTGATTAAGTTGCATCCGACGTCAACTACAGCAGTATCCACAGAAGAACACAGTTCATGGGGAGCAATACGCTTGCAACTAAAGCAACTGGATTTCTTGTGAATTTCAGTGTTGAGATTGGGTCCAATTTGAAATCTTTTTCACTGATTTTACTAACCCTTCATTGCGTATTTGTTGAAAGTTGTGTTGGAGCTGGTGGGTTGTATTTCTATCTTATAATTCTAATTTATAATATAATACCCAACACTTGTAATATGCTTTGAAAATGTGAACCCTAACACCACTGACCCAGTAAATCTTCACGGTTTCAATTCTTAGAAATGCAGCAAATAGAGTTCAAATTAACAAACTAATGTCTAATTAGCAAATTACTAGTACTCTTGAAAATTGGGGATAGTACACAGATGGTGTAATTGTTTCAGCCAAACTCTGGGGGAAATACTGTTTTTTTTTCTTCATTTGCCACCAAACATCGCGTCCCACAGTAAACAATGGCAGTATCTACAAGTGACATCAGGACTTACCTTTAAAGATTTTTCAATAATAGATCTATACGTTTGACATTTGAGGAAATAGCAAGAATTAAACGTTAGAAGAAATGTATACAACGAAACTAATAATTTTATACCGAGGAAAAGCTTGCAACAATGCCGTCTGCTAAGGCATGGATCATATAGAAATGGTCGATAGTTTCTATTTTCCCACTTGAACAATAAGCGTAAAAATATATTTTCAACCTCCTTGCTTTTACATCGTATGTCTTCCTCTTTCCATTTGGTGGAACGAACTTTCTCATCATTCCTTCCCAAGCGCAAATAATGAAATCTAAATGCATTCATTTCTTCATTCCCTACATCATCTCTACATACTAGTATGACAAATCAAGTGTGCATGTGTTTTCTCCCAAACGAACTATAAAGAACGCCACAGCCGGTACATTATGCACGACTTATACATCGCATGTGTCCAATGAAAAATCTACAACCTCGAAAACGGGAGAATTTTCAAAACTAATACATCGTACCTGCAGCTGCCCACGTATCAAAAATCTATACGCCCAACAAATTTTGAATTTCCAAAACTAATTCTAGAACATCAAACCAGTCCGCTTATGAAAATCTGTCCAAATATCGTCTTAGCGGAAGGAATACACGCAGTTTGTTCACCGTAACATAGTCCGTAACACCCCGGGCAGGGCGGGGGGAAGGCCGGGGGAGTGCTGCGTGTAAAGATCGTCTTTAGCGGAAGGAATACACGCAATCTGTTTACCGTAACATAGTCTGAACCCCGGGCAGAAAATAGTAGCCGCCGGGCGGGGGAATTTTTGCGTGCAAAGATCGTCAATAGCGGAAGGAATAAACGCAGTCTGTTTTACCGTAACCAAGGAGGTTTTGCCGTAACGTAGTCCGTAAAAGACCCGGGCAGAAAATAGTACCCGCCGGGCGGGGGAGTGCTGTGTGCAAAGATCGTCTTAGCATATGTCCAATGAAAAATCTACAAGCCCGTAAACGGGAGAATTCCCCAACTAATACATCGCACCTGTCCACGTATGAAAAATCTATACGCCCAACAAATTTTGAATTTCCCAAACTAATAATACTAGAACACAACATCAGTCCGCGTATGAGAATCTGTAGAATCCAAAATATATCGCAAATGTTCACGCATACTTGGGAAGCTCCGGCAAAAATTACTTTCACGTCCAGTAAATGATCACGTATGAAATTTCATACGTCGCCCACAAAATCCGCACACATGAAATTTTATACGCGTCATTGCATCATTTCTTGAACGCATGGCTCTCCATACAGTTGTCATATGCGTCTATTAATTTTACAAAGTTAACTTACGAAATGACGCCCAATAAATGATCACGTATGAAATTTTATACGTCGCCCGAAAAATCCGTACACATGAAAAATCCGTACACATGAAATTTTATACGCGTCATAGCATCATTTCTTGAACGTATGGCACTCCATACAGGTGTCATATGTGTCTATAACTTACAAAATGACGTCCAGTAAATGATCACGTATGAAATTTCATACGTCGCCCACAAAATCCGTACACATGAAAAATCCGTACACATGAAATTTTATACGCGTCATAGCATCATTTCTTGAACGTATGGCACTCCATACAGGTGTCATATGTGTCTATAACTTACAAAATGACGTCCAGTAAATGATCACGTATGAAATTTCATACGTCGCCCACAAAATCCGTACACATGAAAAATCCGTACACATGATATTTTATACGCGTCAGAGCATCATTTCTTGAACGTATGGCACTCCATACAGTTGTCATATGCGTCTATTAATTTTACAAAAGTTAACTTACGAAATGACGCCCAATAAATGATCACGTATGAAATTTCATACGACGCCCACAAAATCCGTACACATGAAATTTTATACGCGTCATAGCATCATTTCTTGAACGCATGGCTCTCCATACAGTTGTCATATGTGTCTATTAATTTTACAAAAGTTAACTTACGAAATGACGCCCAATAAATGATCACGTATGAAATTTCATACGTCACCCACAAAATCCGCACACATGAAATTTTATACGCGTCAGAGCATCATTTCTTGAACGTATGGCACTCCATACAGTTGTCATATGCGTCTATTAATTTTACAAAAGTTAACTTACAAAATGACGCCCAATAAATGATCACGTATGAAATTTCATACGACGCCCACAAAATCCGTACACATTAAATTTTATACGCGTCATAGCATCATTTCTTGAACGCATGGCTCTCCATACAGTTGTCATATGTGTCTATAAATTTTACAAAAGTTAACTTACGAAATGACGCCCAATAAATGATCACGTATGAAATTTCATACGTCGCCCACAAAATCCGTACACATGAAATTTTATACGCGTCATAGCATCATTTCTTGAACGTATGGCACTCCATACAGTTGTCATATGCGTCTATTAATTTTACAAAAGTTAACTTACGAAATGACGCTCAATAAATGATCACGTATAAAAAATTTCATACGTGGCCCACAACATCCGTACACATGAAATTTTATACGCGTCATAGCATCATTTCGTGAACGTATGGCACTCCATACAGGTGTCATATGTGTCTATAACTTACAAAATGACGTCCAGTAAATGATCACGTATGAAATGTCATACGTCGCCCACAAAATCCGTACACATGAAAAATCCGTACACATGAAATTTTATACGCGTCATAGCATCATTTCTTGAACGTATGGCACTCCATACAGGTGTCATATGTGTCTATAACTTACAAAATGACGTCCAGTAAATGATCACGTATGAAATTTCATACGTCGCCCACAAAATCCGTACACATGAAAAATCCGTACACATGATATTTTATACGCGTCAGAGCATCATTTCTTGAACGTATGGCACTCCATACAGTTGTCATATGCGTCTATTAATTTTACAAAAGTTAACTTACGAAATGACGCCCAATAAATGATCACGTATGAAATTTCATACGTCGCCCACAAAATCCGCACACATGAAATTTTATACGCGTCATAGTATCATTTCTTGAACGTATGGCACTCCATACAGTTGTCATATGCGTCTATTAATTTTACAAAAGTTAACTTACGAAATGACGCCCAATAAATGATCACGTATGAAATTTCATACGTCGCCCACAAAATCCGCACACATGAAATTTCATACGCGTCATAGTATCATTTCTTGAACGTATGGCACTCCATACAGTTGTCATATGCGTCTATTAATTTTACAAAAGTTAACTTACGAAATGACGCCCAATAAATGATCACGTATGAAATTTCATACGTCGCCCACAACATCCGTACACATGAAATTTTATACGCGTCATAGTATCATTTCTTGAACGTATGGCACTCCATACAGTTGTCATATGCGTCTATTAATTTTACAAAAGTTAACTTACGAAATGACGCCCAATAAATGATCACGTATGAAATTTCATACGTCGCCCACAACATCCGTACACATGAAATTTTATACGCGTCATAGTATCATTTCTTGAACGTATGGCACTCCATACAGTTGTCATATGCGTCTATTAATTTTACAAAAGTTAACTTACGAAATGACGCCCAATAAATGATCACGTATGAAATTTCATACGTCGCCCACAAAATCCGTACACATGAAATTTTATACGCGTCATAGCATCATTTCTTGAACGTATGGCACTCCATACAGTTGTCATATGCGTCTATTGATTTTACAAAAGTTAACTTACAAAATGACGTCCAGTAAATGATCACGTATGAAATTTCATACGTCGCCCACAGCTGAACCGACTTATACTAGAAGTAGAACTTTGCAACGCCAATGATTTGGAAAAAAAAAAAAAGATTTGGTACGCAACGGCAGTTGTCGGCCCGCCGAGCGAACGTACCAAATGTTCCCGGCCGCGTAACAAACTGCCCACTGAACAGACGTACATAATGTACGCCGAGCGAACGTACCAAATTTTCGCGGTCCGCCGAGCGAACGTACCAAATTTTCCCGACTGCGTAACAAACTGTTCACCGAATAGACGTACATAATGTACGCCGAGCAAACGTACCAAATTTTTCCCGGCCGCGTAACAAACTGCCCACCGAACAGACGCACCAAATGTTGCCAGCCCGCACGAAATTTTGCCGGCCACGTAACAAACCGCCCACCGAGGAGGCGTACGAAATTTTGCCAGCCGCCCACTGCGCCGCCAGGATTTGGTACGCAACGGCAGTTTCATACGCGTATGAATTTTATCCGCGTATGAAACCGACGTATGAAACGCCGATTTTTGACCCTGAGTGCTACCTGAAAAAAAAGTGACGGAAACGTTGATGGATCTTCATGATTTTTGGCAGGTGTGTAGATGCTGTGGAAACGGAGGTCAAGTTCAAAAATGGTTCCCCTGGTATTTTCCGTCGGTACTGCAGCGGGCTTTGTGTAGATGTGTATTTGTATGTCGCCAGCATAACTCGAAAAGCTGTTGATGGTTCTGTATGATATTTAGTGGATGGGTAGGGTTTACAGAAAGGAAGGTCAAGTTCGATAATGGGCCTTCTAGCGGGTACCTAAGGACCAGGTACTACAGCGGAGCTTCAAAATTTAGGGGCATATTTTCTGAAAGTGCTATGGTCATGATTTTTGTGTGGTAGATAGTTCATGCCACAAAAAGTAAGTTCTGTAAATTTGGGCCCCCTAGCGGCTTGTTAAGAACTACAGTGGGTGTTTTTGTTTTGACCTTCGGACATGAATAACTTGAGAAGGGGTTGACAGATCGTCGTGATGTTTGGTATGTAGAGAGCTCAGATGGTGCTTTACATAATCAATGACTTATTATGCAAATCAGGAGCTAATTTGCATAATTAGTAAGGAAAGTTTGTTAACCCGCTGCATTTCATAATGGGACATGGGACAGTGTCAGGTCATGTAAACAGATGGCCTTGCATAAACGTACATGTAGGTCAAATAAATAAACTATTCTCCAAGCAGAGGTGTGGGTCCTGAAGGTTTTTAACGCGTTCAGTTTAGGCATTTTTGTTCAACACGGTTGGCGACATAACAAAAAGGGGACAAAATAGAAAGCCTGACAAAAACACCTAAAAACACGTCAAAAACCAGCCAGACCCACTCCTCTGCTTGGAGAGTACACTGCACCAAAACTGCACCACTGTTAGGTGCGGAAAAATCACATGTACATGTACTATATCTTTCAAAATGTGTATGATATGGAATAAAGATTTATTTCTTTATATTGACTGTACCATTTCATCATCACTTTCAACTTACAACACTGCAATATCGAACCTTTGTGGCCCATATAATATCAACATACTCATATTTTTTCATGACCAGTTATAACATA
Source organism: Branchiostoma lanceolatum (assembly GCF_035083965.1). Taxonomy (NCBI): domain Eukaryota; kingdom Metazoa; phylum Chordata; class Leptocardii; order Amphioxiformes; family Branchiostomatidae; genus Branchiostoma; species Branchiostoma lanceolatum. The sequence continues at coordinate 1,253,334 of NC_089737.1, forward strand.
TATCAGCACACTAGACACATATACCACCTGTACCACCAAATGATTTTTAACCCTATCTATAGTATCTAGACTGGACTCATTCGCCCCCCCCCATTACTTCCAATGGTGTTTGATCAAATTTGCAGGGGGAGCATGTAAATATTAATCACTCTCCATGATAAGCCCTGATTCGTGGAACTCTAGTTTTATTAGCCGCGGCGACTGTTGGAGGGCTTGTTTTACTTGCAGTCTTATACATTAGCCCGTTCAACAGTCGCGGAGCCCTCTTATCCGGCCTACGAAAAAATAATGGAAAATCCGTGCCGGTACACTTGGAGTCTGAACTCTGCAAGTCCCTCAACTCCTAACAACCTTACCGAGCCTGCCGGGGTGTTTGCGGGGTCTACCGCCCCCTGCGCTAGCCGTGCCGCCACTGTTTGCGACCCGTCCCCATGTCTAACACCTCGTCAAACCGACCTCCATGATTCTTAATCCGGGTCACCTACGTCATCATGTAAACACCCGGTCTCGTTCCCAGGGTAGCTCTAATGGTTGGTGGGTAGAGGTTCATACAACTCTGGGCACGAGAAGAGATCCCATACCCCGGATGAAGAATCATGGAGGTCGGTTGCGACTCTCTAAAAATCATGTGCCGAGCGGCATTCTGTGCTGAGGGGTGAAGTCACTCAGCTCGCCTTGTTTGCAACTGTACTAAAAGGAGGTTTGGTATAAAAACCTACAGCTGCATGCAAAATTATTCAACCCCCCTTGCATTTTGGACATTTTGGCAAATTGTGGAACTTTACAGCTGCATAATATTACTAAATCATATAAGTGATGAACAGATATGTTATTACAGTCTGATACCACAGCAAAAGTTAAGATTTTTTTCATAGTCCATCCAAAATAGCAACTTTCACACAAATAGTATGTTGCAAAATTATTCAACCCCCTATGAGGGGTTGTCTTTAGTACTTAGTGCAGCACCCCTATTTATCTAAACCTGAATTCACCTGATGTAGACGTGAACGATAGCTTGTCACAAGCTTCTGGCAGTGCTCTTTGGGAATTTCAGCTTATTTCTCGTAGGTAATGGTCTCCAGCTCATCAATTTTCCGAGGTTTAAATGTCGCAACTGCTGTCTTCAGATCCAACCCAAAATTCTCAACTAGGTTTACGTCTGGAGACTGTTATGGGTACTCAAGAACCTTCCAGGTTCTTTTTCTGACCAAACATGTGGATGTCGATGTGTGCTTGGGGTTATTGTCTTGCTGGAATGTCCAATGACGCCCCAGCTTCAACTTTCTAACGGAATTGGTAACTTTCCTGGCCAGAATATCCTAGTACTGGTTTTATTTCATGATGCCTTCAACACGGTGGATATTCCCAGTGCCATTGGAAGCAAAACACCCCCAAAGAATCTCAGACCCATCACCAAGCTTCACGGTAGGCAGGGTGTTCCACTCTGGATATGCTTAGTCTTTCCTGTGCCAAACATACCTCTGACACGAAGGACCAAAGAGGTCAAGTTTTTTTGTTTCGTCAGTCCATATAACAGTGTCCAAAAACTACTGTGGCATTAGTAGGTTGTTTTGAGCATACTGGAGGCAACTTTTCTTGTGGCATGGCTTCAGCAACGGTGTGGGTCTTGGGGTTCTGGCCTTGAGCCTTTCAGCATGAAGGGTGCGGCGCACTGTGTCCACTGAACACAACAGTTTCTCCTTCAGCCAAATTGTTTTTCAGGACTTTTACAGTAATCATATGGTTCTTGTCCACCTGTCTTCTAAGAAATATCACTGTGGCTGCTGAAATTTTGGCCAAGAATGTCGCCAGGTCCGTTAAGGAGTTGAAGCTGGGGCGTCATTGGACATTCCAGCAAGACAATAACCCCAAGCACACATCGACATCCACATGTTTGGTCAGAAAAAGAACCTGGAAGGTTCTTGAGTACCCATAACAGTCTCCAGACTTAAACCTAGTTGAGAATTTTGGGTTGGATCTATTGAAAGCTGTTGCGGTACATAAACCTCAGAAAATTGCTAGCCGGAGACTATTGACTACGAGAAATGGGCCGAAATTCCCAAAGAGCACTGCCAGAAGCTTGTGACAAGCTATCGTTCACGTCTACATCAGGTGAATTCAGGTTTAGATAAATAGGGGTGCTGCACTAAGTACTAAAGACAACCCCTCATAGGGGGTTGAATAATTTTGCAACATACTATTTGTGTGAAAGTTGCTATTTTGGATGGACTATGAAAAAAATCTTAACTTTTGCTGTGGTATCAGACTGTAATAACATATCTGTTCATCACTTATATGATTTAGTAATATTATGCAGTTGTAAAGTTCCTCAATTTGCCAAAATGTCCAAAAAGCAAGGGGGGTTGAATAATTTTGCATGTAGCTGTAGTTCTACCATATCTGTCCTTAGTCACTGACGAAAGACAGTGGATCCTATCTAAAACGTCTGCCTGTTTCAAAATTTTATCCAGTTGCTTGAGTAACTATTTTTGGTGTACTAGAAGGAGTTCCCAGGATACTTCCGTCAGGTTGATTGCCCAGTGTCCAGCAATATACTTTTGGAAATATTAAATGTTACACTGTGACCATACATCACCCATCAAAACCTTCCAAAAAATTCACACAAGTTATTATAACATGTAAGGAATGTCGTCGACTGCTAAACTGTACCGCGCGTTGTTTAAAACTTTGTGCCATCTTGAAAAATATGGCGGCCAAGGACTTTTAGCGTCATCAATCGGCGCTCACAGCAATCCCTCCTGGACACCAAATTTTTGTGAGTTTCCTAAGGTAGGATCTTTAAAAACCTGCTAACCAACATCTTTATATTGGGGAATATTGATTGACGTCCGGTCGCTTGGAATCAACTTGCCAGGGTAACGTTCTGAGTTTTCTGACAAATTCTACAAGCAACAGATGACGAGCCTAGGACTCGATACGTAATGTTAAATGTCGTTCAGACGGTTAGCATTCTTGATGATCATGATACAATATTTCTGAAGTAATGAACGTAAATTCAAATGAGTAAGATACTTAAATAGCAGAGGCGGCGGCACAAAATTGTGAATGGGGGGGAGATAATTTGAGATGAAATGTCACTAAGACGAGCGCCAAAGGCGCGACAATTCTAGGGGGCTCCGGGGGCATGCTCCCCTGGGAAATTTTGAAATCTAGACCCTCTGAAATGCTATTTCCTGCATTCTGAGGGGCAAATTTTGCTGGAAGAGTAAGCTAAGTTTCATGACATCTCTATTTATAAAAAAAGATGCAGAAGGGTTTCAGCTTGATTTTTGAGGGACGACGCCCTCCCGATATATTTTTTTCGCCTGAGGCACGATATGCTCCTACAGGAAAATTTAAAATTCTTGATCCATTGAAACGCTATGTCCTGAATTCTGAGGGGCAAATTTTGATGGTAAAGTAATCTAAGTTTAATGATATCTCTATATGTGAAAAAAATGTGAAGGGTTTCGGGGGACGACGCCCTCCCGACATATGATTTTTCCGCCGGTGCGCGACATTGAAAACTTTAAAATTTTTGACCCATTAAAACGCTGTTTCCTGAACTTTGAGGGGAAATTTTGCTGACAAAGTAAGCTAAAAAGGTTAATGACATCTCTATATGTGAAAAAATACAGACGGGTTTCAGCTTGAGTTTTGGGGTGCGACGCCCTCGAGCCCTCCCGACATATTTTTCGCCGGCGGCAACGTTCTCCTCCGGGAAAATTTTGAAATCTTGACGCCCTGAAATGGTTTTTCTGAATTTTGAGAGGCAAATTTTGCTGATAGATTGAACAAATACAGAAGGGTTTCAGCATGAGCTTTGGGGGGCGGCGGCACAACAATCCGGGAGTATGCTAACGTATGCCGGAGAAAATTTTGAAATCTTGACACGCAGAAACGCTATTTCCTGCATTTTGAGAGGCAAATTGTGCTGGTAGAGTAAGCTAAAGTTAAGAAAATCTCTGTTAGTGAAAAGATGCACAAGGTTTTCAGCTTGATTTTTGGGGGGGCGATGCCCCCCCAACATATTTTTTGGGGGGGCAGCCGCCCCCCCTGCCCCCCCGTGCCGCCGCCACTGAATAGTCTCCGGCAGGCCGCTCAGGTCCTACAAGTTTGCAAAGCGGGCAGCGCAAATGACACAAATCTGGTACAAATACTTTTGCAATTTCACTTAAATACAGGATCATATAGTGGTATCATTTATGAACAAAGGATGGATTAGTCTCTAAGCATATTTTCAAACTTGTGACATGGGCTGTGAGCCATTTCCTTTTTGCGTATGGGTGCCTAAGACTGCGTAGCATGAGCAAACGAGAGAGAGAGATCTCTGGTGAGATCCATTGTAAAGTACAACGCGAAGGACACTTCTAGTGCAGTGATTTTCTTGCTGTCTTGAATATTTTTCAAGAGTGGATAGGAGGGGGGAGGGCCTAGGAAAAAAATTTTGACCTGGGGGGAGGGCCTAGGAAATCTTTTTTTTACCCGACCCTCTGACAAGCGGCCCTCCCCCCCTGTAAATTTTGTACAGTCCCTGAAGGCCTTCAACACAAGATGAGTTGGGCAGAACTGCACAGTAAGGCAGCATACAGTCAGGCAGAGGGACATTCTGTGCCGTTGAAATCAATAGAGGATGGTCTGGTATACTCAGGATTTGTAGTCCAATTTCGTGTGCTTGGCCATTTCTACTGAACCCATTTTGTTTTACTTTTCAGAGGTGCTGAGATGGACGACTGATATTCCCATCACATATACCTGATGTGGGAGTGACACTGTAGCTAGCAAGAGATCAACTGTCACCATGTTATCCAGCTTTCTTTCAGTTCTGGTTCTTCTGTACTTTTTTATCCCTGAGACTATGGGACAGACAATTGAAACTCACTGTGCCCAGAATAGCAATTCTTTCCAAGCTGTGGCATCTTGTGTTGGACTGGGGCTGACGGAAGTACCATCAACCCTCCCTAAGAACATCACTGAACTTAATCTCAATAACAACAGTCTGAGTCACATTTGGAAAAGAGACATTCTGAAGTTCAGAAACCTGACAACACTGCGCTTGTCTCAGAACAACATCACGTTCATCAAAGAGAAGTCCTTGTCACAGACGCCACTTGTTTATTTGTTCCTCCAACACAACATGCTGGAAACCATTCCTGAGGAGGTCTTTCACATCCCCAGCCTAAAATATCTAAACCTGGAGAACAACAAAATCCAGAATCTTACAGTACCACTTCAAAATCACAAAACAATGGCACGGCTGCAGGTGCTCATCCTCAAAAACACAAAGTTGTCACTGTTGAAAGGAGACATTTTTGCCAGGATGAACCTCCAAAGTTTGGACCTCTCTTTTAACAACCTGGAATTATTGCCACACTTGGTTTTTGGAAATCTAAACAAGAAGCTAGAAAACTTAATACTGACAGTAAACAGACTGTCTGCCATTCCTAGTTCTATACAGCAACTCATGGTTCTAAAACATCTGGACCTCAGTTATAACAAAATCAAGACAGTAAATGCCACTTCTCTCGCTGGTCTGCACAACCTAGAGGCCTTGTACCTTTCAGGGAATGGCATTATTTCAATTGTAGATAATGCATTTTCACACCTTCGGTTGACCCGTCTGAATCTATCTTCAAACAATTTAACAACCATACCCACTTCACTGACTAGTATGTCATCCATGACAATGCTGTCGCTTGGAGGTAATCCTTTGAAGCAACTACGGCCTGGTATGCTTCAATCAATGCCGGCGCTGCACACATTGGAACTGGAGAAGGCTGGGCTATCCTACTTGCCTTCCAGCATCTTCTCTAACTCATCATTGACACACCTCAGTTTGGCCTTTAATAAGCTGCAGGCTCTTCCCATGGACATCTTCAGTGGCACAGCTTTGAAGGAGCTGCAGCTTCAAGGTAACCATTTCTCCCAGTTTCCCCGTGCTGCAGCAACACTGTCAACCCTACAAGTCCTGGATATACGACACAACAATATTGCTGTTCTTGAACCTGTGGATGATTTTTCTAGACTGACCAAACTGACAAGGTTGTTGATGCACAATATCGGCCTCAGGAGGATTGACATGGAGGACATTTTCCACGGCATGGAATGTCTAGAAGAGCTGGATTTGAGCGGGAATGAACTTACAACTCTGCCACGGAACACCTTTCATGGCCTCCAGTCTCTGAGAACAATTTTGCTTGGACAAAACAGACTACAGTCCCTTCCCATCAATATCTTTAGCAACATAACTACAATAGGTTATATAGACCTATCTTATAACAAGCTAGAGTACCTATCAGCCCTCTCTGTCACAACAACTTCTCAAGAATCAACTTCATCCCAGAATGTACGCTTGGATAACAACCCTTGGTACTGTGACAGTAACCTCTGTTCACTCATGGACTGGTACAGCAAACTACAGCTGCATGTGTCCACACCTGTCCCAAACTGTGCCACACCCTCCAACATGACGTTTCATCATGCAACATCCACACTTTGTGTCAAAGGAACAGACACAACTCCTCTTTCAACACTCAAAGAAACAGATCAAACTCCAACCGTCATTTTTGTTGTTACGGCTGTCATAGTTCTGATCTTGTTTGTTATAGTTGGGGTCGTGGTTTACCACTGGAAGAAAAGGCAAGTGCCATCTCCTATTATCATGCCTTATTTCACCTCTGACATTCGACGTCAATACCTGGAAGATCTCCAGGGCCTCCTATCACGACCAGACTCCTGCGAACCAGTCTACGAAACAATCGATGACATGCGCTGCCCTTCTTTGGTGTCAAGTCACATGTATGCAATGGCAGATGATGACCTGGACACAAGAAGCATTGCAAGTACAGGGACATATCTCTCCTTCCCCGGCCAAAATAAGTGGACATGGAAGTCAACAACATCCCTTTCTGTGATAGGTAATGAGGACGACTCCAGGAGCATTACAAGCCATGACACCTACCTGTCCCTTAATGGGGATACTGAAAGCATCCACAGTCAGCCTGTGTACCTTACCCTGATTGGCACAGATGTAAATGGAAGCAGCGCTGGCAGAAACAGTAGGATGGACTGTGTTGAAGACACAGGAAACATTCCTGGACAACCAGTCTACAACCTCCCCAAATGGAAAGGATACCTTCCAAGAGAAAAGTCTACCCTTAGTTCCATAAGCTGTGCCTCCAATGCTACAATCAGCAAAGTTATTCTGGAAGACTTGGAAGATAATACATTGAATGGAAATAGAACTTAAAGCTAGGGACCATCTAAGCTTAGCCTAGTGATAAATACATTAAACAGGATACTGTTGACAAAATCATATTTTTGCAATCCCAGTAAAAGTTGCTAGAGGGCACTCTTTGAACATTGTTACAAGCCAATCAAAACGCTGGAAATGGTCACATGAGATAGAGGAGCCAATTAAAGACTTGGTGAATGAGCTATATACTTGTAGTCTAGCCATCTTGGACATGTTGGAAGGAAGTAGGGAGCTGTCGGAAGTACAAACTTTTGTTGAAGATTTTTGCCATATAAATATCGTAGGATAGAGACCACAAACTGCAGTGTTCATAATGGCAGTGGAGAGAAACAACACAGTTCGGTAACATTTGATCGTAAGGATCTTTTTGGGGAGCAAGAAAATTGGAACACATGTTGCAGTGGGAATGAATTTTAATATGGGTGAAAAAAATTGGTCAGCGCTAGAAGAGGATTAAGTCAGCTCTACTCTTGGATCTTGTACAAATTGACCTAGCATGAATAATGACAGTAGGCAGGACTGGGTTCTATGAAGATAGGACAGTGCTGAATAAAAGTCAGCTGGATGATTATGAGAAAAAAACTTCCGCTGCTGTGTATACTTCTTTTGCTCATTTTTTTTTAATACAGATGAACAGAAAATAAACGTTTCAGGGCAAAATCATCCATATTTCTGGTCAAGATATTTTCTACCATGACCTATATTTTCTGTTGAAATACTTTCCCCTTATGATGTGTATGATAGCAAATCAAAGATGGGTGAAGTTAAATTGATTCTCTTGTTGTTTACTTGTTTCCAGTAGATACCACACATTTTGTGCATTACACTAGTAGAGCCATAAGTCTCTTTGAAGTCTCTACCGGCAAAGAGAGTACTCAGAACAAAGGACAAGCCTAACAGAGACCTGAAAGAGAACTGTCCCCATTAAAAGAGAACTCTTACTGAGCAAAAGGGAGTTTTTTGAGACCTCTTCTTCACACCTAAGTTTGGGACTCCCCTGTGAGAGAATCACTTGTTTAGAACAATGGGTACTTTAAAAGTAATTAGCGTCTGTCCGATAATTCATTTGGTCCCGCCCAGTAGAGGGGGGGGGGGGGGGGGTAATTCACCGCGCTGCGCCGTGGCCGCGTTGTCCAGTTGGGATGCTTGATATATCCAAGGAGGTTTCTACTGTGCCATTTTTTTGTATAATGGATTGGCTATACACAAAAAATGACAAAGTAAAAAGCCCAACAAAAACGCCTAGAAACACATCAAAAACCAGCCGAAACCCCTCCTCTGCTTGGAGAGTAATCGAAGACCACACTTGATCGGACCCTTTACGGATGTTACCGACATGCCAACAAACTCGCGCAACGATTGCCTATGTCCAAATCAATAGTACTAAAATTAATCGATAATGATAAACTAAAGAGGTTCTGATCAACGTCGAATAAAGATAACGAAGCCCGGACATTATAGAAAAATCGCAACGCAGCGATAACAAGCGGAAGAGTTCGCATCGCGTCAGATCCCGGATCAGGTTTCATGCTTGTTTTGCCACATTATCCTGGCATTTAATAGCCGAAATTCTAGATCGAACATTGGTCAGAACCGGATAAAAATGTAGCAGTAAACGCAATGGCATTCCCCAAATGAAAGGAAGACCCTCAAAGAGTTCCGATTTGCGGTTGATTTGGCCGCGGTGTCACGGAGATTGGAAGGTCCGATTCGAACACGCTGGACACCGACATCGTTTCTATGGCAAATTTGAGCCAGTCGTAGGGCGAAAATACAATATTTTATGCCATCGACCATTTATGTAGAATCAAGTAATCCACATTTTCTAGCAATGTCACCGCGAACGCTTACCGTTGGTTTGTAGATTCACTAGGCCGCACGCGCACGTGCTCAGAAGTCGTCCGTGCTTTTCATTTCAAGATACTGTACTTCCGCCTGCCTGCGGAGCGCGAAGTAACTGCCGATAATGAGCTCACTTGACTCCAGATTTTAAAGAAATAATGCGCCTTATCACGTTTACAACGAAACATCTTGATATTTTCAAGGCCAAGGGCTGAATATATTAAGAAATATGATACTAACGTTCAAAACATTAATTCAAGTTTGTGCTTGCGACGTATCTACGGGACCGGTTTGAAATCCTGTACCGTGGCGACTATTGTTGTTATACATTTTTGGACATACTGCTCGGTCAACCAATGGGTTTAAAAAATCGTATCCTGTTTTTTAACCCCCTCGGGTCAACATTTTAGACATAAGATGCTGATAGACTACCTATTGAAATAATCGGGTCATATGCAAGTACAGTTGTATGTGCACAAAGCCTACAGCGCCGCCGGATTTGATTGACATAAGCGGCTCCTTTTGACAATCATTACACAAAGGGAGGAGCGGCGTTCTATCTGTGCGGAATTTCTTTGGCCTGTCCTGTACTTTTTTTTGCCACTCTGAGTTGGAGTCGCCATATGTTGACGGACAAACGAATGAGCTTCATGAAAAGGGAATTTACCTGAACATATACGCGGGCCTGTGTAAAAAAATACTCTAGATACGTATACGATCTGTACCCATGCACCGATCCACTTTCTTTGTTATTGATATTTATATCCGATACGGGAACAATTTTCGCCAATATTCGTACGCAACATTTTTATGATGAGTGCTGATCCGACTTTATGGTAGTTACCAAACGTACTTGTTGTTGTTGTCCTTGTTTAACGTCTATTATATATCGCTAGACGTGGTCTCTTGGTGCTGTGTTACGCTTGCTTCAGTTATGAGGCTAATGTCTCTCTAGGTGTTTAACTCTTGGTGGCTTCCAACATAGGCTCAGCGCCGAAAGATAGCCAAAATTAGGGTGTTGAATAGACAAGTCGGAAACGCTGGGACAGGAGCTCAGGAACAAACTTTCAAAACAAAATCAGCTTGGCTCATTCACGTTCCATGAAAACTATGCAGGAGAATCGTCTCATTTGCATCATGCACATAGAAACAATCATACAATGGGGCCCGCGTTTTTGACGCTACATAACAATAATGAATAAATTACTGGTTTCCTAGGAGTGTCACACTGGAAGGACATCTGTCTGTGCCACTGTGTTTGGAATTTTTAGAAGACTTGAATGTGCGATTTCATACAAGGCCTAACTGGTTCACACTAACTTCCAAAAATAATTTCACACAAAGTTTTCAGATCGAATTTTTTTTTCAAAATGGAAAAATCTTGTTGTTCTTTTTTCTCATCAAACAGAGATGCTAGTCTGACTGTCGTTCTCAAATATCTCAAAAGGCTCAAGAACGCAATACACATCGATGTCTGGCACTGTCTGTCCCTAGCTTTGCCGGGCGGCTTCAAGTGACAAACCCCAAACGTCAATTCTAGCTCATTATTTAACAGTTGGATAACAGATCTAATCTAGAAGAAATCTAATTCTCTGCAAGAAATCCTGCAAAGTGTTGGCATTTCGTTAGAGACTTGATCATTACGATACTTGATCACACCAGTCCAGAGAGCCAACAGTTGATAATTACGAGTTACTATTTGCATGAACCAAACTCCTTATGTTTTGTTTTGTCATATAACCTCCTTAGTTTTGTACAGGCTCAACAAGGAAATTATAATGTCCTTGGGCTCACCGACATCGACGTCGGAGAGAAGCTACGCACACCGTTTGGTTTTAAGCCAAGGAGTTTAGCCCTAAGGCATTAAAATGTGTTTGGGCCAAGTTCTGTTTGTTTAATATGCTTTTGATTTTAAACCTCCTTGGCTCCGGCTATTGGGCTAATATGTTCCGTTCTGACTTCCTTTTTTGCTAACATTTCCAACAATTGGAATCGTTATTCCTACTAGCTCAAGTTGCATTATAAGTCATGTTGACACGTTTAAATAACCAAGTTTGTACTAATACATTACAATTCTGTAGAATACCTTATAAATACAACAAATTTTCCATCCCCGAAGCTCACGAACGAACTATATATACGTTGATAAGGAAAAAGAGGTAAGTTAACGACTGAGTTGCATCAGACAAGGGATCTACCTCGGATCTACGGTAGGTGGATTCTGTATGGAACCAAAATATGTTTTCAGTGGCGAAACTTTTTGAATTGTATGGCAAATTGACAATTGTCGGTCTTCAAATTAGCTCCGTATACCAACCCGTTTGATCATACCGCCCACTTATATGACGCTTATATAAGTTCTAATTGAAATAAGGTAAGTTAGAAAATGATGCTTATTTGCCTGATTTTCTCAACAAAAGTTATTTGTCGATTCCAACGAACGTAACACTTCATGCACCAGCCAATGGGCGAAATGAACATACAATGAATGTAACAATGGAACGAAACAGAATTCAATTACCGGCGACAATCAAATATGTAAACGACTCAGTCTCAACATCATGTTAGTAAAACAAGAAGGTACAACTTGTAGTGTTAGGACCAAGGCTTTTTATCACCCTTGTTAGAACAAACAAAACCCCTAAAAACAGGAAAATCGAAACAAACAACAACAACAAGAATATTGGTGAATAGTCTGCCGAAGAAGTCAGCTTGCAGTATTCTTCCTCGTGCATTTGTATTCTACGCACCTGTACGTATAATAGAGAAAATACATCACAAATGTATAACGATATTCTATAAAATGGCGAGGATTTTGTAAACCAAGTACAAAATGTAGTATTTCCAAAGTTTTGTTTCTTCAGTGCTATTGACGACACAAGAAAATGTGACTATTTTCGAACGGCCTTTGACAGCAACAACTTTCGCCACACCCCTTTGTACGCCGCCTTTTGATCTGAAGCTCTGGTCGATCTTTCGCGGGTGTGAGTCGGGGTTCATCAATCAATTTTGACAGCACCACGGCGCCGCACTGTCGTGGGAGAAATGGTCTGTCGCAAAGTGCGTATGTGTTAGGATCCGTGGGATAACTAATGCATTGTAAGGAGAGCTGAATATGACTTTATTTTTTGCAAACGACTGTTTATTTCTACATAGATTCGGTGGGTACAGTCAAGGCGGTTAATTTAACCTCCTTGGCACATTTAATAATGAGATCTTTGTTCAATGACTGACTTTATACGAAAAACGTGTCCGTTGTCTTTCCTCCCCGTAAGGAAATACTCAGCTCGCTACCGAACTTTCCCGAACAAGATCGTGGTGACTCGTGAGCAGACCAAACGAATTCATTGGTTGACGACGTGTGCCGAAAACGAAGTTGCAGTGTGTCGGCGAGGCGACAAAGTTCACACCGGTTTCCGCCTGTATAAACAACATGTCTTCTCACGGTACCGAACTATCAATGTTGCTAAGAAATATTCCAAATTTACTCTCTCAACTACGAATGACAATATGTTCTAGTCCTCGACGAGATATTTTGAGAATTAGCGACTCACAACTCCATAAACAGGATTCCGACATAATCGACAACGTTCAGGAAAACCTTGGTTAGGAACAAAAAAAATTACAACTCCTTGATCGGGGAAAATACATCTGGTAGAATGAAAGCTAAAGGTTAGTGTTATCCTCCTTGGTTAGATCGTAACACAGCCGACCGGCACGCTGTAGGCGGGACACTTTGATGTTGCCACTTGTTCGCTGCGATTTTCCTGGCCAAAACGGCATTTCCTTTGAGTTTCGGAAAATGAAGCTCCGCTAGAAAAAGAAAGATTGGAAATAAAAAGGACATCTACATAGTGTAATTGATACAAGGGATAACGTAAATTTCATAAGGACAAAAAAGAGAATCGAAAGAGACTTTTTAAACAATGCCATTGTCCAGAAAGAGATCTAGAAGAGGTCCACGCACATTGACACATCTTTGTGGCGTCATGTTGCCATTTGTTGGGGATTACGCTCGTAACAGCGGTTGGATAATGCTCGTAACAGCGACCATGCGGCCTAAATATAGAGCCTAAATATTAGTAACCACGATTAAAATATATGTACAATGGTCTAAACATGCTGACGATCGGATCATTTATAATCACCCTTGGTCAAAAATCGAACATGCACATGACCTACAGCATACAACTACACTAATAATAATAAGTTTATTGCAAATTCCTGCCCGAAGGCTACAACTAGCGCGTCCTTACAGTTGATGCAAATGTTGCCGGCGGATCTTTGACAGCATGGCGAAAATGAGTGGGCCATCTCAGACGCGCGCTGGCTCAGGGCTAATGAGTGGGCGTGTTTCTCGTAACGGCGCGAGTTTTCACAGATGATTTGGAAAGAGAACTTTCGAACAATAGAAAACCATGGGAGAAAAATCCCCCCAAAAAGAGACTTATGAGAGAACTGAGATAGAACTTCGGAGAACAATGCTCACTCAATTCAGAGTACTCTCTTTGCCGGTCGAGACTTCAAAGAGACTTATCGCTCTACTAGTGTTATATCAAGGAGGTTAAATCCTTGATTATAATATGTTTAGCTTTAAACAATTTCTTCCTGTTCAAAAAATGTTAAAATTATTGTGAAGGCCTAAGTGAAAAATATTTGTATAACGTTATGTGCCTGAAATCTTGTAATGACTAGGGGTAAATGCCGGTTTGGCTTATTATACAGTAAATCAGGTCCAATTCCGGTTCTATTCAGGTCCTCATGTTCAACTTCATCTCCAAAAAACTGAACCAACAGTTGCAGAAAGAGACAAATGTGAATTAAGGCTAATCTAGCTTGACTTAGGGTTGCTTTTATAACCTTTTTTGGCAGATGACGTTCTACTAATACGATGTCTATACAGAATGTTCTAACGTTATATGTTTGTACTTCGTTCAGGTTTTTTGGACTCGGTTTTGGAATTTCAGGTATTTTGGAAGTGGTTCTTGGATGTTGTACAGGTCCGAATGAGATCGAGTGAACCGGTATCCACCCCTACACTAGACGTGTGTATTCATTTCGTGTCTTTCTTTTACACAAGTCCCCGGTTCCTCAGGCTTGATTCAGTAAAGCAAATTTTTTTTTTTTCGCCCTGTCGCTTCATATTTTTCCTGAAAAAATCCGAGAACCAACAAATTAAATTGGTGTGGCCTAAGTGGGTTTTAAAAAAGGGGTTTGATTATCAAAATTGAAACAAATAAAACACAGCACATTTTGTTCCTAAAACTTGTGAAAACAGCTCATAGATTAGACACATGTACAGTGTAGTGTTAAATTTGTGACTAGAAAGGGAAGTCATGGTCTGTACAGGGGGTTGCACAAAGTCATTACCTTCCCCGAGAAGGTTATGCAGAGGGTAGCGTTTGTGGGTGTGTGTGTGTGTCTGTAGTGGACCAGGATAACTCAAGAATGCCTTGATGGATTGTTTTGATATTTGGTATGTTGGTAGGTATTGATGAGATCTGAGATGAAAAACTATTAGATTTTGGGCCCCCTAGCGGCTTCTTACGGTACTGCAGCGGAACTTCCTGTTTTGATATCTCCTGTTCTGGACATGCTATGGAACTGATTTTTGACTGGTACATAGATCTTTGGACAGAGAGTAAGTGGTACGGGTTTGGGCCCCCTAGCGGCTTTTTTGGAACTGCAGGAGCAGGTTTTGCGTCTGACTTTGAAAGGGAATAACTCAAGAAGGACTTGATGGATGGTAACGATTTTTGGTAAGTAGATAGCTTGAGTGATGATGTACATGATTAGATACTTCGTATGTAAATCAGTATCTAATTTGCATAATTAATGAGGAAAGTTTATACATCCGCCAAATTCCATGATAGGATTCTGAAACATGTGATATATATAACTGAGGAAGAGAGAAATATCAATTGATATGAACTGTGCAAATGAAGACCTCATTTGCATAATTAATGAGGAAATACTATAACAAGATGGCCTTGATGGATGGTCATGATAGGATTCTGAAACCTGTGATATATGTAACTGAGGAAGAGAGAAATATCAATTGATATGAACTATGCAAATGAAGACCTCATTTGCATAATTAATGAGGAAATACCATAAGAAGATGGCCTTGATGGATGGTCATGATTTTTGGTATGTGGATAGCTTGTGTGATGCTTAGTATGATTGGACGATAATTATGCAAATCAGATTCTAATTTGCATAATTAATGAGACAACCTAAAAAATCTGCTTTATTCCATGATATGACCATTCAAATTGTAACTGACGAATGGAGGACTGTTAATAGATTAAAAAATATGCAAATGTGGGCCTAATTTGCATACTTAATGAGTAACTTATATTATTCCACACTGGCAAATGACGGCAATTTCATACATTTAGTACTTCTTTTGTGGCATCGGGAAGTTATGTAAATGTGAACATCGTTGAATCAAATTATCCTAATAAGGGCCTCATTTGCATAATTGATGATAAGTATTAGCATAAACTTCTTTGTTAAGCTCATAATTTCTTAAGCTCATACTTTGGACATGTTATATTTTAAGACAATCAACTGGTATGATTAATAATTGATGAGAAACACTCCTAATACGTCAGTCATAAAGGTTAAAATCATTTGGCGAAGGTATGAGGTCGTGGAACTCTAGTTCTGTAATAGATAACATGTAGTCTCCCCCTACTATTACTTCAGCTCATTCAGAAATGTACAGTTAGCTAATTATGACTGCCACAAAGCAAAAGTAGAAATAATGTCATCACTCCTTCTGTGGAGACCATCCAGCGAAACATGTATTCAAGAAACCTGACATAACCCTGAGTCATCTATAGACATACATGGATGGATACAGGGTAGCTGGGCGCAGACATGACGGACAGACAGGCACAGTCATGTGGACTCAGTGGGTCGTTGAATGCTGCTGCTGTTCTATTGTCCAGTCTGATGATAACTATGCACATTAATTTTGTACATATCTGTAAAACTTAGCTGTTTCTTTAGACAGTGTTAAAGGTGTCAAGATGAAGGCCTTTATTTGAAGAAAAGCACATGTCATGTTTTTTGTTTGTAACCTTCGTCGAGAAGGTTATGTTCTCGTCAGCATTCATCTGTGTGTGTGTCTGTCTGTCTGTCTGTCTCACGAAAACTCAAGAATACCTGACAGGTATGGATTGTCATGATATTCGGTATGTGGGTATTATATGGAACTTCTAGATTTGATATCTCGTGTTCTGGACATGCATGGTCATGATTCTTAAGTGGTAGATAGCTCTTGGGAGGGAGGGAGGGAGAGTTTGGACCCCCTAGCGGCTTTTTTGGAACTGCAGGAGCCGGTTTTGTTTCAAACTTTGAAAGAGTGTTGAAGGATCATCATTACTTTTGGTATGTATATAATATCTTGAGTGACGATTTACATAATTGTATACTAATTATGCCTTGATTATCAGGATCTGATTTGCATGATTAATGAGGAAAGTTCATAAACCCGCTGCTTTCCATACTTATAGGACTTTCAAACACATGAGATATGTAACTGAGAAAGAGAGGAATATTGATAGATATCAATTATGCAATTGAAGACCTAAATTGCATGATTAATGACAAAATACTATAATTCCATAGTGGTAAATGACGGGGATTTCATTCTTGTGACATTTGGAAGTTAAGTACACATGGACATTATTAGCCATAAATCATGTAAATGAGCCCTGCCGCAAACTTAAAACCACCAACAACACTCCATCTAATCCTTACCGCGACATCAAATTCTCGCGAAGTTAAATGCCTTTACAGTAATGAGACAGTGGACAGATAGAGACCAATTTTTGTTGAGTACAGCAAGTTGTCTGCCAATTTGACAGCGTAAGGTGTGCGTCTCTTTATGGTGCCGACATGCCCCGTGATCCGCCCAGGACCTCCCATACAATTGCTATGAACGTAATTGTCAATGGAGACCGCCTTCTTTTGTTCTTCAAAACAATTTTGAACATATTGGCGGTATTGCGCCTTTACACACAGGCAGCTATGAAATAATGCAATCAAATGGTATATCAAATTTAACAGAAGTTACTGAATACAAGTTATTAATCATCAACAAATAGAAATAAATTCTTGTCTGGACTATTTAGATAAGCATACAATACAATACAACAGAGGAACCAAGCAAGGCTCCTATTAGTACGTGAAGTCGTAACTGTTGCACCATGGTCTGTTTGCCCTCCCAGACAGTGAGGCAATGTTGACTTACCTGGTAGCCAGGTATGGTGAGAAGGATGCAGGGTTGTCCTGGTCAGAGAACTGGGGTAGTGTCCCATTCAGCATCCACACCCGGAAACACAGCAAACACAGCAACTGAAGAACAAGTCAGAGAACATGCCTGTAAGAAATGTGGGGACCAGGTGTTGTTCATTTGTTAGACAGCAATCAGGTCCAGGTTCACGGCTTCAGCTCTCAGTACGTTTTAGCTATCAATTGCAGATTTCTTTCAAACTACAAATTACAAGCCTTCTTGGCAAAGGTAATGAAAATTTCCTTAAAACCTGTTTCCATTTATTACCATTGATTTAATCAATTGATTAATCAATTGAATTTAGTTAATTTACCACTGACAATTACTAGAGCGAAGACCGGGATTCTATAGGCCTGAGTGAGTGAGGGTGCCTTTCTTCCCGAAGATGGTATCCAGGTTTTTCTGTCCAAGTAATTGTTTATTACAACACTAGGCAGTAATCAAGATAGTGTATCGAGATGGACCCTTAGCTCTGCTTGGGGGAATTGGAGAGCAGACAATTGCCCTAGCTAGAATCACAGGTGCCATCTGCGCCTAGAGGGACTTGTAAAACAACCTGTCCTCTGCTTGAAGATCGCTTGCCGGGCTAACAGCATATAAGCTTGCTAGCAACAGCTGTGGTCCTGCTGGCATACCACACCTTTAAGATAAGGGTGTTGTTCTGTAATATCATAAATAACCTAGAAATACTGCTAAGGTGCCAAAAATCAATGTGCATCATCTAGCAGACAATGCTAATAAGTACAGTGATACAAATGCAGGAAAGGGATCTTGATTTATAGCTGCGAACACACAAAGACAACCAACCCCAATACCCCCGAAGGAGGTGAACCTCCTTCACAGCGGTAATGACAGAAAAAACAAGAGTCTTAGGACCCAAAATCTCCATGAAACTTTGTTTTTTTATTAAACCAGTTCCCCCCATTCTATATCGCTCAATGGTATGACCCACACTGGCCGGGCAAGGGGAGAAGTGGCTATAAATAGCTACTGACCTAGATAAGACACCAACAGATGGTGCGACCTCAAAGCCCACAATAGAGTAGATAATCCTCATTACTTATGCAAATTCAGTATGAATTTGTATAATTAGCACTTCAGTTTGTACATCTCTGTCCAACCTACCTGCATATCAAATAACATGAAAATCTGTCGCTCCTTTCTTCAGTTATTCTCCTTGGAAAATATTTACAAACACGCCATTGCAGTTCCAGTGACACATACCAGGGGGCCCAAAATCGACCTTGACCTTTCTCCTCCCAGCACCTACCCACATACCAAATATCATTTCAATCCATCCACACGTTCTTCAGTTATGCTGATTTTAAGCGTCCGGTGACACATACATACACACAAAGTGACACAAACATACATACACGCGCACACACACGCAAACACACTAACTTCGCATGATTTGCACTTCAGTGTGCACATCTCTGTCCAACCTACCTGCGTACCAAATAACATGAAAATCTGTTGTTCCTCTCTTCAGTTATACCCCTTTAGAACATTTTTACAAATAGGCCATTGCAGTTCCAGGGACACAAACCAGGGGGCCCAAAATGGACCTTGACCATTCTCCTCCCAGCGCATACCCACATACCAAATATCATTACAATCCATTTACACGTTCTACAGTTATGCTGACTTTAGGCATCCAACGACACCCATGCAAACGATTTACCTCCTTACTTATGCAAATTCGGTCTCATTTGCATAGTTTGCACTTAAGTGTGTGCAACTTGGTCTAACCTACCTGTGTACCAAAGAACATGACGATCTGTCGATCCACTCTTCAGTTCTTCTACATTGAAGATTTTAACAAATACGCCATTGCAGTTCCAGTCACACATGCCAGGGGGCCCAAAATCGACCTTGACCTTCCTCCTCCTAACACCCACCCACATACCAAAAATCATTACAATCCATGTACAGGTTCTACAGTTATGGTCACTTTAAGCGTCCGGTGACACATACATACACACAAACACCAAACGCAAGCAAAACAGTATCTCCATGAAAAAGCCTTTTTTCATGGAGATAAAAAACTTCCTTCCCACGCTGCCTGTGTGCTCTGGCCAGGTACCGGCCCCATGTTCCTCTTCTGATACAACCTGCCAGACACCATGTGGTTCTTAGCTACTGTTTCAACATCGTCTTTTTAATCAGATGGCTGGAATTTTAAATTTCAAATTTGATTTTGAAAAAAAGTGCCGGAAGAAACATGGTCCTCACAAACTGTTCTCAACAACATCTACAATGCTTTGTTAAGAAGCCAGAATGTTGTTTACCAGTACAACCAATTTCAGATACTCTGAATGCCATGGCGTACATTGTACATTGCATATTAGTCAACAACTGCTTTCAACCTCTTCCATGTTTATCATTTGCAAACACAGTATCTCTCTTTGACTTTTCTTTGGGTTTGCGGAAAACCTGGCCCTGTCTACCTGCCCTAGCTGTCTACCCTTTTTGGGCTCCAAGGGCATGCATGGGGGTTTTGCATCTGATCGAATTTTCTTGAGGTAAACTGGGTCAATGGCAATCTCAGCTGTGGGTGGGCTGAATAGAAGACAACAAAAAGCTAATTGTGCTGTTGGGGGAAACGGGCAGCTACGAGCAACTCCACCAACACTGGAAGAAAATCTATTATTCATTAACAAGCATTTATTAAAAAGTACACAATAAAATGTACCAGGATTGTTAAACTAGATAGAAGGGGTGTAATAGGGTACAGGATCAACAAAGAAAACTGATAGGATGGGCCAGGTAATGATAGGACTTTTGTTTGCCAGAACAGCAGCTGCTAAAGATTGAAAAAAGAAAACCTCATAAAACTAAACAAGCCAGCATCATACATCTGCTTGGATATATGGAAACTTATTTTACCAGCCTTTGTTATTTGGTCAGTATCAACTACAGTAACCCCCAGGAGTGTCAGGCATCTGTTGTGAATTTAGCTGTTGTGACCAAGGAGGTTATATCTATAACTTCCTTGCTGTGACAAACAAAGGTCCTATTGTTGTCTGGCTCATCCTACCAGTTTCTTTGTTTCCTTGTATTACCTTCCACTTCAATTTTATTTAATATTTTTGTATACATGTAACGTTACTTGGAAATTTTTTTCCAGTCCAGGTGGAATTGCTTCCAGCTTCACCCCAACCCCGACCCAACCCCGACCCACCCCCATCCCATCACCAATGGGTGTTCATCCAGCTCACACATCTGGAATTGCATTGACCCAGTTTTTTGTCAATGAAATTCCATTAAATGCCAAACCATTTTTATGGAGGTTTTTTTGGGCATTATTAGACAAAAATTACATTTTTGGCTCCTGTGCCATGGTATTACAAGCAAATGACCTGACAATCGGTGCAAGGGTCCCTTGAACATGTCCGTACAGGACTTCAATCACATTTCTGTTGTACATCACTTCAAAATGCTTCATTTTGGGGACTTTTGGGCCTATTTTTAGACCAAAAACGAGCCCAAAGTGCTATCTCCGTTCCACGTTCTATCTAAGGTTCCACGCATTCCATTTGCTGTTGGCCAAAGAATTCACGTTCTATCTAAGGTTCCACTTTTGGCATGGATCACTTCAAAATACGATTTTGCAGGTTTTTTGGGGGGAGAACATTGGGTATTTTCCTCACATGACCTAAAGGTCAGTGACCCCAAGTGTACCTGGCCTGCCTGTGAGCCTTGCAACCATTCCTCATATGACCTAAAGGTCAGTGACCCCAAGTGCACCTGGCCTGCCTGTGAGCCTTGCAACCACCTGATTGGCAAACTGAGTTAATCTATCTATCTTGCATTTCTGGCGCAGGTGTGCTAGTATTCATACCAAATGTGGTATGGGAATGCGTAGGATATGTGCTTACATGGCTTTGTTCACTCTCTTTTGAACAAAGATACACATCTCCAGTTCCTATGTATTAAACCCAAATGATGCAAAATTTGGCATGTGTCTGCCTTGGTCATGTACACAGGCCCTCTTTCAAATGTTTGGCATACCGCCTTTCAAAACGATTTTTGAAAAAAAAATTGTTTTCCGTTTCGTTATTTTCAACCCAAAATGTATACTATTTAATCATGCATTCAGACACAGGGGTGTCACATTTTTATATTTCACCCATACTATTGCTGAAATAAGTTGTTTTTGGTAATTTCCTTCTTCTCCTGTCAAATCTTCATATATATCATTATTCATTCTTCCCTGGGGTTAATCTTTTTAAACTCAATTTTGGACTGGGGTGATCCATTTTTTTAGTGGAAGTATTTTAGAATGGTCCATTGTTATTTTGGGACAGTCCATTTTATGCATGGCGAGGAGTATGGCTAAACATGCTGTATTTGCTCGCTAATGTTGCCTTTCTAGTTGTTAACTATTTTACTATTTGTTCAGTTGTAAGACTCAATAGTCACCAAAATATATTATAAAGGCCCCCACATACCTAAAAAGTGTGGTCACATTGATCATATTATAAGTTATAACTTTTCTTTTCTTAAAACTATTTCTCAATATCAATCAATTTATTACATGGCAAATGGTAATTTTGTTACTAAAATAAATTGTACTAGATCAAAGAAAGGGGTGCATTGCATAATCCCCTTATTCTTTATGTTATACTGTATAAACCCATATCTTCACCCCAGACTATTTGCAAAAAATTGTATTTTTTTTTTTCGCCGTCGCTCCAATTTCTTTCTAAAAAAATCTGAGAAGCAACAAATTAAATTGTTGTGGCCTTACATGTAGATAAGGAGGAAATATTTTGTTTTTGCAAGCATGTTCTTCTTCTTTCCTTTTTTCTTCTACTAAATCCTTTTCTTCCAAATGCGCCCCGGACAGCTTTTTTAAAATCAAAGCTTTTTTGTTTTGAAACAGACCTTAAAGGGATGTATTGTAGAATCTGGTGGGCAAAAGTAAAAATATTCAGAATTCTACATTCACATTCAGAATCTACATTCAGATTCACATTTGTAACTTATTTGTTACTTATTTCCAACATATTCCCGTCACTTTGTCACATTTCCATCATTGATAAAGGACTAAAAACGCAAAACGCGCAAAATCTGGCTTATTTGCATATAATGTAGCGGACCCCGTTGGGGATTGCGTAACGTTATATAATTTTTTCAAGACGTTCGCACGATACTACAAAGTTGCATCCATACGTGATGAATATTGCTGTGCAGTGTGATAACTAAAGGTATATTCTATTAATGATGTAGAAAGATAACCAAAAACAGTGAATTTTGTTTAATGTTTATGTTACAATACGTCCCTTTAAAGACATTTTTATGGAGGTTTTTGGGGGCATTTTTAGGGAAAAATTATATTTTTGGCTCCTGTGCCCTGATATTACGAGTAAATGACCTGAAATTCGGTACAAGGGTGCCTTGAACATGCCCGTACAGGACTTCAATCACATTTTTGGTGTACATCACTGTCTTCAAAATGCCTCGTTTTGGGGACTTTGGGGCCTATTTTCAGACCAAAAACGGACTGTTCCATGTTCTTTAGAGAACGTCTGAAAGACTCATTTCTCTCTGGCTGGAGGGAACAACTTAGACATTCCAGTAAACTACATGCATATTCTAAAATCAAAAAGCACTTTGGCATGGAAACATATCTGACATCAATTCATAATAAACTGTTTGCAAATAGCATAACAAAGCTGAGAATCAGTGCACATTGCTTAGAAGTTGAAAAGGGTCGACACCACAACACACCAGCCACTCAGAGATTGTGTCCCACATGTAATGGAAGTGTTGAAGATGAATTCCACTTTGTGATGAATTGTCCAACTTATAGCAAAGAGAGAGATATGCCTTTACAGACTATAACTACTAAGACAAACTTTACCCTATCTGGTACACAGAGCGATATTTTCTATGTACTGTTGTCATGTCCGACTCCTATATCCATGTACATAGGTCAATTTCTCCATAAATCATTCGAAAAGAAAGACAGAATTACCCATACATGACTATATATTGTAACAAATACACTGGTTTCGAAAATATTTTGTACTTAGAATTGTATGATAGATTAGCCTTGTAGAACAGATTGTTGATTTCATGCCATACATTGTACCATGTACGATTGTTGAGCAATAAAGTTCACTTCACTATCTAAATTTTGGCGTGTTCCATTTGCCGTTGGCCAAGGAACACATGTTCCTTTCGGGTTACCTGAGGTCATGCAGGAAGATGTGCGCAATGAACGACACATTCAATAAATGTAGCTTAGATTATTACAAAACATGTTAGGGTTGACCAAAAGGATCAATCGTAGAAAATTTCTCTGAAGGAATTGACCCTTGACCTCCATTCCTGCGACATCTACTGCCCGGGCCGCTGGGCTCGCTTTTTCGCTTACGATTTCGCCGTCAATTTTCATCTTTTGCGCTACCATCAAGTATTTCAACCAAGCTGGCGGCCTTCTAAGACTACCAATGCGTGTGAACTTGAATGCTAACTTGTGGGACTGCCGGACTGCACAAGATCATCATCATGATAAGGCCCCAATATTGATCGAGCACCTCCCCACTCATGCCGATGGGCATGTACGAACTTGCACCTAGAAACTTGCTACCTCGGCCATTTAGAAACGGTGCATTACGCAGGAGTGTCAGGTCTACATTATCTAGAAGATCCTGCAGCTTCAACGGGGGACGTGCTTGCCCTTCTCGCGCCGTAAAGGCCACCCAGAGAGCCTCCAGTCAGCGGGACAAGAGCCCCCCCCCCTCCCCACTCTACCAGCACCCCGCCATCGCTGTTCCCGCGAGTTTTCGGTAGACAACAGTCCACGAGTGGCACTTTCCTTCATGAAATTTGAAATTACAGAGTAGAGTTAAGTAGATTAGAGTTGAGTAGATTAGAATTGTGTCTTTTTCCTGCTTATTCCGACGCGGACTCAGACATTAGGGGCTCGGTGTGCAACTACAGTAGCATGCAAAGGACTCCCAGTACCCCCTGGATTCCCAGTTTTTTTAAGCTAGACCTCCACCCGACGACTGATTCCGGCTGTCTCTACACTGTTCGTAACCCTTGGCGGCATCCTGCAGCGAGTTTCTTCACCAGCCTGGGACTGCACACCCGTTCCTGCCTGACCCTGAGTTTGTGCTACAACTTACTGTACAGTAATTCTTGATTTGTTAACTGTAACTTAATTCTAGCTGATTAAACTGTCACTAGTCAACAGCTAAACTTTCATTATCGCTAATATATGATCACTAATACCTGAGACAGTTCCCACCGTTAAAATTAAGTGCTGTGACCTACTCCATTTTCCCCAAACCGCTGTATTTTCCGCTATATTAAAGTGATTTATAGTACAAGAACAGTTCCAGCAGCGTGCTCAACACTCCCAGTACCCCCTGGATTCACAGTTCTAAGTTAGAGCTCCACCCGACTGATCCCGGCTGTCTCTATACACTTTTCATAACCCGAAGCAGTTTTCCTGCTGCAGCGAGTGTCTTCACCAGCATGGGACTATTTTTTATTATGAACTTCAACATACAAATATAATTTAACTAATTCACTTCACTACCCTAAAACTACAACTACTTTTCCGTTACGCGGTTTGGGGCCTCTCACTTCACTTGTTTTGGCCGTTCAATGTCTTTACACAGCCTCTGTAACATAGCGTACATGTATTTCAACACATAATTAATTGACCTGTCAAACACATCTGGTAAAGATCCTGGATTAGATAAGGAGTCCCAGACGAATAAAAGGGGGCAGACAATGGGAAAGACAGCACAGTTGGACGGCAGGAATAGAGAGGAGAGGATGTGAGCGTGAAATAAAGTCTACTCCTCTTGGCAAATCTTGTGTGTATGTGCTCACTTGATCCCGAAGTAGTATTCCTTCTCCTTCTCTACTGTACACCTCCACAATACAGAGCTGGGCGGATTAAAGACATCGTTGCCCCAAACCACGTACCGTATCTTCCTTGTCTCGTATTCATGTATGAAGAGTAATTATGTTAGGATTGACCAATAGGATAAATTGTAGAGAATTTCTCTGAAGGAAGTGACCCTTGACCTCCATTCATGCGACATCCTCCGCACGGGCAGCTGGGCTCGCTTTTTCGCTTACCATCATCCCACCCTTGCAGCATTTATCTACGTTTCTTCTGCAACATTGCTTAAACTGTAATAATTTGCAACTCTAGCTTTTCAACATGGTTCTCGCACATGTTTTGTAAACGACAAGACCTTGGTCTTCATCATCATCTTTGGCCGTTCGATGTCTTTACATACTTGTAAGCCTCCTAAATACAGAGCTGGGCAAATTAAAGACATTGTTGCCCCAAACCACGTACCATATCTTCCTTATCTCGTATTCATGTATGAAGAGTAATTGTCCATTATTGCATGGGGAGGGAGTGAAATATGCTGTATTTGCTCAGGAGCAAATGACGGCCTTTCTAGTGGACTACTTGTTGGTACCTACTGGGAGCAGTCACCACAAAAGATTCAAAAGATACCTTTGTCAGTCTCAAACAGCACAACTGAAATGTACGCAGATGACACATCTATGTATAAAGCTGCTAGGTCTATAGCTGAGATAACTGCATGGCGGCCGCTTTGCAGCCTGACCTCAATAAGATTTTATAATTGGGTAAAGAGTAACAAACTTGTCATGAACGTTTTGAAGAACATGTGCATGCTTTTCGGATCACAACAAAAACTGGCCCTTCTGCCTCATTAGACTTAGCAATTGAAACAGAGGGTTTTGTACAGGTGAAGGAGGCGGTGTTGCTGGGGCTGCACATCACTCAATCACTTACATGGAACTTCAAGGAATTCGCATGTGAATCGTATTGTTGCTAAACAATCCAGGAACATTTCCCTTCTGAGACGGCATGCATGGGCGATGAAGTTCTTAAGGTGGTTATCAGTGCACTGGTTCTATCTGTGGCGCAGTACTGCCTACCAGTTCTTGCCAACATGTCGGGTTTGAACACTCGTAAGCTCCATGCAAGTGGTACAAAATAGAGCCTGTAGAATTTTGTTGAAATGTGCCCTGGACACACCTGTTATACAAATGCATGCAGATCAAGGTTGGCCCACGGTAAGAGAAAGGTTCGCCATCAATACTTTTTTAGAATACTTGTCAGCCATGAACCCCAAAACATTTACAGTTCCATTGTTCCTGTCCATTCTACCCGCACATACTCTTACCAGATTATCCAGCTCCTACAGTTTCAAACTACATGTACGTCATCAAGTAACCGTTGACCAATATTTGGAAAGACTGAGAGCGGAGATGCAGCTTGATTCACAAAGATGTTTATTAGACCAAGATGGAGGTCACATCTCTCTAGGACTCAGATGGTAGGAGTGAGGAGTGACGTGTGCAAAGTAACCACGTGACTACAACAACGGTGACGTCACCACAACACAACACAACTGTGTGGCGGTACCTAAACCAAAAACTAACAGCCAAAAGCGAACCTTTCTCTACCGAGCCATCAATCTATGGAATACCTTGCCACCCAACATCAGATCATTGACAGCTCCATATAACTTCAAAAAGGCCATCCACCAGTCAATCACCAGTTATTCGTAAGTTAAGTTAGCAATCTGTATATATGTTATGATTATGTATATATGTCCTTTTAATCTTGCTTTGTATATATGTCTGTAATTGTATGTATGAGTGTTGAACCCTGTAAGGCTATAGTCATAATACGACTAAAGGGTATCGCAATAAACCAAAAAGAGTGTAAAGTTTGAAACTTACCCTCAAGCAAGGCATGAAACTCATTTTTAATTCAAATTGTCTCATTGCTGTCTATGTATCAGTAAAACAGAATAGCTTACACTATACCCCATGTTCTCGAATCACTGATTCCCTTTAAATTAAGCCCCGGTTACACATAGCCGAACATGGCCTCCCGACTCTCCCCCGACCATGGTTGGAGTGATTCGGGAGCTAGGTCGGCTGTGGTCTGCTGTCTTTCTGCTGAGTTGGCTGGTATTTGGCTGAGTCGGTTGGTGTTTGGCTGCGCCAGCCGAATGTTTAAAATATTTGAAAACATTCGGCTCTGGACAGAGGTTCTGGAATGGGTTGGCTGGTTTTCGGCTGGTGTTTGGCACGGTCGGCTAGTGTTTGGCTGGTGTTCGGGGGGTTTCTGCAAAAACCGGGGCCCCGCGGGGCACCCCGTGGGGTACAATGCCTGTATAAAAAGCTAGTACATGCTCTACTAAGACCGAATGTGTATTTGATTTGCCTTGTGTATGTTTGGTTTTCTGTGGACATCCTTCCTTATTGGATCATTTCACAACTTTTCGTATTCTCCATATACCCCATGGTGTTGCCAAAACTTAACATATGCAGCTACAACTGTAATGGACTGGGTGACCACAGAAAACGCAATCAATTATTTTTATGGTTAAAGGACAAACCCTATAATATTTACTGCTTACAGGAAACGCACTCCACACCGGTAAATGAAGAGAGATGGAAATCAGATTGGGGGGGGCCAAGTTTTCTTTAATCATGGTTCAAGTAGCAGCAGAGGCTTAATGATTTTATTCAAAGAAAATGTTCCCTTTACTGTTCATCAAACAATGAGTGATAATTTAGGACGATGGATGTTATTGGAAATTACTGTAGATTTGTTTCATTTTTGTTTAGGAAATATTTATGCCCCTTATATTGATGATCCATCCTTCTTTGCCGACCTCGAAAACAATTTACAACCTAAGTTTTACAGCATCAGGTTTATGTACAATTATAGTGGGGGATTTTAACACAGTATTAGATTCTAGTATGGACAGAGCTGGACACCGTATATCCAATTATCATCCGAATGCCCTTCAAGCCATTAACTCTCTCTGCACCAACCTAGATTTAATAGACATTTACAGATACAAACACCCAACAGCCATACGTTACACTTGGAGACGTCGACTGCAAGCTAGTCGCATTGACTATTTTTTTACATCGTTTTCATTAACTTCCTTCATAGACAAAATTACCATTGAGGATAGTTTTAGATCAGACCATTGTTTAATTGGGCTTTCTTTAATTCTGTCTGATACGCCACGTGGGCCGGGCTTTTGGAAATTTAACCAGGATTTATCAAATGACTCCATTTTTGTTAAAGAAACATTAATTTTCATCACGGAATTCTTCTATCCAATAAAGAATCGGCAAATCCACACATTGTATGGGAAGCTTTCAAATGTGCCGTTCGCGGTCACATAATCAAGTTTTCATCTTGGAAAAGGAAACAAAATAGAAAAACAGAAGGATCACTCATTGGTGAGATCAACAACCTGCAAGAAGCTCTAGACACATCTCCGGATAACAAAATTTTTGACAACTTGCAGAGTAAAAAACAGGAATTGGAAATATTTTACCAAACAAAAGCAAATAATCTAATTATGAACAAAAGAGCAAAGTGGATGGAAAAGGGGGAAAATGTGCGAATTTTTTAATGAATTTGAATGGCAGAGGACGTACAAGAAAAAACATGACAAAATTTGTAAAGCCAGATGGTACCTCGGTTCTTGACCCCGAGGAGGTAATAGGACATCAGACGAAATTTTATGCCGACCTGTATACCTTCAAAGATCCCCCTATGTCTCTAGACAGTGATGCTTTCGTATCCTTTTTTCCAGATCTACCCCCGGTATCCCTATCCCCAAACCAGTTAGATAGTTGTGAAGGGTTACTTAAAGAAAGGGAATTAAAAAGATCTATCGAGTCCTTTTCTCCTGGGAAGTCGCCCAGTCTAGATGGCATTCCTATAGAATTTTATAAGTTCTTCTTTCATTGTCTGAAACAACCCCTGTTGGCGTCTTTTAATCATTCTTTCCAGGTTGGGTACCTTTCTGAAACACAAAAAATGGGACTTATCACTTTACTACTTAAGCAGGACCCCACGGGAAAGGACAAAGACCCATCTTACATAAAAAATTGGCGCCCTGTGACCCTATTAAATTGCGATACCCAGATACTTAATCTAAATGCTTGGCCCTTCGCATGAAGAGCGTCATTTCAAACCTGGTTTCTTACGATCAGACAGGTTTCATGAAAGATCGATCTATTAGCGACACTATACGGAGACTTTTAGAAATAATAGAATACTACGACAGAAATGAAATGCCAGGATTGATATTATGTGCGAATTTTGAAAAGGCATTCGATAAAATCATGCAAGACTTTGTTTTTAAGATATTGGGCTATTTCGGCTTTGGGGAGTCATTTATTACCTGGATAAAAGTGTTGTATGAAGATATATGTAGTAAAATTATCAATTATGTTTCTGAAGAATTCCCCCTGCACCGTGGAGTCCGACGAGGATGTCCAATCTCGCCATATCTATTTGCTTTAGGAGTAGAGATACTAACCATCAAAATAAGAAGTCATACGGAAATAACGGGTTTAACAACATATGGTCTGGAAACTAAGCTTCTACAGTTTGCAGACGACTCAAACTTCCCCCTTGTTCCGAAGCATGGCTCATTGTATGCACTTGTTAAACACTCATTAGTGTCGGGTTTAGTGCCTAACTTTGATAAGTGTAAAATACTACGTATAGGTTCGTTAAGGGACACCAACTTTTTTGTACCTTGCTCACTACCAATACAATGGACTGACGGTCCGGTAGATATCTTAGGGATCCATATTCCCATCAATCCATCTGATCTTGTCCCCGCAAATTTTGATAGAAAAGAAGCAAAGACAGATAAGCTCTTAAATCCCTGGAAAGGGAAACTACTCTCTCTTCTAGGTAAAGTCACCCTGATTAATTCTTTAATAGTACCACAATTTATATATTTGTTTCAATCCCTGCCTTCCCCGTCCCCTCCTTTTTTCGAGAGGCATGAGAAAAAAGTATTCAAGTTTCTTTGGGGAGATGGGCCAGAACGTGTAAAAAGAAAAACATTATATAATCTATACGAACACGGTGGTCTTAAACTTAGGAACTTGCGGGCCACCGATCTTACCATGAAGGCTTCTTGGGTGCCCAAACTATATCATAATGAAAAATGGTTTTGTTCCAAATTGTTGCTTTGCTCCAGTCCTTTGTTTACAACCAATGTATTCCCCTTTTCGCAACTTACACTGAATGATTTAGAAATATTGATGAAAGAGAAGGCTTCAATCAGTCAATTCTTTAGACAAGTCCTACATGTACAAGCTTGGCTAAAGTTCCAACCACGTCCTCCAGAGTGTGCACTTGAAGTCAAACAACAGCTCCTCTGCCTAAATTCAGGAATTTGTATTTCAGGAAAACCTTTATTTTCAACGGCTCTTTACAACAGAGGCGTTATTTTTGTGAACGTTATTATAGACTCGGATAATAACCTTTTATCTTTTGAAAATTTTGTACTTAAATTTGGGGACACCTGTTCGGAGCTTAAGTTTAATCAAATTATTTCAGCCATTCCGTACTCTTGGAAAAAATCACTACGACAGGTGTCACCAGAATTAAGAATTTGTGTTCCTGTTTGTACAAACATAACCTGGCTTCAGCATCAAAAAATCAATAAATACTTGTACTCCTTTTTCATGTATGAGGCCAGGCTATGGGAATCATCAGTCAAAATACAACAATCATGGGAGGATTATTTCAATACATTTGTAGCATGGAACAAAGTGTACAGTTTAACATACAAAATCTCGATTGACTCACATTTGCATATTTTTCAATATAAACTGTTATTTAAATTTTTAACTACGAATAGAATACTGTATAAGTGGGGGTTGGTAGATTCAATATGTAGTTATTGTAAAGATGAAGAAGAGACGGCCATACATTTATTTTGGGATTGTAGAATAGTCACACATTTATGGCGGCAACTAGAAGATTGGTTTTTTCATCATACTGGATACCTCCTACAACTTAGTCGTTCTAATGTCATTTTTGGAGATCTGAACGAGAGGTGTCCAGCCCTGTCAAACATGGTCATTCTGTTAGGAAAACACTTTATCTTTAAAAATCGTCAGTGGTCTCTAAAGCTAGAATCTTTTATCTCTTATCTTTCCTACTTTTACAAACTAGAAAGCATCATTTCTAGAAGAATAGGCAAAACTGAAAAACATGTGGGGAAATGGGGGAAGTTAATTGGACATATATAATACATATATGTGTCTGGGTATATATATGTATGCGTATATATGTATACATATATATATGTTTATAAATTGTTTAAATATATGAAATAATGCAATAATGTTATATTAGAATATGTAGAAAGAACATATAAAAGGAATGGTAATTGGGGTCTATTCACTATTATTGTCAATTAGTTTTATTTATCAGTTTTTGTTTTCATTCATGTCTGTAAACTACCTTATTTCCGTGCCATGCATGTCTTGTGTATCGTTTTTTCTTTGTTTATAAACCCAATAAAAAATGAATATTAACAACAACAAAAAAACGAATGTCCAATTGATATCACTAAAATGAACCCCACAGCACGCTCAACAGCACCCACGTTGCTGCCTCTCGACCTACCAGCGGTTCACGTCCAGCAGGGCAGAAATGTTCTATAGAATTATGTGTAGCTCCGGATCCTCCCTTCCATAGCGCGAAAAACGCACAAAGAGCCAACAATGTTTGTGAACATCTAAGATTGTTCGCCGGATATGTCAACTTCGGCATGTTGTAGCGCACTTTCGCGCATTGCCTCAGGGACTCGGGGTGAAGAATTAATAATTTGCCGCCTGCAGCAAAAATAAAACAGTAGAGCTCATGGCTTCCTTTTCATGTATAAGAGAACGGGGCGAACCATAATTCAAAGGTTCTTTACGCCGTAATCGGGCCTTGTTTACACCCGGTTTGGTCATGATACACTTCGTGCATGGGGTGGTTCTCACGC
Organism: Branchiostoma lanceolatum; assembly: GCF_035083965.1. Taxonomy (NCBI): domain Eukaryota; kingdom Metazoa; phylum Chordata; class Leptocardii; order Amphioxiformes; family Branchiostomatidae; genus Branchiostoma; species Branchiostoma lanceolatum. Next base: position 1,285,591 of record NC_089737.1, read on the forward strand.
TGCGTTGCCATGCCAACGGCACGCGCACCAGCAGACAATCAGCGCCGGCCTACCAGCGGGCCAATCGCAGCGCACAGACTGGGACACACCCATCGGCCGGGTGACGAGATTTCAAAGAGTTTATAATTATCAACTCCCCCATGAATTTAGTAATACAGACGAAGCCACTTAATTGCACCTCGGATAAACGCACCTTCCATTTAATTGCACCGAATCCCAATATCCAAAACCGGTTCCCATTCACTGCATTGTTAGTGACTCCGCATATCTGCACCGCGCATGATCACCAATGCCGGATAACTGCACCAATTTTTTTCAAAAATCCTCGACAAGTTAACTGAAAAGGTGCGCTAAAATCGGCAAACGCGGTACAAATGAGCCGATACCTGCCGGTGTAAAGGCGCAATACCGCCAATATGTTTAAAACTGTTTTGAGTAACAAGAGAAGGCGGTCTCCATTGACAGTTACGTTGATAGGAATCGTATGGCAGGTCCCGGGCGGGTCACCCGTAATCAGTAACCAAGTTCTAGTTTCAATTCCTAGTTTCATGGCGGTAAATGATTTACGTAAATCGACAACTGCACTCTACGTAATGTAACACAGAAGCTGTTATTCCATGAGTGGCATGACGATGTTTCAGAATGCCTCCCCCGTGTAACATTACGTGTGTTGTAATGCGGTAGATCGCATGGAAAAATGAAAGAATGCAAAATCTTTTAAAACAGGTTCGTAGTCATTTCTTTATTTTCAGCAAAGGGTCAATAAATAAAGTTAATAACTGAATAATTTCGTCTGTTTTCTTTGTGCTAGTGTTTCTGACTAACAATACACCCCCTCGCCCATGGTGGTGCGATCCAGCTGGGCATTTCGCATAATTGCACCAGCCGGATAATTGCACCAAAAACGCTGACAAATGGGTGGTGCAGTTAAGCGGATTCTACTGTAAATAACAAAGGAATGAGGTCAGTGCACGGCAGTCCTGACATCAACGTTCTATGGCCTCTTTTATCTGAACTCCAAAGCTACCGGTACTGCCTTTGTACAGGCAAGGTCATATGATGTCCTTGGTACAGGCGACGCAAACATGAACGTCGCTCAAACCGCCTCCACAACCGTTGTCACAGCGTCACAGTAAATGCCAGGATCTAGCTCCCGTTGCGCGAAGGCCGATATCTTGTGGGATGTAAATTAAATACTGCGATTCTTCCACTCACCACTAAGCGTAATGTTCAATGAGTAAACATGGGAAAACCCAGGTTACTGCGTGTTTTCTATTGATACTTGATAGGTAATATCCTTGTCTAATGTACACTGCATAATTGTGTGTATTTGCGTCACAGTGAAGCAAACGTTTTTTGTCCGCAAACGGACCCCCCACCCCCCCGCGGGGCACTGGCGGGGCCCCGTTTTTTACAGAAACCCGTGTTCGGGAGTAATTCAGCCGTAAAATTTAAATCTTAAACACGCCATATCCACTGCTGATTTACTCCAAACTAGTTTCCAACCCACCCATAACTCACCATAAGTCCGTAGACAAATCTCTGCTTCCGTAAAATTCCTATTTACGTACGCACCCCTCCTAACGTACGCACCCCCGATTTGGGGACGATTGCGGGCCTGACTCAGTGAGTTGAAACATTCAGGGAAAAAACCCTCCTAACGTACGCACTCCCTCCCCAGCATTTAGGTGGATAGTTCGAGGTTGACATAATCATCCTTCCGATGATGTTTACCGACTTAAAGGGTTACTGAGAAAATATTTCTGGGTAGAAAATATCAGACAATTTAGATATATGTATTATTTATTCTTTATTACTGATTGATTGTGTGGTAGCATTCCACACTTCATTTGCATGAAGATGTACCGTTCTCTAATGCTGATATGCGATTTTTCCGAGGAAGAACCCCTCCTAACGTACGCACGCTGACTTTGGCGTCAGCCAGGAGCACCTGCTTGCGACTTGAAAAGTTTAAAAAGTGTGCACGTAAATAGGGATTTTACGGTAACTCATTCCCAACATCATTAGAGGTCGGGAAGGTTGGGAGTAGGTTAGAAAGCATTCGGGGCTCAGTCATTTACTGGTTCAGTGCCAAAGATAGGTGTTGCCTAAAAACTGGTCAGACTGCTCCCGACTACCGCCGACCTGGGTTGGCTAGCGTTTGGAAGCCATGTTCGGCTATGTGTAACCGGGGCTTAAAGTACTTCACCCTTCTTGACAGAAACTAGTTAGCTTATCTGTCAACACAGGAATCTATGTTTTAATGCCTATCTCTTCAACCTTTATGTCATGCATCCTTTACTATGAAGAGGTAAAATGTTCTTACAATACTTGTACCAGTCCTGCTGATTTTTGTAGGACGGTGGAGAGGCCATTTGTGCTGACACTTACCACCATGCCAGTGACTGCACTTCTCTTGAGCAATGGTCTGCTGTCCTGTAGAAATCCAGAAAAACTGCGCTCCCTCAGATGTCTGCAGTAAGATATCATACAGTGTTAACTTCAATGTGGGGATACTGCTTCAAGCAGCCTACAACGTTAGCATTTATTTCACTTAGTAAAACAGGATGGTAGTTTGAAAAGGAAACTTAAGGTCTGTTAATGCAACAGCTGAATGCATGTGCATGCATACAGTAATCTATAACTTAAGCTTTAAAAGCTTTAAGGCACATTGTGGGCACATCCAAATATTCTTACAATCCCCAGTGAAGTGCCATATAGCTAGAGGCACTCTTAAAGTGAAATGATTTTCCCAACATGATGTGTAGATGATAAAACTTGTATATAGTGGATAATACTATAATAAGTCATCAGTACAGTAATATCAGCTTATACATATGAATGCCTTATGAATTGTCTTAAAAGTGTCATAACTAATGTCCTGGAAAGTACATTGTATAAATCATCCAAGGATTGAGCCTTTAGCCTCCTGCTATGTTTCTCGTCCAATCTTAAGGTAGACTTGTAGTTCTGACCTGAGTATCCCCCTCCTACAGATGACAGTGTCATACAGCACACACACCCCCAGCACCGTGATGCCCTGCTCCTTCACTAGCATGGCACAGGCTCCCAGCAACAAGCACAGCACGTACTGTCCATGGGACGACGCACCGCTCCACACTGGAGAGACACTTCTAAAACACACAACATGGATGCAATAAGCTGCAATAGCCATCATTCTTGACCTTTTGATTTTTTTTTGTTCTTCTTTGTATTGCATACCCAGTAAACTGCCTCATGGCGTAACACAGGTTTGTGCTGAACAGTACAAGCTGCATATCACACTTACATGTCCACTCACACTGGGATGGACCGATTCTCTTTTCGATAAGTATGGTGGGGTGCCCTGCCTAACCCTTGTCCTGCATGCGGTATTCATACATATGGGTTGCATATTACAGAGCCTCTATGTGGGTCCAGTATATGTACGGGTTGGGGGTATTTTTCAACTGAACACGTCATACCGCAGCAAAATGCACCGAATGCGGAAATAACTATGCCACAGCAGTGCAGGAAAAGTCAAAGACCAATGACCTGATTACCGTATTTCTTCTAATAAAGGACGCACCCTAAATACAGTGCGCATCTGTTGTTTTCTTTTGTCACGTCTATTGGGAAATTTCCAGGGAATTTTAAGGAAAACGTTACCATCATTTGGGGCCAACAAGTTATCTTGCAGTCACACACTTCTAATACCTTGTCGTTGAAAATTTATACTATTTCAGCCTCTACTCTACTCTAGACTCTTTCCATCAATAAAGAATTTCTCTCATTTTCTCTTCTTTGAAAGTTAAACATCACGCTGAGAACCTCGTGCGAGGATAAGTATCTGACAAACTTCCTTGGTATTGAAGGAGCAGACATCAAACCGCTTGATTTCTACAGGACTAGTCAAAGACAAACTTGTAAAACGCATTTTTAGATAACATAAAAGTTTGTCTTTCTGCATTTTGCGACAAAATACAGCGTTGCATTGACAAATCATTTCATGCGCCGATCGCCCAACGCCATTGTTTGAATTTCTGCTGCTCCAAGATGCATTTCGCGCATTACGTAATCCTCATCACGTGTTCGCATTACGCATCTCTGATTGGTTGTTGCTGCAGCTGGTGGCAGAAGCAGTGCATCATAGGGCAGCACAAGCACAATCCAAATTTTACACTTAAAAACGCAAAAAAATGCTGTTTTTAACTACTACATAGCAACTACTACTACTAGCAACATTATAGTAAAGAAATTGCATAATTCAGAGACTTTTCGGGAAAGCATACATTTGCGGATTCTTAGCGTTCAATGAACCCTTAAGTGTGCCGAGAGCAGCGTGGGTTTCCATAATATAATGCGTTTTACCCATCAAAACAAAAGCGAACTCTGGAACATTTCAGATCCTAGCGATTATGTTTTTGATCAAAATATTTGCGGATGCGCACGATGTACCCATATTTTGCAGCCGTGTGGTTGCTTTATAGGAATTGACGTCGTAAGCGGTGTGGGGTACGCACGCCCGGCCCCGAAACCCTGAAAATGGTCACGCTGTTGTCAAACCCAGCGTAAATCGGTGTCTCATAATATCATATTTGATATCACTGAATCAATTACTTCTGTCAATAAAATTATAAATTTGATACTTTTCAATACTCAAATATATATCATTGTTATCTTGCATCTTGTAAACAACATGGAACATGCATAAATTATTGTTGCCTGGGGGCGTAATCGCTGACTGCCTGGTTATGTCGCGACTTTTCCTCGAGAGAAAACACAAATAAAGTGCGCACCCCGACTTTGGCTTTGACCTGAAGTGCCATCTTGAGAGTTGAAATGTCAAAAAAGTGCGTCCTTTACAGGCCTGTTTTAGAACACGAATTTCGAACATTTAGTATCCTGGGAACGAGACGAAATTTAGTGGTACGAGAGCGGCATTGCTAATGGCAACATCAAGATGGCCTTCTAGCGGCGCCTCAGAAAATTTGCATTGTATCGCAAATAAGCTCATTTCTTGCAATACGCTTCATCTGAGTTGCCTGCCTTTGATCGTTGCATCTTAGTAGAAGCTTGTTCAAACAGATTTAAACCAGATTTATACATATTTCGTGCAGTTTTGATAAGTCTTGGCGATGTTACATTATGTGCTTATTTTCATCAAGCGCGGTGTATTTCGTAAGTGATATGAACTTGACTCTCCAAGAAATTGTTCTTTTTTTTTTATTCTGCAAGTTTACCCGTTAATTTACATAGCCTTTTTGAATAACTAGTATGCTACTTTCTAGTTTTATGGTGGTCTGTTGTCTGTGACACTTTTTTAACGTACAGAAAACCGCGCTGGCCGTAGGGTCATTACGGGAGGGTAGAACCCCTAAGAACGCCATGTCGCAGGCGGCGGAGGTCGCCCCACATAGAAAATAGTAGAGTTACGAAACTTTCAAAGATTTTGCGGACTATCAGTTCAAAGTTACTGTATTAGGCTGCCAAGACTTTGCATATGGCCTCCTAAAACTTTAGGTTTAAATATTCCTAGTGACGAATCAAATACGCATCTGTTGACTATGGTGGAACAATCTTCGAACCACTTCGGTCAGGAGTAAAGTGACTAAAACACTGGACAAACAGACAATGAGCTGTTGCACAGATAGGTTTTGTCATTATCATTGTGTTGATTCAATATAGACAAAAATAAAAAGAAGACGAAAGGAGACTGAATACAATAACAAGTTTTATTTGCAAGTTCTTGCCCGAGGGCTGATTGCAACATGAAATAATGTAAACAGTGCAAGTTAACAATGGTGACAAGTGGTATTTTACATAGCTCTGTCACCTCTATGACAAGTGCAGAAATCATTCCATCGATACAGAAAAATATTATATCATCATAGATACATTTTTGTATATCATAAAGTAGGAATGCTAAGAGATTTCAAAGCAATTCTGTCAAAAAAGATTACTCATTTCACACTGTGAATACAAGAACATCTATTTCAACTACATTTGCACAATTCATTACAATATATGTCATGTATGAAAATTGTTTTTTATGTGTACATTTTGGAGCCAACCGTATTGTACATGGTAATGAAGGTCAGAAAGTCAACAACAGGATGTTACATGAAAAACAGCAAGCCATTGTGAGCAGTAGTTGAATCAACAACAGTGGGGGGACAAAAAGCTGTAGCTTGCACATGATACTTAAGCTGGTACCGCAAGCTCATCTGTATGACCTGCTGAAGACTGCCAACTTTCAAACTGGATCAGATGAGAATTCAGGATGGTCACCTGTTGATAGCCCAGATTGACCTAAACATGACATAGGGGCAGACAAGGGAAATAAAGAGGTGAAATTTACCTTCAGCTCCTATAACCAATGGAACAATTAAATCAAAATAAAATGTACGAATAAACAAAAACACAATTTTGACAATTGTATTTGGACTCTGTGAGACATACACACCAGCTTGAATTATTTATTAGACAGCCATTGAATGAAATCAACATTATCTAAACCTTATCCCGGACCCCTCATTACTGATTACCACAAATCAATTGTGAAAAATCTATAAACACATATGAACAGGTCTGCTCTGACACACAGAACTTAGATACCAACTGTGGTGTGTAACACTCCCATATGCTGTACAGTACATATTCTTTGTTGTATGTGAGGAAACAGTCTGAACTGGTGGTTGATACTTCAGGGAATGGCACTTATTTTATTGTGAATTTTGTCACAACACTATCAACATCAATGAGTAACCTGTTAAAAAATACCAAGGAGATATATACTTACTCTCCTAAGATGGCTGAAACAGTATGGAATCAGCTTGTAGTCAGGGAGGACCACTCAGGAAATCACTGAAAACTGGGACAACAGCTGCTTTCTCCTCTAAAGAACAAAGAAAAATATTAAATGATAGTGGAAATATCAAACAAACAAAAGTTATCAATTTTTCTGTATAATTTTGTTCAAATAATGTCGCATGTGTATGTACCAGAAAGCATGCATGCTTTCCCTGCATAGAATGAGTATTCGCTGACTTGAGCTTTCTATAGAGTGAACTTTCAGTGAAATTCAAACTCAGAGGCCTGCTAATATTACCCATTGGACTTGCAGTATTCAAATTTCCAAATGAAAGTAGCAGGGCCCTGTTTAGATCTATGTTTATGTTTGTTGACACAAAACCAAAAGTGAGATATAATGCGTACCTACCCTCTTTCCATCTAAAAACAGTATAACATATTAAGAACTGAAACAAGCTAAGAGCTTCAAAACAAGAAAGCTTCTGAAAAAAGCTGGTCATACGACCTCATTGTGGTGGGGACGAAATGGTTGAAGTATAGTTTGTAAAAAGAACTAAATTCCTCTTCATGGCGACCACCTGTCCATCGCTTCGCTCACTCGGTGGTTTTATTCGGTGGTTATAGCACATGGCCAGGCGTTATGACACCATATACACCTCGGACAGGTCATTAACCCTTAATTATTTGGCGAAGATAATGTGTTCGTTTTGTATGTATCATTACACATGTACAGTCAAACCTGCCTAGGCAACCACCTCTTCAACGCGACCACCTGGCTATGGCGACCGCTTTTTCTTGGTCCCAAAAACTTTCCCCATAGGCACAAGCATTAAGCAGCCTGCCCAAGGCGACCACCCCTCCAACGCGACTGCGACCGCCACGAATTGGGACCGCACAGAGCATGATCCCTGCCCATGGCCACCGTTTTCCAGCGTGTGGTGACATCGGATTTTGCTGTCGGATTTCGCGGAATTATTTTTAAGACCTTGACCGCCTTGATGGACAAAAATATATGAATAGCATCGATTCCTCCATGAAGTGTTTTAATAAAACGTTCCCACTACATTATAAATACAAAGGTTTGTGAATACTTAAATATCGATGTTGTTGTGCCCATCGTAATCTTATAGTTTACCGCAACCTCGGTTTGGTTTGAACTCAATTTTCAAAACGATCACATAGTGCATGGCGTCAAAAAGTAAGATTTCACAGAAATTACTAAATCCATTTCTTGTGTTTTCAACAAAACTGTGTCTCTGTCTTACTAAATTCCGCCTGAAAATGACTTCGTGGAGGGCAAAACATTGGTCGAGACATGATGTTCCTTGGTCCGCGACGCCATCTTGGTTTCAGCGCGGCATTACGTTGACCTTTCTAAAACACGACGCTTCTGTGTATGAACATTTAGAATACTGTTGTCATTGAAAAAAATTAATATTCTTATTTCTTTTCATTTTCATGACTCACAAACCTTTATTGGGCACTGCTTGCTTGTAATCGCCAACGCTGTGCGTTATGCTGTACTGTTACCTTTCGATGTGGTCGGGAGCGGTATCACAACTTTCCTTCCGAAAATAATTTCATCAGGTTGGTAGAATATAGGATAAAGGAGATTCTTTGTACACAACCAGGTACTGATCTCACCTGCTAACGTTTCGATGTCTATCAGACACCTTCTTCAGAGCTTCTGACTGGAGTACTGCTTCTCACCTACATCGGCTACTTATAGCGGTGAGAAGCAGTACTCCAGTCAGAAGCTCAGAAGAAGGTGTCTGATAGACATCGAAACATTAGCAGGTGAGATCAATACCTGGTTGTGTACAAAGAATCTCCGATATCCTATCACAACTTTCCGTTTTCATCCTTCAGTTGTCAGATCAAAAACTTTTTGCCCCTTTTATCCAGCGGTCGGCGCCCAAAAGAAGGCTGGAGTCAGCAGGTGTTTTCTACGGATTTGTCTTAGGCCTTAAAAACTAGATTTTTATGTGCGAGCGCGCATGTGTGTGTACTCTTAACGTAACGTGTGAATACGGGAGGGCGCTGCGAGATCATAGAGGCAGACATTGTTTTTTCAACGATAACAGAAAATGTAATTTCTGTAGGATCTTTCTGTCAATGAGAATTGAACCTGGTGGGGGTCATGCTGTTTAAAATCACATAATTTTCCATCCATCTACATAGTACACTATATTTGAAAACCTCGACCTGGAAACATGTTATGAGTGGAATTCTCTTCATGGCGATCACCTGTCCATCGCGACCGTTTTTGTTCGGTCCCCCGGATGGTCGCCTTGGGCAGATTTGACTGTATTTGTCGTATAAATTCTACTAGAAATACAGTGATGCATCCTGTGCTGTAACAATTCTAGTGATATGACAATACTTACTATTAGGGAACATATGAAATTCACACAGCCACACCAGGTATGTAAGCGTGTCACACAGCACGCTATAACGTGGATATGACGTGCACAGGGGTACGCTGTGACGGCTGTCATAGGGTGTTACATGGGGCACTATAACGGCCATCTAACACATGGTGTTAGGTTGGGAAAACTGATCTTGTCTTGTCAGAAAATAGTTAAATAATCGTATCTTATGATCTTTTGATTATGATGAACGACTAAACTTTGGTAACGGAGTTTTACAAGTTCGTTCCAGCAGCATACCGGCCGCGGGCTGATGATCACAGAGATCGTGGAACGGCCACGATCCATTTTGCAAATAGAAAAAAAAGTACTAACAACAGAGTTTGTATATTTCATTTTTCATAATATTTAGATGTTATACTACGGGTGTGTAGCTTTGAATTTGCCGATAAACCCGTGTAAAATCTGATCCGCCGCACCGGAGTGCACGGCTCGGAAGGTCCGCCTTGACAGTTTGGCACACATTACGACAACACCGTGCATGGACACGCAACTCGTAATTTCTCCATATGTGAATGATTTTAAGCTAATTTTTTCTGAACCCGAAGTTTCATGAAAGTTTTCTTAGTAAAATTGTCTTTGTAAATGATAGAAATTCCCGTATCAAATGCCAACACGCAATTTTCCACATGGCCGTCAGCGAGTGTCAGCCACCACGCCATGACGTGTTGAGCCCCACAGGCCACAGCTAAGACGGGTTACACATCGTTACAAGAGGTAAGTTACAAATGGTAAATTGTACTCCAGTTTAGGCGATCAGAAAATGATATGTGTTTTCTTTGGTAAGCTCAGTTTTTGTAATTTCGTCCTCCCCACACCTTCCGTCCCAAACACTTAAACACTATGATAGCAAGTTCTACCGATGACAAGACTCAACTGATAACAGACCATTCACTCTTTCCAGCATGAAATAAAAGTTTATTCAACACACAAGCGATACATGGGGTCATTACGAGGCGTCGGAGAAAATGGAAAAATTTGCACCGGCATTTTGTGTGTATCCAAATTATTATGACGCTGCGGGCGTAAGGACGCCGTCCCCCCTTAGAAAATTCAACTCCTGTATCTTGTTTGGTATTGTTATTCTTGAATACAATCGATGTCGGCACCTTTCGCATATGTTGTTCTCATTAAAAACTTGTTTTTCAAGATTCAAGACGGTCTCAAAGTTTATACAAGCGTCATTCATGTCATAGTTTTTCGGCGAAAAATTTCCTGCGAACGTAGAAGGGGCACGACTAAAAGCCGAAAACCTCAAAAGAATTTGTATCGAAGGACCAGTCATCAATCAATACCATTTCTACCGATATATTCAAAGATAGACTTGTAAAATAAAACGTATTTCTGCCGCTGTAATATCAGTACACAAGCCGACCCAAGCGGCCGAGGGTGCCATGTTGAAGTCATGAATATTCAACATGTCCGCATGTTCTGACCTCTGATTGGCTCAGCTCAGATAACCTGTGCTTTGATTGGTTTATTGAAAGAAAGCGTCTGTGCTTCACGTGATCAAAATGGCGTGAGTTTTTCTGAACAGTTTGTAAGTTGTAGCGAAAGCTACCTAACTAAACGGTGTTTTGGAACATTTAAAGCAGTTTTCGCGGCCTTTGTTACGATATCAATGAAATGGTAGCCAAGCCTCTTCTGAAGGCAGCATTCACTTAATTTTCTCGGCATGGAAACAAAATTGAATAGATATAGATAAATCGTATGTGCGTGGCGGAAAACTTCCGCTAGCGCCCCTTGGTGTAAAATGTGGCCGCATGAAACCAAGTACATTATATTGAAACGTACCTTTTCTCAACAATTCTGCCTCTCAGAATGCGGGAAGTAGCGTTTAAGAGGGTTTAAATATCAAAATTTTACCTTGAGCTACCGAAAAAATTGATAAAACCCGTTCGCGAACTAAAAGACCTCGCGAACTCCTGACTTGCTAAGTTTGCATACCAACATGGCGGACCTTCCGAGGGTCGGATGCACCTGGAAGTTGAACCAGCTCTACTACGTAGCGAACTCAGACATAAAATTACAAAACTTTACACCTGAAGATCACAAAGACAAGTACACCTACGAGACGTAGGTTTTCTTCACTTGATTTTGCAGAATTAGTGGGTGCGAGATCACCGAGATCGGCACCCATCCGCGCCGTGATGCGAGCGCTTTGCAAACGTGCAAAATTTGATGTTTTCGCGAGCTCTGCTACTGGTAAATAAAACAAAAAATATATAATATACATGTAAAAGTATTTTCTGGGTGTGCCTTTACTATTTTTTTCTTCTTTAATTTGACAGTTACTGACAGTTAAAGACAACCGTTATAGTGCCCCATATAACACCCTATGACGGCCGTCACAGCGTGCCCCTGTGCACGTCATATCCGCGTTATAGCGTGCTGTGTGACACGCTTACATACCTCGCCACACAATGCATGGTAAATACATTTGTAAAGGTCACTGAAATACATTTGTTGTTAACCATGTGTGTCATGTATTAAAGAACTCCCTGGAACTGTGCTGCAGTAAGATGTTTCAAATACTAAAGACATGCCAGTGATAGGGCAATACTACATTTCAACTCAAAATCAAAACTAGAAAGGCAACATTTGCGAGCAAATACAGCATGTTTAGCCATACTCCTCTCCATGCAAAAAATGGACAGTCTCAAAATAACACTTCAGCAAAGTGAAATATCAACAAAATACTTCTGTACTCAAAAAGTACTGGTTTTCATAGGAACATTATCAAACCATGCAGAACTAGAGTTCCACGACCTCATATCTTCGCCAAATGATATTGACCTTCACGACCGATGAGGTTTTTCATTGATGATATGATCCTAATTTCTATTTACAAAATGTATGATATCGATCAATGATCTTGTCCACCCAAATAACACAAGTTGTCCAGTATGAAAATCTTCTAAAGACAGCTATTCTCAACTATGAAAATGTGGCCCAACATTTTCTCAATTATGCAAATGTGGCCCTGATTTACGTATTTACGTATCAAATTCCCGCCATTTACCAGTGTGGAATTATGGTATTTCCTCATCAATTATGCATAGTGGCTCCTATAATTAACATTTATCTATATCAAATTATAACTTAAGCTACTAACAAACCAACCAAATGAAGGGCGCACAGCTGGCACACAGCTGGGTGACCTAAATCCAGGGCTCTAGCCAGCCTTAAATTTTATTCCGTAAGCCCAAAATTTGTATAAAGATAACATATCGAGCGCCGCAGGTGCAAGGCGTTGCGCCATAGGCGCGACAATTCTAGGGGGGTCCGGAAAATTTCGAAATCTACGCCCTCTGAAACACCATCTCCAGCATTTTGTGGGGCAAGTTTTGCTCGAAGACAAAGCTTTGATAATGCCATCTCTTTTGGTGTCAAATAACGTGGGCCTTTGTTGTATACAATCGGCAAATAAATGAAATTTAGCACCACAAAACTTTATTTATTTGACAAATATACACGGGAATTTAAGTCGGCAGAAATGAAACATTTTCAACACCAGTCCCGTTTGCACCCTGTATACTAAATATAATAGAAAATGAGACACCCTACTTTAGACAGAACGCCATAAAGACGTCAAATGTTTTCCTTCCGTGTTTTCCCCGGTCTATTTCTCCAGTAAATTCCACTTAATTTGATCAAAATTCGTCCATTCAAGCCTTTGAATAGCCCCTTCGTCGCACCAAATATCATTGGTCGATTTTTTGGGACACAGCATGAACGGGAGCTGTTATTGGTCGTATATCTGGTTCTGACAGCTCAACACCAGTTTTGGCGGGAAGAAAGTGCGTGTAACTCGGCGCGTCAAACTTCAACAATGTTTACAAAAAAATACGGAAAGCCTGGTAACTACCAGAGTATTTCGGAAGTTTTTTTGTGTGGCTTTAACTGATGGTGAACCGCGGAAAACAGCAGAAAAAACGTCAGCCCGATGCGACCGGCCAGAATTGTAGTGGGGCACTGGTAATGGGGAGGGGGGCGCACGACGCTGACTTTCCCTCGGCCCACCAACCACTGGCAACCACGGCGCCTCCGTTTATCTGCTATAAAGCCACCCTGGGTTGTCACCTGTTGCCGGCGGGGGATAGAAATGGTCTGAATTGACTTTGCCTCAAACGTCCGCTACTTTTTTGGAGATCTTTGCAAAAGTCCAAGCCCTGTTTATGTCTTTACTCACGATTTTTGTCTGCAAGATTTACGGATTGGTTCTGAATTTGTTCCGTATCACGCAGCAAAGTTCCATACATTTACGGCAAAACTGGCGCTGGCTAGAGCCCTGCCTAAATCCCAAGCCAGGCAATCCTCCAAGTGTCCCTAAATAGAGGTCGAGTAACAGCTTTCAATGGAATTATACCTCATTCTCTTTAATCATGTAAATGGAGTCCTGATTTGCATATGTTTCATTATGTTAATCATCACCTAAGGTACCTACAGACCAAAAGCAATGAAAATACACCAAACCCTACATGAGTTAATTCCTCCTCCTTAGTTTCATCAAGGAGGTTAACCTCCTTGGTTTCATACATATAGGCCCACTGCAGCTCAAGACAATCCGCCAAGAGCCCCAAACTTGCACCACTTGTTCCCTGCCCTAAAACCTATCTACTATAAAAAAAAACATGTACATTTGTACCTGGCACCTCCAGAAAATTTGACCTCAAACTTTGAAGCTCCGCTGCAGTACCTTAGATACCCGCTAGAAGGCCCATTATCGAAATTGACCTTCCTTTGTGTAAACCCTACACATTCACTAAATATCATACAGAACCATCAACAGCTTCTCAAGTTATCTTGGTGACATACAAACACAGAAACACACACAGCTCGCTGCACAACAGTAAGAAAGCGCCAGGTAGACCATTTTCGTAATTGACCTCCATTCCCACAACCGCTTCTCACCTACCAGAAATCATGAAGATCCATCAACGTTTCCGTCACTTTTTTTGCCTCCATACAAACATAAAAACATTCAAAGTTCGCTGCAGTACTGTTGAAAAACGTAAGGTGCGCGATTTTTGAAATTGACCTTTCTTTGCACAACCGCTACACACCTACCAAAAATCATGAAGATCCATCAAAGGTTTCTCGAGTTATGCTCTTGACATACATACAGACCCACCCAACAGCTGGAGTAACCGAAAATATAATCTTCTCGGCGAAGATAATGCCTCAGATAACTGTAAGAAAGTTACATAATCCAAGGAGGTTTCAATCAGATAAGATCCCTTGGATGATCAAGATGATACTATCTACAGCTTTCAGGTTTCGAAATCAGCCTTGTTCAAATTTTCAAATCAACCCTGTCAATGTAGTGTCAGATTTTCTACCTGTATCTACATTTCCAACTTGAAAATATCTTTCCCACATTAGCTTTGGTAGTTGTGTGTCAAGAAATATGACTTGTAATTTTGGTGTTAGTGTATTGGATATTCCACTTGTAGTCTAAGAAACCAGTATAGACTGGGGCTCTGTAGAAATGTACACATACATGTAACTGCCACTGCCAGTCAATGTCTCAAACTAAATCACAAGCCATTAATTGTTGTCATTCTTTTATTTCTGGGCTAAGTGTCTTTCTTGATGTGCAACCATACATTAATTTCAGATATCTGTTGTTATTTCAAACATAAGTTGAAGAGTAAGTGGTAAACTGTCTCAGCCAGGCCTCCACTGATGTGCACTGCACGGCTGCCAGCAGCACACTGAAGCCTATAGTTTACATTATCCAGCCTTTATATAGTTTTACTGTCTGGGGTCTTTAAGACTAGTGAGATCAGTGTATGGTAAAGAAAATCTTTAAACTGGGACAGGTCGTTCCCTGGGAACAACCATAACCATAAACCAATGTAGATACTCCCTGCTGTCCTCTGCCAGGACTTTGGCCCAATTTATACAGAGTTTTTTCAGATATCTAAAAATCCGCCGACATCTGAGCCTTAGATATCTGGACGCATTTATACACACCGACAGGAAGTACCGCAGGACTCACGCAGCGCGCTGATTGCACTCGTGACCCTATTCAACCTTTAGCGCACGTTTCAAAATGGCGGGAGAACCGCCTGTGTTTTTCGTCATGATGAATATGGTATTCTTTCTTTATCTGACTCGCGTGTGGCTAAACATGAGGCAGCAAGCAAGGGTTGAGCGTAAGAGGCGTTTGAGGTACCGGGGAAGACGACAGCGACCGGTCAGAATCAACGCTGCGTTCCTACTCGCTGCCCTTGTCGTGGCGGAGGGGGGAGGGCCGATCCACCGAACGATCTGGCATCACGAAAGAAGTCCGTCGTCCGTTTGAGAACAAATGGTCCTTGATGCTAAGAAGTTTTCCCGCTTTATCGCCCGCCAGATATGCAAACTAGCGTGAACCCCGACCTCCAGATGTCTACTACGCGACACATTCTGTTTAGACGTCCGGCTGGAGCGGTCGGGGACTCCCGCTGAGTTGTCGGGCGAATGCTTCAGAGTGGTCGGCTGAAATTTTCCCGACATCTAAAAAATTCCTGTTTAGACACAGAAAAAAGCTGTCGCCTGGCAGATATCTGCAGTCCAGATATCTAGACAAGCTGTGTGTAAATTGGCCCTTTGAGAGGGCCTGCATGCCCTTTTTTCGTAAGGCGTAATCAGGCCGTTTTAGACTTCGTAATCCGTTATCAGCCACCCAAAATCAACGTAATTCGTAATCAGTACATTGGCCGTAACGCGTAATTGGTCACTTTGATTCTACGTAAAACGTAGGCAGTTACCTTTATGCAACGTAAAACGTAATCTACTAGCAAAACGTAGGCTTATTTCCAGCAAAGTCTCCCGGAAAAGGTGCCCCTCAAAATGCAGGAAATAGCATTTCAGAGGATAAAGATCTCAAAATTTTCCCGTGAAACATGCGCCCAGACCCACTTAGTATTGTCGCGCCTCTGGTATTAAAAAGATATGTTCTGAGGGCGTCGCCCCCAAATATCAAGCTGGAATCATTGTGTATTTTTCAATCAAAGAGATGCCATAAAACGTAGCTTAGATTACCAGCCAAATGTGCCCCTAAAAATGCAGGAAATAGCGTTTCAAAGGGTAAAGATTTCAAAATTTTCTCGGGTGCATGCCCTCGGGCCCACCTGCAATTGTTACATGTACGCCTCCGACGAATTGTTGGGAGGGCAAACAATCTAGCAGAAACCCTTGTGTACTTTTCACTATGAGTGCAGATATTGCCCCTCAAAATGTATTTGAGCGGGTCGAGATTTTACCATTTTCCCGGGTATTCTCTCGGATCCACCTATAATCGCCGGGCCGGGCCGCTCCGGCGCGATATATGTCGGGACTCGGGGCATCGCGCACCATACCATTAAACTCTTGTATATTCTTTTCACTTATAGATGTCATCAAACATAGCTTAGTGTGACAGCAAAATTTGGCACTCAAAATCAAGATTATAGCGTTGCAGGGGGTTAAGATTTTCAAAATGTTACCGGACGTACGTACGTACGTTCAGTAATATCTTGCTGTCCCCTCCCATACGAAATTCCCTGCCGCCGTCACGGCTACTCATTAAAGTTACCGTGAGAACGGTTTAGTGTGGTCATCAACAGATTCATTGTCACCACAATAAATATAAAAATTAATAGTTTTGATGCAGAACTAGATAGTTGAATCATGCGTTAAGTGTTTAAGTCGGTTGGGAAGCCTCATGATTTGACGTAATTCGTAATCAGCTCTGAAAATTTAACGTAATTCGTAATCGGTGGCAAAAATTTAACGTAATTCGTAATCACGACCCCCCCATGTAGGCCCTCCTTTGAAAGCTGAATTGACCCCTAGACCACATAAACTAATTAAGAGCCATGGGGAGTCCAGCCATGTCTACAGCCAGAAAACAAAGGCCTTGCATCACCACACAAAACAGAAAGATATTTGCATATTACTGACCGTTTTAGTTTGAAAACTGGTATGGAGTTGTTTTCCACTAGTTTAAAAAAAACGTTGTTAAACATGTAAAATGACCCAGAAAGTTACAACAAGGCTGAAAGTTACAACAAGGCTAAATGTTGCATACAGTAATTTCCTCAAGTTTAATCTTGACGTCAAAGATCAACTGATACAAATTTAAAGCATTATAATGACCAGATTTTCCATTATTTTGAATTCAATGCAATCTTGCTCTGTACTTGCCTGAGTTACAGATCTAGAAATGTCAATATCAGCTAGTCGGTGTCTTGTTCTCATAAAAGAACTGCTGTCATCAATCTGCAAGACCAGCTACAGTCACCATCAGACCAAGGAGGTTTTATAAAACCTCCTTGATCAGACTATGTTTCCCTACAAAGCTGTTTCCCTACCAGGCTGGGCTTTACTTTATATTCTGCCTGTTTAGAGGAAGCAGACTTAGTCGATTTTTATGTGAAAAACTAAAACTTGTATCTATTCATTGTTTGTTTATGCATTCTAAAGTGTACTAAAGAGTAACTACTTGGTACAATATATGTCTAAGCCCAGCCCCTGCACCCATGTGCACGGCATGCCAGTCAGTGGTGGACTGAGCCCAGACAGTTTACACTAGCCAAATTTATTGGGTGGTTTTATAGTGGAACCTCCCTCTTGTAAAGCTTATCAATTATTAACTGGAAACACAATAAATTATTCTAGTAATTCTGTAAAAAAAATATTACTCCATGGGGAAGCTGGGCACATATCGTTACATGTACAGCTGCCCCTCCCCCTCCTAATTAACATACGTTAAGCTGCAGTACAGATCTGTAGGTACATGAAATTATTTGTATACGAGTATAAAACACAAATTTCTCAGTGACATGTCCGAATTGGCTTTGACAACAATCAATTTACTCTAGTTCTGTCGCCAAAATCAAAATAAACGCAACGACTAAAGCCGGGACATGCCCAGACAAAACGCTAACGACGAGGCATGTCATAAGGTAAGCATATACAATTTTTATGGCTATTCAGAAGGTAATATCTCCCATGAAATTTAATCAAACCAGCTATAAACCACATAAAAGGTAAAACAAATTCTTTACCTGGCCTTTTTGATGTATTGATGGCCGTATTTGAGTCGGATCTCGCAGGAATCGCATCATTCTGAGGTCCTCCTCGCCAGGGGGAGGGCGCCCCGCGGGGTGCCGCGGGCAAAACATGCGTCGCCCCTTGGGCGATTGCTCACTTATGGTTGGACTTATTTTGATAATTCTTTCACAGATACGTAGGTAAGAACCTTCTGCAACTGCTGATACCAAAATATAAGCGTTTTTGTCCATTGCAAAAATCGCAAAAATAAATCATTTTGAAGTAGTGTATGGCAAAAGTAATAATGGGATCCTTCGGGTAAGTATCCAATGCACTACTACACCAAATTGCAGGTCCTTTTGTTTCAAATTCAATACCGCAGCACTGGAGGCCATAATGTGCTTTTTTGTCTGAAATTTACCAATAAAACTCAATAAAATCATTTTAAAGACCTATATCAAACAAGTGCTTTTGCAAAAAGCTGCCAGTTTCGCCTCATGAACATGATTATTTACAGGTGGTTGGTTGAGGAGTATATTATAACGGGATGTGATGTATATTCTTAATCCGTCACCCTTGCCCTTAATTCGTTAACATAAACTTTAATCCCACAGGATAACCCTTAATTTGTCACCCTTGCCCTTAATCTGTTACGAAAGCCTTTAATCCCCTCAGCATTGCCCTTGATATGTCACCATAGCCCTTAATCCGTCCCCATAGCCCTTAATCCGTCACCTTTGCCCTAAATCCATGGTGATAAACTTTAATCCGACAGCATAACTCTTAATCCATCACCAGAGATCCTAATTCGTCACCCTTTTACTGAGTGCGTCATCCTTACCCTTAATCCGTCACCACCATAACTCTTAATCCATCACCCCAGCCCTCAATCCATCACCCTAGCCCTTAATCCACCTACATACGGTAACCCTTAATCTGTCAACATAGCTCTAAATCCGTCACCCTTGCCCTTGATCCTTCACCATATCCCTTAATCCATCACCACAGACCCTACATTTGTAATCCATCGCCCTTTCCCTTAGTTCGTCATCATAACCCTTAATCTGTCAACATAACTCTTGATCTGTCAACATAGCTCTTACTCCGTCACCCTTGCCCTTGATCCATCAGCATATCCCTTAATCCATCACCACAGACCATAATCCGTCGCCCTTTTCCTTAATCCGCCATCATAACCCTTAATCCGTCACCCTAGCCTTTAACCCGTCAACATAACCCTTAATCTGTCAACATAGCTCTTACTCCATCACCCTTGCCATTGATCCGTCATCATAACCTTTAATCCGTCACCACAAACCCTAATCCGTCGCCCTTTCCCTTAATCTGTCATCATAACCCTTAATCCGTCACCCTAGCCCTTAATTCTTATTATAACGTATCGTACACCATTGGAAAATGAAGGCAGAAATGACATACATGAGGTATAAATGACATGGCACAGGTCCAAATTATGCTTGTACCAACCAACCAATCAACCATACGTAGAAGCATCCGTTCAATGGTGTTTTCCGTTACAATGAACAAACAAAAAATCGAAGCATGGTTTGGAATCTACGATCATAATACAAAGGCGTTGTATACATCAAACGGATGTTTAAAAAGAAGAAAAAAAGGAATAAAAAAACTTTCGGAGTCTCTCAGGGATTCGAACCGACAACGTTCCGGCCCACAGGTACAACAAGTTCTATGACCTAACCGATTGCGCCATTTCCGCTATGCATATTTTCAGTTGATTTCAAAGATATATAAGGTTTAAACTTCTCTGCATGGTACTATTGTTTTCTTCATTTTCTTGACAAAATCAGTTCCTTCTTGTTCAGTTTTGTGGTATAGATGTAATATGGCCATGTATACAAACATGGATGCAATGTACCACCTTCCAAGATCCATGGATCGCATGTAATTTTCGACGCATGTTCCATGATTCCAAGATCCATCCTACCTACCTACCTACCATGGTCGCATGGTATGATCTCGTCTCAAGTCCAGTGCAGCGGCGAAACTGGAAAAAAATGAAGGAGAAAAAACACGTCTGGGGGTATATACTTACTCTATACCTGGATACCAAATTTCGGCTCATTTGGCCTAGGGACGACCGAGATGAATCACTTTGAAGATTTGACAGGAGGAGGAGGAGAAAGAAACATTACAAACACAGTATGTTTAGCATACCTATGGTATGGCTAAATATAATTAATGCAACCTCTTTCCCTGCTGTATTTTCAAGTTTACCTGATTCTGTCACATCTGTGATTCCACCTGTACAGACCAGTATGGCCAATGCCAATTTATCACCTTAGGGATAAGTTGTAGTAGCATGTAATTACCTTCATTACCTTCACCGAGAAGGTTATGCAGAGGGTAGCGTTTGTATGTATGTATGTGTGTAATGTACAGCATAACTCGAGAAGGCTTGGATGGATTATCTTGATATTTGGTAGGTGGGTAGGTCTTGATGAGACTAGGAAATGATTAGATTTTGGGTCCCCTAGCGGCTCGTTACGGTACTGCAGCGGAACTTCTTGTTTCGATATCTCGTGTTCTGGACAAGCTATGGAACTGATTTTTGAGTGGTAGATAGCTCTTTGGACAGAGTGTAAGTGGTATAGGTTTTGGCCCCCTATATATAGCTACCGGCTTTTTTGGAACTGCAGGAGCAGGTTTTGCTTCAGACTTTGAAAGGGAATAACTCAAGAGAGGCTTGATGAATGGTCATGATTTTTGGTAAGTGGATAGCTTGAGTGATGATGTACATGAATAGATACTTATCATGCAAATCAGTATCTAATTTGCATAATTAATGAGGAAAGTTTATACATCCGCCAAATTCCACGATAAGACTCTCAAACATGACATATGTAACTGAAGAAGAGAGAAATATTAATAGATATTAATTATGCAAAAGACCTCATTTGCATAATTAATGAGAACATACTATAACTCAAGATGGGCTTGATGGATGTTAATGATTTTTTGTATGTAGATAGCTTACGTGATGCTTTGTATGATTGGACGATAATTATGCAAATCAGATTCTAATTTGCATAATCAATGAGACAATTTTAAAAACCCGCTGTGTTCCATGATATGACTATTGAAATATGTGACATTTGGTACTGAGGAATTTTGATAAAAAATATGCAAATGTAGGCCTACTTTGCATAATTAATGAGAAACTACTATAATTCCATACAGGTAAATGATGGCAATTTCATACTTGTGTCATTTGGAAGTTATGTGAATGTGAACATCGTTGAATCAAATTATGCTAATAAGGACCTCATTTGCATAATTTATTATAAATGTTACTTTGTTAGCATAACCTTCTTTGTTAAGCTCATACTTTCGTTTTTTGGGTGAAGAAGATCAACTGGTATGATTTATAATTGATGAGAAACACTCCTGATACGTCAGTCAAAAAGGTTAAAATCATTTGGCGAAGGTATGAGGTCGTGGAACTCTAGTTTTAAAACTAGAATGTACAGCACTAATTCACTTTGGCTTTATAAAATTTGTGAGGTTTTAAGGCAAGACTATAAAACACTACTTACAGTTAAGAACCTGGATGTTTTGTGTTGAACATTTGTAGCATCGTGGAGACCACATCACCACAAGATTCACCTAGGTAGAACCAAAATTAAACATGCACAATGAGAATAATACAGTGGGAAGGGGGATGCATAATTTGTGTTGCCAATGCTAACTGCTGAAGGCATCTAACAGAATTTTCTGGGAAATAATTAAAGGTTTAGTAACACTAACATCATGAAATGGGCAAAATGTCTAAAGGTTTGTAGTCAGTTCACAGCCATGTAAATATTTGATTTTTTTCTGTGTACATGTTTTGTACATCCTGCATACATGCATACATAATGCTGTCTATGTTTTACAGTGATAGGTTACCATTTTGCTTGATCAAAAATCAGACTGGAATATATATTTGCATTTGTCATGTTCAAGCCTGTAATTTTAAAGATAATTTTACTAGACATGAAAACATTATTGCAGCTTGTATGAAAGTTTGTAAGGAGAAAAACAGCACACCATACATTGCTTGATGTTAGTTTTTTTAGTAAAAAAAAGGCTGATATATTTGACATGGGGAAAACAAGTGGTACCATAAACTGGAAGATTGCAGCTAGAGATACAATTTGTTCTAAATCTAATTTGTAGGCATTACAAATGATTACTTACAGTTTACAAACTTGGTTGTCATCTTCTTGCCGTTGTACGGTTGCACACCCGAGACAACGTCTCATGGTTCCCCTAAGCAGTATCAAAGCGAAATAAGTACAGTGGATATTGTTTAGGAAGTGACATGTCATGTCCACACCAAAAGGCACCTTAGCAGCAAAAATAAGCGGGTAACATTACAGTGCACAAGAAACACTCATAACAGGATGAGCAAACTACAACAGTTACTTGCTAGAACTAAGACAGAATCATTATAATGTGGCTCATAAACACGAGCTAAAATATACAGATTTAACTATATTTTCAACGCGGCCCAGCCCTGATTAAAAAAGTGTCACACAAATGGCAAAAATTGCATTATGTGGAGACATATATCATGATACGAAAACAGTCCGAGTTTGAAACGGCAAAACTTGCGGTCGTTCAGAAACTTTAAGAAACATTTACCTTTTCTTGGGACCTCCTTAGATCAGGAAAAAGTTGACTATCGTCATAAATAAGCCTGTTCGCTTCAGGAAAATGAAATTCTGTGCGATTGTCTGCTGCAAATCCGCTTGGTCAACACTGTGGCCATCTTGTGTCAGCTGAAAACCACGGCACGCGACCATTATCTTTATGGTTCCGGTGGTCAAAGGTCCTATGGCTCACAGGGGGCGGGGCTAGGGCGGGGCTCCGATTCAGACGGGATGCGGGCAGCGGTGTGCGGACAAATTCGAACGCCAGAACTAAATGTTATGTTTGAAACAGGCATGTTTATTAGAAGAAATACGGTAAGAAATCAAATAGATTAATGAAATAAATTGCATTAAAAAATGCCAGCAGGACAAGGGTTAACTAAGTGCCTAGGCCAATGACTGGCCCTTTGCTCCTTGAGGTGCTTGAGGTGTGTCTCCCCTAAAACACGGGACATCCATTAAACATCCTATCCAAGGGACGTGCCTAGCCAAAGCTCATTTACACCTGAGTCGAGTGAGAAAATTGGTGTAAATAGCCTTTCCCTAAGGCAAAACATCAATTCGAACTCGGTGCCTCCGGGTTCTGAATCTGAGTCAACAACCTTAACCACAAGGCCACCATGCATCGCTTTCATATAGTACTATTACATAGAATTTTTTTGATTGAAACAGACCCAACAAAATAAAAAGTCAACTCTTCAAAGATATACAAAGACAGTAATAATACTTCCAACCTTAGGGAGAAGACAATATGTAGTGATAAGTTGTGATGAGATGTCTCACCTTGTGAAGGCCAGGAATGACAGAAGGAATAACAGTCCAGCCAAAACATCAGCACGACCAACAATCCCACTCACCTGTAACACACATAAAAAAGGTTAAGCTACAGTAACTGTACTGTATCTCTGTGTTGTACTAAAGGGTATAGGTTGTATGCTTTTGAAGCATATCATGCACATTTTCATCTTGACTCGAGTATACTATTCAACTCTTCTGGAGATAATTTGTAAAAACAACATGTATGATCTAAAAATATCTGCATGACACACATTCTATATCCTCTGCATTCCTGGGGTACCCCTGACCTAGATACCAACGGAATACCAGAAGGGGCACGGATGACCCACATTCTACCATTCCAGGACCTGAGGTCATGGGGGGCTAACATCCAAACATACCAGACTACCCAAGGGAACCTGGATGACAAAACCAGGTCCTGGGGACAAACATCCAAACATACCAGAGA
The DNA here is from genome assembly GCF_035083965.1 of Branchiostoma lanceolatum. NCBI lineage: Eukaryota > Metazoa > Chordata > Leptocardii > Amphioxiformes > Branchiostomatidae > Branchiostoma > Branchiostoma lanceolatum. Next base: position 1,309,752 of record NC_089737.1, read on the forward strand.
CGTTGTTTTAATTTTTACTGCACCCTGCTTAGGGCACTGATAGGTGGTGCTGTTCATACAGGATTTCCAACGAAAAGGGCTGATGATTACCTGTTCTGCCACAAATACAAAAACACTCATAAACCTAGGGCCTCCCTGAAAATCAGTGCCAAGCCACTGAGGGAGCTACCCTAGTAAAAGAATACAGAAATAAATAAATGGATCTGAGTGGTCATGTATACATAAGCCTGATCTGGTCCACAGATGTGGTTGCCTGTCTAGGTTTTCTGTCCCTAGAGGGGGGGGGGGCTACATTCCAAACATTCTATTGGAATTGGAATGAACTTTTACTATGCATTTTATCATGCCTTTTACTATGCATTTTATTATGCCTGTGGACAAATGCCTGTGCAATTCCTAGAATATTTGCAAACTGTACACAATACTATATACCATTTGACTCGCCACTGAGGCGTCGCCAAAAACACTAGAGCGGCAACATTTGTGAGAAGATGCAGAATGTTTACCTTCACATGGTCTATCTTTACATTTCTACCAGGAAGGATGAGTTGTTTTATTCAGTTGAGGCTTTGGCACAGTCCATGACGCAGGATAAGTCAAGAAGGGACAAATGAATTCTCAGAATTTTCAACCTGCGAGTGACCTTAATGAAGAACAACGAAATGGTTGCATAATTTGCACAATCAATAAGGAAGATTTATATTTCAATAATGCTAAATCACATGAATAGCATACTCATGACAAAGGCATGGAGATAATGACAGGAAAAGCAACGAAGGCACGATGGGAAGGCTCAGGCGTAACGCACCAAAATGGCAGCGGTCGGATTCTGGAGGCAACAACGGGATGCAGAACCCCAAGGACTGTGCATTTATTCAGCAGATTCATGGAAGGTGGGTATGGACAGGAGCAGTGTTCTCGCCAGCCTGAAATTTTTACCCGTCATTTCAATTTTGTTTGAGGGAAGAACATATCGAGCGCCGGAGGCGTGACCATCCTAGGGGGGTCCAGGGGATTTTGGAATCTAGACCCTCTGAAATGCTATTTCCTGCATTTTGAGGGGCATATTTCCTGGTAGAATAAGCTTAGTTTAATGACATCTCTTTCGGTGAAAAATTACACAAGGGTTTCAGGCTTAATTTTGGGGGGAGGCGTGCCGTCATCGGGGTAAGATTGAATGTTCACACACAAGCTACACTTCTATGTTGTATACAATTAGCAAAGAAAAGAAAACTAAGCACAACAAAACTTTATTATGTATCTACGTCCTACAAAAAATACACACAGAATAAGTCGGCAGAAATAAAAATTTTCAACACTTGTCCCGTATGCTCCCTGTAATTATTGAACATAATGAGGAATTTGACACCCTACTTTGAGAAAGAACGCCATAAAGACTTCCAATTTTTTTCTCCCATATTTTCCACTGTTAATTTCTCCGGTAACTGCACTGAATGTCATCAAAAGTTGTTGATTCAAGCCTTCCAACAGCCGCTTCGTCGTGCGATCCTTGCGATCCCCGCCATTCCCCTAACATCTCGCAAATTCACGCTTAGCTGAAATCTCGCGAGTAGCGACCTAGACGAGCACAGTGATTGGTGGAATAGAATATCTGACGCCGGTTTACCCTTTTTGTGGGAAGTAAGAAAAACTACAGAAGTAACATTAGCTTTTAGTCGTGATTAGTTTGGTTTGATAATTGCGACAGACGGTAGGTTACTTAACGTATGTTAGTAATAATTCAAAGAACATGAACGTGTTAGTGAATAGCTGTTAGTTGGATGTTTCAGAAATAGTTCCGTTTATAATAAACAGTCAAGGGTTGCAGTGGACAAAGTACCGACTTGTATGTAAGAAATAACTCAAAGTCAAAAACCATGAAAAAAAGACAATTCCACACAAAATAACTGGTAAAATAGTTCGGCGATGGTCCAATTCGGCGAATAGTATCACACAGTTAAAAGCGTGCCTCCAAACTTCCGGGGAAATTTTATCTGAAAAAGAAAACAATAACTAAAAATTAAAGCATTTCAATATAGTACGGGATTCATACGACAATATTACCACATATGCTAGTACTCAGATCGCGTGGATCATTTACACCCACACCAAGATATATTTCGATTTCTCCGAAACTGTTTATAGAATATAATAGAACAAACAATGAAAAAATGAAAAAATAATTACATGTCAACACAGGGCGGAGAAGAAAAGCAACGTTCAGAATGCTATTACAATCAGCGTGGTTCGCTTCTTTGAAAACATGCCGTCAAAGAAACCGCGCCTCGCCGCCCATGTGTCAATCAAACTGAGCGGTGCACGTATCCACCTGGGGTCTGGACCAGACCAGTTCAAGTTACAAATTCGGGAGGTTCAATTTTTGCTACAAATTATTCCACTGGTATCTGAACAAGTTACATACTCAGTACACGTGTAAAAAGACCATCATATCTATCTATTTCTGACTGCAATGATGCAGATCTCATGTTTGCACTAGTAATCCTTAATTCGACAACATGACGCCAACATGACAAAGGAACATGCCCCGTGCCATGGTGTTTGCGCGCTGTGCGTCAAACTTTAGGAACCTCCAAATTTGCATAAACAGGACACGTTCCAGTTTTCAATGCGGAAGCGGTATCGGTTCCCACGATAGCGGTGCGGAGCTTCAAGCTCGAACACAGCCCGAAGGAAGATACATGTAACTGCAGGTCGACGCTTGTCAAATAGACATGCCTCTCCCGTGCCGTGTGCCTTGTGTACCTGGTAGTGGGACCTCCAGGACTTTGCACGACTACAGGAGCCGTACGGGTCATTCCCTGACGATCATTCCGATAGCATTTTGTTCGGAGCTCGAATTTGTTATTGTTATGCTAATATAGTTTATCTTTGCCGGAAGATTACCAGACAAACACAAATTATTCTAATAGATATACAGTAGCGTCTACAATGATTAAACGTACACTTTTCATTATGAGTACAAGTACATAATACCGCTACCATGTGATGCCATTTTCTTTGGGTGGCCCTGACGCTAGCCGCGGCAGCGAGGCGTCTGCGTCGCATCATCGGACACATCATGATTTGCGGTGTTAATACCCTTTTATGATATATAAAAAAATACATCTTGGTGGAATAACGCCACTAGTGTTTATTTGTTCTGTTATTTTTACCATATGTGCTGCAGAGTCGGCTGTCAATCTGCTCTAGAGTCCGCTCGTGAAAATTGTTGTAAAATCTACCCGAAACAACGTGGTACAAAGCGGGTGAGTTCTAAATTGAAGGTCTCTCACTGCAGATCGGGCTGCAGGACAAACCGACGGCCCGCGGGGATACACGCAAAACCCTGCGGGTGATGGATTCTCCTGTCGGTACGACAGATGAGTAGGCTCACACGTCATTTGCCAAGGTGGGTCCTCATGTGGGAATGAAGACCAATTCGTGACGCACATGAACGGCCACAGATGCTGCACGGAAAGGAACAGTCTGGTGTGGAGCGCTGTTTCCTCTTCTCCTTCTTCTCCAGAATAGCAGCAGCTCTGTTGGCCTCGAATGTCCTAATTCCTAACGCGCACTGATTTCTCCACAGCGCTCTGTCTTGGGCAATGGCTTCCCAGCAGTCAACGTTGATGTTGCAGCTCTTAAGGCTTGTCTTCAGATTGTCTCTGTACCTTTTGAGGGGTCTGCCCTGGTTGCGGTGCCCTTCTTTTAGTTGCCCATATAGTAGCATCTTGGGAATTCTGCTGTCTTCCATGCGGACAATGTGTCCTGTCCATCTTAGCTGGCACTTGATGATCAGGCATTCAATGCTAGGGAGGCCACACTTCTGTAGGACCTGAAGGTTGGACACTCTGTCCTGCCATTTGATGCTGCAGATTTTCCGGAGACATCGCTGATGAAACTGCTCCAGTAGTTGGATGTGCCGGCGGTAGGTTGTCCAGGTCTCGCAGCAGTAGAGAAGTGCACTCAGTACAACGGCTTTGTACACAGAAATCTTGGTGGAGAGGCGGATGCCGTGGTCGTGCCACAGTCTCTTCGTGAGACGGCCAAAGGCTACACTTGCTTTTCCAATGCGCTGCATCACCTCTGCGTCAAGAGATCCACTGCTTGTGATGGTGCTACCCAGGTAGCAGAACTTTCCCACAGTCTTGATTTCTGTGTTGTTGATGACGATGGGAGGAGGTGGTGGCACGTTGGCAGCCTGTGATGGTAAAGGCTGGAACATGGCTTCAGTCTTACCTAGGCTGATCGTGAGTCCGAACCGTCCACAGGCAGTTGCAAAGCGATCCATTATGTACTGCAGGTCCTCATGGGAGTGTGCGCCCAGTGCGCAATCGTCTGCAAAGAGGAACTCACGTAGGATGGCCTCGAACACTTTGGTCTTGGCTTGGAGTCTTCGCAGGTTGAAGAGTTTTCCATCAGAGCGGAACTGGATGTACACCCCTCTTTCACAACTGCTGAAGGCATCAAGGAGCATTGCTGCGAACAGGATGGAGAACAAGGTAGGTGCGAGGACGCAGCCCTGTTTTACTCCATTGGACACTTCAAAGGGATCTGAGGCATCTCCGTTCTCCTGGACTCTGGCTTGCATGCCTTTGTGGAAGGAGGCAATCAGTGCTATAAGCTTGTCTGGACAGCCAAACTTTTGCAAGATCTTCCACAAGCCTTCCCGGTTCACGGTATCAAACGCCTTGGTTAGATCCACAAAGGCCAGGTGAAGCTCCTGATTTTGCTCGCGACATTTCTCCTGTACCTGACGAAGAGCGAAAACCATGTCACTGGTGCCCCTTTCAGCTCGAAACCCACACTGGGATTCAGGAACGACAGTCTCTGCAATGTTCGTGATGAGCCGGTTGAGGATAACTCTGGCAAGTATTTTCCCAGCGATGCACAGGAGCGATATTCCGCGATGATTGTCACAGGATGTTTTGTCCCCTTTCCTCTTGTAGATATGCACTATGGATGCATCCTTAAAGTCTTGTGGGACTTCTCCTGCTTCCCAGATGGAATTGAACAGGGACGTCAGTTTCTCTAGAAGCACGTCGCCTCCGTTCTTGTAGATATCAGCAGGAATCCCATCTGCTCCTGGTGCCTTTCCGGGTGTTGTTTGCCTCAAGGCCTTAACAACCTCAGCAGTGGTTGGGGGGTCCGCCATTGAGTCCTTTGTTGGTAGCTGTGGCAAATACGCGATTGCCTCTTCGGAGATGGTTGATTCTCTGTTCAGCACATTGTTGAAATGTTCTGCCCATCGAGCAAGGATGTCGGTTTTCTGGGTGAGCAAGGTGGACTGGTCAGAAGATCTTACTGGGGCTGAGCCAGATGCCTTGGGTCCGTAAACGGCTCTCAGGCCTCCATGAAGTGTCTTCATGTCGTGGTTGTCGGCTGCTGCTTGCAGCTCCTCAGCCTTTCTTTCCCACCAGTTATTCTTCATCTTCCGCAGCTTCTGCTGGAGAAGTTGCCTTGCCTGCTGGTAATCCTGTTTTGTCCTGCTGTTGGTCTTGTCATGAAGGTGATCATTGTGTGCTTTATGTACCTTGTCTATGAGCTTCTGAATGCCTTCTTCATTCTCATCAAACCAGTCTTGGTGCTTCCTCTTTACAAAACCAAGGGTGTCAGCTGCAGCGCTGTAGACGGCCTCTCGGAAGGTCCTCCATTTCTTTTCCAGGTTGTCTTGCTCCTGCTTGATGTTGGACAGTGATTTCTGAAGATTTTGCTGCAGTGCTTCCTGCTTGATGCTGACCTGAGCAATGTTCAGTTTCCGCGGGGGCTTTTCTCTAGCCGTCTTCCTTTTCAAAGCAAGGTTAAGGTCCATCTTGCTACGGAGTAGGCGATGATCGGACCAACAGTCGGCTCCTCTCATGCAGCGTGTGCTATGCACATCACCTCTATCTTTTTGGCGCACTATAACGTAATCTAGCATATGCCACTGTCTTGATCTAGGGTGCATCCATGTGTTTTTGTACTTGTCCGCTTGCTGAAATATCGTGTTGGTGATGGACAGTCTGTGTTGAGCACACATCGATAACAACATCAGTCCATTGGAGTTGCACTTTCCGGTGCCATGGTGTCCTAAGACGTTCGGCCAGGAGGACACATCTGTTCCAACTCGTGCATTAAAATCTCCAAGGAGGATGATCTTATCCTTGCTGTTCACCTCCGAGAGGACACGGTTGAGATCCTCATAGAAGGCTTCCTTGATATCATCTGGGTTTGTCATAGTAGGTGCGTACGCGCTAATGATGGTGGCAAAGCAGTCCTTTGCAAGTTTGAGACGTAAGGTCATCAATCGGTCATTGATCCCACACGGTAGGTTGTCGAGCTTTCTCGCAAGCTCCGTGCGAATAGCAAATCCAACGCCAGACGTCCTCGTGGCATCTTGAGGCTTCCCGATGCAGTAAAAGGTGTAGCCTCCGCCTATCTCCTCCAGTTGAGTTTCTCCAGCGAATCTGGTCTCACTCAGAGCTGCTATGTCAATCTGGTACTGGCCCAACAGCCTGGCAATGAGTGCGGTGCGTCGCTCTGGTCTGTTTCCTCTGTCTAGCAGAGTCCTCACATTCCAGGGGTATACACGCAAAAACCCGCGGGGGTACACGCAAAACCCCGCGGGGATACACGCAAAAACCAGCGGGGATACACGCAAAAACCCGTGGGGATACACGCAGAAACCCACGGGGATACACGCGGGGTCTGATGCATAACCCGAAGACCCCACTGTAATGTCAATCTTTCCAAACTAGCATAGAGGACTAGTACCTATATCCCTCCAACGTATGATGGAATATGAAGTCAATCCATGCTTTTGATGATGAAATATTCACTGGGAAAGTTGACCTTTGTTTGACCTATATTCTTACACCCATCCCTATCAAAAAAGATAGACGGAAATAGAAAAACACGTCTGATTTTCAAAAAAGTAGTACGATTCATTAGAAGATATAATCTGCCAACTTATATTGAATATCAACTCAATCCATGATTTTGATTATGAAATATACACCTTGGAAGTTGACCTAATTTTGAGATATCGTGTTGTTCACAACTAGCCACATTCAAAAAATAGATGGAAATAGAAAAACATGTCTAATTTCTGAAAAACCTCCTTGAATCATTAGTACGTGTGTCCCTCCAACATATATGTATGTAAGAATATGAATAATTTAATAAGTCAATCCATGCTTTTGATGATGAAATATACACTTTGGAAGTTGACCTTGGTTTCACCTCTGAAGTTGTTGACACCTACCCATATTCAAAAAATAGACGGAAATAGAAAAACATGTCTGATTTTTGAAAAAGTAGTAATTATCATTACTATGTATATCCCTCCAACTTGTCAAGTCAATCCATGCTTTGGATTGGAAAATAAAGACATTGAAAGGACATGTAACGTTGGTTCACATAAAATCGCGGAGTGGTATAAACTCGCCATTTTTAATAACGATGTATTTAGAGATATGAATCTCTTTTGCTAACCTGCAACTGGACTCTAAGACCCCGTTCATACTAAATCGCGCAAATCGCGAAATCGCAGAAATCGCGATAATGTGGCTTAGTATGAACGCTCAAAATCGCATTTGAAATCGCCCGAAATCGCTTTCCGCGAAACTACCTCCGGAGGTGGTTTACTCGCGATTTGCCCTCATCGCGACTTGGTATGAACGGACGCGACTTGTCAATGCGCTTTACTTTGCATATTGACCCGGACATGGTTCAAGGGGTCATGTGCAAATTCTTCAGTCTTTCCGCTTGTTTACGCTTGCTTCCCGCCATTGTACGAAATTCGCTCCCAGCTTGTTGTAATAATTCGCGGAAAGATGGCCGAATCGAGCGGAGATTTCGGTGTGTGGGACGGTGAGGCACTGTCGATGCGTTCCTAGCAGCTTGAATGGCCAGGTACGCAAACAGCATTCGGCGCGACAAATTCTTGCAAAGGCAAGCCACCGCCTTCGTCTCCTTCGTGCTCTTCGGAGCCAATTACAGACCATCATCCACAAAAAAACTATGAACAGAACCTCGTCTTTGCTATTCCCCGCCATTTTGGGACAGGATATGAATTTTGACACGTTGACCTCTGACACTGATTGTCACGACACCACCTTGCGACTTTGATCAAACTACAAGGCATGCAGCTTGGCTGTTGGACGCGATTTTACAACTTGCGCTTGTTCGACCCCTGGTGTGAAGGAATGCGACTTAGGCCACATTATCGCGATTTCGGCGATTTCCCGATTTGCGCGATTTAGTATGAACAGGGTCTAAGTGTGATCAATCATCAAAAACGCCACTTTGTTGCTGCAACCTATGGCTACGGCACTACGGCCTTTTCCCGCCACCATATTTATTACCCATAATCCTGCTATTCAGCAGACGACAAAGGTTTGTGAGGAACACTTTTTTGTCTAAATGTACTATGTTATGTGTGATAGTGGACTGAGGGCGATGTTTTATTCAAAGTTTGTTCCTAGTAGTCTCCAACCAGACCCAATAGATTGCAAAGACCGTATCCAACTGGAAGAAGGAGCTTATAGTGCAATCTAAGGTCTGGAACAAGTCGGTCTGAACAAAGGCTATTAACATCTAATTGTTACCTAATCAAACTGTGCTTCTGTAAGTGAGTTTATTACTCTCTGTCCGCATGGGCGTGCGGCGCCTTGCCGGGCTGACACCTCCGGGCCGCGACTGAGAGGCCGTTCACTTGGGCAGAGCTGTACCGCGAAAATTAAACTTCCCAGGAAAAATAAACTAAATGTTGCCAACAGAAAAGACTTGGTCTCTTTTTCAAAATCAATCTGTTACGAAGATCGCTACCAAAACTGCTTCAATCGTCACAAAATGCGATCAATTTTGACCAGTTACGTCGGAACTGTAAGGGCAATTCCCGCCATGTGGTCACGTGGAATCTTGCAGTTAATCTCTAGTAATAGTGGCTTGAACCCGAAACAGTAAACATTGTCTACGAATGTTTTTGTAAGAACGGTTTTCCATGATGCCACAAACATCACCGATGGGTGAAAGAAACTGCTATTGTGAGAGCTTTTTACTAGGCTCAACCAAGGCGCGAACCTCCCACTGGGACGTGCGCGGGTGACTGGGCTTGGTCATAAAAAGATTAGTACCCCGGACATTCGTACGGCTGTTAGCATTACAACGAGGAGGGGCAGCGGCACCTTTATTGAATAGAAATGCTCCGCCCTGTTTGAGTTGTAGCAGACCTTGGGTTGGCTATGAAAACTCCTTCTGCCTGTTGGATACGGTCTTTGCCAACCCGTAGGTCTGCTTGGAGACTAGTTCCTAGCACAAGCAGAAACACATTGACATATTAGTATTACCATTTCTACGGCATCCAGGTAACGTCCCGATGAATATATGTACACGTTGCCATTACGGTGGGGATCAACTTTGAGGCCTGATGTGTGCGCTATGGCCATTTTGTCTTGTGTTTTTTTTTTCTCTAGACTTTTTTTTTGACCTTAAAACTCTCTTCAAGCCAAGGTGGGAACAATGGCTGCTATATAAAAGCTAATTAGCGGCAAGATATCAATGACGAATATTCTTTCCCGAAAAAATGTTAGAACCTGACGGAGAGCACCATCATTCTGCGTGTGGCGGACGGTAGTTTCAAATTACAATACCATGGTATCAGCACGACTAGAGACAAAATATAACATATAGCATTAATGCAAAGGTAATCCATGATATTGACAGAATAACAGAAAAAAAGGATGGTTTATTGTTCTGCCAGATTGGTTTCATTAGTAACTCATATCGAAAAAATCCCGGTTTTACGTGAACTAATATCACTCAAAAAGTTTAATCGGATTAAAGGTATTATCGCGATAGAATTGATCCGATCGCGACTGATTTTTGCAGTGTGAACGATCCCAATCGCGATCGGATTATTTGGATTGGATTATTTTCTATCCACCTCCGGAGGTAGTTTGGGGAGGATTAATCCTATCGAATCGAATCCAATCCTATCAAAAATTGAGTGCGAACGCAAAGCACGATTAAACCACGATTAATCGCCAGGGATTTCGGCTGGTTCCGGCGGCTCCGAGGGAGTGAGGTCATGCATCCTGGTACTGTGCTCATAGTTTGCATCGCGCGGGGAAACAAACGCCACGCACGTCAGATCTCACGTTTTGTCAACGTCAACAATGCCCCGCAAGACAGATACAAACACTACAACTTCAGGCAGGTGGGGCCACGAGGAGACGAAGGTCCTAATTGCAATATGGGGCAAGATGGAGGTCCAGGCAAAACTCGGAAAATGCCACCTAAATAAGGACATTTTCTAGGGGATCGTACTTAACAGCTAGGCCAATATAAAAAAACCTTCCTCGTTCACGGCGCCTTCTCGCGATCATAGCCCGCCAATTGCATTCCCTTCCACGGCTACAGAACATTCTCCAGAGATACAAAATCATCAAAAATTGGTGGACTCACGCCATTTTGTAGTTGTTGTAGCGAGGCGATGCCGAATCTTTGACCTCAACCTATGACCTATAACAAGCGTTACATAGTATACTTCTGTGAAATGCAGCTTCAATCTGACTCAAAACACTGCGTACTTTAATCCACTTGGCAGAAAGCAGTGTGAACGCAAAAATCAATCGCGATCGGATCAACTCTAGAATATTCACCATTTTATACTTGTGATACTTTACTAGGGGGCGAACTACATGTAATTCAATCCAAGGCCGTAATCCCACACCCCGAGCGGGCTAAGCTGTCTGGTCGGGCGGGCATTAATCCCAGCGCCGTAGAGATATCGGGGAGCCCCCGATAGTATGGTTTCCAGGCAAACCGGAAGTGACTTCGCGCCGGGCCGCCCTCAGGCACTTTTCTGAGAGACATATCTCAACAATCTTACATCCCCGGTGTAAACTTTTTACATTGTCACAGCCTCCGTACTACAAACTAAAGGTGTGGTAAGTTTGAAGGTCCAGAGATTTCCCATTTTCACACGGCGATCTTGAAATTAAAAATCGCTGTGCGTAAAAGTGCACCGCCCTGACCCGTGCACACATATGTGTATTTTAAAATGTAACAGTGACTATACGATCACAGCAAGTAGCGAAAGGATCTATCCTGTATCTGCTTACGACATTCAGTGATGCGGAACGGATTTAAAGCATGATCTCTATAGGAGGGCTGTGGCACATGCCATTAATTATAGGGGTGCAATAACGATATTGCATTGACGATAAAAACAGTAACGGTGTAACAAAGACATCGTGCATTACCACGCCCAACCGGGCAAACAATATGCCAAGTTACACACCAATGCGACGACGGGAACGTGATTTCTAGCTGGGAACCCGCAAACAAAAGCATTTCCAATACTCCCAGAAGGAGGTCATCCTCCTTCCCGGAGTAATAAAACTTTCTCGGTGAAGGTAAACATGGGAAATGGTAATCATTTGTTGCAGTAAAGTTTTCCTGTAAGAAGAACACAGACACAGTACTGACCGCTTCAGTGTGGACTGGATGAACAGCAAACATCAGACCAGTCAGCAGCGACAGGTGCACACAGCTGAACACCACCTGCTCACACACGTACATGTACAGCACAGTCACAGCTGTGTGCAGCAGCACATTCACAGCATGGAAGCCTGTTGGGTCCAGCCCTCCAATCAGGTGGTTTATTCTGGGGAAGGACAGATAAAGTTTTAGAATTGTTTAGATTCTTTTATGCTTGTCTTCAAGAACTGCACAAAGTGACACTAGTGTGGTAGACTGGTATCACTTACCAAGTTGGCAACTACACCCATGGTGTCCACATAGATGCCACTTTTACAACACTTATAACATCAATATAATCAAGGCTTCAACATGACATATTTTCCAATTTACTTAATGTGGCCTAAGTGTCAAACAAAATCATTCCCTGTAGTTAAAAAAAAAAGCTACAAGGGATAACATACCTATACCACTTCTTCAGTCGAAGAGCTATCTACTGTAGCAGTTACAAAAATCATGACAAATATATCTTATCATTAATAATGAAGAACATAAAATACGAAAAACACAAGTTGTTCTGCAGATATGGACCTACTAGTAGCGATTTTCTTTAGTACTGCAGGCTGCAGTACCATAGAAAACCGCTACTAGTAGGAGGTCCAAATTCGAACTTGATCAGTTGATGTTTGTTTTGCTGACATGTTGTTCTGATCCATCTGCAACTTTTCCAGTTATGCTGTCCCAAAACCAACAAACATGCGGAAATATAACCTTCTTTGCAAAGGTCAGTGCTCCAAACTCAGGGCTCAAAATACCATTTTTGCAACTTGTCTGAAATAGTTCCTGCACTACTTTGGAAAAGAATTTGAAGAATATAACTAGAACTATGATTTTACATTTCCTAGAAACTATTAAAATGTACTTTATAGGATATAATTAGTTTCTAATAGTATGATTTTTAATGCTCGAAAGTATCATCCTCTCATGATCATGATCAGATCTTGAATGTGCTCTTATGGCACACTACAATTACACAACAACCTAACACTTGCATTAAATGTCAAGTTCCTGAATATACTCCTACGCGGAACATCTAAAAAACATGAGAGCTGACAGATCAACACAACCAGTCGATGTCTTCTGTTTTGTGGAAACCTTCCTGAATGGCCAACAACAGACTAAACATTTTCTGCCACAAGCAACGGCATTCAGAGCAGACAGAAATGGAACAGGATGACTGTTGCTACACAAGACGTCAATCCTACACAGCCGATATATTGCAGCCGATAGACTGAAGTGCATAGCTACCACAGTTACCAAACTATCGACCACAGTCAACACCAATCCATTAACATCTACAAACCACACTCCTTGCCTGAAGCTGAGCCTTGATCGATAGACTACAAAAACTCATATATTTAACTTTCAAGTGATATCTTGACAATTGTCTTTGGTGATTTCAATTTCGACCTGTTCCTCCCCAAATCCTAATTATTTATTATCTGTAACGGGACAGTTCAAGCTCCCACCGCTGACAATAGTACCCTTCTAGATCACGTTTATGTCCGTGGACATGTACAAGACAGTATCAGAGTTACTGTTATGGACACATACTATACGGACCACGACATGGTCTGTGTTGCCTTGATGATATAACCTTAACAACAAACTGCTACTTAAGGTAATCCTGCCCATATACACAAAGCTACATTTTTAACATGTTCACCCTTGGCACATATGATTCGAACGCTCTTCTAACAACAGCAATTATACTTACCTAGGCATTGATTGTAATATACATTTTCCCACATGTCAATTGACAGACTCAAATTAATATATGAGGTAACATTTATAAACATAATAGATTTAAGAACTCTATAAAAACACCGCACTCTGCACTCTTTATAGAAACCCTTGCTTTTTCGGCGAAGATATGTGTTCGTGGAACTCTAGTTGATAAAGGTAACAATTAGGCTCAATCATCCCTGCTAATCCTCACGTCACCTGTGTTTTATTTTTTCAAACCACTCTTGTTACTACTGTAGTCCAGGTTTTTCAACTTTCCTTGTTAATTATGCTAAGAAGTTCGCCCAAAATCTAATCATTTTGAGGTTTTGCACATACCTACCGACGCATCAAATATGAAGACAATCCTTCCTGGGGAAAATCCAAGGGACCGACAAAAATGACCACTATGGCCCGGTTTGACTGTATGTTGTTTAAGTTCATTCCATTTCGTTCCATTTCGTTCCGTTTCGTTCCATTTCGTCCATTTCGCACTTTCTGGGGACCAAATTTTCGTCATACTTTTGACTAAAAAAAATGTCTGCCTCTATGATCTCGCAGCACCCTCCCGTATTCACACGTTATGTTTGAGTACACACACATACATAAATTCTAGGTTTTAAGGCCTAAGACGTGTTTTAGAAAGGTCAGCGTTATGCCGCGCTGAAACCAAGATGACCAAGGAACAACATGTCTCGGCCAACGTTTTGCCCTCCGCGAAGTCATTTTCCTGCGGAATTTAGTAAGACAGAGACACATTTTTGTTGAAAATACAAGAAATGGATAGTAATTTCTGTGAATCTGACTTTTTGACGCCATACACTACGTGATCGTATTGAATATTGAGTTCAAACCGAGCATGCGGTAAACCATAAGATTGCGATGGGCACAACAACATCGATATTAAAGTATTCACAAACCTTTGTATTTACAATGTTTATGGTAGGAACGTTTTATTAAAACACTTCATGGAGGAATCGATGCTGTTCATATATTTTTGTCCATCCAGGTCTTGAAAACATTTCCACGAAATCCGACAGCAAAATTCAATGTCACCACACGCTGGAAAACGGTGGCCATGGGCAGGGATTGTGCTCTGTGCGGTCCCAATTCGTGGCGGACGCGTTGCACGGGTGGTGCCTATGGGGAAAATTTTCGGGACCGAGAAAAAGCGGTTGCCATGGCCAGGTGGTCGCCTACTCTCACCTCTCAAATAGAAGTACCCCCTAGAATATAAGTACCCCCCGGACAAATCTTCAAAATCTAATATAAGTACCCCCTGAAATATAAGTACCCCCCGCAATATTTCAAAATTGACAGTCAAGGTAAACTGTGTCCATACAACTGTCCGAGGGAAATAAGATAATAAACAGGTAGGCTATATCAATTCATATTCAATTATGCCTCAGGACCATACCAATTAAGTAAATAGATATTGAACAGAATAAATGTACATAGCTTGTTCAAATCATGATGATCCTCCTCACCACTTTGTTTGATAAAATATAATAGTAATGTTGAAAAATTGGACATATAGGTTCCCCACTATGACCCCTAACCAGGGGCCACGGTGCTTTCAAATTCAACAAGTGAAAATGTACATGACACATACATTTTCTACTCGGAACTTGAAGCAAGTGATCAAAGAAAATTGTTGTACATGAATATCATTTATAATTACTTACAATCAGTGACAGATACTGACAATGTGACATATAACAAAAATCATCAGATAGCTACTAATGTACCTGATCATATTTTCTAAAGACATCACCCCAAAAAAATCAAATATGAACACACTAGATCCACAGAAAAGGTTTATGTCTATAATATTTTGCTCCATAGCGTCGAAAACAAAGTTTTTGTGAGACGCTCGGATTTCGAGTTCCCGCGGTAAAGGCCATAATATTGAACAGAGCTCGACTGTAAAAGAAGCTCAATGTCCTAGGCCGCACATACGAGGAAGTTACCGATGTCATGTTGACACTAGAAAAACCGTGCTTAATCGCTAAATTGGGAAAATCTTATGGTCATTTTAAAATATAGAAGCTGAACCCTCCGAAAATAAAAATGGCCTTCTGTGTCTATCGTTGCCCCAAAATATAATATTTTCATGCGCTTACGGTATCATTTTAAAGATCGGTATCCGTGCTATGCAATATGCTGCTAGTTTTACTGTCACCATCACTGATAGTGGCAAAGAGTGGCGGCCATGTTTCGTGATTTCCAGCTGTTGTTTACCGAATCATATTGGATATATTTCTGCCGTTTTAGAGGTTTTGTGGCTTCAAAACACATATCACAAGGGAAGTTAAGGTATGATTGTTGTTTTTACGTGTAACATGTCTTCTGTGAACAACTTATTCTTCCGCCGCGCTGCCGATTGTGGGCAGGAATTATTCCCCGTACACTCTACTCTGCTACACGTTTTTAGATCAGCGTGCATTGGTTTACGATGTAAATAGAGACTGTTCAAATTTATTTATATGAAAATTGTATTTTGAAATGTTAGTGTGGCGTCTTCTTGTCCCGTTTACTTTGTAGCGTCATAGCGATATCGACCGATATGTTACGAGTGCCGCCAGGATAATTTTCACAAGGCCGGGGCGCCCGCGGTCAAAGCGGCGGGAAAATCAACGCCGCTAGGCCGAAAAATAGCGAATTACGAACAAAAATTCCGGTAAAATACGGGAAGAAAAATCTTAACTTTAGATTCTAGAGGGATTTCTGGTTAGCAAAGCCTCCATTTTTCCAAAAAATAATAAACGTACCGTCTAAAATAAGAAAGTACCGGGTGGATTTTGAGGCGGAAAAAAATAAACCTACCGGTACGTTTATTTGAGAGGTGAGAGTAATTGACTGTACTACATTAGCACTCTGCAATTCTGCTGCTAGAGATCCCTATCAGAGTCTCATTTTAAATAATGCAATCTCTACCCTATAGCTAACATATACATCAAGTAAGACATTATATCAGCACTCACAATACACAACCTACATGTATCTGATCCCCATGAAAATGCAGACTTGTGTAATTGCCAATTTTTGGGTATGATATTGATATAGGGTAAATGTGCTCAAAATGGAATGAATGACCTTGTTGCATCTCCTATAGCTTCATTACAAACATGTAAAACACATATTAAAACATATTATAACATGGAGAAAAAACTCACTGACCTGAACAAATTTAATGCAACACCATTAGTGAGGAGAGCAGATGATCTGAAGGCATATAGAGACCCTGGGGTACAATAAGCAGTGTTCTCGCCAGGCCTTTTCAGCATAGGGGCCCCCTATGCTGTGATTTGGACCCCCTATGATCTGGACCCCTATGCTGTGTTTCAACCAGCATAGGGGTGTTTCTTTCTGGGACAAACCTTGTGACCCTTCATAAATCTTATAAAAAGTTCATATTTGGCTTTAGAATGAGGCTGTGACAGAGGAAAAAGTCTACTTCACAAAATTTATCCCTCAAAATGCATGAAATAATGTCTCATTGGGTTATGAATTTGCAAATTTTCCGGGGGAACATGCCAGACTCCCTACTCTGGTCATGTATTCAGCACTCCACGCGTTACTTGCACCGCGTAAAGTTGGCCTTCTGTACCTGACCCCTATGCTGTGAAAAAATTCTGGTGAGAACACTGAATAAGACATGTCCCAGCAGTCTTCAGCTGCTGTGCTGGGATATTAGTGGTTAGTGGCAAGGGTTGTGGAAGAGCACAGGAGGAAGTGAGCTGAAAACTAGCAACCTTGCAACTAACAACCTATTAGCAGTCCTGATTATTTCCATGAAAAATGGAAATATTATTTTGGGTGCGTCTGTGTGTTTGTTTCCGGAATTTTGTACTCTGGTTAGCATAACTTTTAGGTTAAAAGAACCTCTTGGTATATTGTGATGATGTTCAGTAGGTCTTGGGAAGATGAAAGTCAAGGTCAATTTTGTGCCCCCTGGTGTGTGACCTTGGTTCTCCAGCAAAACTTCCTGTTTTTGTATCTTTTGACCTGGACATGCTACATGTATAGTCTTGATTTTATGGTGGCAGATAGCTTTTTTGATGTATGGAAGAAATGGGTTTCATTCTCCTAGCAGCTTGTTCTGGAACTGCAGGGGCATTTTGTTAAAATCATACAAGGAGGATATCTGAACAAAGGAATTATGCATTTCCATGATATTCAGTAGGCAGGTAGCTTTGACAGAGATGCACACAATGAGATGCAAATTATGCAAATTGGGACTTAATTGGCATAATTAATGAAGAAACACTATAATTTCAGTGTTTTGTATAATAGGACTCAAAATCAAATACATGTAACATTATGTAGATTATGGCAGGTGGAACATTTTGCAAACAAATTCCTAATTTGCATAATTAATGCAAAAGGACCGGCCATAATTCATTTAAGTTCGGTATTCGAATTTTCGTGGCGCTCGAAATGCATTCTAAATATTCTATGGAAGCCTGCGTGATACAAGTAGAACCCCGTGTGATACGGAAAATTATCACACGATGCGGAACACCCGTATCAAATGTTTTCACGGCCTAGGTATGACATAATTTGCATTATCTTTTCTAACTGTGGTCTTCTCTTCCACAGTCACATGACTGTGTATGCTGTGTGTGTTTAAGTCCTTTCCTTTAACAGGATTCCCGATTATATTTCATCATAGATTATGAAAATTACTTGCACATTTACATAATCTATGCACAGTGAAGTACACCTTAATAACTAACTTACACATGTCACAAGTATGAAATACCCAACATTTACCACTAAGGAATTATGGCAATTAGGGTCTCATTTGTATAATTGGTACCTGTCAATGATTCACCTGCCTGCTCCTGATGCAGTTCCAACGTCTGCCACCACAAGGCCCAACATCAACCTTGACCATTGGATCATTCACCTACTCTCACCTCTCAAATAGAAGTACCCCCTGGAATAGAAGTACCCCCCGGACAAATTTTCAAAATGTAATATAAGTACCCCCTGGAATAAAAGTACCCCCCGGAAAATTTCAAAAATCGACAGTCGAGGCTAGGTAAACTGTGTCCATACTAGTACATGTACAACTGTCACTGTCAGAGGGAAATAAGATAATAAGCAGGTAGGTAACTTATATTTAGTCAATTATGCCATACCTATTAAGTATATAGATATTGAACAGAATAACTGTCCATAGCTTGTTAAAATCATGATGATCTTCCTCGCCTCTTCGTAAAATATAATAGTAATATTGAAAAATTGGGCATAGGTTCCCCGCTATGACCCCTAAGCGGGGGCCACGGTGCTTTCAAATTCAACAAGTGAAAATGTACATGATACATGCTTTTTCTACTTGGAACTTGAAGCAAGTGATCAAAGAAAATTGTTATATCATTTTTATAATATTATGACTGACAATCAGTGACATATAACAAAAATCATCAGAGTACTTTTAAAAGTTAAATGTACCTGATCATATTTTCTAAAGACACCAACCACAAAAAAACACAAATATGAACACAGTCCTTCCACAGAAGAAATATGTCTATAAACTTTTGCTCCATAGCGTCGAAAACAAAGTGAGACGCTCGGATTTCGAGTTCCCGCGGTAAATCCTACAATATTTGAATAGAGATCGACTGTAAAAGTAGCTCAACGTCACAGACCGCACATACTAAGAAGTTACCCATTACGTGTTGACACTAGAAACCCGCGATGAACCGCCAAAATTGGGAAAATCTTACGATTATTTAAAAAAATGAACCCTCTGAAAATAAATATGGCGCTGTGTGTCTATCGTTGCCCAAAAAATATAATATTTCCATGCGTTTACGGTATCATTTTAAAGATCGGTATCCGCACTACGCAATATGCTGCTAGTTTTACTGTCGCCATGCCTGAGAGTGGCGGCCATGTTTCGCGATTTCGCGCTGTTGTTTACCGAATCATATCGGACATATTTCTGCCGTTTTAGAGATTTTGTGGCCTCAAAACACATATCACAAGGGAAGTTAAGTTATGATTGTTGTTTTAACGTATTACATGTCTTCTGCGAACAAATAATTCTTCCGCCGCGCTGCCGATACTACGGATATATTGGTCAGGAAAATAATTTATTATTCCCTGTGTAGGCGAGCACCCTACTCCACACGTTTTTGATCAGCGTGCTTTGGTTTACGATGTAAACAGAGACTATCAAAGTTATCTATATGAAAATTGTATTTTAAAATGTCAATGTCGCGTCTTATTTTCCGGTTTACTTTGTAGCGTCATAGCGATATCGACCGATATGTTACGAGTGCCGCCAGGATACGTTTCACAAGGCCGTCAAAGCGGCGAGAAAATCAACGCCGGTAGGCCGAAAATAGCGAATTACGAGCAAAAATACCGGGGAAATATGGGCAGAAAAACCTTAACTTACGATTTTAGAGGGATTCCTGGTTTGCAAAGCCTCAATTTTTCTAAAAATAATAAACATACCGTCTAGAATAAGAAGGTACAGGGTGGAACTATAGGCGAAAAAAAAATAAACGTACCGGTACGTTTATTTGAGAGGTGAGAGTACCTACATACCAAATATCATCGCAATCCATCCAGAGTTTCTTAATACATTCCGCCGGACAAGCAAGCACACACAGTGTAAAAACTGCATTAATCATGCAAATTATGCCCTTTGGCTTATTTTCTATAAATGGTATCTTCGTCAGGGGGCCAAAATAGACTTTAACCTTCGTCTTGCGAACACCTAGACCAAAATACCCAAATATAATCACAATCCATTCAGGGAATCTTGAGATATTGCTGACCACAAATAAATATGCAGACAGACAGACACACCCAAAACAAGAACTCCATTTTTCATGGAGGTAAAAATGTAATCTGAAACATTTCCAACTCATCCCAAATCCCGGTATTAATTAATTAATTATAAGCAATCTTCATCAATCACCAGATTCAAACAGGCACTGATAAACATACAAATCACTGTACCCCTGACCTCTGGCCGCTAGAAACAAATTGATCTCTAACCTTTAAACACAGTCAAATGACTTTTGTGATTTTGAGTTGTTATTGTTTTGAATTGTCCTGAGTTGTTTGTTAGCCTGAGTACTCGGGCTAGTTGTTTGTATGATTTATTGCTCCTATGTTTGATGGTCACTGCTTATGCCATATATTATAATTGTGAATGCATCATTCATTCAGTTTCTTAAATTATCTTTGTTTTGTATCCTGATTTATGATTTTGTAAGGTCTCCCTTGGAAATCAGTTACTCAGTTACTGAAGAGATCACCCTTAGGATAAATAAATAAATAAATAAATCCATGAGTAGTTTCTACCACTATGTCCTATGTGTAAGCAGACCTAAATACATCCAAGAAGTCTTTAAAACTCCAGACCACATTTGTTTGCAGGTATGCACAGCATTAAACTGAACACTCCTACTGTACTTCACATGCTTTGTATTGATATCTACAAACTCATGAGGAGGACAGACCCAGCCAACTGTTGGGAAGTGCTGTGAAACACAGAAGCCCCCAGGTTCACCCCATAAATCCTCCTTCTGATGAAACGTCAAGGAAGCAAATCCCTGGCCATCAGTTGTGCAGCCTACAGGAGTCTGCTGTTCAACACCGCCCCTCATGTGGGACACAGGCATCAATCCTGATGCTGGGCACGCACCATCAATGTTTAATGTGGTATGGGCACACACAGGCAAGCACAGCACACAAAACACACCTCTAATAACCAATAACATCCTGGTAAATCATAACTTCAGCATAGCAATAATAGGCAAATCATATGATAGGTAACTACAAAACTGGCAGCCAAGCCTTCACTGTCCCTGAAGATAAAAACTAAAAAAGGCCTGGATTCCACTTCTTTTCAGGTGGTCTACTTGTGATATGACTCAGGACTTGTCAGTTTTCTCACTTCAGGTGGCCAGGGGTGGTAACTGGACAGGTGGGAGGATCATTTGGTCTTTGGATATCAATGATCTGGCATCAGCTAAACCATTGTCAGAAACAGCTTTTAAGCATCATCGTACCTTGATACAGAAAATGAAATTGTACTTGTTACTCCCTTTATGGGACTATTCCGTAGGAAGGAAGTGGCATAGATTCATAATGATGGTAAATAATGTAATCATATGGATATTTTCCTTTTGATACTGTCAGCCAATTATTTGCCAAGGAAGAGAAGAAGTGGAATAAAAAATAAGAATTTTTTCATGTCTCTATCTATCTATATGTCGCGGCCCAAGTATGACATAAATATTTGGAAATTCAAACTGTATTTGCAGAGGCAAATAATTTACATTGTGTAAAGTGGGCCCACCGGCAGCACATGCAAACCTAGCACGTAACTTTTGAACGAACTGACACACAAGGAACTGTAGCTTTAACGACTAGTACTAGAATCGACGTCAAAACCACACCTCCTCTATGTTTACGTTTTGAAGAAGTGACCAGAGAAACACACAGCACTCAGGTATTAAATCAAACCTTACTATAGTCCTCTGAAGCTAAGTAGCCGTTGAATATAGTCCTAGATATTTTCGTGTACTTCTACATTTACCATCTACAACTATAGAAGACGCTGGAATCGAATGATACTGTAGAAACAGTAGGGAAAAGTCCGCCAACATTCCCAGCTCAGCCGCACGCCCCTATGTGACAATGTATACGGTTTCGTGATCAATGCCATTGCGTCGAACAGAGCCATAATTTTTGTTTTTGTAATTTAATGTCATTTTTCCTTGTATTTACTTAGTTATTTTTTTAAAACTTATCATATTTATAGAATATCTTGTCAGTTACATTTTGGTTACTTAGTAGGCCAGCCATTCCCTGTTTTGTTAAGTCTTAACCCTCAAACCACCGTATGGGGTCAAAACTGACCCCAGGCGTATATCAACATGTGCCATTTTGACATTTCGAGTTGAAAACAAAATTCCTTCCATGAGTTTGTTTGTGTATATGTCTTATAACTTCTCACAAGTTTTTACCGAGATTGGCTCATTGTTGATTAAGTTATCCTAGAAAGTTTACGCATGTTCCAGTTATGTCAAAACTGACCCCAGCAAAATCTGCACTCATATTCCCTATTCCTTGATTCTTGTCATCTAGTAACATGTATGGTAAGGGTTATTATGATCATAGTTACAAAATATGATTTTGTAGAAACGTGAAAAAAAAAAATTTGTTAAATGAACGCAAAGATTAATGACGTTGCGACGTATTATGACGTCATTTATGTGACTTTATTGACGAAAACCAACAAATTGGATATTTCCATATAATTCAAAGGTACACAATAAAACTTAAATAGAAATTATGTATGATAAATCATAATATATCCAAAGACCTTATTTGTAGATGGCAACAGGAACAACGTCAAAATGAACTCATAAAAATTATATTCATATCAAGTTACACTAGCGAAATCCGCCATCTTTGGTCCGCCATCTTGAATTATTTTAGATGCATTTTTTAATCATATAACCTAATAACACAATAAAAATGGACCAAAACGTTTATATTAAAATTGTTTCTGTTGGAATAAACATTGTAATGATGAAATTTGAGGTTGAAATAGCCCGTTATAGCTAATCTAATTATATCGTCCGCCATCTTAGATTTTGACCGATGACGTAATCAAATATGCATAAATAATGAATATTAAATCATAAAAGTGATAGTGAATTAAATTTGTTGGTATTGATGTAAGAAAATAAGTGCAGTCTAAAAAGACAGCCCTAGAATTACATTGTAAAATACAAAATCAGTGACTTTTTCCAAATATGGCTCTAAGAAATCGGTTGCCATAGCAACATGAAAACATTGATTAGATATTTCATTAAGTTAAAATTGTTGCCAACGAAATTTTAGCAAAGTTGACCAAGTTTGGTTGTTCTAGCGTAAGACATTCACATGCTATATTTAATCAGGTGTTGGCGCAGGCCTCAAAAGAGCCCGCTTGTCTGAATAGCGTTAGGTCCAAAAGACGATGTTTCCTATTTTTGCATAAATAATGATAATGAGCAGAAATTATTCACACCCAATCATGTTAAACTTTGCTTTATAGATTACTTAAACTATACATATATACAAACCACAAAAATAGTCACCAATAAAGCTGTATTTGTAGAAAACATTGTGGGGTCAGTTTTGACCCCATACGGTAAGATTAGTCGTAAAAAAGCTGCGGTGGTTTGAGGGTTAAGTAAACATTATTTCCTTCACTGTCGAAAAGTGTCCGGCGGACACTTGAAACATCTGAAAATAAAATGCGGTAATCCAGTGGTATAGATTATAATTTCATTCTTTATAATGTTTATTCAATTGCACAACAATTCAACGGATTCGTAAAAAAAGAAGTCCATGACCCTCCCCCTGAGACGTTTTTTTCTCTGTGACCCTCTCCCCCGCGCAACCCAACACCCCTCCCCCGGCTAAATATCGTATGGTCCCTAAAAATCGGCAAACGCGGTACAAATGAGCCGATAAGTGCCTATGTAGAGGCACAATACCGCCAATATGTCTAAAATTGTTTTGACTAACAAAAGAAGGTGGTCTCCATTGACAATCACGTTGATAGCGATCGTATGGGAGGTCCCGGGCGGACCCCCTATAAGCTGTGCAGTGTTCTCACCAGAATTTCTTCACAGCATAGGGGTCAGGTACAGAAGGCCAACTTTACGCGGTGCAAGTCACGCGTGGAGTGCCGAAGACATGACCAGAGTAGGGAGTCCGGCATGTTCCCCCGGAAAATTTGTAAATTCATAACCCAATGAGACATTACTTCATGCATTTTAAGGGATAAATTTTGTGAAGTAGAGTTTTTCCACTGTCACACTCACAGCCTCATTCTTAAGCCAAACATGAACTTTTTATAAGATTTATGAAGGGTCACAAGGTTCTTCCCAGTAAGAAACACCCCTATGCTGGTTGAAACACAGCATAGGGGTCCAGATCACAGCATAGGGGGTCCAAATCACAGCATAGGGGGCCCCTATGCTGAAAAGGCCTGGCGAGAACACTGCTGTGTAATAAGCCCATTCACAGTTGCGACTACGAATGTGCAGTGTCAAAGGTAAAGGCTCCTGAGGTGTAAACAAAACCCGTCAGGGCGTTGTTATGCAAATCTAGACAATGTCGAGATGAGAACTGTTAACAAGCCAGGGGCCTTAACCTTTGACACTGTACATGCGTCGTGCGTAGTCGCAACCGCAAATGGGCTTATATTACACTATTGTCCCTCCTCCTCATCTCAGCACACACAGTCAGACACATGCAGGCACGTGCACAGCAACCCTTACATCTTGCTTTGATCTCTATTTTCTGTCAATAACAGATCTAGGATAGTTTGAGCACACAACTGTAAATTCTACAGCTAACACTAGTAACAGTAGAGTATTGTCAAGCTTACAGGATAAAATCATGGGTGTATAGCACCAGCTTGTGTCCTCAACACCATGCACCCCAATAAGTACACCTAGGTTTTGATTTTGATTCAACCTTGATTTTGAATGACCTGGTGACTGAGCTCAGCCATGTCTAACAAGCTAATACCAATTTTTACTTCAGCCAAGAAGCATGGCCATAAAACAGATCCTAATGTCTGCAGTTCCAAATAATGCCACTAAAAAATGTCAAGCACAAGTGCATCACAACAAATCAAAAGATCACAACCTTAGATTCGTATCTTAAATTTGTTGGAACCGTAGTTCCTAACTGGCTGAAGCAACTCTACTCTACTCTACTCATAGTTGTGTTTTCTGCAGCGGTCCTTTTGTTTTGATTCGCATTTCAAATTTATCCCAAAGTCACCAGACCCTCAGGCAATTGACTAGTGTTTGTCTTACTCGGTCCACTAAGAACTACCGTGCACTAGTTACAACCAAGCAATCATAAAATTCTCGGAACAGAAAAAGAGAATCCGTGTCCAGAATGTTCGCCAGAGGCGGTTTGCGAGGCTCCTTGGCGCCCCACTAGTACGCCTTGCAGACGACGCCTCACCAGCTGCAACAAAACTGTCCTGTCTGTAGCCATGACGACTAACGAAGGGCGTTTTTGCTTGATATTACATATACTTTCCCTTCTTAGTCGTGGGGCAGTACATAGTAAAAATCCAGCTCGTGTGCATCTGGCCGTTTTCCGTTAGGCCCATGTCATGTGAATAAATGCACCAATCAGGCTGCGTGGTTTCCGTTACGTCATTCTCCTTGCATTTGAAGGATAAATTATGGCAGGCCCGATACTGTTTTCTATTGATTTGTGCTGTATTAAGCGCTGTTGTGGATTAACTTGGGGTTTCTGGAGTTGCTTAAGTGCCCGTAAATGTAGGTAAGTGCGGTGGGAGTTCAGGGACAAAGCATCTGGCCCGTCGTCCAAGGAAAACGGCCGGACGCACACGAGCTGGATTTTTAGCATGCCCCACGACTAAGAAGGGACTATCAAGCAAAAACGCCCTTCGTTAGTCGCCACGGTTATCCTGTCTGTAATCATTTAAAATTCCTTTCCTAAACCAAGTTGAATGGGCATGTTCGAGAATGTACTTGAGTAGGCGAAACCTGCAGCTGATTGTGTTTGAATAGACCCTGGCAGACACGCCAGTGTTTTGCTGGTGAGAGTGGCGCCAGCGCAGTCTCCCTGTAACTCACTTTCACTAAAAACACTTTTTATCTCCATGAAGTATCTCCATGAAAAATGGAGATATAGTTTTGGGTGTGTCTGTGTGTGTGTTTGTCTGTCTGTCTGTTTGTGTTTCCGCACTACTGTAGTCAGCATAACTCAAGAATCTCTTGATGGATTACGATGATATTTGGTATGTGGGCGGGTGTTGTGAAGCCAAAGTTCAAGGCCCCCTAGTATGTGACCTTGGTACTGCAGCAGAACTTCAATTTTTGTATCTTTGGACCTGGACGTGATGTGGGCTTGATTTTTGGGTGGCAGATAGCTTGTGATGTAATAAAGAAGTGGTGTAGGCTTGGGCCCCCTAGCAGCTTCCTCTGGAACTGCAGGGGCGTTTTTGTGAAAATCTTCTAAGGAGAATAACTGAACAAAGGAACAACGGATTTCCATGATATTTAGTATGCAGGTAGCTTAGATAGAGATGTACACAATGAAGTGCAAATTATGCTAATTGGGACTTAATTTGCATAGCTAATGGGGAAAATCTAAATCTGGAGTGTTTTCCATTATCAGACTCAAATACATGTAACGTATGTAGTTCATGGAAAGTGGATCTTCAACAGATACCAATTATGCAAAGAAATCCCTAATTTGCATAATTAATGCAAAACCCCATATATCATCTAATTGGAAAATTATAGGACTGTCAATATGAAACTTAGTATGCAGGTAGCTTAGACAGAGATATACATAATGAAGTGCAAATTATGCTAATTGTGACCTAATTTGCATAGCTAATGAGGAAAATCTATATTTACAGTGTTTAACATTATCAAACTCAAATGCATGTAACATGTAGTTTATGGAAAGTGGAGCATCAACAGATACCATTTATGCAAATGAATTTCTAATTTGCATAATTAATGCAAAACCACCATAATTCATCTAATTGGAAAATTATAGGACTGTCAATATTGCAACATGGGTAAGTTAGATAAAGGTGTTTATGACCAAGCATATATTATGCAAATGTGTAAGTCATTTGCATGAATAGAATTATTCATGGAGATATGAGGTCGTGGAACTCTTTTTTCCGTACGTGGTGATCACATACAACAAAGGAACGTACATGTGTAACGGGGAGGTCTGTGGGAACTCACCTGAACGTCAGGACACACAGAGGCCGGTACGACTTGTGGCTGGTGTTATCCGACATTCTCTTCCCCCAGAAATCATTCATGAAAACTTCGGAGAGGGGCGTTTTCCCCAAAACATCTTTGTTGGTTTTGATCGCCATCACATCATCGTGGACGAAGTCTCCCGGAAGGCTGTTCAGGTAGCAACCCACCGCCACCACACACACCAAAATGTAGCACACATGTCTAGACATATTAGGTAATCCGAGATCTTCCGCTGTCCCTGGACGAGAAACCTTCTTTTCAGGCGATAACCTGGGGTTCTGCCTGTGAGCACCATTCCTGCCCAAGTTTTTGGGCGCCATTTTTGTTTGGACTTCCTGGACACTTGTGCGCAGGAATATTACCCAGAATGCAGGAGTATTTCCCGACATGCATTGTAAATCCAACATGGCGGCGCCCATGGCAGCAGACGCCCTGGCTACAGCAGTGGCGGAGGGAAATACTCCTGTAAGTAGCCTGGGTGCCATCCTATTTCTACCGGGGCTCCTACACTCGCTACCCTACAAAATTTCTTTTAGGGTAGCGAGTGTAGGAGCCCCGGTAGAAATAGGATGGCACCCAGGCTATCCTCTATGTTGAGAATATTTACCCTAGATCATGCTAAAAAATTGCCAACAACTTCACTACATACAATCTCTGTTTATACCAATTTAATACAAACTGCACTTAGCTTAGCCTGGTTAAGTACCGTAAAGTAGCCAGTCTCTACGGGTCGGCTTGGGTGTGTTTTACAGGGCCCAGTCTGCTTACTTGACCCTTTTCTGTCAGTCTGTCTTAGCTACCATAAAGAGTTTTGCAGCCACCATAGTTTAGCAGCCATTGTAGTTTTGCCTCCACCGTAGAGACTGGCCACTACTAGTGAATATTCACCGTTTTCACACTTCCCAAAATGCACCAGCAGGGTGTCGTAAAACCCGGTACTGCCCATTTTGCGATAATTCTTCTTAGCGTGCGAAAGTAAGATTCTAAGAACGTAATGAACTCCGCACACTTCAAATCAGTAAGCGCTGTTTATTCCTGACCTCTAATCGCCCAGAAAACACCACAGCGCTTATTATCAAAGTCTATGAAAAGAAAATATTGCCGGATTTAAACTAAACAGTTGAATCAGTTGACATAGGGTTTGTTTTTCTGCCTTTTTCCTGATTGGGGTAAGCTTATGGAAGTGGCTACTGACAGGATGATCCTGTCAGCAGTAGAAAAAATGCACTGCTGACAGGACGATCCTGTCGGGTTTCTGTAAAGCCGGGGCCCTGATAGTGCCCCGCGGGGCCCCGTTTGAGAAAGAAAGTCGCTGACTTACTTCGCTGTGACGCGATGTGCCACAAATACACACAACCGATTGTCATAATGTATGTCTGAATAGAAAACATGCAGTAACCTGAATGTTTTCCCAAGGAGGTTAACCTCCTTACTTGGTATTCCCAAGTTTACTAACGCTTAAGTGGTGAGTGGAAGAATCGCAGTCTTTAATTTATAGCGAATGTTGCAGTTACACTCCGCAAAATACCGACCTTTGCGCAACGGATTCGCGGGAGCTACATCCTGGCATTCGCTGTGACGCGATGTGCCAGGCCTTTTGAGCAAAGGTGGCAAAAGTCCCTTTGGCAGCATAATTCAGAGAACCTTGGCCCGTGTTAGAAATCGCGTCACCCCCCTCCCCCAAATATATACGCCGCCATTCCAGGAAGTCTCTGAAGGAGGCTAGCCGAAACTGCTGTTCTGCTTCAGATTCCACTTACAGAAAACGTGGAACTACCGTCTAATAAAAACCGTTTATTAAACCCGGCCCATACAATTTGACACTTGCATTAGGTACTCTATGTCCCAGAGTGTCCTAATCACTTTCTCAAGTTCACGGGCCTCATTTAGATGAACAGCAAATAGCGCTACAATCCGTCCAGCAAGCCTTTATAAGTCCCCTTTCCTTTCCGCTTTTAAAGGGTTAAACCCCCCATGGCTCGTTTATTAAATCCGGACCGTACAATTTGACACTTGCATTAGGTACTCTATGTCCCAATGTGTCCTAATCAATTTCTCAAGTTCACGGGCCACATTTAGATGAACAGCAAATAGCGCTGCAATCCGTCCAGCAAGCCTTTATAAGTCCCCTTTCCTACCCGCTCTTGAAGGGTTAGACCCCCCGTGGCTCGTTTATTAAATCTGGCCCGTTAAATTTGACACTTGCATTAGGTACTCTATGTCCCAATGTGTCCTAATCAATGTTTCAAGTTCAGATGAACAGCAAATAGCGCTGCAATAGGTCCAGCAAGCCTTTTTGTGTACCCGTTCGGAACATAGGGCGTTCGGAACATAGGGCGTTCGGAATATAGGGCGTTCGGAACATAGGGCGTTCGGAACATAGGGTGTTCGGAACATACTCTCATCTCCCAAATAAACGTACCGGTACGTTTATTTTTTTCAGCCTCAAAATCCACCCAGTACGTTCTTATTTTGGACAGTACGTTTATTGTTTTTTAAAAATTCATTGGGGCTTTGCTTCCCAGAGATCCCCAATATAACGAAAGTTAAGTTTTTCCCCCATATTTCCCCGATATTTTTGCTCGTAAATCGCTACTTTTAGACCAAATGACGTGGATTTCCCCGCCGCTACAATGACCCGGCATTTGTGAAATCCTGGCGACACTAACATATCGGTCGATCTCGCTACAAATTAAACGTTGTTATTAGGGGAAAATAAGACGGCACAATGAAGTTTTGAAATGTATTTTTCATATACACAACTTTGACAGTCTATTCACATCGTAAATCATAGCACGCTGATCAGAAAACAAATTACATGAACATGCCAGCGGCGCACCGTGTTTCAACAAGCTAAGGAGCTGAGGTGCACATGTAAAATTACTCTACTAACGTGAGATCAACATGATCAAGGAGCCAAAACATTGAAAATATAAAAACACTACCTAAAATTGGGTCTTAGTATTAACAACTGTATAATCACTTTCAAAATATACCAAAAGGTTTCAATCCTACCGCAAACATGAACATTTTAATAGTCCTTCGAAAATCGCCACAGTAAAGACGCAGGGCAGTGAGTCCATGGGAAAGTTTCTCATGAATGGAAGAGCTCACCTCGACGAAGGGGAAACACTTTTTTTCGATCTACAAATAAAACTCTTTTGCCTTAGTCAGAGCTGTTAATAATTTCAACAAAGAGGATTTTGTGTAATTAAGTCTATACACAATTAAATTGCAATCTAGTCATGGTTATTATCACATAAAAAATGCTTTTAAAAAGATCGCTCCCCTACAGAGTGAATGCCAGAGCTTTCCAAGAAGTTTGCGTGCAGCTTCTGTAAGCCCCGCCCCTTACCGTCTGGGAGGGCTTGTTCTGACGCCGCTCCGTCTAGCTCAGGCTTTGATGTGTAACATGAGAACCCTGTGGGTTTTGGCAACATTGTACAAGCTTGTGGTTTTTGCATCTAAACAATAAATTTGATATCAATTTAGTCTCTCAAAATGAAAGTCTTCTTTTCTACATACAAGGGTAATTTTTGGATTTGAAATTATTTGGATTGCAACAACACAACCATGGAGATGATGGACAATATATGGTTATGTCCTTAACATTATATAATGATGTGATTTTGTGGAAAGCATACAGTTTATTAATCTGTTTCTATATGCAATTCATAACACGATAAATGGTAAGTTGAGATATAAAAAAATAACATCATATACATGTCATAGTTCGTCCTTTCTATATGGCTTTTACAAATAAGTAATACTTTTACTGAGCATATATTCAGGATATTGTAATTTTCTGTTCAAGCTCTAAATGTTGATACATTTGTGTGAAAAAAGAGTAGACTCTGAAGGTGTTGCCTATCCAAGTGAACTTGAGAAGTTCGGCGACTACTAAAATCTGTTTATCATATGTCACTTTAGACAATTTTCCTTGATCACTTGCTTCAAGTTCCAAGTAGAAAATGCATGTATCATGTATATTTCCACTTGTTGAATTTGAAAGCACCGTGGCCCCCGGTTAGGGGTCATGGCGGGGAACGTATGCCCAATTTTTCCATCAATTTTAGATGCTATACTGTACATTTATGTGTTACAAAAAGTAGGGGTCCTTCCCAGTGTGAGTGGATCAAACCTTACAGTCTGGTCTGGGTTGACATCTTTAAAACGTGATAGTCACCTGTTATGTCAATCTTTAAACAAATGTGGTAAATCTGAATAGATAAATCAGTCATAAATGAATAAAAAGAACCTACCTGCTTAGGACAGAAGTGGCATGGACACAGTTTACATGTCAATTTGGTCATTTTCCGGGGGGTATGTTTATTCCGGGGGGTACGTTTATTAGATTTTGAAGATTTTTCCGGGGGGTATGTTTATTCCGGGGGGTATGTTTATTTGGGAGATGAGAGTAGGTGTGTCCCCCCGTGTATAAGTGTACAAGGAAGAATTCTCGATTACTGAAAACAGTCAGACTCTTCTTTTGTAAGAGTTTTTATTATCTGTCTATCTTTTTATTGGGGGGGACATTTGTTTGACCTATTACTTAAACACTACACTTATCTATGGCAACCACTCGTATAATCTTTATTCGTCAGATACATAGTACAAAATACATAGTACAGATACACAGATATTCAAATCGAGTATGGTGACCATGTCAATTCCTACATCGGAGTGAGAAGGGGTGGCACGGTAGCCTTCGCGTGGATTTGTTTAAGGTGGATAACAGGTTGTGAATCTGAGACCCACACACTTTGGGCATTTGTCTTCTCCAGCGGCACCAATTCAAGGGAGACGTGCTGGTTCTGGTTGGGATGCTTGCAGCGAGCTGCCGGATGACTCTTACACTCGAGGTCCGCCTTGATAACGCCAGCCCGCCTGGCGCTGCCCTTGTCCGCCAGTTGAAGACAGCTGTCGTTGGAGACTTGTCCCTCTAACTGAGCAGGTAGAGGCGGTGTTGTCAAACGGCTAGGTCTACGAAGCTGATATGAAGTCTGACAACTACATGTATTATCAGACAGATAATTCCAAAATTTTCATCATTGAAAATATTCTGTTTCATAGATATGCCACAGTTCACCTTATTGTCATATGACGCATGATTGTGAGGAGGATGGTGGTGGGCAAATATGCGACAAGATGAGCTTCAGATGAGGTGGAACGTCACAGGAATAAAACTTTGGCAGGAACTGTGGGTGACAGGTCAAATTTTCCTACCTCTGATTGGCTAGCCGTTATGTCATCATGTTGTGCAGCAGCGGCGTGCTGTGGCAGGAGCGGTACTGCTGGTAACGCTGTTAGCCGGAAATCGAGCAAATTCTGACAGTACAAAATGCCATATACTTTTGTTGTAAACAACTTTTAGGCCAGCAAAATATTCTAGATTGGTAGTAAATGTATCACTGATGATAAATGGTCTTAATGTTGTGGGCTGAATTACGAAATCTAGCAGAAATTTGTGATATTTGAAAGGTCGTTTCCTACCTATCGCTCGCCCCTACGGGGCTCACTGTTCGGCTTCGCCTTTGGCATCACTTCGGGTTTTGTCGGTAGCTCGCCATGACTGTGCACCCGGATGGCGGGCGTAAACTCCTGAATGCCGTTAAGCCACAAGAGGCATCTGGCCCAGACGCGATCCCAAATCGCGTCCTCAAGGAGCTGGCTGGCGAGCTAGCCCCCGTACTTGCAGCGCTCTTTAATCTGTCACTGCAACATGAATGCGTCCCAGAAGACTGGACCAAGGCCATGGTAACCCCCGTCTTCAAAAAGGGCAGAGTACATGATCCGGGCAACTACAGGCCAGTCTCACTGACTTGCGTGATATCCAAACTCATGGAACATGTTTTGTGCAAACACATTCTCAACCATCTTGAGAAAAACCATCTTCTCACATCATTCCAGCATGGATTTCGCAAAGCCCACTCTTGCAAAACCCAACTGCTTCTCACCGTTGACGATCTCGTGTCAGCATACGACAAGAAGGTGCAGGTAGACATGGGTATTCTGGACTTTAGCCGTGCATTTGATACGGTACCGCATGAGCGGCTTCTGAGTAAACTTGCACACTACGGCATTAGAGGCCCCATCCAGCGATGGATCAGATCTTTCCTCCAGGACAGATCCATGTGGGTGGTAGCGGATGGTGAGTGTTCGCTGTCAACACGCGTTCTCTCTGGAGTTCCCCAAGGAACTGTACTCGGCCCGCTTTTGTTCCTCATGTATATTAATGACTTGCCCTCCTGTTTGACACCTGGAACCACTGCTAGACTCTTTGCCGATGACTGTCTTGTTTATCGCGAGATCCGCGGACAGGAAGACCAAGTTATCCTGCAGAGAGACCTTGTCGCATTACAGGATTGGGCCACTACCTGGGGCATGAAATTCAACCCCAAGAAATGTAACACTATGTCCATAACGCGAAATAAGAACCCTCTCACCAGGATGTACGAGATGTGCGGCGAGTTACTCCAACAGACAAGAGAGGCCAAGTATCTCGGTGTCACATTAAGCCAGGACTTGAAATGGTCAGCTCATGTTAACACAACAGTCAAACGAGCCAACTATACACTTAATTTTCTCAGTAGGAATCTACGCTTCTGCCCTCGACAAGTCCGCGAGACTGCATACTTCAGCCTTGTCCGCTCGTCCATGGAGTATGCGGCAGTCGTCTGGGATCCTTTTCGGCAAAAGGACATCGATGCACTGGAGATGGTCAACAGACGTGCTGCCCGCTTCGTGACCAGCAACTACAGACGACAAGATGTCAGCGTTACAGCGCTCCTCCGGGACCTGAAATGGCCGTCACTCCAGACAAGACGTCAGGACGCACATCTGGTTATGATGTACAAGATCACAAACGGTCTTGTTGCTGTCCTGCCCACTCGTCTCACCCCAGCACACGCACGTACCCGTGCCAACCACGCCCATAAGTACAGAACCCTTCAACCCAAGTGTGACACTGCGAAATTCGCCTACTTTGCCAGGACAATACTTGAGTGGAACAACCTCTCCACCCACGTAGTAGACAGCCCCTCACTGGACACCTTCAAGAGCAGGCTGCTGTCGTCACACCCGTAGCCCGGACACTGCAGCTGCGCCTCACCCCGTCTGTGCGATACCCCTACTAGCTATTTACAGACTATGAAATAGAAATAGAAGCTATTCAACGATAATACCTTTGCCTACCGCCTGTGATTGTACATGAAATATTATGAAACCACCTGCTATTGTTCAGTTATTTATTGCTTTACAATTTAAGGCACCCCAATTTGTTATGATCAAGAGCCAAGCACCAGGGTTGGCTATGTCAGTGGGTCGCCCATAAAAGTCCCAATTTCTGCCAACACAGAGTCGTTAGGTAAAGGTTATTCTCCAAGCAGAGGTTTTGGTCGAGTGGGGTAGGAGTATCCGGGATTTTTTACGTCCCCCTCCCTAACCTCTGCTTGGAAATTCAAAATAGGTAAAGGTAGTCCCATAGCCTTTTTGAGACCGTAGGGGCAGTGGGTTGTTATCCACCATGTCTAGGGCACAGTATTGGAAGGCAGAGCCCACCCTCTCCTTCCACCGCCTTTTACCTCCCCAACCTAAGTCAGGCACTCATGATTTTCGCGCATGGGTGAAGTGAGGAAAGTTGTGCAAAGAGCCTTTCCCAAGGAGACAACGTCTAGTCAGGATCGCCAGGAATTGAACATGCGGCAGGGATGGACTGTCAGTGATTACTATTCAAGGTCTGGGAGCTGAAAATAATATTGTTACCTGGGTACAACAGTTATTGTATCAGATTGGAAATAGGATGATAAATGTCTGCTCTGATGCCTTTCCCTCCTTACATGTAGGAAGTGCAGTCACTACTCAGTCAGAGAGTGCAGGGAAATGTGCAATCATCCCAAGGTTTCCACCCGCTGTGTTTGGCTGCCTTCTGGGGCTACAGTGACATTGTGGAGCTACTTCTGAAAAATGGGTAAGTCAGTCATGTGAAAGTGTAGTACGTTTACCAACAACAGGGGAAAGTATGTAAAGACAATTCTATCTCTACAACTGGATAAGATTTGGAGATTACTTGGAGACGTCAAAGAGGACCTTTGATGCCATACTGTTGCAAATTGAAGATTAAAATGTAAATGCAGCACTTTGTTGACTGCCCTGGAAAAATCCAATAATACAGAGTGAATCTCTTTACCAGTCTCAAGATCTAAATCTTCTTTTACGCACTAGCATCCGTTTTAGGGTATCCTGTGAATGTCATCCATAAAATAAAGTCAGTGTGGCCTAAGTTGGTCGACCATCCTGTGACTCTGCAGTTCAACATTGTATTTATTTATTTATCTATTGATGTACATAAATCAGTAGATGGGTTCTTGTGTTGGTCCCAGGGCAGAGATCAATGCTTGTAACAGCGGCACTATGTGGACTGCCCTGCACTGTGCTGCCTTTCAAGGTCATGGCAAGGTCATTATGAAGTTGATGCAGCACAGTCCTGATCTCCAGATGAAAGATGCCAAAGGAAGGTGAGCAATGATTCTTATCTCTTGTCTGGAACCTACAATGTATCATCTCTTGTGTGCAACTATCTTTTTAAAGGGGGCCTGCATGCCCTTTTACGTAGAGCGTAATCAGCCGTTTTAATTTTACGTAGAGCGTTGCCGACCCCTCCAATTCAACGTAGAGCGTAATCGGTGTAATTTGCGTAGAGCGTTATTGGCCACTTTAATTCTACGTAATGCGTAGTGGCTACCCGGAATTTAGCGTAAAACGTAGATGAAGAATTGTGCGTAATGCGTTATCAAACTTTTCCAACCTTGCTCTAAGTCACAAACGAGTGTCATGTCCGCAGTCTGCTTTGTTTTGCTATCCTCCCCCTCTACAGAATGCAGGAAATAGCGTTTCAGCGGGTCAAGATTTCAAAATTTTCTCTGACGTTAGCATACTCCCGGACCGCCCTAGGATTGTTGCGCCTCCGGCGTATATGTCGGGACGACGTCGCCACCCAAAGCTCAAGTTGAAACACTTCTGTTTTTGTTTATGATATAATCTGTCAGCAAAATTTGCCCCTCAAAATTCTGGAAAAAGCGTTTCAGGGGGTCATGATTTCAAAATTTTCCCGGTAGAGAATTTTGCCGCCGGCGAAAAGCATGTCGCGATTGTCGGGAGGGCTGGAGGGTGTCGCACACCAAAACTCAAGCGGAAACCCGTCTGTATTTTTTCACACATAGAGATGTCATTAAATTTAGCTTACTTTATCAGCAAAATTTGCCCAGCAAAATTCAGGAAATAGCGTTTCAATAGGTCAAAAATGTCAACATTTTCAATGTCACGCTCTGGCGGAAAAATTATATGTCGGGACGGCGTTGTCCCCGAAAGCTCAAGTTGAAACCCTCCTGTATTTTTTTTTCACATTATAGAGATGCCATTAAACTTAGCTTATTTTACCAGCAACATTTGCCCCTCAGAATTCAGGAAATAACGTGTCAATGGGTCAATAATTTTTAATTTCCCCGTGGGAGCATGTCGTGCATCTGGCGAAAAAAAATGTCGAAAGGCGCCGTTCCCCCAAAATCAAGCTGAAACCCTTCTGTATTTCTTTTTACAAATAGAGATATCATTAAACTTAGCACCCGTCTTTGGCGCTCGGTTGTGCCATAATCTAAAAAAAAAGTACAAAATCCTGGCTATCAAGACTATGTTTTTGTCACCTCCAAACCTCATACATTACCAACTTTGACGCCTTAGTTCAGCTGGTAGGTTTTTGAGTCCTGCATGATACATTGGGAAGCTTCAGATTTTAGCGTAGAGCGTAGAGAGGCTACCTGAATTTAGCGTAATGCGTAGCCGGCCCTCCAAATTTAGCTTAGAGCGTTGTCGGGACCCCCCATGCAGGCCCTCTTTAAAGGTACTACCGTGTAGGGGGGCCAATCCCCATGACACACAGCGTAGAAAAGTCCAAAATGCAGCATTCCTCTCAGAAAAAAATTCCATATCTGCTTTAAAGTACATTATTTCTGGCTGAAAATTCATAAAATTGCTGACAATAAGGTTATCTCTAAGACATTATTACAACTTTTTGCTAAAATCAAAACTTCCTGAGGTTTTTCACATGTTTCTTGAGCCAACACCTTACCGTAGCGCTGGAATGGCGTCTGTGCGCGAAAGTGCTGTCAACAAGTTGCGCGCTATGTTTTTCAAAGCTGTTTCCTGGTGTGTTCCACATGTTCCAGTCACCAAAATCACATGAAAAATGTAGCAGAACATTCGGGGCTACGCATTACTGGTGGTGTTTTTTCAGATTTACTATTTCGTGACTTAACGCTAGGAACCATTAATTCGACACCCTTTTAATTCGACACTTTTAAGTATTGGCTTGCCAAATCAAGATTCAGCAGGTTGATGCAAAAACTGTTAATTGCATTTCCAATACTAGTTAAGTACTGATGTCAAAAAGGTACAGTCGTAAGTTCATGAAGATCAAACTTTGCAATGACGAGGTCATCAATTTACTAACCGTTTGTTTTAACGTTACGTATGTCATGGGAGAGGGAGCAGCGGCAACACACTGTCACAATGTCGACATTTTCTTCTTCATATCATCACATTACATATCTATACTTCTATCGATCAAAAGAGGAATAAACAATATGTCCGTCAATAACAGCAAATAAGTCTAGTTTTGTCCTTGATCCAAACAAAGCGCGAATTATCCAGAGGCTTTGCGAACGCGTCTTCGGAAACCGCCATTTTGAATATTCCCAGAATGGTACGGGTGATCATGTGAGCAATAGCAGACAACACAAATCATTTATATTTATTTATTTATTCATTTTTCCCCTTTTCTGTCTTGGATTATTAGATAGACATGTCCAACAAGTGTTTATACATCATCAGCAATTGGTAATAGTTACCGACGTCAACAAATTAACTACTCTATCTATTTTCCCCTATTTTCAAATGTAAAAGTCCGGAGCCACGTGTAAGCTAGTGCAGACAGGTATTGAAGACCGTACCAACCGTCTCACTACGGGTTTAGCATGCTAATGACAAGGTTATACTATTAAATTATTGAATTGTGGCAGCAATTAATGCAAAAGTAAAGCTTTTGCATGTTTTATCAAAGACACGTGTTATTTTCATATTTCCGGAACATACATCCCCACAGCGGCTAAGACGATAGCGACACACGAGAGTCGTACTCCCCCCTCTACCGCAGTGATGTTCGCTTGGTACAGGCCGATGACCTGTGTTAGGATAGTTTCCGTTTCCGTATGGCATATATTTTTGTTTACCGGGCAGTAGTGCACTTACTCGCATTTCGATAGCTGTAGCAGACTTGGGTATTAGACCTCAAGGTTTATAATAGCCACCACAGTGCAATGGAACATAAGAACGGATCTGCCGCAGGACGATGTTTTTCAGGACTATTTATTTTGACCGCAGTATCGTGAGTGCATCGGCGGCATACCGACTATGACATGTGGCGCCTATAGTAACTAGTGTAAGTGGACGTTGGTTGACGGAGAAATCGGGAAATAACCATTGTTCTGACTATTAAAATTATCGGTAAATAGCGACATTGTTGTATACTGTCGGATTAATGGTTCGTTTGGAACAGATTACGCAAGGCGCCGTCATATCGGGTCCTATGTTGAAGACGTAATTTTTCCGAGATATGTCAATGATTTGGAAGAGTGACACACATGTAGCAATTGCGGCAAAACCAACGTACACGATACAGTCAATGATTACCGAAATACTCAAAAGTCTGCTTGTTGATTTATCATACAATGGTGCGTTGGCGTAAAGGTGTCGAATTAATGGTTCCAAGCGTTAAATATTGGAAAATATAGTTTTTAGAATTAAAAAAATAAGTCAAAAAATTATCGAATTTTCAAAATACACCATTGTAACATGTTGTATAACTATTTTTGGCAACGCCTCAGGGGCGAGCCACATTTTTACTATATTGTGTGCAGATTGCAAGAATTCTAGGAATTGTACAGGAATGTGAAAGTCCATGGGACGATAACTCAAGAATGCCTGGATGTATTGTCTTCATATTTTGTAGGTGGGTAGGTCTGTGGGAGACCTTGTAATGATTGGATTTTGGGCCCCCTAGCAACTTTCTATGGTACTGCAGGGGAACTTTCACTTTTCAAATCTCGTCTTCTGAACATGCCATAGTCATGATTTTTTTAAGTGGTGGATAGCTCTTTGTTAGGAAAGTATGTCCTATAGATTTGGACCCCCTAACAGCTTTTTTTGGAACTGCAGGAGCTGATTTTAACTCAAATTTTGAAAGAGAATAACGCAAGAAGGGGATGACGGATCATCATAATTTTTGGTGTGTAGATAGCTTAAGTGATGATTTACATAATCATATGCCAATAATGGAAATCAATATCTGATTTGCATAATTAATGAGGGCAGTTAATAAATCAGCTGCATTCTATTATAGGACTCTCAAACACATGACATATGTAACTGAGAAAGAGATAAATATCGATAGATCTCAATTATGCAAATTGATACTTAATTTGCATAATCAATGACAAAATACTATAAATCCATAGTGGTAAATGATGGGGATTTCATTTTTGCACCATTTGGAAGTTAAGTAAATGTGGCCACTATTAGACACAAATCTTGCATAGAGGGCCTCTTTACATAATTTATGAGGAAATGGTACGATATCTTTTTTTGTGAAAACAAGATTTTCATACATTGGACAGCTTGTGTTATTTTGGTAGATGAGTTGATCGACTGATATGATTTATGCGAGGTCCTTCTTTGCATGTTGGCTAAAAACGACGTTAACAGAGACCACCGTCGCCATGGCAACATCTTTTTATGTTGCCAATCTTGTTCTACTTAGAAAAACATGTTTTGTATGATTTCATCATTTGGAACACCCCCGGATTTTCCTTGATAAAAGTGGTAGTTTCCAACATGGCCGCCGGCATGCCTCACACGAGGCAGGCTGGCCTTTTCCCCTGACGAACGAAGGTTTCTGGTGGAGCAGGAAAAGATTCCCGGTAAGTCTCTACAATAAAATGTTGATATAACCTTCCTAAAGGTCTATAGAGTAGATTATTTAATGATTTAACTGAAAAGAAATCTAGATGAATTGTCAATAAGTTTTCGATTAGGTAAGATCATACATGTAACTAAGGGTGGGGAGGGCAGTCTGAGTGAATTTAGTCTGAGGGTTTACATACAACCTGATGCACAGGTTCATGTGGTCACTTCAACTCCTAAAGCAACAGGTAACAATATGTGCTGCTGTTGCTATGATTTTCTGTTTCTTATAATTCTATTTTGGTAGTGGAACAATAATGATAGAATGATAAAACCAACCAATTCACCAACACAACAGAAGGTTACACAATGTATGCTTCTGTTCAAGGAGGTTTAATTCAAACCTCCTTGTTCTGTTGTAAACAAATTGAAGTAAAACTTAAACTGTTTAATATGTTATTAAATAATGATAATAATAATCTGACAGACATTTTTTTGTCTACTTTTTATTCCAGATAGCTTGCATTCTTGCAATTTGATTCTGAGTATCCATGTTGTGAGAGACATCATCAACTACATTGAAAATTCTGAGTTCCCAATCTCAAGAAAGTTGCCAGCCGTCTTAACTTGCATTGACCTGAGATTAAAAGACTCCTAGCAACTGACATGTGGTCAAATCAAGCGACAGATGATGACATATGCCAAAAGGGCAAAGAATGATAAAGCACTGTGGGATAAGACTCTGCCATGTCTTCAAATCAAGGACATTAAGCATGTCGGAGAGAGCTGTAGCCAGCATGGCATTGACAGAACGTCTTAGATGGCCGTGCAAGTCTTTCAGCTATTCCTGTGATTGATAACAGGATTGTACTGAAGCTGCACAGAATGACAACTGGCAGCACATGGGAGACTGTGGTAACATGGCTGCAAAACCTTGGGGAGAACAAAGTGAACCCTGAGGAAGTCTGTGGAAGCCCTACATCAGAGAAGAGCAGAATTAGGCAAGAGCAAGTTTCTGATACACAATGGCCATATCTACAAGGATGTAGACCAGCTGCTGGAAGAAAAGTACATCTGGCCACAGACAATGGCATCCCATGATGGTCAAGCTATAGCAAGACAGAAGAGCCCTTCCAAAAAGAAAATGTTGCGTGGAACCGAAGCAAGGAAGAGATCACTCAGAGCTGAACTTGCAGAAGAAAGACAGGTTTCAGATGGAGTGCGAGGCTCTGAAGGAGCACATTGTTAATCTGAGAGCAGAGATTGAAGACCTAGATGTGCTAACTTGCAATTGCAAGAGGCAGTAGAAGACAAAAGTCACCAAAATGAAGACATTGAGTCACTGGCCTCAGAGTTAGTGAGAACAGAAGAAGCGAGACAAAATGATCACAAGCAGCTGCTTGATTTACAGAAGAAGCTGAAAAAGGCCGTTGATAGGGAAACTTCAATGAAGAAATCATTGAAGACAAACATGAGGAAACTGTCCAAGAAAGAAAGTGCTCTAGCAGTGAAAAGCAACAAGAGAGAAGGATACTACATTGGCCTTGGCAACAAGAGAGAAAGAACTGAAAATCAATGCTCAAAAGGCAAAGTCTTACCATAGGAGCAGAGCTCAAGAAATGAGTGAGAAACTCCAAACAATAAAAATGTGTTATGTTCTGTGTTGGAAGCTGCTAAATCAAGCAAATGGAACTGAGGACTGAAAATTTGTTATGTTCTGTATTCCACTAATCAAGAAGTCAATCTGTTGCAGACTGAGTGAAATTTTTTCTTGAAAATCATAGTTACCATTCAATATGTGATTCGTATTACAGTTTATAGTCATTTACCATAAATCTACTCCATTAAGTTTTGTCATAATTACAAGAGCTGCTATAGGACATTTGATTCATTTGAAGTTAATCTTTATGCTGCATTACTTTTTTTAGGTGAAAGATTTATGAATATGAGTTACATCAAGAAACTCAAATTAGTCTATGTCGTAGATTAGTGATTTGTAAATAATCATGCCATAAATCTACATGCCATAAATCTATTCACAATTACTATTTATTTATTTGCATTGCAGCAGCAGTACAA
Source organism: Branchiostoma lanceolatum (assembly GCF_035083965.1). Lineage (NCBI taxonomy): Eukaryota > Metazoa > Chordata > Leptocardii > Amphioxiformes > Branchiostomatidae > Branchiostoma > Branchiostoma lanceolatum. The sequence continues at coordinate 1,351,901 of NC_089737.1, forward strand.
ATACAAGGAATGCCAGGATATTTGATCACAATAAAGACAAGAATGAGAATGTGAAATCATATGTTATTTAATATATATGCAATCTGTACATATAGTTTGAAATTACATGTATGATGAAGGTAAAATACAGATTTTATCCGTAGGTGTTGAACATTGGTTAAAATATTGCGAGAGTAAGATAACTGTGCAATAAAAGCAAAAATAGCATTCAATTGAGAGTGAAGGGGAATACTGTCATGACTGTAGTATAACACATATGACGTGTTACAGACACAATCAATATGAAACTTCCATGGCTGGTGGGGACCCAGATGTTCACATTACTGGGAAGTTTGGGTGGTAAATGGAATGTTGTGTACATAATGAACCACAGAAAAAAATTTAAACGTACCATGAGCTACATAAGTGGTTCAAATATATGACATTTTGTTACATGTTTTTTTCTACGAAAATAGTGAAAAAATAATATTTCAAAAATTCATAATCCTGGAAGGGAAGATGCTAGATCAAAATCTTAAGTTAATGTTTTATGATCCTTGTGACATGCTCTATCCACCTACAAAATTTGAGGGAGAAATATTGAGTTTGAAATTTTATTTGAGCACTTAAAACTGAAAATATTCCAAATATAAAAATCTTTTCATCTGACTCTGAGGGCACTTTTTAACATAATATTTCATTTTTCCAACATTCACAAACAGCACAAATTAACCTGTGCCATGTTCCCCCCTATTTTTTGTGGTGCTAATAAATTACACACTAGCCTGATACAGTAGAATCCGCTTAACTGCACACCACATTTGCCAGCGTATTTGGTGCAATTATCCGGCTGGTGAAATTATGCAAAATTGCCCAGCTGGACCGGTAGTACACTGTGTCATACAGGAGGTGTGCTGTATGAACTTGTTTGCACGCATTTAGATGTTAGAAAGCTTTCGTTATACAGGTACAGTGCGGTAATACCGTATATTCCTCTTGGTAGGGCCACGTTTATGTATTAAAACAGTAAATTTCAAATTCTCAGGAAAGACGTCTCAGGACACAGTGAGTGAAATCAGTAAGCGCCAACAGCGGTATGTGAATATAGCGCTGCCGCGAACTTAAAACCGCCGACAACATCCCATGTCATCCTTGACGCGAAATCAAATCCCCGCGAACTTAAGTACATTCACAGTAATAAGACAGTGTACAGGTAGAGACCAATCTTTATTGAGTACAGCATGCTGTCTGCCAAAACGCAATACCGCCTTTGGCAGGCGTGCGTCTCTCTATGCTGACGACACGCCCCGTGACCCGCCCAGGACCTCCCATACGATCGCTATCAATGTGATTGTCCATGGAGACCACCTTCTTTTGTTAGTCAAAACAATTTTACACATATTGGCAGTATTATGCCTCTACATAGGCAATTATCGTGCAGATATGCGGAGTCACTAACAATGCAGTGAATGGGAACTGGTTTCAGATTTTGGGATTCGGTGCAGTTAAATGGAGTGTGCGTTTATCCGAGGTGCAATTAAGTGGCTTCTACTGTATAAACAAACTGGGTGTAGTTGGATAGCAATGATGTGGCTGACACTAGCACCACTTGATGACTGAATAGTGCTCCCTGAATAGTCTTATCATAACCAGTTGATGTTGCCCCACCACAATGACCAATGACTTGTTTGTGCAATGTGTCCGGGTGTGATGTCGGCCACACTGGTTAACTAATGCAACTTCAAAATGATTCATTCAACTTCATGTCAAGAGCTGACTGGAAAATCGACTTCAAACATGAGTCTAGCCTTACATGTGAATTCAGTCCATTGTACCTTGAATATAAAGCAGTCAGATACTTGTCTTGCTGCTATGACACATGGAATTATTATTGACAGAAGATGAAAGGACGGAAATCGGCTAAACCACATGATTGGGAAGACCAGGACTGGTGACAAGAACACATTATCATCGATGGTGGCACTGACTGATAGTAGGGTCTCTTCAGTTATTAACCTGCATTGCCCCCTCATAAATATACAATCAACAAATTTTCTAGAACAATGAAATGGAAAAACTAGGGGGCCCAAAATTAGACAACTTACTTCCTGTGGCATGAACTATCAACCACACCAAAATCATGACCATAGCACTTGCAGAAAATATGCCCCCAAATTTTGAAGCTCGGCTGCAGAACCTTAGGTACCCGCTAGAAGGCCCATTATCGAGCTCGACCTTCATTTTTGAAAATCCTACCCATCCACTAAATATCATACAGAACCATCGACAGCTTCTCGAGTTATCTTGGCGACAACACAGAAACATACACAGCTTGCTGCACAACGGTAGGAAAGTGCCAGGTGAACCATTCTCGAACTTGACCTGTTCCCACAACCGCTATATATATATACACACCTACAAGAAATCCATCAACGTTTCCGTCACTTTGTTTTGCCTACATGTGAACACACAAACTTGCGAATTCCGCTGCAGTACTGTTGGAAAACGCCAGGTAAATGATTTTTGAACTTGACCTTTCTTTGCACAACCCCTACACACCTACCAAATATCATGAAAATTCATCAAAGGTTTCTCGAGTTATGCTCTTGACAAACATACAGACCCACCCTACAGCTGGCCCAACCGAAAACATAATCTTCATGGCGAAGATAAAAAGAACCGTGGAGCATGGTTTTAAACTAAGGTATCAATCATCTGATTTTCCATATTTTCCCAGGAAGTAAAACGATTCAAACCGTTTCAGCAAAGTAAGCCGTTTTACTTGTGAACGTGAACGCTTCGTAACGGTTTTGTTCGGTTTTACTCTGAACCTCCTCGCAAGGTAGTCTATAGTATACAACCAGGGTGCGAAATACTTTTTTGAGCCAGGTTGCATATCCAAATTTCAGGTTTCTGACCACCTATCTACATTCACCAATTTCTTCAAATAAAGCTCATGCGAAGCGTCTTATAACATTTCTAATACTGTATCTCAAAATCAGATAGTATGAATAAAAGCAGGGCTTCAGACTTACTTTTTGACTTAGAAGCATTGTGCTCCCATTGACCCAACCAAAAAAATGGGCACACCAGCAACAAGATTGGCAATGGAAAAACAGACATTGTCATGGCGACGGTTGTTGTTGTGGGTCATGTGTTAATGTAATATGTCTATGGCGCTGTAAATTGGTGTTGTTCATACTGGATATCCAAAGAAGATGTCTATGGTCGGGGGTGTCAAAGAATTCATACGAATTTTGCAGAATTCATACAAATTTTGCGGAATACATACGATCCATTACTAGAAACATACGATCCTTACGGAATATATACAATCCATTACGCAGAAACATACGATCCTTACAGAATAAAAGATCCATTAGGCGGAATACATACGATCCTTGCTAATTTAGAGAAATGTGCCTGGATCATGTGACACCGGCGGCAAATTCAATATGGCGGACTCGGGATAACCAGTTCTTTGTACGATATCTTGGCTTTTAAGATCTAGAGCTTAATAATGGCGTATCCCATCCGGCTAAACTCTAAAAATCTCAAGCTGCACTAAATTAAGACTGACGTAGGCTTAGACCATTTAGGAGGACCAGACAATGCTAGATTCGGTGCTAGCGCGATGGCCAGCAAATAAGTAAGGATTGTATTCCGCGTAATGGATCGTATGTATTCTGTACCAATCGTATGTTTCTGCGTAATGGATCGTATGAATTCCGTAAGGATCGTATGTTTCTAGTAATGGATCGTATGTATTCCGTAAACTTCGTATGTATTCCGTAAAATTCGTATGAATTCTTTGGCACCCCTGATGGTAGCATGTATTGTTCTGTTGTGGTATGTGTGTTCGTGTGAGTGTGTCCGTCTGTCTGTTAGGAATTTCCAACACTAGCAACAGGTTGGAATGTAACTTCCTGCCATGGACTTTGCCCCAAAGGGTTGGAATGTAACCTCCTGCTTTGGACTTTGACCCCAGCTGCCTAGTACCCCAGGGGGCCTAGATGACCTACATACCAATCCATGATTTGCACACTTCCCAGAATTACTAGTGCTGGGATCCGGAAACGGATATACTGTAGGCGACAACAGTTTCGCTCAGCATACGAAACAAAGAAGGAAACAGCTAAAACCTTGAGTAGGAGGACGGTAAAACACAAGAACTTATTAGTTGTCCGGCAAAAAATAGCGAGGTTGCGAATTCGACAAGCTTTATAGACGAAGATATTTATCTGGGCAACTAGCTAAGACGTCGCCACTGTTTAGTTGGTTTTGCTTCATGACCTCATACATGTAGGTCACAACCCGTGTTACGTCTGCAACGTTGGTTCTTTGTCGTCAGAAAGGGATTACAGATTGTCCTGTGCACGGTTCTGCACTGAACTGCCATCTCTGAGTTTTGTTTTGTGTTCTACTCGGTTAGATTCGATTTCCTGCGCCCATATACCATCATGTTTCGTGGTTTCGCACGCTGAGAGAAACTGTTATCGTCTAGAGAGAATCATGACGTATATCGGTTTCCGGATCCCAGCACTAGTAATTCTGGGAAGTGTGGAAATGGTGAATGGAATACCAGAAGGGGCATGGATGACCCACATGAGGTCATGGGAGCTAACATCCAAACATACCAGAGATTACTAATGCCTGTGGACAAATTCCTATGCAATTTCTAGAATTCTTGCAAACTGCACCCATTATACCATTAGGCTCGCTCCTGAGGCGTCGCCAAAAATCTAGTCACACCACTATAAAAAAAGTAGGAGCACAATGCAAGCAATCCTTTTGGCCATACCAAGTAATACTCCTATTTATCAATACTAACATACTGGAATGTAATTTTGAAAATGTACATGCAAATTATATAGTCAGTCGTAAGCACAAAAGCTCAGTAGTGAACACAAAAGCAGTATAGTAGTTTTTAAAAAGATTGAAAGAAAATCAGTTTAATTACTGTAGAATTTCTAATTTAACAACAACAATAAAGGAAAATTACCCTACAGATAAACTATGACTGAAACATGGTGTTGGAAGCATTATCAACCTATTATGAACCTGCAGTGTGACTTATATATATGAAAGGGTCGGTAGAGGACCGTAGTGTCACCCTCATTTACATTACATTTGCATGTTCCAAATATGGTGATGGCGGCCATCTTGGTTTTGTCGGCAATGACGATGTGAGTCAGTCCACCGAAAGTGCGAAATGGAACGAAATGGAACAAACTAAAACATAAATTATGTAACATTATGAAATGAAATACCAGTAGATAGCGAAATATAAGGAATGTTGTAACATTCACAGTAGACCGGAACAGGAAGCAAATACATAATGTAACGTTTTTTATTTCTTGAATCTATTTGATAATATTAAATACAACGTTTTAGCCGCGTTCGTGTGGCTAGATTCTTCCCTGAAAATGGGAGCGCCGCGTGCATTGAGCTCGGCCGCTCTTCCTTGATTTTACCAACTATCTGTAAATGAACTGCTGCAAATAGCAGGGAAAAGCAGCAAACAGAACTGAGTATCGAAGTAAGGACTAGATTATACAGAAGTTGGTGGTAGCATTGCATCTCATAATTCACCAAGAGGGCATGAGGCAATCCTAATTTCATTATTTATACAGCGTGTTTGCGTGTTGTGTGAACTGTGAAATATGTGTCCTGCTCGTTCACACCCTCCCTTTGTTTTGTCGTGAACAAGGAAGCAGAAATGTCTCCAGAGGTAGTTCTCAGCAGTCCACGTCCGTAATTGAATGGAGTGTGAAATGTCACATTGGTGACGCAGCGCAGAGCTGCATTTGCATATCATTAACGGAGGGGTCCATTCTCCGACAGCCGACCAGCCGAACAATTGGTTGTATAAAAATCGTTGTTGCGGAGATATGCATATGCTACGTACTAGTTATGGACTAAAACCGTATGTAAATAAAACTAGGAAGTCTGAGTTTGATTCAACCTGTCGGTAGCACGCCCACGTGCACAGTTCCGATGTGCTGGCAACATTGGCGGTTCATTTGCATGCGGGGCTCCATTTGCAACACGCAAACACGCTGTATGAATAATAGAATTACGCTTACCTCATGCCCTCTTGGTGAATTATGAGATGCAATGTTACCACCAACTTCTGTATAATCCAGTCCTTACTTCGATACTCAGTTCCGTTTGCTTGTTTTCCCTGCTATTTTCAGCTGTTCATTTGCAGATCGTTGGTAAACACAAAGGAAGAGCGGTGGATCTCTTTGCACGCGGCGCTCCCATTTTCAGGGAAGAATCTAGCCACACAAACGCGGCAAAAACGTTGTATTTACAGATTCAAGTAATAATATATTATGTATTTGCTTCCTGTTCCCGTCTACTGTGAATGTTACAACGTTCCTTATATTTCGCTATCTACTGTCTGTTATTTCATTTCATAATGTTACATATGTTTTAGTTCGTTCCATTTCGTTCCATTTCGCACTTTCGGGGAACCCATGGGAGTGTGTTTTCGTCTTTTTTAGCCTAAATTCCACGAACTATGAACGGTTTTGGATGGTTTTAAACAAAAAGGTGTTGATTTCTTTGTTTCAATTGAAAATTTACCGACTTTTATGAGAGTGAGCCTCCAGGGCTCGGATTCAGTTCTTTGGCTAGAAAAGTTAGGTTGTGCACTGCGCTACCTGGGTTTAGAATTAACTTGCAACAACCTACTTGATGGCATTCATTGGAACCAGGAGGTGTTCGATGAAATTGCCAAGGGCCTGAACAAACGTGGCTTCAACAGGACAGTAGTTCAGTGCCGATCGAAGTACAACTCTTGGTTAGCACGCGGAAAAGTGAAAATTTTAGCTGTCAATAGGATATTTTGGCCGCGTTTTGTAATTATGATAGTAAAATCTTGTTACGGCCGACAACTCGAGGTGCAGGATCACAACAGTTTGTTTGCTTTGTTTGAACCATTGTTTATCCATGATAAGCTCAAATCGGCACGCAGGCCGCTTTTCATTGAGGTCATGAGGGAAGAGGTAAGGGTCAGATACAAATATAGCAGAGATACACAGTCATTTGAGTCCTAATAATACTATCAACATATATCATTACATATTTATGGTACAACAATATACAATTTCTACAACATACATCATGTAGTGGGGCGAAAGCTGGTTCATGGTCTGTGTCCGTTCGTTTTGTTCATTTCCGTTACTTCAAGAGTCTCTTAAAGGAAGTCAGATTTGGAGCCGTACGTGTGTCTGGTGGTAGGCTGTTCCCGACATTTGGTCCGCGGTAGGCTACCGATCTTCTGAAGGTCTCTCGCTTGGGTTTGGGGACAACCAGCTGACTGTTCGTGCTTTGTCTGGTTGTCCGTGTACTTTGGTCTCTACAGTACACAAACATCTGGCGCATGTAGGGTGGCAGTTTGTTGTTTAGGGCTTTGTAGATTTGTACGACATTGTAGTACTGGTGTGTTGCTTTAATGTCTTTCCAGCTGAACCGAGAGAGCACTTTGAATAATAAGTTCGATGTAAACCGTTTTCAGCGTGGGTGCAAGTTTGCATTGCGGACGCAAAATGTAAACCGTTTCAATTCGGAATATATCCAAAACCGTTTGAACCGTTTTATTTTTTTAATCATGAACGGGGCCTTAATTAGTCTTCTGTTGTTGTAAGTGGGGGCGATGTTACGGCCTGGTTATTTTGGAATGATACACGAGGGACTACCTACAAGACTAAGGAACACACACGAGACACAGCATTGCCATACACCTCCGCACAGGAGTCGTAGAGTTGGGACACACTCTTTGTACTGTCTGTTCGGACTCACTGTCGCTCAGACTCCACTCCCCTCCAACTCCGCAACACCCGGCTTTTATTCTGTTTCTTCAGACAAATGGCTAGACATGGTCTCGACACACTGCATGACATTGGCTATTTCATGTACCTGTTACGGGTTTCTGTAAAAACTGGGGCCCCGCGGGGTACCCCAAGTTTTTTTGCTTGATATTACATACTAGTATACTATCCCTTCTTAGTCGTGGGGCACTCCACTAGTCCCACTCAAGCTCGTGCGATGCCGGCCGTTTTCCTTGGACGACGGGCCCAATGCTTATTCTCCTCTTACTCCTAACCAGTGTTCTCGCCAGCCTGAAATTTTTACCCGTCATTTCAATTTTATTTCAGGGAAGAACATATCGATCGCCGAAGGCGCGAGGCGTCACGCCGGAGGCGTGACCATTCTAGGGGGGTCCGGGGGTATTCTTCCCGCGGAAAATTTTGAAATCTAGACCCTCTGAAATGCTATTTCCTGGAATTTGAGGGGCAAATTTCCTGGTAGAATAAGCTTAGTTTAATCAAGGAGGTTAAATATTTAACCTCCTTGGTTTAATGACATCTCTTTCGGTGAAAAATTACACAAGGGTTTCGGGCTTCATTTTTTGTGGAGGCGTGCCGTCATTGAGGTAATATCGAATGTTCACACACAAGCTACACTTCTATGTTGTATACAATCAGCAAAGAAAATAAAATTTAGCACAACAAAACTTTATTACGTATCAGCTATGTCCTACAAAAAATACACACAGAATAATTCGGCAAAACTAAAACACAACTTTTCAACACTTGTTCCGTATGCGCCCTGTAATCATTGAACATAATGAGGAATTTGACACCCTACTTTGAGAAAGAACGCAATAAAGATGCCATTTTTTGTCCCATGTTTTCTACGGTTAATTTCTCCTGCACTGAATGTGTTCAAAAGTTGTTGATTCAAGCCTTCCAACAGCCGCTTCGTCTTGCGATCCCCGCCATTCCCTTAACATCTCGCAAATTCACGCTTAGCTGAAATCTCGCGAGTAGCGAGACTCACATGTCATTGGTCGTTTTTTCTTGACACGACGGAGATGTGCGTTGTGATTGGTGGAATAGAATATCTAACGCCTGTTTACCATTTCTTGCGGGAAGAAAGCGCATGTAACTCAGCCGCCGCGGCTCGAAACTTTTATAATGTTTACACAGATTACATAAAGCCTGATAGCTATAGGAGCATTTCTGAATTTCAAGGCTTCTTTGATGATGACAATTACTGATGGTGAACCGAGAGGGACAAAACAGAAATAAACGTCAGCCTGATGCGACCGGCCAAAACTGTAGTGGGGAGGGCGGGGCGCGCCGGAAACCCCAAGTTAACTCACAGCACGGCCAAACACGGCACAAGTCAATAGAAAACAGCACCATTTTAGGCTATTGAGAAGGCTTCTTTTTCAGTTTTGAGGACTTCGACATACAATATTTCAGGTGATGAACAACTGAAAATTCAGAAACAACAATATCAATAGTTTATTTAGCGATTCTACAATATCAATAGTCGATACCAGTTTTTTGGCTGTGTACGTTTTTTGGCTGTGCCCGTCTTTCCGAAGTCGAAGCGCTACAATCATCGCTGTCAGAAGTACTCTTCGGTGCAAAATAAGAAGCAATATTCCTGGTATTCCCACGCTGACATGTTTCCAGAAAAAGCACCGCCAAGGCGGTCGTCCCTCAGCAACGTAACTCCCTCGGCGGCGAAAGTCCCTTTGCCGGCATAATTTAGAGAATCTTGACCCGTGTTAGAAATCGCGTCACCCCCCTCCACCCAATATATACGCCGCCGTTCCAGGAAGGCTGGCCGAAACCGCTGTTCTTCGTCAGATTGCACTACTACCGTCTAATAAAAACTTTGTAGAAGCACCGCTGTGGGAAAGGAACGTAACAATTGTAGTGATGTGAAACATGTAATACTTTATATTGGCCACTCTAATCCTAGTAACTCTACACCGGATGCAGTATGAACCCTCCTGCCAGATGTAACTTAGTGCAGAAGCTAGAATACACGACTAGTGAGTAGACGTGCTTGTGTCTGTGTGATTCTTGAGTAACGTGCGACGCTACAACAATCACGACGCCAGAAGTTCGCTGTTGACTGGCACACGCAGATCCAACTCACATGTTTTCCCAGAAAATTGCTGCTGATTGACAGTCGGCAGCCTTTGATGACTGTCGGCGAAGGCGCCAGTAAGTCTACCTAAGGCTTTGTGGGCGGCGCCAGAAACTTGTAGCAGCCAAATCGTCCAATCATGGCGAAGATTATAAATTTAGTTGATACTTTATCTTCCTACGTTGGTAGAAATGAAATTTCTGTGCACTGTTCTGGATGGGAAAAAGACATATTAACCTTTGTCTAGAAATTTGTCAGAAATACGTATACAGTTAAGAATTAATTCTATTCCCGCAATGACAAAGAACGGAATCTTTTACGTTAATGATGATTGAAGACCTTTATTGTATGTTCGTGCCCCGAGGGGCTAGATACAGGTCGTTTAACACAAACCAAACTAACATCTAAGTGACATATACAGTGAAATATGTACAGTACATTGTGTAAACATACATGGTAGAAGAAAAGGATAAGCTAAGCTAATCTAGTAAAGTCAACTTCTTCTCGCTTCTTTGTACATGTGTAGATGTATGAACAGATCATGTTTCTTATACAAGGGTTATCTAGACGCAACAAAAATATGAATTTATCCGTTGCGTTTAAATATTCAAAGCATGGGAATTTCTCATTAATACATTTGAAAAGAACATTTCTTTCTATATCGTAAAGTTTACAATCTAAAATGAAGTGCCGCTCATCTTCTATTTGATTTAACTCACAAAATTGGCAAACTCTATGTTCTAGAAGCGTGTGGTTGTGCCTTCCTGTTTCAATATGTAATTTGTGACAACTAATCCTGAATTTAGTGACAGCTACTCTATGCTGTATGTTACTTATAGATAAATACTCTTCTTCCTTATACAGGGACTTAAACAGTCGGTAAGTTCGTAATTTGTTGCTATAAGATTTCTCTCTATCATCATTGTGAATTTCGGATGAGAATGTTTGGGTGTAAATATCTTTCAAACGTTGGCTAATGGAATTGATGATAGGAGTCATGTTTGTTCCCAGGGATACCTGGGGGCTCCAAACGAAGGCAAAACCACACCCTTCTAGTATCTTACGAACACCGGACGCCCAGCATCTTTTACCATTAGAATCTAGCAGAAATTGACATGAAAGAGCGTCCGCTTGTAGACTGTCAGCTGGCACGTTCTGGCGCATTCTGAGGAAATGTTTGATGGCGTTAAGGGATGCTTCAACTTGAATTGGGTACCTCCCTAGCTCCGCTCTTGACGCAAGGTTACTGGCTGATCTGGGAACATTTAGGGACTGTTTGCAGAATTTAAGATGGACGGATTCGATGGGACAGAATTTAGGACTTTTAACTGCGCCCCAAATTTCTGAGCCATAGAGTAGAATAGGTTTTACACAGGAATCAAAAAGTTTGTTTTTAACAGATAATGGGGCATTGGCTTTATCCAGTGACTGTTTGATTGCAAATAGAGCTTTTAAACCTTTGGAACTTAAAGATTTGTTATTTGCTTTGAACGTGCCAGCTGAGTTTACAACTATACCTAGATAAGTATATGACGTAACAATTTCTACAATATGACTATCAAATACAAAAGAATAGTTTTTTGGTAAGCGACCACCTTTTGAAAAAACAATAATCTTTGTTTTTCTAAGGTTTACATTTAGTTTCCAATGTGAACAGTACTTTTCTAGGTTATTCAAGGAATGTTGTAGTCCCTGTTTTGACTCGGAGAAGATGACCAAGTCATCAGCATATAATAGACAGGGGACCACTTTGTTATGCATAACTGGAGGATTGCAGAGAGTGTTGTTGAATTGACATATAATATCGCTCACAAATAGATTAAACAACGTTGGACTTAAATTACATCCTTGTTTTACCCCACACTCGGTAACAAAAGTCTCAGTCAGACCATTTCTAGACTTCACGCAGTTCATAGTATTAGAATACATACCTTTTATAACTTTGAGAAAATTACCACCTATGCCAAGTTTATTCAATTTATACATGAGACCGTTACGCCAAACAGAATCAAACGCTTTGCTGAAGTCAATAAAGCATGCGTAGAGTTGAGAATTATTGCTCAGGTATTTTGTAACTAGTGTGCTTAGAACAAACAGGTTATCAGTGGTTCTGAAGTTTTTTCTAAATCCGGCTTGATGGGGTTGAAAGAGGTTGTTTTGTTCAGAGAATTTGACTAAACGTACGTTCAAAATAGATGAGAATAATTTCCCTAAACAGCTAATTATCGAAATGCCTCTGTAGTTGTCTGGCAGGGAAGTGTCTCCTGACTTGTGGATGGGAACAATGTGACTGACTGACCATTCTTGTGGAAAATAACCGTTTTGTAAACAAGTGTTAAAGAGATTGAGAAGGGGCTCTTTTAGCTGCATTTTGCCAGATTTTAACATTTCATTTAGAATACTATCATTTCCGCTTGATTTGTTGTTCTTTAGTTTAGAGATTGCAGCGTTTAGTTCTTCTAATGTGATCGTGCAATCAAGTACCGATGCGTTTGAAGGGGTGGACGGAAATGATGTTTGCGTATTTTGGTTTAGAAGACAGTTATCTACAGAGCTGTTTGGGGATTTGTCTAGATTTTTGAAATGCTTTAACCATTCCTCGTCAGAAATTTGGTTATCCTCAACTGTTTTTTCTGGTTTCAATTTATTGATTAAATCCCAGAAGGCACTTGGGCTTCTTTCCTTTAATAATGATAATTGATTCATAATTTGTTGATGAAAATCCCGCTTTTTCTTTTTCAATAATTTCTTGTATTCTTTTCTACATTGAAAGAACCTACCCCTAATTACTGGATTAGATGGATTTTTTTCAAATAGAGAGGCAATGTTTTTAACTTCAATAATAACAGCCTCTGTGCACATGTTGGTCAACTGCGGGCTGTCAACTTCCAAATAAGGAGATTCCCCTGGAATCTGATACATTTACCGCTGTTCTAATAGTCCGGGACCCACCCCGCTGATCGTGCACATGTCACAGAGAGGCTTACTCGGCTACTGTTTATGTTTTGGCGCAATGACGGGTGGGAGGGGCTGCTCTCGTGACAATTGTAGCTGGTACAATGTATGGCAACTTACGTACATGAGAATCGAGCTATTACAAGATCGGAGCGGTACAGCGGGGTGATGATTTAGTAATTGGCACCTCCCTTTGAGCTGATAGCTGGATAGCTTCCTGTGAAACGGCGGAGGTGCGTGCTCGGCGCGTGCCTTTGCATATTTACTAAGGTAGTTTTGTCTTTTTTTCGCCGCTACGCTGGGTGAAAAGACAGCATAGCGGGCTATTTACAGCGTCAGTTTGTCGGCCCACAGCGTAGCGGCCCGCTATGCTCAAAAGGCCTGGCACATCCTGTCACAACGAATGCCAGGATGTAGCTCGCGCGAGCCCGTTGCGCAAAGGTCAGTATTTTGCGGGGTGTAACTGCAACATTCGCTATAAATTAAAGACTGCGATTCTTCCACTCACCACTTAAGTATTAGTAAACTTGGGAATACCAAGTAAGGAGGTTAACCTCCTTGGGAAAACATTCAGGTTACTGCGTGTTTTCTATTCAGACATACATTATGACAATCGGTTGTGTGTTTTGGTCATTTGGTGGCACATCGCGTCACAGCGAAGCAAGTCAGCAACTTTCGTTCACAAACGGGGCCCCGTGGGGCACTATCGGGGGCCCGGCGGGGCCCCGGTTTTTACAGAAACCCACGTTACTTTCTTTGTTACTCAGCTCATCAAAGGGTCTGATGTAATTGACAATGATAGCACCACAGTAACTGACTGATTACCTTGTTGGGGATGGAGAGCAATATTACCAACAGATGTTCTTAAAGCTTGCACAAAATGATTACAGTTACTGCACACCTATATATAAACCTACAGTTCTTTTGTGTCCACTCTTGCATCGTACCATCCTATATTGTTGACACCTCTTATCATAAACATCAGTTCAGAGTTTTGGTATAAAGCATGGTTCTCCAGTTCTTCCCTTTAGACACTGAAACGTCAGACTGTTTCAAAATTTGATCCAGTTGTTTGAGTAACTGTTATTTGATGTATCTTAGTAGAGTGTATAAAAAAAACCTCCTACCCAGAACCCAGCTTCAAATTAAATTGAATTGGAATGGTGGTTGTTGTTAGGGCTCAGATTGAAGGGAGAATACTGGACACAAATTGAAGTAAAGATGAACAGGAGATCGGATCATTTCTAGAGGCTATTTTTCTCTGTCAATACTAAAATAAGATATTTGCAGGGTTAACAAAATAATTCACTATGAATATCATAACACAATACTAATAGCACAAAAGGAGATCTGAGTTTGCAGCTGAACTTCCCAACCAGTTGTTACTAACTTCTCTAACTCTCTAACTTCCTAACTGATGATTAACGTTACACTCTTTTCTTTTTATGTACTGCAGAACAGCTGCTGACTTCGCTTCTGCCCTGGATGCCATCTGGCCATTTTTTGCAGGTATGTAATTTCAAATTGTTGATGTGGCATCTTTGAATTTATCAGACTTTGTTAAATTCTGTATAGCCCTGATAATCAACAATTCTTAACATGGTTCTTAGCATTAGGGAAAACCTCCTCTCCACTCCCATTGCTTCCCATCCCCTATGAAACAAGTGAATTTACAGTTCAACTTACCGTGTTACATGGATGAAGAAAGTTTCTTCTGCCCTTTGGCAGTCTTCTACAGAATGTAGGAGAATTCCATGTGCTTACCTACATTACCTTAATGTAAAGGAAAAACATGCTTCAATCACATATGAAATATATATCCTGAGTGTTTTCCAACTTTTCCTAAAGTTTTCCTCCAGACTGGGTCTTGTTTATGAAGTGTGGTAGAGTGTCAGTCGTTGTTCATGGTTGTAACGTACTGAAACCTTCTCCTATCTTTGCTCCAGCTGCAGGATGTAAAAGAACACCAAAGTCGGAGCTGATCAGGCTGGACATAGTTCAGAAGGTGGGGAACTTATGGATACATGGACCTCATGTACTTCACAGGCAGTAAAGTGATGGGAGAAGTGCCTTTTACCCTTGATGGTACAATTTAATTGTAATGGGGGTATCCTAACTTGAGACACTTTTTTCATATGCTCAAACTCATGCATATGGTGCTCCATCACTAGTTGCCAGAAAATGGTCAGGTTTTGAGTAATGAAATTTGGACAAATCTTAAGAACATATTTGAGTAAGAAATACATTCACATTGCTTAGTAAACGTGTAATGTTTTCGTAAATATACATGTACCTTCTGATTTTGTGCTGCACTAGACAGGGTGCCCTAACTTGGGACGCTTAATGTATTTTTTTTATCTCTTCAGAAGTTGGTGATGAATTTAAGAAAACAGAAAGAAGGATTGTATTCTAAAATATTCTAGCTTTCATTTGACAATAAAATTGGATATGTGTGTACTCCCTTTACATGTGGAGGGCGGTATCTACTGCATAATAAGATCAGTAAGAAATCTGTCTCAAGTTAGGGCACCCCTGGTTGCTATGTTGAGGAATACAAACAACTGTACCAAGTTTTGTTCCTCTGAGTGCAGGGGAAATGAGTCAAAGTAAATCTGTATTTGAACCTGCGTTCAACTGGCTCTATCATCAACTGAAGAATTTCCATGATGAAAACAACCTTGTGACTATAGAGATAATGGTAAGCAATTTCAGCCTCCCACATTAAAAATAAAAGGCAAAATCTTTATAGAACAGCCCTTATCCATGTAGAGCTGAAGGCAAGTTAACTTTTTTTACAGGTCAAGGACATTGACCCCAACCTCCCTCAGTCTGATGTTGCCCACTTCTCACGACCTGGGTCAGCATATGTCATGAGGTCACAACCTCCCAGGGGTCAAAGAGCAAGAGATGTCCAAATGGTAAGGCTCTGAAGTTATATACGACATGGAGGAAATAAAGTATCCAAAGTATTCCATATCACCCAAGGTACCAGCCTGACCGCAGGTCGGATCACCCAGCAGCCGAAGGCTGATCATGATGCAGAATACACTGTGTTGTATATCATTCATTTCATACCCACCAAAGAAAACACACATTTCAATGTGTAATGCACCAGAAGACAAAAATTTCGACAAGACAAAACAACAGCAGTTCCAATATCTGAAATCGGTATTCAAATTTTCAACAATGGTGCAGATGGCACACACGAAATGCGTTGGAATGATTCTATGGAAGCCCGTGTGATACAAGTAGAAGCCTGTGTGATACAAGTAGCAGCCCGTGTGATACAAGTAGAAACCTGTGTGATACAAGTAGAAGCCCGTGTGATACAAGTAGAAGCCCGTGTGATACAAGTAGAAGCCTGTGTGATACAAGTAGAAGCCCGTGTGATACAAGTAGAAGCCCGTGTGATACAAGTAGAAGCCCGTGTGATACAAGTAGAAGCCCGTGTGATACAAGTAGAAGCCCGTGTGATACAAGTAGAAGCCCGTGTGATACAAGTAGAAGCCTATGTGATACAAGTAGAAGCCCGTGTGATACAAGTAGAAGCCTGTGTGATACAAGTAGAAGCCTGTGTGATACAAGTAGAAGCCCGTGTGATACAAGTAGAAGCCCGTGTGATACAAGTAGAAGCCCGTGTGATACAAGTAATAGCCTGTGTGATACAAGTACTAGTACTAGCCTGTGTGATATAATAGCCTGTGTGATACAAGTAGAAGCCTGTGTGATAACCCAAAACATCAGCCAGTCTGGAATTACCCGCATCATGATCAAACGTTCTCACAGCCCAGGAATGACATAAGATGTAATCATCATCATCAATCGATGTAATGATCGAATAGGCACTATTAAAGTCTTCAATGTTTGAGGCTGTAAAAGAACCTATCCACTTCATTTCTTGGATGAGAGTTGGTTGTTTGAAATCTGGGGAATCCTGAGCTAAGGTCCACAGTTGTTACATTTATAGTCTCCTGCCACAGGATGCAGCAGTAGCTAGTGGGGACGTGTTGATGTCAGCAGGAGAACACAGGACAGCCTCCAGAACTCAACCTGCCTTCAACCTGTGGAGAACCTAAGATGAGCAGGCAACCACCATGGAGCAGGAAGATCTCAGGATAGGAGCAGAGAGTTGTAGTCAAACCCATATGAAAATGTACAGGCATTCCACAAAAGATTTTATGCCTACTCTATTGGTCATACATAATCCTAAAATATTTCTGGATGTTACGACATTTAGGAGTCATGTTTGTTTAGTGTGTTTTACGTGATTTCTTATGTTGGAAGTGTGTTAGAGCATGCAGTACTAGTAAAGACAAAAGTCTAAGCTGCACACATTCAACTGAAAACTAGTGTCTGTTCCACATGGTACACATATGTAGCTACGTACATCTGGAGACAGAGGCAGGTGCCATGATCTCTGGTACTGGGACAGTTAAACATTCCCAAGAGAAAACATGTCATACTTGTTTGTGAAAAATGCATCATGCACAATGTCATGCTTCCATATGAAATCTGTTATGTGTACAAACTATATATAAACTGTACAAAGCAATGTTGAACAAGAGTTCCACGACCTCATATCTCCATGAACAATTCTATTTATGCAAATGACTTACACATTTGCATAATATATGCTTGGTCATAAACACCTTTATCTAACCTACACATGTTGCAATATTGACAGTCCTATAATTTTCCAATTAGATGAATTATGGTTTTTTTGCATTTATTATGCAAATTAGGAATTTATTTGCATTATTGGTATCTGTTGATGCTCCACTTTCCATAAACTACATATGTTACATGTATTTGAGTCTGATAATGGAAGACACTGCAAATATAGATTTTCCTCATTAGCTATGCAAATCAAGTCCCAATTAGCATTATTTGCACTTCATTGTGTATATCTCTATCAAAGTTACCTGCATACTAGATATCATGGAAATCCGTTGTTGCTTTCTTCAGTTATTCTCCTTAGAAGATTTTCACAAAAACGCCCCTGCAGTTCCAGAGGAAGCTGCTAGGGGGCCCAAACCTACACCACTTCTTTATTACATCACAAGCTATCTGCCACCCAAAAATCAAGACCACAGCACGTCCAGGTCAAAAGATACAAAAATTTAAGTTCTGCTGCAGTATCAATTAAGGTCACATATCAGGGCGCCCAAAATCTACCTTGAATTTCGGCTTCACAACACCTGCCCACATACCAAATATCATTGTAATCCATCAAGAGGCTCTTGAGTAATGCTGACTGGAGTGGTGTGGAAACACAAACAGACAGACAAACAAAGAGACAGACACACCCAAAACAATATCTCCATTTTGCATGGAGATAACTAGTTCAACTACAAAATACATGTACTTATTAATAAGTTTGTGGGACCATATTGAAATATGTATGACAGTAGTGTAAAATAATGTTCATTTTTCTCACATATGGCACTAGTTATTGTGAGTCTATGTGTTGTTTCAAATCAGGCGTTGTTCTGAAATCAGTGTACCTTTATAACCTAAATTACTGTAATTTATGTTAGATAATGAGGATGTTTCAACGGATTCACTAACAGCTAACAGCAGGCATGGCCAATCAGCACAGTTGATACTTTTGCCTAACTAGGTGAAGTGATGGCCCTCTGGTAGCAAGCAATATAACTGCAGTTAAAAACACATGCATGTATTTCCTACAGGATACGATTCTACATTGTCTAATTCTCTCAACTGCTGCATTATGCATAATATATATACATGCAGCAAACATAATGATGATGATGATATATTCCATGGATTCAATTTTTTTTATACACTAAAAAGTGTGAATCAGGCATACAAGAAATGTTTCATAGTGTAGAAAATACAAAATGTAATGTCATCAGCTACAAAAAGTCCTCATTGTCCTAATAGGTTACTCAGTATACTGTGGAAAACGGCAATGTACATCGGATGTAAGAGCGGCAACCTTGTGTTGTCCATACCTTTGGTTTCGAGGTAAAAACAGTAGCCTGCCATGGTCAGGTCCCTAGATTAGGCTAGGTGATGATCATCCTGTTAATTTGTACATATATGTGCTAATAATTATTATCAGAGTAAGAATTGTGTAACCTTGGTGTTGGAAACTGTGATGTCTGGTTTCCATGGTGACAAAGAATCATGAGCTCCTATTGGTAGTTCTCTTTCCTAGCTTTAACAGCCACAAGCTCCCGGGAGTGAGCCCAACATCCCCAGACAGTACGATTATGTATAATTAACTTACAGCATTCTAACATCTACTTGCACACTTTTCAAACAAACAAATGAAAGCATATGAAGGCCAATTTTTTTTCATTATATTGTGTAACTTGGCAAAAGCGTTCCCACCATGTTCTATAATTGCACTGCACTTACTTACATTGTACGCTTGACTTTGTGTTCACATGGATGTTGTACATATGACAATGGAATAAATAGTTTCATTTTCCAAGATGTTTTTAGAAAATTTATTTTTTAAGTATCCTGGCTGAGACAGTTGTATATCATACTTACTTCATAAAACAACCCAAAACCTCAAACCTTCGCCAAATTATTAGCCTTTTTAACTACGCAAAGCATACCCATATTTGCGTAATCTATGTACATTGTACAATGATGTTAACCTCACCATTTTTTTTTCAATTTTCCTCATTATCTTCGCTGAGAAGGTTATGCAGAGGGTAGCGTTTGTTTGTGTGTTTGTAAGAAACAGCATAACTCGAGAAGGCTTCAATGGATTGTCTTGATATTTGGTAGGTCTTGGTGAGACATGGAAATGATTACATTTTGGGTCCCCTAGCGGCTTGTTACGGTACTGCAGCGGAACTTCCTGTTTTGATATCTTGTGTTCTGGAGATGCTATGGTCCTGATTTTTGAGTGGTAGATAGCTCTTTTGACAGAGAGTAAGTGCTATAGGTTTGGGCCTCCTAGCGGCTTTTTAGGAACTGCAGGAGCAGGTTTTGCTTCAGACTTTGTAAGGAATAACTCAAGAAGGGCTTGATGGATGGTCATGATTTTTGGTAAGTAGATATTAAACTTGAGGTTCCGGGTTGGAGTTCAAATCTGACCGGGGGTTGGGTCATGACCCGGTTATCTGCCGGAAGTGCGTAGTCGTCACTCTGATTTCTGCCCGAGATTGCTTGGTGATGGTTTTAACTGTGCATTAATATTTTGAATCTTCTTAAAAGCCCGTGAGTTGTAGTATTTTGGGGCGCGGTGCAGCTGGTTCGCTATCGAAGCCTTTTTTGTATTAGTCCGCGGCAGCGGTGATGCGGTTCTCTCGCCTGATGACCCAAAATAGCATCGTTTTTAATGCATTTTCACCAAATTTGCGTCATCGGAGATTGCGAAAAAGTTATCACATGACTTTTTTTATTTTTTTTCATTTTTCAGAGACACCATTTACTAAGCTTTCTCAGCATATATGCCGTGACCCCAGGAAAACTCGTTTTTTCCAATCAGGTTTGATCAAAAAAGTGTAAAAAAAATGATAATTTTCGGGTCCAAATTTACATTCTACTATGGTTTCTACCCAATATAAAGGGACAATGGACAATACCGATAAATACATCGGAAAACAGCAGAAAACCGCTTTTCGACCATGTGATTCCATTTTCCGTCCTACTTTTCTTGGCGGAATTGTAGCCCGTTGACCTGAGGGTGTCGGCCTACATACAAAATCGTAAAAAAAACTCATGCACATTATTAAATACTTATTATGCAAATCAGTATCTAATTTGCATAATTAATGAAATTTTATACAGCTGCCGCATTCCATGTTGGACTCTCAAACATGTGACATATGTTACTGTGGAAGAGAGAAATATTAATAGATATCAAATATGCAAATGAAGACCTCATTTGCATAATTAATGAGAAAATACTATAACTCAAGATGGGCTTGATGGATGTTCATGATTTTTGGTATGTAGATAGCTTACGTGATACTTTGTATGATTTGACAATAATTATGCAAATCAGATTCTTATTTGCATAATTAATGAGACAATTTTAAAAATCATCAGTGTTCCATGATATGACTATTCAAATATGCGACATTTGTAACTGAGGAAGAGAGGAATGTTGATAAACTACTAGAATTCCATAGGTAAATGATGGCAATTTCATATTTGTGGCATTTCGTAGTTATGTGAATGTGAACATCGTTGAATCGAATTATGCTTATAAGCACCTCATTTGCATAATTAATTATGTTGATACTTTGGATAACTTCTGTTATTTGGGTGAAGACGATCAACTGGTATGATTTATAATTGATGAAAAACACTCCTAATACGTCAGTCGTAAAGGTTAAAATCATTTGGCGAAGGTATGAGGTCGTGGAACTCTAGTTAAACTTTTTTTTTGGTTTGCCACAACCCACATATTAAATATAAAGATGCATCCAATTTCCAGTTGAGCTGTCAACAAACAAACAAACACTTATTCAGAAACAAACAGCACCAATAACAACCTTCTTGGCAAAGGTAATAATCAGATTGAACAAATTGATCAGCAAAAAACAGCAATACTAAAACACTAGCCACAGTCATGTCCTTGGACAAAGTAGGCCATGCAAATAGAAGACAGAATCATTTGTAAGGTATCCTTGATTAACTCAATAAAATAAGAAGTTTCCTAGACTGAAGAAATTAATTCACAGCATTCCACCTCAACATGTCACTGAAATGTTTTGCTATGTTCACTACTAGTAGACATTCATCTTTCTATGGTTACAAAGTACATGTAGTACAAACATCATTTCAAGTAAGCAAACTCTGACTGTAGCCTGCGTACCATCCTCCATTGTTACCGCGGGCTCACCCATTTTGTAAGGAAGAGCCAGAGGTAAGTATGGAGGATGGTATCCAGGCTACTCTCACCTTCTTGTAGTTACATACCATGTATAGAACAGCACTGTCTTGGCATTACCACAATTTATCACAGTCTCAAGTCACCTCACAGAGGATGAACTGAGCTGAACTGAACAAGCACTCAAAACACAGGAAAGTTTCAACAAAGGTATTCTGTTATCATAGTTTTCAGCCCTAGGCTTTGGTCACATCAACCTCCTGTTGAACCTGGTGCAGCATTCCACATTATGTCCGACGGAGTACCCACTGACACAATCTTAAATAATTCATGCTTCATTCCCAGGAATTTGTGATACATTGTACATGGAATGGGCAAGGAGGTTATATAGACAACCTCCTTGGAATGGGGAACATTTATTGTAATGGGGTAGAAACTTTGATAACAAGGTAAAGTCAGTCCTTTATGTCACACTGTAGCTTTGAATAAACATGATCTACATAAATACATAGTGTAAAGCGCAAATAGATGTTTTATAAATAATAATCCTAAAACAGCCAGTTGCCTTTGTCCCCTTTTCATACACAACATGTTATAGTTCTGGTCATTTATCATAATTGTAGACAGATTGATATTACAATGTGGATATTACTGTCCATATATCCCTGCCACTAATCTAACTAAATTTTGATACAGGAAAGTACAGTAATAATCATAATACATGTAATAGCAATTGCAGAGATAATAATTTTTTATAAAAGCATGTTTGTTTTCATTATCAAAGCTGGACTACACTTGAACCAATCTGTGCTGTGTATACACCCCTCTTCCCCTGTACCCCACCATGTCCCAGCTCTCCTTACTTCCTTGCTACTGTAAATGCAGAAATGTACGCGGTGGTTCTAAGTCCACGGTTTTCTCGGTGAACTCTTTACAGTGAACTTAAAATTAGTGAAAAGCCGTTCCATCGTTTTAAACGCGATATCTAAACCACAGCGAACACTCCACTTTCTCCCCATCACGAAATAAAATCCCTGCAAATATTTCTGCATTTACAGTATGTCATAGTTCTCTGTACCCCACCATGTCCCAGCCTTCTGCTCTCCTTACATGTACTTCCTTGCTATATCATAGTTCTCTGTACCCCACCATGTCCAAGCCTTCTGCTCTCCTTACTTCCTTGCTATGTCATAGTTCTCTGTACCCCACCATGTCCAAGCCTTTTGCTCTCCTTACTTCCTTGCTATGTCATAGTTCTCTGTACCCCACCATGTCCAAGCCTTCTGCTCTCCTTACTTCCTTGCTATGTCATAGTTCTCTGTACCCCACCATGTCCAAGCCTTCTGCTCTCCTTACTTCCTTGCTATGCCATAGTTCTCTGTAAACCAGTCACATGTCTCCTTCAGAGCTGCAGACAAACAAGAGTTTATAGTTAACTGTCATACCTCAAAAAGGTTCTACAAAAAAAAATCGTACCCAAGAAATAACATAAAAATGTACTCAAGAAAGTTCATGGAAAAAATATATCAAAAAAGAAACTTAGAAGACAAAAATATTCTTTAAAAAGGGAAACTGCGAAACTCATTGTAGGGATATTAAATATACATTTGTACAATACCTACCATGATTGAACCTAGTGTCCCATACCACTCTTATATAGTCTTAACAATATTGGAACTCCAAGTTCTAATAAAAGATTCAATTTCCCAGTTTCCCTTATTTCCCTGTTTCCCTATTGAACAAAAAAGGAAGAAATATTACTAGTCTAGAGTGCCAAATGGTTGTTAGGCTAGACAGACTTGATATCTAGCTATCATATCAAACCTTTGGCCAAAAGACCTGATTGAGGGCATTGCACTTACCCTGTTTGATCGGGGTGAACTTGAAGTCAGGCTGGTACTTCCTGAGTTTGGCATTGCTGGCTGTCTTCTTGAACTGACCGTCAGATTTAGTGGTGTCAAACTGGGCAGAGTTAGGGTCCATACACATCAGACAAGTACAACATGTAAGAGGATGATGAAATGTGCAGTACATACTGTAATTATAACAATGATCATGAGATTGTTCAAGTAATCTTTTTTGAAACATTCCTTGGCTACTACAGTGCCTGCCATATAAAATAATACGAGGGTGTTCCATTGAGTTTTGCCTTTTGCTTCATAACATGCTCATTTTTTCATCAAATGAGTTGAAATTTGGCACCACTGTAAAGGCACATACCGTCTTGGGACTGAACTATCTCAGTTTGTTGTTTAAATTTACATCACAGACTGAGCTGATTTTAAACTGACCACACCCTAGTTAGTCCGTCGGAAGCAAAGAGCAGCACAAGGATGGTTCAATTACCGTGCAATTAAACATTGCTCCGACCCAATCATAGCCATTGTAGGAGACTGAAACTGCACATGTATCAAAAGCCATACTTTGTTAAGCCACATGCTAATTTTCACATTTAAAATCTAGTCAGTTTTTTTATTTTCGTTTCTAGAGTGGAGTGAGGTTTGAGTTGAATTCAGAGCGGTCGTCAGGGTCCTGAATAACCATTATGTTGATTAATGGTTTCTGTAGACTACTTTTCCATAGCTTAAGAGGAACAAAACTTATCATAATTTGTGGTATTTAAACACTTAATGACTGAGTGAGATTTTGTTCCTCTTGATTGATGGTAAAGTAATCTACAAAATCTTTAATCAACAGATTACGTATTCGGCTATGAATTCAACCGTCTCTAATATCACACCTCACTCCATTCTAGCAGCTGTAAAACAATGACTTAATATTTCAGAAATCAAAATTGGCATGTCACCTGTAGAGACATTTGTCATTATACATGTGTAATTTCAGCTTCTTACAGTAATCGTAAGTGACTCAGAGAGGAACTAATCTTGCTTCCGACGGACTAACCATGGTGTGGTCAGCTTGAAACCAGCTCTGTCTGTAATGAAAATTTGAACAACAAACTGAGATAGTTCAGTCCCAAGACGATATGTGCCTTTACATTGGTGCCAAATTTCAACTCATTTGATGAAAAAATGAGCCTGTTATGAAGCAAAAGGCAAAACTTAATGGAACACCTCGTATATACATGTAAGTGATGGTACAGGTTATGTCAGTAGCTGCCAAAGACAAGTACCGAAATTTCCCTTAACCATATCTCAGTTTTTTGTTTTCAAGATTTAGCAATTGAGTCTTATACGATTGGCAAGCCTGTTTATTGTTGTGTAATCTTCAGTCAGCTAAGGTAAACGTTTGGCCCCCATCTTACAAGTTTGGACTGGCCAGCACAATTTCCCTTTGACATCTATGATCACGCATGCTTATTTTTGCATACACGTCTGGTATTTTCGTTTCAGTGCCATGTTTTGTGACAACAGTACCATCTACCATCCCCCCCCCCCCCGAAACATGAAGGATACAATGACCTCTCCTTTAAAGTCCATGGCCTCCACCACCAGCTCTGCACACTCCTTAATGGAGATTTCATCTTCCTCACCGACTGGTAATAAAACAACAAACAGACCTCATTATGACCAGTCCTGATCAATGTACTCATGACCTTAAGGACAAATTTACTGCTGCTGTGAAAATGGCACTCGGGGCTGTTCAGATACCAAATACAAAATTTAAAGACTAGAAAGGCAACGTTTTCGAGCAAATACAGCATGTTTAGCCAAGGAGGTTTAATACAACCTCCTTGGTTTAGCCCATAATCCTCCCCATTCAAAAAATGAACTGTCCCAAAATAACACTTGGGCAAATTGACATACCAAGAAAATACGTCTGCCCAAAAGCGATCTATTGCAAAGTCATCCCAGTCCGAAATAGAGATTTCCCAATTTTACCCCCTATGCAAGAACAGACTCTTCCACATGCAGCCACATACATGTACATTATTGACCATTCTAAAATACTTCCACTCAAAAAATGGATCACCCCAATCCAAAATTTAATTTAAAAACAATTAGTCCCTCCATATAGGAATTGCCTCTTCCAGTGGCACCTATACACAATATATACCAGTCCAAAACCACATCCATTTAAACAACACAGTATTAATGGCGACCCCCCTGGACAATAGTTGTTCGGGTATGAAGTAGTGCGTCACATTGATTGAAAAGGCGTAGTTTTCCTTCTGTGCACGTTATCGAGGCTGAAACTGTGGTGAATGCAGGGCCCTAGCCAGCGCCAGTTTTGCCAAAATTTACGGAACTTTGCTGTGTGTTACGGAAAAAATTCAAAACCAATCCGTAAACCTTGACGGACAAAAGGGAGAAAAGATATAGACAGGGCTTGAACTTTTGCAAAGATCTCCAGAAAAGAAGCGGAAGTTTGAGGCGAAGTCGATTCAGGTTATTTCTATCTTCCGCCAGCAACAGGTGACAACCCAAAGGTGGCTTTATAGCGAGTAATAGCAGACAAACGGAGGCGCGGTGGTGGCCAGTGGTTCGTGGGCCGAGAGAAAATCAGCATCGTGCGCCCCCCTCCCCACTACAATTCTGGCCGGTCGCACCGGGCTGACGTTTTTTGTGTTGTTTTCCCCGGTTCACCGCCAGTTATAGCCACACAAAAACAACTTCAGAAATACTCCGGTAGTTACCAGGCTTTCCGTAGTTTTTGGTAAACATTGTTTAAGTTTTACCCACTTAACAAGTAGTTACACGCACTTTCTTACCGGAGAAATCGACCATGGAAAACATGGAAGGGAAACATTGAACGTCTTTAGGGCGTTCTGTCTAAAGTAGGGTGTCTCATTTCCTATATATTTATTACAGGGCACAAACGGGACCCGTGTTGAAGATGTTTTATTTCTGCCAACTTAGATTCACGTGTAGATTTGTCAAATAAATAATAAAGTTTTGTGGTGCTAAATTTCATTTATTTGCCAATTGTATACAATGAAGGCCCAAGTAATTTTTCACCAAATGAGATGGTATTATCAAAGCTATGTCTACCAGCAAAACTTGTCCCTCAAAATGCTGGAGATAGCGTTTCACAGGGTCTAGATTTCAAAATTTCCCGGGGGAGAATACCCCGGACCCCCCTAGAATTGTCGCGCCTACGGTTCGGCGCTCGCTATGTTAGGTTTATACAAAAATTTTGGGCTTACGGAATTAAATTTCTGGCTGGCTAGAGCCCTGGGTGAATGGTAGAGGAATACGTCAGTTTTGAGACTATATGACTTGGATTACCATGTTTGTTCGGTCGACTTGGATTTGCACCTGAATATTGTTATCGCCCGACTACTGTGAGTTGGCTGCAGTATAGTGACCTCTGCTGGGGGTCATATCAAAGTGGCCTTTAAAAGAGAACGAGCAGGCATATTTAAGCTCATTTTCACATATTTTGTAGATTGAAGCTTGAAGTTAAACATATTAAAATCTGGCACCCGAATTGTGCACCTTACTATAAATTTTCAAGCGTCGAAGCTTCTTACTTTGGGATCCTTAACCATGTAAATAATCCCTATAGGTGAAATACTGTGGTCTGCAACCATAAGGGACTGTACGTTATTTACTGGAGGGTATGGTGCAAAGAGGGTCCGTTAAAAAAAAATTTTTCCATGGCTCTCCCCCCGGCTCAATTTTTTTTTTCCATGGCTCTCCCCCCACTCAGATTTTTTTCAATTGCCCTCCACACGGAGTGTACATTAAACAGTAGGGGTCCTTCCCAGTGTGAGTGGCTCAAATAAATCTGTCTAGATATGCAGCTTGTACTCTTTAGTATTTCCAAGTAACATTACACTAAAGAAACTTCCTGAAGAGTTGGATTCAGGCAGATGTACAGTACACGAATAGGGCTGTACATTACTGACTGACCTGAGAGAATGATGGGGTCGACCTCCTGATAGTCCTTCAGCACCCACACCATGAGGCGGGCCAGGTCCTGTGGAAGGGTTAACAGCATACATTCATACTGTTCATCATTTGACCAATTTTTATTCAGTACAGTAAGTTTTCTGCCAAAGTGTAATGCCGCCTTTGGCGGCCTTTAGCAGGCATGCGTCTCTTTAAGGTACCAACACGCCCTGTGAACCGCCCAGACCTCCGATACGATTGCTATCAACGTACTTGTCAATGGAAACCGCCTTCTTTGGTTCCTCGAAACAATTTCAAACATATTGACAGGCAGTTATTGGCTCATTTGAACCAATTTTAGCGCACATCTTTAGTTAACTTGTGGACGATGGTTGACAAATTTTAGTGCAGTTATCCGGCATTGGTGACAATGCGCCGTGCAGAAATGTGGAGTCACTAACAATGGAGTGAATGGGAACCGGTTTGGGATTTTGGGAGTCCGTGCAATTAACAAAAGTTTGTGTTAATCCCATGCAATTAGCTGGCTTTTACTGTAATTCAATATTCAAGCCTTTCCACGACTGCACATCAACTAAATTATTTCTTTGGATGAACATAAAAACAGTCTGTGCACTCAGGCAGTTCAATCACACACACACACACACCACCCCCCATCCCAATTTTTAGTTTCCAGTCCTCCTGCTATGTCTAAGAACCAAGGAAATAACTTGGTGTGGCCAACAGAGTAAGCCAGGTTGAATGATTTTGATAGTCTGTTCAACAGACTATCAAAATCATTCAATCTGGCTTATTTCCTTTTTAGAAAGTGTTTCATGCAATCATTCCTATACATTGTATAAGTTTAGAAATCAACATACTATGTATTTAGCACATATCCAAAAAACTTACGTAAGAATAAATAAACTGTCTCCTTGGTGATCCTGTGCCCCAGACTGTCAATGGTTTGTTGTCCCCTGTTAAACAAACATTTGATTACATTCATCTAAGCAGCTACAGTTATCCACATTACATGGTGCAGAAACAAAGCACAGAAGCTACATGTACCTAATATAAACAAGGCCACTTTTATGCCAATGCAGGAGTTTTAAATTTGTGAATGTCTTTAATTACTTGGATGTTATTTTTTTCTAAAACAATACAGCCATAATCAGTTAAGGCGCCTGACAAACACAAACATGCTGTACATCTGAACCAATTCATGATGTTGTGCTTAAAGAGAGTCAGAAGTGCCGAGGTCAGAATACCCGACGAGACCAAAGGGACAGAAACGTTGGATAACAAGCTGCAGCAGAGCCAAAACCTACACCACTCCTTCCTTTGATCAAAAGCTACCTGCACCGAAACATCAAGACCAATTAGAAAGGGACTGGACAAAAGATACAAAAACTAGAACACATGCTGCAGTACAAGGTCAGCTGCTGGGAGGCCCAAATTTAACCTTGACCTTTGCATCCATGACATTTACCCACATTCCAAAAAATCATCATAATCCATCCAAAGGTAACAAGAGTTCCACGACCTCATATCTCCATGAACAATTCTATTCATGCAAATGACTTACATATTTGAATAATATATGATTGGTCACAAACACCTAACTTACACATGTTGCAATATTGACAGTCCTATAATTTTCCAATTAGATGAATTATGGTGTTTTTGCATTAATTATGCAAATTAAGAATTTATTTGCATAATTGGTATCTGTTGATGCTCCACTTTCCATAAACTACATACTTAACATGTATTTGAGTCTGATAATGGTAAACACTGCAAATATAGATTTTCCTCATTAGCTATGCAAATCAAGTCCCAATTAGCATAATTCGCACTCCATTGTGTATATCTCTATCCAAGCTATCTGTATGCTAAATATCATGGAAATCCGTTGTTCCTTTGTTCAATTATTCTCCTTAGAAGATTTTCACAAAAACGCCCCTGCAGTTCCAGAGGAAGCTGCTAAGGGGCCCAAACCTACACCACTTCTTTATTACATCACAAGCTATTTGCCACCCAAAAATCAAGACCACAGCACGTCCAGGTCAAAAGATACAAAAATTTAAGTTCTGCTGCAGTACCAAGGTCACATACCAGGGGGCCCAAAATCGACCTAGAATTTCGGCTTCACAACACCTGCCCACATACCAAATATAATCATAATCCATCAAGAGGTTCTTGAGTAATCCTGACTACAGTAGTCGGAAACACAAACAGACAAACAAACAGACAAACAGACACACCCAAAACAATATCTCCATTTTTCATGGAGATAATAAGTTATAACTCACACACGCATGTACACACACACACATACATACACACGCACATGCACGTGAGCACACACACACACACAAATCGAGCCAAAAACTACAACTCCATGATAAGTCCCACATTGCAACACTTACTCTTTGCTGTGTAGACCTTGTGCACAAGCCCGGGCACCACATGGCCATCCTCCAGGTTGAAGTTATCATGAGGGCCAAATACATTCGTGGGAATGACTGAGGTAAACTTGCAGCCATGCTGAACATAGTATGCCCTGCAATGGAAGGAATTGACAGTAACTTGGTATGGAATGACAGGAGATTTACTGGAAAATTTGGGCACAGAGAAAGAATGATACCACAAGAAATAAAGATATACCCAATACTGTAAATCACTTTACGGTTCCGGTTCGGAATTGTTTTGACCGCATACCTAAATAGTGCATGAAGATAAGACGCAAATCCTAGGTTTTCTCGTTAGTTTTGGCTCCTGATTTTTCAGCTACACTGTATCGCTATAGCAGTTTGTAATCTTTTATATTTCCTGAAAGACTCGATCTTCGTAGCGTTTTACGGTTTCTGAGTTTTGGTCGTCTGCGAAGACTTCCTGGTATAAGTGCGCGATGACGGTAACGCGGCCTTGTCGCCTGATTACCCGAATTGTGCGTTCTATGTGCGTTTTGCATGGTTTCGCACCATCGGGGATTGCAGAAAACGTATCCTCACAATTCTTTTCATGTTTCCCAATTGCACAGACAGAATGATGACCTTTATTCCCATGTCATTATTCTAGGAAAAGTCTTATTTTCCTTCCAGCGGCCTTGGAAGAATGCCCAAAAAATAGCAGTTTGGGGGATGAAAATTGCTTTAAATGACGGTTTTCACCAAAAATGACGTTTCCACAGATTCAAAATATCAAATTCGTCTGTCGTTCAGTGGCAAGGCACCCCTATCCATTGGAAACATTTAATTGCCCGAAAAAGGATGTTCGGAGAAGCACTATTGCTTTTCTGGGAACGAGTCAGGTCGGCCCCGAATTGTAAAAAAAACTCAGAACCGAGACCTTAGTATATCGGCAGGAAAATATAGCGATTTGGGGAAAATGGAGTAGGTCAAGGCACTTAAATTTAACGGAGGGGAACAAACATTACTGTCTCAAGTATTAGTGATCAAATATTAGCGATGATGAAATTTTAGCTGTTCACTAGTGACCGTTAAATCAACTAAAACAAGAGTCTTAGGACCCAAAATCTCCATGAAACTTTGTTTTGTATTAACAGTTCCTCCCATTTTATATCATACTCTATGGTATGACCCACACCTGTGGGGGGGGGCAGGAGAAGTGACCCACTTTCGCTATAAATAGCTACTACAAGTAACAGATGTTCCACAATATGCAATGGACAACACTGCAAATATAGATTTTCCTCATTACTTATGCAAATTAAGTCTAATTTGCGGTTCATTGTATACATCTCTGTCTAAGCTACCTGCATAGCAAATAACATGAAAATCTGTCGCTCCTTTCTTCAGTTTTTCGCCTTAAAAGATTTTGACAAATACACCATTGCAGTTCCAGTGATACATACCAGGGGGCCCAAAATCGACCTTGACCTTTATCCTCCCGACACCTACCCACATACCAAATATCATTACAATCCATCTACACGTTCTATAGTTATGCTGACTTTACGCATCCGGTGACACAAACATACACACACGGTGACACAAACATACACACACGCGCACACACACGCAAACACACTAACTTTGCATGATTTGCACTTCAGTGTGTACATCTCTGTCCAACCTACCTGCGTACCAAATAACATGAAAATCTGTTGTTCCTAGGGATGCGTACCGAAACCCACGTTCAGGTTCAGGTCCGGACCGGTACGCAGAGGTTTCGGTTCAGGTCCGGACTTATTAGGTCCGACCCGAGCCCATGGCATATTTTGATAATTGCCTTCGCCGCATAATTATGCGGCGGCGTTTGATCTGGTGATATCGTCGCAACTGTCTTGCAATGTTTAATAGTAGTAACGTTACCTCCAGCAGTGAGAATGACCTTTCTCACAAAGTTTACACTTTTCCTGGTTCTGTTGGAGTTTGATTACATGGTCCCATACAATGTTGTTAGGGGAATAGCTCGCCGTGACATCGGTGCCCCACAAAGATCAAGCAAACATGACCCCATCTTGGGTCTAGCGCCAAGAAAAACACGCTAGCGCTTATCCACAGTTATCCAATATGGCACCCATTGGGACCATGAGGCCTTCAACCAATCACATCGCTAGCTTCCCTTGACGTCATCAAACCTCGCGAGAGCTTGCGACAACTCGCGAGACTTGGGAATTTCATCATGGCCGCTGTGAATTGGCAGTGTTTTCGTCTTTTTCGAGCGCAAACTTCGCGATCTATGGAAGGTTAAAGATGGTCTAGAACGAAAAACATATATGTGAGTGCTAGATTTTTTTTATCGGTCCAGTACCGAAATAACCGGAAAACTGGGTTTCAGTTTTTCAGACCTGAACCGAAACGTTTTTTCAGGTCCATAACCGGACCGGCATAACCGGTACGCATCCCTAGAACTTGTTCCTTTCTTCAGTTATTCTCCTTAAGAACATTTTTACAAATAGGCCATTGCAGTTCCAGTGACACATACCAGGGGGCCCAAAATCGACCTTGACCTTCCTTCCTCTAACACCTACCCACATACCAAATATCATTACAATCCATGTACATGTTCTACAGTTATGCTGACTTTAAGCATCCGGTGACACAAACATACACACAAACACCAAACGTACGCAAAACAGTATCTAAATGAAAAATCCTTTTTTTTATGATTAAGTAACAGTAATCAAGAATTACAGTACTCTATTGCATACACTATCAACAACATACCAGTGTTTCACAAAATCATTTAGAGATATTGTTGGTTGATTTGTTTATTTTTTCAGTGTCGAAGTCCAAAGTTCATGCACTGTGGTATTACTACAAGGTCTCATTCATGAGTTTTTTTGCCCCATAGGCTTACATGTTATAATACGTGTTTTACACATTGGGCGTGATCGTAATTAAGCTATTATAGGAAATGTGCCAATGTTATGTATATCTCTGTCTAAGCTACCTGCATACTAAATATCATGCAAATCCGTTGTTCCTTTGTTCAATTATTCTCCTTAGAAGATTTTCACAATAACGCCAGAGGAAGCTGCTAGGGGGCCCAAACCTACACCATTTCTTAATTACATCACAAGCTTTCTGCCACCAAAAAATCAAGACCATAGCACGTCCAGGTCAAAAGATACAAAAATTGAAGTTCTGCTGCAGTACCAAGGTCACATACCAGGGGGCCCAAAATCGACCTTGCATTTTGCCTTCACAACCCCCGCCCACATACCAAATATCATTATCACATAGCTAGATTGCGTCGACCAATCAGAAGCCTCCATTGCCCATGTGTTATGGGGCCATAACACACCCGGGCTATAACACACCACTTATTCCATTTTGTAGAGGGGGTGTCTTTTCTATGAATCTTTTTCTTACCCTTGTTCAGAAAAATATA
The DNA here is from genome assembly GCF_035083965.1 of Branchiostoma lanceolatum. Lineage (NCBI taxonomy): Eukaryota > Metazoa > Chordata > Leptocardii > Amphioxiformes > Branchiostomatidae > Branchiostoma > Branchiostoma lanceolatum. Next base: position 1,385,267 of record NC_089737.1, read on the forward strand.
TTTTCTCAAAATTCACAAAATCTTCTTAGAATACGTGAAAAAAATGAACAAATTTCAATTTGAGTGAAATTTAAACGAGAGGACTAAAAACAATATTTTTCACATCCCTACCAAGAGAGTGGAACCGTCCGCAGACGGTTGTTGCAAATTTGTCGGGCATCATCACCCGTCCCACAGTTTTATGTCGAGGAACTGACAGACGCCGACTTAGAGTCAGTTTTCGGGTCAAACGCCCCCCTCCCCAGGGCGAACATGTAACTTCCCCAAACCGATGTGTTGGCGCATCGAAAGAATTAAGACTCGATATGTGTACGCTTCTGTGGGATTTCTTTTCCGGCTTGAGCAATAATTATCCGGGGAAACTACAAGCAAAGGGGAGGTAAACATGCACGATTCTTACCACACCTAGGCGTCCAACAACCCGTCAATTTGTAACCGTGTGGGCTCGAAGACAAGTCACCGCTTGTTTACATTGGATTATATGAATATCATATCTACAATGGATTGATTTTACATGTATAGTATCAAATAAAGAATCTATGTATTATACAGAAATTTGTCTCTCTTATATGGGTCAGATTAGATAGGCTATGTGATAATAACGTTAATGACCCGCCTGTTCCTCGGTGTATATGGTGTCATAACGCCTGGTCATGTGCTATAACCACCTCATAAAACCACCTCGTTCGCTTCGCTCACTCGGTGGTTTTATTCGGTGGTTATAGCACATGACCAGGCGTTATGACACCATATACACCGAGGAACAGGCGGGTCACTAACCCTTAATTATAATCCATCCAGAGGTTCTTGAGTTATGCTGACTACAATAGTCCGGAAACACACACACACACAGACACGCCAAAAACAATATCTCCATTTTTCATTGAGATAATTACAAACTGCACATAACGCTTGGAACCATTAATTTGACACCTTTACACCTACAAGTCACGTCAAGTCAAGTCAAAGCCTTTACTTTACTTCGAGTGCTTGTTCGGCCATGATATGGCCGCATTTCGACAAGGTCGAAGTGAAACGGAGGGGTAGGAGTCACGGTACAAAAATAAACTTAACGAAAACTTAACGTAACCGATGTCAATACAATCATAGAAAATACATCAAAATAAACGCACCATTGTGTAATAAATCAACAAGCGGACTATAGAGTATTTCGGTAATCATTGAGTGTATCGTGTACGTTGTTTTTGCCGCCATTGCTACATGTGTGTCACTCGTCCAAATCATTGACATATCTCGGGAAAACTACGTCTTCAACATAGGACCCGATATGGCGGTGCCTTACGTAATCTGTTCCAAACAAACCATAATCCAACACTATACAACAGTGTCGCTGTTTACCAATAATTTTGATAGTCACAACAACAGTTATTTATCAATTTCTCTGTCAACCAACGGCCACTTACACTAGTTACAATAGGCAGCACTTGTCACAGTTGATACGCCGATACACTCATGATGCTGCGGCCAAAATAAATACTCCTGAAAAACATCGTCCTTAGCCTCCGATGCAGACTCAACCCGGCTGTTTTCTTTTTCAAGTTATTGTTTTTATACTACAGTCAAACCTGCCTATAGCGGTCACTCAAGGGACTGGCCAAAATTGACCGCTATGGACAGGTGGCCGCTCTATAGAAACGGTTGATTGATTACGAGCAATAAGTGGCACATGTTTTCTGTACCCACTGAGAAACATTTATTTACATACATGTACAGTCAAACTTGGTCTACCGACCACTTCCACAAGACGACCATCGGCTCAAGATGACTGCTTTTGGTAGGTCCGGATTTTTCCACAAGCAAATTTAAGTCCAAGTCGATCCATCGATCCGCCCCCAATCCGGAGCACATGCGACCAAAATGTTGCCAAAGACAACCGTGTCATTTTCAATTGCGCGGCGACATCATTTATCAGCAAATAATTGCGGAATTTCACGGTAAAATCAGCCTGTTTGGGTCGGATTCCTTGCCGGGAGAAAAAACAACAGCTGCAAGATGGCGCTTGAGGTCATAGGTTCATTGGGATAGTCTACTGTAATGTAGGTGCAGCTGCATGTGAGAGTTATAATTTTACTCTACATTAAATAGTACAAAATGTAAACTTATTTCGTCAAAGAAGTTCTTTGAATAAAGAGAACAGAATATGCAAAGAATGGATGACTTTATAACCTTATTTTAGAGGATAAAAGGCGTCTGTCTTTTTTTAACAAACTGCTCCCCCATGGTACTACTAGCAGTGAAGTAACCCAAGTAAGCAAAGCGTCCCGCTAGGACCGCGCACCAAGAGGCTCTTTTTGTCTGCAAATTTCTGTCGTCTTAGCGGTTTTGGAAATTCAAAACCAACACAAGGAGCAAAATAAAACCATGTACAACATTTTCATGGGTAACACTGCATCTATAATGACATTTTTTTCCGCGGGGATTTGAAAGAAGTCTCCCGAATCTTGCGGCGACCATGTGCCGTGACCGTTATCGGCAGTGTTTCCAGACCCGCGGGATCGAAAATCGTGTGGCCGCGACCGCGTTGGACAGGTGACCGCTATAGCCTAATTCTTAATGCTTATGTCAATGGGAAAAATCCAAAGGACCGACAAAAAGTGACCACTATGGGCAGGTGGCCGCTATGCAAAGGTGACCGCTAATACAGGTTTGACTGTATTATATTTTTTTTCTTATTGCTGGCCGGGGCCAGCAATAAGAAAAAAAATATAATAGTATAAAAACAATAACTTGAAAAAGAAAACAGCCGGGTTGAGTCTGCATCGGAGGCTACATCGTCCTGCGGCAGATCCATTCTTATGTTCCATTGCACAGTCGTGGCTACTGTAAAACTTGGGGTCTAATCCTTGAGTGCCTGCTACAGCTATCAAAGTGCGAGTAACTAACGTTTGCTTGCACTACTGCCCAGTTAAATGTGCAAACCACCAGGCGGAAACGAAAAATAAACACAGGTCATCGGCCTGTACCAAGCAAACAGCACTGCAGTAGAGGGGAGTACGATTCTCGTGTGCCCCTATCGTCTTAGCCGTGGTGGGGGTGTTTGTTGGAATGTAATTAACAGTTTTTGCATTACCCTGCTGAATCTTAATTGGCAAGCCAATACTCAAAAGTGTCGAATTAAAAGGGTGTCGAATTAATGGTTCCTACACCCCCAAAAAGGCACTTTCCAGCTGTAAGTGGACAGCTGCATCACCCACAATGTTGGGCTGTGCACGTCCGACCTCGCGTGAGGCTGCCGAACTTTGCCTGCTAATTTCTTCAGCTACAAACAAGCTTTCATCTGTATGACGCTTGAGATCAGCTGGGCTAGCTAAAAGGGTATTTCCTACCGACATAAACACACGTTAATGCAGCCGTTTATTTTTTGGCTACGGACTCTTTTAGGGTACCCACTCGTAGTAATACATAAATGAGACCATAATCAGGTCCAGTTCCAGGTCTGGACTTGGACCTGTTCCTTTGGAACAAGACCTGAACCTGAATTTTCTGCGAGTACCCACCCCTAATCTTTACTGCACAAAAATTAAAACTTTCTAAACTCATTAATGCAAACATCTGAAAATGTCACCTTTTTTTTAGAAATATCAGTCTATTGGTTATGATGATGGAACTACTGTGTGCTGGGAAAATGCCTGTAGTATCATTCTAGAACATTGGTACTTCCACAGGCAGTATCGTAAAATTAAGGAAATCAACTGGCAGATTTAGTTAGGTACAAAGTTTCACAGCTACATGTGCAATACTTGATTTGCCAAATTCACTGTCAGTCAATCAAATGCTCTGCAGTGTATGGACAGTGGAAAGTTTACAAAAGGAGGAATCAGAAGTTACAGATTTACCTGTTCTGCACATCTATCATCCTTTTGGCGTAGGAATAGCCAAAGTTGGAGTCATGGGGAGGGCCATTGTGGACCTATGGGAACAAAAAGTCAACTTACTTTATAACATTCACTACCATAATACCACCACTATTCATTTTACCGCCAAATTTAAAAATCAATGAATTACAAGAGATCTACTGGTGCAGCAACAGTGATTTCCGAGGTATGCACACTTCAGACATCAAGGTGTTCAATACACTCTAAAAAAAGGCCCGAATAGCGATGTATTCGAAGACAACGAGGTCAAATGCTTTCTACCCCTTATAAGGACAGCCAAGTATGTCGTGGGAAGAACATATCATCATCATCATGTCATCGCACATTGTTCGCTGGATTTGCATATGATAATCACACGTGCTTCCAGCTCAAGACGATTATTTGAACAACAGCAAAATAAGTTTCTTTTATAACTAGCCTTCAACTCGTGTTAAAGTGTATCTATCGTCAAGAACGGTTGTATACTACTAGCCGTAACTGTGGCTGACCTGGCGCAAAATAGGATGTCGCCATTTTTACTGTTTCTGCCCGAGGCCTGCCCCTCCCCGTATTGCGTACATGAAAATTCCTGCGAAGATCTCGGCGAAACCAATAGTTTGAAGGGTGTCAGGGTGTTATTTCCACAAAGCACTGAGAAATACTTTGTATATATATGACATGTATCACACTGTATGCATGGTATTCATTCACTTATTAAATTTTCCATCAAGCAACAGAAGTTATAGGAGGATTATGAGCCTTCTATTGTTCGGTCCCAAAACCTGTGGCTCAACCAATTTGCACCCCTTTGCCGCAGCTTGGGACTCCACATCTATACCAAATTATCATTATTATTATTACTATTGTTGTCGTCGGTAAGAACTTATGTTTGTATATTATGCGTAATTTTGTACTTTCGTGTGAGATGCCCGATATCTGCTATTGCTGCCTGGGTTGTCTTGTATTGCATGTTGTAATTCAATAAAATAAATATACCAATAATTTTTGTCTTTGCATGGGGTGATGCAAATTAATATCAAACCTTTACTCAAGAACGAATAAATCTTCAGATCTGTGATGTTAAACAGCCAAAGAAAATGTCTTTATTTGCATGGCACATGGCCGAGTTTCTTCCTGGCAGTATTATGGAACTCCCTTCCATGCGCACGCCCATTCTCAGTGCATTTCCACTCTATCGATAGCGATATTTCCTTTTTAGGAGAACAAGAGAGACAAAAAACATACACAGCATAAGTGGCAAAGACAAGCTATAACATCGAGATATGAGCTACTCCTTTGCTAAATTAGTATCGCTTTAGAAATTGCAGTAAACGTGGCGGTATAATGGTAGTGGATGTTATATGAATCTGATTCTAACACTGAATATGAATCTAACACTGAGAATACGAATAAAAACACTTTATACATTGTAAGTTCTCTAAAGCACATTTCCAGCTTTAAAACTTGAAGAGCTTAAAAGTTATTCTTACATTCCTTTGTCTTCTTTTATTGTATCCTACCAAAATACCAAGTAAGTCTCTCACCATAGTTTCATCTATGGGGTATGTCGTCTTGTCAGGAAAGATGCAGGTAGAGAGACATGAGACACATTTCCGTACACCATTTTTGTAGGCCAGATGTAGCACGTTGTCATTAATACGGATATTGTTCCTCTGGAAAAGAGCATTCATATTAAGCATCATTCAACACAATACATGAGGCTGGACAGGGTATTTCTGACCAAAGGTTGTACCATTTTACTTCAGCCCACCGGAGTATGGCATTTGGCCCGTCTGTCTGTCTATAGCACGTGTCCATTTCTGTTAGTGTGTGTTCATGTGAGTATATGCATGTGTGTTTCTACACTGCAGTTTCAGTATGTTCTGTACAACCAAAGGGCACAGTGTAGTTCCTGTATGTTCAGCCAGAGGGTGCCATCTTTGATTACTGGTTGTTCAAAGAAAAAAGTAGACTAGTCTCAAAATTTAACAAAGAAAGCTGCCCGTGGCTCAAAATCAACCTTGTCTTCCCAAGACCTACCCACATATCAAATATCATCACAAACCATCCTGACCGCAAATTTCCAGAAGTACGTACATACACACACACACCAGGGTTGGACAAGTTTTCAAAAATTCATTTGCCCTATCGGACAAGTACATAAAAAATCTACTTGCCCGAACCAATTTTTCACTTGCCCGAAATCTAAATGATATTTTTCTTTGCATTTTTGGTTGTTGTAATCATGAATTCTGTTATTTTTCAGTAAAAACGTCTTCTTAAGCATGTAATTATAGCAAAGTTTTAACTACAAGACCAAGCTGTGTGGATGTCATGACCTTATTTACGGGAAATGACAAAAACTTGAACAAGAAGCACGATGTTACAGCGTATCTTCTTTAACTTAAACCACACCAATAAAATCGGAGCGACGGGAAAAAATTGAAACAGACTTTGGGCAAAAATTCTAAGGTAAAGACACAGGCTTAATATACAGTCAAACCTGTCCAAAGCGACCACCCGGGGGACCGAGCAAAAACGGTCGCGATGGACAAGTGGTCGCCATGAAGAGGATTCCACTCATAACATGTTTCCAGGTCGAGATGTTCAAAATATACAGTGTCTACGTAGATGGATGGAAAATTATATGATTTTAGACAGCATGACCCCCACCAGGTTCAATTCTCATTGACAGAAAGATCCTACAGAAATTACATTTTCTGTTATCGTTATAATATTTGTATACTACATCGTGTTGTGTACAAATATTCGTCATACTTTTGACTAAAAAAAAATGTCTGCCTCTATGATCTCGCAGCGCCCTCCCGTATTCACACGTTATGTTTGAGTACACAACCGCACATATAAATCTGAAATCTGACTTTTTGATGCCATGCACTACGTGATCGTATTCAAACCGAACCGAGCTTGCGGTAAACTATAAGATTGCGATGGGTACAACAACAATGTTTATAGTGGGGACGTTTAACGTCAAAACACTTAATGGTGGAATCGATGCTATTCATATATTTTTGTCCGTAAAGGTCTTAAAAACATTTCCGCGAAATCCAACAGCAAAATTCCGATGTCACCACACGCTGGAAAACGGTCGCCATGGGCAGGGATTGTGCTCTGTGCGGTCCCAATTCGTGGTGGTCGCGGTCGCGTTGGACGGGTGGTCGCCTTGGGCAGGCCGCTTAATGCTTGTGCCTGTGGGGAAAATTTTCGGGACCGAGAAAAAGCGGTCGCCATGGCCAGGTGGTCGCGTTGAAGAGGTGGTCGCCTAGGCAGGTTTGACTGTATAATATAATTAATATTCAAGTTTGCAGCAAATGTTCTGTGTCAATCATTCCTTTGATCTAGTACTACAATATTCCTGTGTTCACTGATGGCTATAATTCTTCCCCCAATTCTTTATTACCGGTAAACAGAAGAAAAAATCAAGTATTTGTGAAATTAGGCCACAGCAAGTAAATTTTATGGATGACATCCTCCGCAGACTCCAAAATTAATGAGATAGGGCGAAATAAAAACAAGGCAGGCCAAAAAAAACAAGATTCCTATATTTTCAAATTTTGAGATCATAAGTCTTGTTAAACAAGAATTGAGGCGACGAAATATGATATCATGACCAACAGGTCTTTTATTCCTGTATTCAACCAATGAGGTTTCATATATAATATAAAACCTCCTTGATTTAATGTAAACATGTCCTTGTAGATATGTACATGTATACATCTCAATAGACTAACTACAACAAATGCAGAAAAGAGCTTGTTGTACCATCATCTGAAGCAACTACACTGGGAATTCATATGCGATGAAACACCTTGTGTATACAGCTCAATTAACTAGACCCCCCCCCCCCATTATCTATATAATGTCCTTGCTAGAACAAATGCAGAAAACAGCTTGTTATTATACCATCATGGGCAGGAACTACACTGGGTATTCATATGCAATGAAACACCTTCGACTGTCAACATTAAACTGTTCTTGAAGATGTGTATACAGCTCAATTAACTAGAACAAACGCAGAAAACAGCTTGTCATACCATCATGGGCAGGAACTACAATGGGTACTCATATGCAATGAAACACCTTAGACTGTCAACGTTTACGACATATTTGCCAATTTTTGGCATGTTGACCACCGTCGGAGGGCAATGAAATTTCTTGTTTTTTATTTCAAAATCAGGCGAAAATTAATGAGCGCGCTGATGTCATCCATAAAAATTACTTGCTGTGGCCTTATGGAAAAATTATGTTTAGAATGTTGTGGATGTGATACAACTAAACATGCCTCTTATGATATGGCAGTTTTGAATCATTGAAATTTGTCTTTAAACATCAGTCAATATCAATCCATACATGTGCATCAAACAACACCTTCAAGAATCAAATGATTTTTTCTTCTAGTTTTAACATTTAGAATTTAAGAATATCCTGAATGTATACTCAATTAGTTAAAATGTTGTGGGAACCCTCAGACTTGTATCATATCCACAATGTTGCTAATCAATGAAAGAAGGGAAGTTGCTACATTGAGACAGTGCTCACAGGGATATCATGTTTCATGGGATTTGTTGCCAGCAGGTCAGTGCCAGCAGGTCTACCAACAGAGAGAGCCATGGGTGTTTGTTTACATGTACTATATGAGCCAAATTGTCCTGTTTTTAGTTGAATTCATAATCTTTTGGCATCTTTTGAGAGAAATGTAGTTTTTAATGATAAGATACATTGTTGTGTGGTGTTTTTGTGATCTTTTCATTAGAAAATAGTTTGTTTTGAAACAGACTGCATGAAAAAATCTCACTTGCCCAATGGGGGAGGACATCCACTTGCCCGAACAGCACTTTCACTTCTCAGGGGCAATCGGGCAACCATACTTGTCCAACCCTGCCACACACATACATACATACACACACACACACACACACACACACAAACATACACACACACACACACACACACAAACACACACACACAAAAATTATACCTCTATTTTTCATGGAGCTAATAATTTAACTCTATGTACACTTGCTCTAATTTAATCATATAGTGTCTTTCCTCCGGATGACCATGCTTATACAAATCCCTTTATGAACATGTAAATTTCCACTTTTTTTCTATATTCCACATACTGCCTATCCACATAACCAGTAAAAATTGAAGCTATAAAAAGCCATCTCACTCAGGAGAGAGTCAGGCCTTATTTTTCTGATGATAGGCATTCAATGGTCAACAGTTCTGTTTTCAGAATGAGGCTGGCATGTGGCAGACAGCTGAAACCTTACCAAGAAGTCCAGGTTGTACTTGAGGTTGCGGAACAGACCCCCCACCATGGCTGCCAGGTGGATGACATGGGTCGGCTGGTGCTTCTCAAACAACGCCTGGGTGCTGCTGGAGTCTCTGCAACAGTCATCCGGAATAGTTATGAACATTAAACTGGGATGGACCATTACCCCAAGGGAGGGAAGTATTGTTTTGAACATCTGTTTGTGTGTGTGTGTGTGTGTGTGTGTGTGTGTATGTCTATGTGTGCATGCATGTGTGTGTGTCTGTATGTATGTCCATGTGTTTCTGTCTGAATGTGTTTGTGTATATGTGGCTATCGAGCTTTACAACAGAACCGATAGTAAAATTTGGAGTTAGAATTTGTGAAAGGGAATAGTGACCCAATGTTTTTTTTTCAAAATGGGAAAAACAGGACCAGCTATTCTGAAAAGCAACAAAATAAATTGGTGTGGCCTTACAATTGTTATTGTTCTCCTAAGGTTGTGAATTCAATAGGTGTGAAACTGTAAGATCGTGACACCTAAAAATGTGCATACTGAAACATTGTTTGATCACACATTATTAGAATTTTGTCACTCAACTTTATCAGAAATTACTTTAGCAGAAAACATACTCACATGAAATTTATCCATTACAGAATATGACCTAATTCACCTAAAATAGTTGATTATTGTGAAATGTAGGTATTATGTTAAATTCGATTGAAATGTTGTGCAATGATTCATTCTATTTTCCAAAGCATTTACATCTAATTAGAATTTGTCCAAGTAGAATCGCTGTTGTCCTAGGACAGATTGCCATCGCAATCTGTACTAGTAGAATCGGCGATTGTCCTAGGACAGATTGCGATCGGAACCTGTACTATTACAATTGACGATTGTCCTAGGACTTCTCTCTCTCTCTTCAGGAAGATTCTAGTTGTTTTCATTCTGAAATTTGCATGATACTTGCTGGTCCATCCTTGCATGAGGGGGACATTTCTTTAAATTCAATTTTGAGCTTGGTTGATAATTAAGTCAAACCTGCCCAAGGCGACCACCCGGCGGAACGAGCAAAAACGGTCGCGATGGACAGGTGGTCGCCATGAAGAGGATTCCACTCACATGTTTCCAGGTCGAGGTTTTCAAATACAGTACGTAAATGGATGGAATTATGTGAATTTAGACAGCAAGACCCCCATCAGGTTCAATTCTCATTGACAGAAAGATTCTACAAAAATTACATTTTCCGTTATCGTTGTAAATTGTATATCGCTAACGTTAACATCGTGTACAAATTTTCGTCATAATTTTGACTACAAAACAATGGTCGCCTAGGCGCCTCGATGATCTCGCAGCGATCTCCCGCGTACACACACACACACACGCACATTATCGAAGTTTTAAGGCCTAAAACAAATCTCTAGAAAACAGCTGCTGGCCCCAGCCTTTCTGTGACGCCGGCCGCTGGATAAAAGGGTAAAAAAGTTTTCGATCTGACAACTAAAAAACGGAACGGTGTGATTTCGTCGTGCCGCGCCACACCGCCAAGCTCTATGCGACCGCATCGAAAGGTATGAGTCAGTGCAGCAGAACGCACAGCGTCCACTATGATAAAGGTTTGTGAGATTCATGGAAATAAAAAGAAAATAAGAATATTCATTTTCATCAATGTTCACACACAAAAGCATCGTGTTTTAGAAAGGTCAGCGGTACGCCAAATCCGGGCCGCGCCAAAATGCCCAAATCCAAGATGGCGTCGGGACCAAGGACAACATTTCTCGCCCGATGTTTTGCCCGCCGCCAAGTCATTTTTGGGCGGAATTTAGTAAGACACAGACACATTTTTATTGAAAATACAAGAAATAGATAGTAATTTCTGTGAAATCTGACTTTTTGACGCCATGCACTACGTATTCGTTTTGAAAATTGAGTTTAAACCGAACTGAGTTTGCGGTATTACTATAAGATTACGATGGGCACACCAACATCACAAACATTTCTCTTTACAATGTTTATAGGGGGAACGTTTTATTAAAACACTTCATGGAGGAATCGATGCTATAACATTGCTATTCCATATATTTTTGTCCTTATTTTGTCCTTTAAAGTCTTGACAACATTCCCGTGAAATCCGACAGCAAAATGATCCGATGTCACCACACGCTTGAAAATTAGGCGGCCGCCATGGGCAGGGATTGTGCTCTGTGCGGTCCCAATTCGTGGCGGTCGCGGTCGCGTTGGACGGGTGGTCGCCTTGGGCAGGCAGCTTAATGCTTGTGCCTATGGGGAAAACTTTCGGGACCGAGAAAAAGCGGTCGCCATGGCCAGGTGGTCGCGTTGAAAAGGTGGTCGCCTAGGCAGGTTTGACTGTAAAAAGATCCAAGTTTTTTGGTGGCAGTGTTTTTTGAAGGGTCCAGTATGAATATGGGTGCCTGGAAGAGCCCATCCACGCATATGGTTGCAAATTGGGAGAGATCCATTACTGACTGGTCTTCAATTCAATTCTTTATTCAAATACCAACATTGCAGACATACAACAAATTTAAGCCTGGATGACGTTGATATTTACAATGGTCATTGCATGGTTTTACTTGATAATAGTTAAGCATTATTTTGGAATACTCCATTTTTAGAACAGTTCCTTTTTGCATGGGGAGGGAAATGGGCGAAACGTTGCACTTGCTCGTGCAAATGTTGCCTTTCTAGTGTGTATTTGTGTGTGTGTGTGTGTGTGTGTGTGTGTATGTGTGCGTGTCTTTGTGTGTATGAATGTGTGTCTGTGTGTGTGTGTCTTTGTGTGTATGTGTGTCTGTGTGTGTATCTGTGTCTGTGTGTTTGAAGGGGTAAGCTTATTCCACCTACCTGCAAAACAAAGAGAACCAAGAAACCAAACTGGTATTTCCAATGATATACTGTGCTTACGTAAGGTCAGCATCCTTGGACGACACAAATATCCATTCCTCCTCCTCGCTGGGGTGTTCCTCCACCACCCTGCGGATAGCCTGCCCAACCAGACCTGACCCCCCTGTCACCAGGACGCGCATCGCCACCTTGGTACGCTTGGCCTCGCCATTCTGGGCTGCCATATTGTCTGTGTGCTGAAATTGATGTAATTAAAAACACTTTAACAATAAAACAAAAAGTACATTTGTCATGCATTTTAAATCTTAATTGCTAACATGGGATCGTAGCAGGTACATGGCAGCTTGCCATCCATGGATCTTATGTGTATTTCCTTTATGGGTAAACTAACTCCACCAGCATGTCCTGGTGTGCATTTTGTAATACAAATGGTAACCTCAGCTTTGCAACTTCTCCAAGAACATAGCACTATAAGTTTATAACAGAGCCCTCTTAAAGCTTGCATGAGAATGGTAGCCAGCACGCCATGCCGAGAGTTCTATGCAGTTTTCTTTTCCTTCCGCGAGAGAAAGTAGTCCGTTCCATCACACCGGGCGTCAACACCCCTTACAAGAAAGCTTATTGCGGGAGTATATAACCGTGTATCTTCTTGATTTGAAGTGGATTATAATATTTCAGCTTTATTTTCTACTCCTATAGATTTCTGAACCTATGGTTTATCACTTTCTTGTCAACAATACGACCCGAAATTATGTGATTTTCGTGTATTTTCTCCCCTTATTTTTATCCAGTTGTACTTGTAGACTTCAAACCAACAGGAAATATAGTGCATGAAAAAGAGCAAACTTTCTCGTTTCTGGTGGTATATGACTTGTGATAGATTTCGTGGGCGTAATGCAGTTCCCCCGAAATCGCACAAGGTCATGTCATGATTTTGATTCCAGAATAGAACGTGCAGTTCGACCTTTTTTTGTAATTATCTACTATGGATAGATCCTCGTTCCACAAATCTTAAATTTGTGACAAGAACTATGTTTAAGGGGGTCCCCCATTTATGAATTCCGAGTTTTGAGTCAATATACCAACCCGAACTCACATAAATCCAAGTTCAAAATTTCTGATTAACTACACTGTACTATACCGAACCGTGCGGCGGTTTGAGACAGCTGTACGTTCCATGACCCCCGGGCTTCAGGACTACTAACAACAAAGCTTGTTGCTTGAGTTTACAACTATGTATATTCAATATTTCATCGCATCTATAATTTTCAAGTTTTCTACTTTACTACTATAGAGTTTTTGAACCAATTTTTTTACCTTTACCTTTTGATGGTATGACCTGAAATACGTTGACTTTAGAGCAAATACCCCTCAAGTTTTAACGCTATTTTTGATTTTAAAACAAAAAGAAATGTACTGTGTAGAATAAAACAAAGTCTGTACTTTTAGGTGGTATTTAATTCATAATAAATTTGTGTGTGAAATGGGCTTCCTACAAAATCGTGCGGGGCCACTTTAGCAGAGGCGTCGTTTTGATTCTAAAAAAGAACGCGTCAGCCCCACTGGCCAGTAACCATGTCCGTTCCACAGAGCAAACACCAGACCCGCACTGCTATGTTTATGTACCAGTAACCTTAAGACTAAGATAGTCTTTGCGAATTCAGTCCGTCTTCACACATTTAGATGCTGTAGGCTTTCTTTGACAATACTGGAGAGGCATTTTGGCACCGCAACTTTTGTCAAAAGTCGACTGCACTCAAATCAACTACACCAACGCCTTGCAACATTTTGGCGTGAAACAGTTGTGAAGGTGACCTCAGTAGACATGGACTTACAAACCCTTTCAGATTTCAAACCAACAAGATTTTCAGAAGAGTCATACTAGAAGATTGAACAATTCTGAAGTACCGGTCACTAAAGATAAAATCAAGGGCGTAATACAATTCCCCCGAAATTGAAATTCGTTAAAAAAATGTAGCTCAGTACGGCACAGACATGTTGATAATTTCACTATATAAGGGATATGAGCACGAACCTAACTTAGTAACTAGAATCGTTGTGAAACCCCTAGAAAATGAATGAAATCGAGACCACGTGGTATTCCCGTCTGGTACACATAAAGCAACATTCGTAAAAAGGTCAAAGTCGGATGAAAAACTTGATTATTGTGATATGGCGTGGGGAAATTGTGGGAAAGTTTTGTCTGATTAGTTACAAAAGTACCAATATCATGTTGTAAGATTGATACTTGGACTGTCTTATCGTGTAGATCTCATGTTGGCGGCGAACACCTCTCCGCTCTTGGTTGGATAAACCCAGCTTCGCGTCGTAGGATGCACCTGTTGCAAACTGTGCACAAGTCATTGTATAATCAGCTACATGTACCTGAGTACTTAAGCTTCTTTAGCAGAGCGTCTGAATCTCACACTTATACAACCTGACATAGTTCAAATCACTCTTTGCGACTGCCGAAAGTTAAACTAGAATCTGGGAAACGTTCATTTGCTTACAGGGGTGTGGAATACACTGCCGGTAGATATTTAAACGATCTCATCCATACAAACTTTCAAACCCTTATGCAAAAGAATTGTGTGACCACTGACCTCCAATCCTTACGACCTGGTACGAAATGGACTATGAGTATGGATACGATTTTGTATTATGACGCAGAAATATGTTATGTTATGTAAATATCAGTGTATTGTTTGTATATGTGTGCAAAGGGCCTCCCTGAAAAGCAGTGCCAAGCTACTGAGGGAGCTACATGTAGCCTAGTAAAAGAATACAGAAATAAAACAAGCGTTCCACGACCTCATATCTCCATGATCAATTCTATTCATGAAAATGATTTACACATTTTCATAATATATGCTTGACCATAAACACCTTTGTCTAACTTACACATGTTGCAATATTGACAGTCCTATAATTTTCCAATTAGATGAATTATGGTGTCTTTGCATTAATTATGCAAATTAGAAATTTATTTGCATAATTGATATCTGTTGATGCTCCACTTTCCATAAACTACATATGTTACATGTATTTGAGTCTGATAATGGAAAACACTGCAAATATAGATTTTCCTCATTAGCTATGCAAATAAAGTCACAATTAGCATAATTTGCACTTCCTTATGTATATCTCTGTCTAAGCTACCTGCATACTAAGTATCATATTGACAGTCCTATAATTTTCCAATCTAGATGAGATATGGCGTTTTGCATTAATTATGCAAATTAGGAATTTGTTTGTTTTTTGTTTTTTTTTAATCTTTCTTTATTCACGTTTTAACAAAAACAAAGAAAAGCATGGCAGTTTACAAAACAAAACAAAGCACATGAGATACCACAAAATCAAAACATAAAATCCGGGAACAAAATAGTTGGTACAGAAACCCCTAATGCCCATATATAATACACATATATACACATATACCTATATATTTAGAGAGATATGCATACATACATATATATATATATATATATATACATATAGATCTCACAAAGATGCATACATATAATAATATTTGCATACATATAATAATATAGATGCATACATATAATAATATACATATAATAATAGATGCCTACATATAATGATATAGATGCATACAAATAATAATATATAATATTTATTTACAACGAACAATTAAATTTCCATCATAAGATACCGAAAATTATACTAAGTGCATTAATATGCAAATGAATATCAGTGATTTCGAAGAACCAGTCGTCCACCTGTCTCCAAAAATGTGCAGTTTTATGACAGTTCCAAAATAGGTGGACAACCGTTTCTTCTTCCTCTTTACAGAGACTACACAAGGGGGAGTCTATCAATCCCCATAGATATAGTGTTTTGTTACATGGTAAAAATTTGAATAACAATTTGTACTGAAACATACGGCTATAGGAATCTATGGATATTTTATAGGGCAAACTATACACATCACGCCATGGTAGCGGGGTGTCAAAATATTCTTCCCATGAAAATTTAACTTTTTCAGAAGTTCCCCATAAGCTGGCTTCATTCATGAAAAATAGGTAGAGACATTTATTAATTTTACAGTTTCGAAGCCAGCCTATGTTTCTACACACAGGGAGACATACAAACAAACTTGGAGAGTTCTGTTTCAGCATGGCTTTCCAAATAGAAGGGATAGCCGAAATAAGTTGGTTATATTTGAATTCGGAAAATACATCCCCAAATTTTTTGATCAGATCATTATATGATAAGAACCTATTTTCTAAGTCCAAGATGTCATTTACAAAAACAACCCCCCTACTAAGCAATACCTGAGAAAAAAATGGTTTTCCACTGACAGTTATATTTGAATTTAGACATAAAAGCTGTTGTTTTACCTCAACCGCCCCCTCGGGTGGTCTAAGTTGGAACCTCAACCAAGCCTGTATTACATGCGTAAAAAAGGTACTTATAGGTGATCTTTTCCCCATAAGAGATTCAAAATCCGCATTTTTAAGCTGAGAAAAAGGAAACAAGTTTGTGCGAAATATAGAACTAGATAAGAAGATAAGCTTGGAGCAAAACCAATCCTTATTCAAGTACAGTTTTGGTAACCAAGAGCCTTTCAAGGTTAAATCTACAGCCCGCAAGTTTCTAAGCTTTAGCCCCCCTTGTTCATAAGCAGCATACAATGTTTTCCTTTTAACCCTCTCGGGTCCATCTCCCCATAGAAATTTAAAAATCTTTTTCTCATATCTATCAAAGAAGGTAGGGGGAGGGGACGGAAGAGAGGTTAGTAGAAATATAAATTGAGGTACAATTAAAGTATTGACCAAAATGATTTTGCCCATAAGGGTTAAAGATTTAGATTTCCATAGCATTAGTATCTTGTCAATCTTTACAAATTTTCGATCAAAGTTACTTTCTATGATATCAGAAAAAAGTACTGGAATATGAATTCTAAGAATGTCGACAGGACCATCTGTCCAAAGTATCGGTAAAGAGCACGGTAAATAAAAGTTTGTACCATTTAACGAGCCAATCCTCAATATTTTGCATTTATCAAAATTAGGGCATAATCCTGATAATAAGGCAAAATTTTCTAAATCGTTGACCAATGCATACAGACAGCCAAGTTCTGGAGTAAGAGGGAAGTTGGAATCATCCGCATATTGAGAGACTTTAGATTTAATTCCAAAAGTATCTAAGCCTTTAATTTCTATGTTATTTCTAATTTTTATAGCGAGCAATTCAACTCCTAAGATAAAAAGATATGGAGATAGGGGGCAGCCTTGTCGAACTCCGCGGGACAGGTTAAAAGACTTAGAGATATAACCGTAATTTATAATTTTGCTAGAGATATCGTTATAAAGAATTTCTATCCATGTTATAAAAGATTTCCCAAACCCAAAGTATTCTAGTGCTTTTACAATAAAGTCTAATCTAATAGTATCGAAGGCTTTTTCAAAATCTGCAATGAAAATTAAACCGGGCAATTCATTTCTCTCATAATATTCCATAATTTCTAAAATTCTCCGTATGTTATCGCTAATACAACGCCCCTGTAAAAAACCAGTTTGGTCATAAGATATCAAATTAGAAATAACATGTTCCATACGAAGGGCGAGACATTTGGATAACACACGTGTATCACAATTAAGTAGGGTAATAGGGCGCCAATTCTTTATATATGAAGGATCTTTCTCCTGTCCCGAAGGATCCTGCTTAAGTATCAGCGAAATAAGGCCTACTTTTTGTGTGTCAGATAATTGATTTTTTCCGTAAGAAAAGTTAAAACACTCTAGCATGGGCTGCTTTAAACAATTAAAGAAAGTTTTGTAAAATTCTATCGGGAGCCCGTCGAGACCCGGAGCTTTCCCGGAGGCAAAAGAAGTAATTGCGCTCTTCAATTCTTTTTCAGTTATTAATCCTTCACATTTTTCACGCTGCTCAGCAGATAAAGAAACAGGTTTCAATTTAGGAAAAAAAGGTTCAAATATATCCTGATCTATTGACATAGGTGGTTCCTTAAATGAATAAAGGCTATGATAAAAGTTGGCTTGTTCCTCAAGAATATGCAACGGATTAGTTTTAACCTGCCCATCTGCTGTGATAAATGTAGACATATTTTTCCGAGCTTTGTCTTTGGTGACTAAGTTCATAAAAAATTTAGTACATTTTTCTCCTTGTTTCATCCACTTGGCTCTTTTGCTGGCGATTATATTATTAGATTTTATTTGATACAACAATACTAATTCTTGTTTCTTTTCCTGTAACTTATCGAATATGTTTGCATCTGAAAGAGTATCTAGCTCCTCTTGCAGGCTGCAGATTTCACTTGTTAAGGAAAGTTCCGTTTTTGTACGTTGTTTATATTTCCAAGAAGAATATTTAATAATGTGTCCACGAACACAGCATTTAAAAGTGTCCCACACGACATGCGGATTTGCAGAACCCTCATTATAACGGAAAAAGTCTGTTATAAAATCTGAAGTTTCTTTAACGAAAACTGAGTCCCTTAATAAGTCTTGGTTAAATCTCCAATATCCTTTACCCCTGGGTAATTAGGAATTTGTTTGCATAATTGGTATCTGTTGATGATCCACTTTCCATAAACTACATACGTTACATGTATTTGAGTCTTATAATGGAAAACACTGTAAATATAGATTTTCCTCATTAGCTATGCAAATTAAGTCCCAATTAGCATAATTTGCACTTCACTGTGTATATCTCTATCTAAGCTACCTGCATACTAAATATCATGGAAATCCGTTGTTCCTTTGTTCAGTTATTCTCCTAAGAAGATTTTCATAAAAACGCCCCTGCAGTTCCAGAGGAAGCTGCTAGGGAGTCCAAACCTGCACCACTTCTTCCTTACACCACAAGC
Source organism: Branchiostoma lanceolatum (assembly GCF_035083965.1). NCBI lineage: Eukaryota > Metazoa > Chordata > Leptocardii > Amphioxiformes > Branchiostomatidae > Branchiostoma > Branchiostoma lanceolatum. Next base: position 1,404,136 of record NC_089737.1, read on the forward strand.
TATCTGCTTCCAAACATCAAGACCATAGCACGTCGAGGTCAATATATAAAAAAAACAGAAGTTCTGCTGCAGTACCAAGGTCCCATACTAGTGGGCCCAAAATCAACCTTGACCTTTGTCTCCCCGTCACCTACCAACATACCAAATATCATTATAATCCACCCAGAGGTTCTTGAGTTATGCTGACAACAATAGTCCGGAAACACACACACACAGACACACAGACACGCCAAAAACAATATCTCCATTTTTCATGGAGATAAAAATGGCAAGTTGAGAAAGAAAAAAAGTAACATCATACATGTCATATTTCGTCCTTTCGTTATGGCTTTTACAAATAAGCAATACTTTTTATATTCAGGATATTGTAATTTTCTGTTCAAGTTCTAAATGTTGATACATTTGTGCGAAAAAAAAGAGATCAGTAGACTCTGAAGGTGTTGCCCATCCAAGTGAACTGAGAAGTTTGGCGAGTACTTGTGTTTTTAATATATGTCACTTTATACAATTTTCCTTGATCACTTGCTTCAAGTTACAAGTAGATAATGCATGTATCATGTACATTTTCACTGGTTAGAGTCCATTCCAAGTCACCACGAGGGTTGTTATTGTCCTAATTTACAAATGTTTTCAATCTATTGTATTTATTTGTGTGAGAGATATTATACTTTAGAAATTTTTTAATGTGATTTCAACTTTATAAGTATTTCTCTGGTTTTCTAAAACTTAAGAAATATTCATCATGTGGAATATGATATTTCTAACAGTTTCTAAATAATGGTAACAGCATTCTACCATTATTTACAATTCTTTACAATTTTCTACCATTTTTTACCATGTTGAATTTGAAAGCACAGTTAGCCCCCGGTAAGGGGTCATAGTGGGGAACCTATGCCCAATTTTTCCAACAATTTTGGATGCTATATATACATTTACGTGTTACAAAGAGTAGGGGTCCTTCCCAGTCTGAGTGGATCAAACCTTACAGTCTGGTCTGGGTTGATATCTTGAAAATGCGATAGTCACCTGCTATGTCAATCTCTCTACAAATGTGGTAAATTCAATAAATGAATCAGGCATAAATGAATAAAAAGAACCTAAGTGCTTATCATCTCCTTTCCCTAGGACAGAAGTAGCATCGACACAGTGTACGTGTCAATTTGGTCATGTTTATTCTGGTGGGTACGTTATTTGGGAGATAAGAGTAATGAAACGCTACAAAGAGAACGCCCCCTGCTCCACTCACAAACTTCCCCAAGCTGATCTTGCTGAGCGAAGCGGTGTAAAGAAGGGCTAGACCCCCTCCCAATGTCCCAATGCGCATATTTTTCAAACTTCGGACGATGTTGGCATCGCAACAATTACGGTCACAGCCACCAAATTTCTGCTATATCTATACCTCCTAGTACGTTAGCTACGAGTCCGGAATGTTACGTTGTTGAGGGAATTTTTCTCGACCTGAGCTAAGACACGTGGTTAAGCCTATCATAGCCAGTTGAATAGATTAATAGATTTAACCGGGTAATTTAGCCGGCTATCTTAGCCCAATATGAACACAATTTAACCAGTTAAACAAGGGTTTTAGAAAGGGTTTTTGAACAAACCTCCTGAGGTGGTTTGAATTTAACCTGCTAAACCCTTATTTAACCGGTTAAATTGCATTCATATTGGGCTAAGACAGCCGGCTAAATTATCCGGTTAAATCTTTTAATTTATTCAACCGGCTACGATAAGCTTAATATGAACAGGGTCTTAGAGTAAGATTATCCTGGGAAAGTACAAGCACGTGGTGTAAACATGTACACCAGTGCACTCCATCACTCCCCACCGAAGATGACTCGATACTGCTTTCTATTGAGGACACCATTGTCAAGCTATTACCGCTCCCGTGCTATTACCACCTCCTGCTCAGATCATGCACGCTTGCGCCAGATTGTACTCTCACGAGAGCAGATTCAAAATGGTGCCGGAGTTTGGACAAAGATCAAGCAAGTCAGTTCCACCTAGCCTTTCTCTATCTAAATATATTTATTGAGTTAGTTTTTGGACTCATTCATTGGACATAACAGTTCACCCTTTTCACTATATGACCTCTGACCTCCGAACGTACATGTCTATTTTATCTTGTGTATATAATGATGACTCAACGATGTTAAATTGGATTGTAAAATTGACTTAATGTTTGATAGTAGCATTGTATATCAAGTAGTTACGTGTAAATTGCAATTGCTTACTCTCATCTCCCAAATAAACATACCCCCCGGAATAAACATACCCCCCGGACAAATTTTCAAAATCTAATAAACGTACCCCCCGGAATAAACATACCCCCCGGAAAATTAACCAAATTAACAGATAAACTGTGTCCGAGGGAAAGAAGATGATAAGGTAGCTGTAGGCTCTCTTTATTCATTTATGCCTGTCTGAGGACCATACCAGTAAAGTGTATAAATATTGAACAGAATAACTGCACACATCTTGTTCATCTTCTTGCTCGCCACTTCAAAAAAATATAGTAGTAATGTTGAAAAATTGGGCATAGGTTCTCCGCTATGAACCCTAACCGGAGGCCAACAGTGCTTTCAAATTCAACAAGTGAAAATGTACATGATACATGCATTTTCTACTTGGAACTTGAAGCAAGTGATCAAGGAAATTGTTGTATATACTTACATATAATCAAAACATGACAAGTAGTCACCAAACAGTTCACTTGGATGGGCAACACTTTCAAAGTCTACTCTTCGTTTTAAAACAAATGTATCAACATTTAGAACATGAACAGAAGATTTCAATATCCTGAATATATGGTCATCACTGGTAAGTTATTACTTATTTGTAAAAGCCATAGAGAAAAGGAAGAACTATGACATGTATATGATGTAACTTTTTATCTTTCCCTACTTGCCTTTTATCTTATATGCATTGCATATAGAAATATAGATTTGTGTGTAAACATTACGATTTGTAAACAAATAATTAAATGCCACAAATTATTGTGTTGTGTCAAGGACATTATCATATTATATCAAGGACAATACATGTATTATATAATGTTCTGGTTTTTGTTGTTGCAATCCAACTGATTTAAAATCCACAAATCACCCTTGTATGTAGCAAAAAACATTAATTTTGAGAAACTAAATTGTCAACAAATTTGTGAGAAACCTCAGGCAATGTTGCCACAAAGCACAAGGTTCTCATGTTACACATGAAAAGTTGAGCTAGACACAGCGGCGCCGCAGACAGAAAGGGGCGGGGCTAACAGAAAGTTTCACCCATATTCCTAGAAAGCTCTGGTATTCTTTCTGTAGAGGGGTGATCTTTTCTAAAGCATATTTAAGTGATAATAACGTGACTAGATTGCAATTCAATTTTATATATAGACTTTGATATTAAAATTCTCTTTGTAAAAATGCAAAACACATTTCTGACCAAGGCAAAGGAGTTTTATTTGTACATAAAAAAAGAGTTGTTTCCCCTTCTTCGAAGTGAGCTCTTCCATGACAAAACGTTCCCACGGCCAGAGTCACTGACGTCCAATGCGTTACTCACTTTACTAATACTGCGGCGATTCTCCAAGCACTAAATTTCCATGTTTGTGGTAGGATTGAAATGTCTTGATATATATTGAAAGTAATTACACCGTTCTTTGATGCTTAGACACTGTTTTTTGTGGTGTTGTTTTTATATTTTTATTTTGGGAAGGACTGTATCTCACGTGAGTAGAGAAATTTACATGCGTTAAACGTACTTGAAACACCGTGCGCCGCTGGCATGTATATTTTTTTCTGATCAGCGTGCTTTAGTTTACGATGTAAACAGAGACTGTCAAAGTTGTTTATACAAAAAGAATTGCATTTCAAAACGTCAGTGTGGCGTCTTATTTTCTCCCAATAACAACGTTGGCTTTGTAGTGTCATAGAGATCGACCGATAGGTTACGAGTTACGCCGGGATTTCACAAAGGTCGGGTCATACCGGCAGGGAAATCAACGCCGCTTGGCCGAAAAATAGCGAATTATGAGCAAAAATGCCGGGGAAATATGGGCAGGAAAACCCAAACTTTCAATTTCAATGGGATCCCTGGTTAGCAAAACTCTGATTTTCAAAAAAATAATAAACGTACTGTCCAAAATAAGAACGTACTGGGTGGATTTTGAGGCTGTAAAAAATAAACGTACCGGTACGTTTATTTGGGAGATGAGAGTATGTATTTGTCTGTCCCTAACTGTTGACTCTCAAACATCATGATCAGCCATGCTGCCTAGAGAGTCAGTGAAGTATGCTGTGACATTTGACAATAAATAAATAAAGTCAGTGCCTTTTTACATAATTCATGACGAAATGCTTCAGATTACAATGATGTTCCATCTCAGCAGAGCCACCATACATGTAGACAAGGAGTCCCCGGGGTGGCTCTGTGTAGGAGTATAATACATGAAGACCTCAATTAAGTTGTGAGCCTACATAATATACAGCAAATCAACCCTTACAATTACTAATGCACTGACATATTAAAGAAACAGCCCATATGTTAACACATTTACCATTGTTCTGGCCAAGCCCTTTTCATCATAGATAATGGCCTTTAGCTCATGTGAACAAAGCAACAGAACAGGTAAACTGACATTGAGAATGAGAGTTGATTGGAGGTTTACCTTCCAGGGATTACAAGTACTAGTAGCTTAAGCCAGAAGCCAAGCCAAGACAATATCTTACTTTATTGCATTGCACTGTGACAAGTTTCTAACACTCTAACACTCCTGTAAATAGGCCCTGTTCACACCCTGCACCATCTCAGGGCCGAAACAAATGTCCCAAGGACAATGCAGTCCAACCAGTTTTGACTGCAACTACAAGCAGGGCTCGAAATTCAGTTTTAGAACTAGAAAGGCCGTCATTTGCCCCTGAGCAAATACAGCATGTTTCGCCAATACCCCTCCCCATGGAAAAATGGGCTGTCGCAAAATAATACCTGGGCAAATTGAAATATAATGAAATAATTACAGAAATGAGGTCCTCATTAGCACAATTCATGGCCAGGTGTGATGACCTGTCCTAAAAGTACCTACATCTCAAGTATGACATCTGCAGCTTGTACGGTAAGGGAAATGCAAGTTTATGCATAAATTATGCAAATGAGGTCCTCATTAGCATAATTCATGGCCGGGTGTGTTCACCTTCCCTAAAGGTACCTACATTTCAAATATGACATCTGCAGCTTTAACAGTAAGGAAAATACAAGTTCTTGCATAAATTATGCAACTGAGGTCCTCATTACCATAACATAAGTCATGGCCAGGTGTGTTCACTTTCCCTAAAGGTATCTACATTTCAAATATGAGATCTGCAGCTTTAACGGTAAGGAAAATACAAGTTCCTGCATAAATTATGCAAATGAGGTCCTCATTAGCATAATTTACGGACAGGTGCATGCACCTTTCCTAAAGGTACCTACATCTTAAAGATGACATCCGCAGCTTTTACGGTAAGGGAAATACAAGCTTATGCATAAATTATGCAAATTAGGTCCTCATTAGCAGAATTCATGGCCAGGTGTGTTCGCCTTACCGAAAGGTAACTACATCTCAAATATGACATCCGCAGCTTTTATGGTAAGGGAAATACAGGTTTATGCATAAATTATGCAAATTAGGTCCTCATTAGCATAATTCATGGCCAGGTGTGTTCGCCTTTCCGAAAGGTACCTACATCTCAAATATGACATCCGCAGCTTTTACGGTAAGGGAAATACAGGTTTCTGCATAAATTATGCAAATTAGGTACTCAGTAGCTTAATCTATTGTCAGGTGTACTGACCTTTCCTATAGGTACCTACATCTCAAATATAACATTCGTACCATGTAACATAAGGTACATATAACTTTCTGTAATACCATTAGTAGATCTACCACCTCACATCTACTTGGTTTTTATAATTAGCCCTCCAACCAGACCCTAGACAAGGCAAGGGGGACAAATCTGATCCTTATCTCTACCACACCAAAGTCCCAGACAGGGGAAGAGGGCTTATGTTACAATATGACCTAGTTCTTGCTGCGCAGCTGGAGACAGAAAATAACCAAAAATTCCATCCAAAAATTGCAAAATATGAATAACAAGCATAGATAATTATGAAATGGACAGGCAAGGTAAGAAATCTAAAACTGATTTCGGTTCATACTGGCATAACTATCAAAACAAAAGTATGAAAAATCAAAATCAGATCGAGCAAACTCTCTAGCCTGTCAATCTATTTATTAAACACCACACAAGTCCATACAATTATCGAAACTTCCCACTTATTTGGGGTTGCAGATAAACACAGTTGTATGTGTTCAGCAACCGTTTTCAGAAATACTCAAAAACACCCCCTTTCCCTAAACACAGGCACTTTCAATCCACTAACCAGACCCAGTAATTTGCAGAATCCATCTGGACAATAACACAATTATTATAATTTGGCCTCTTAATCGATCTATACCCTGGTCCCGGCTGTAGGATCCACTTATCTACCAACACACATACTGTGACCCCGTTCACACTCATTTTTTTCAATCGCGATTGAAGTATAATCGCGATTGAATCGATCAGATCGCGATTGATTTTTTCAGTGTGAACGCTCCCGATCGCGATTGGATCGATCCGATCGCGATTGTTTCTGATCCACCTCCGGAGGTAGTTTGGGGAGGATCAATCGCGATCGGATCCAATCCAATCCTATCAAATTTTGAGTGTGAACACAACTATGATTCATTCCATCGCGATCGGCGGGGATTTCGGCTGGTTCCGGGGGTGGGAGGTCATACATCCTGGTGCGTGTGGTCATAGTTCGCATCGCGTGGGAAAACAAACCCAAGCCACGCACGTCAGATCGCTCTCTTAAAACAACAACAACTTTTCATCGTCAACAATGCCCAAGAAGAAGGATAAAACTCCGTCAGCAACTTCAGCTGGTGGCAGGTGGCACGATGAGGAGACCAGGGTCCTCATCGCAATCTGGGTGAGAGAGGCCAAACTGGGGAAATGTCTAGCCTCCACCAGGCCCTCTTACAGGCGTATGAATCGTAGAATTCGGCAGAAAAAGGAATAATTAGCCAGTAGAGTCAGTCCACAGTGAAGATCACATTTCGCCCGTTTAGTTAGTCTGGTAGAGACTAGGAAATGTCAAAGAGGGACATTTACCAGATGATCGCCGATGGTATGGTTTGCATGGGTTTGCTTCAATCGCGATCGGATCATGGCATACTTTAATCCACTTGGCAAAAAGCAGTGTGAACGCAAAAGTTTTTTTGCGTTCAATCGCGATCAGATCGAACAATCGCGATTATACTTCAATCACGATTGAAAAAAATGAGTGTGAACGGGGTCATAGTTACATCAGGAACTTCAGACATGGGCCTCCCCAACCCTCAGATAAATTGTAAATTTTCTAGCACATAGTTTGTTTGTTTGTTTGTTTGTTTAGCAAAATCAGCTGTGGTTGGCAGTTGATCTCCACTGCCTGGTCGGCTGCGCCAGCAGTTTCAAAATGTTTGAGTTATTCGGGAGAGGATGGCAGGTCTGGAATGGGTTAGGAAGGGTTGGGGAACTGAATGGCTGGTATTTAATGGCTGGTAGTTGGGAATAAGTAAGCAATGGTCTGGGTATGGTTGGGAGTCAAATTTGCCTCAAAATTACAGCTGACTTACTCCCAACAAGTTCATAATGGATGCACAATTCACTCCAGATCCTAAATGAATCTCTCCTAACCATCAAAGGTGACTACTTAAGACGTCGGGACGTGTCCCAACCACACCCGGCCTTCACACAATCAACATGCTAACAAAAATACAGAAGAACCCTACAACTTACATGTAACTACAAGTCATATTGAAGCTATCATTACTGTGACCTGATTTGATGTTGATCATTTTGATTTAAGAAAAAATTGACCCCTGTGTTTAACTAAACTTAAAAGATTACCGTTTTTGCCTGTATCTTAATTCGTGACAGAGTTGGCAACCAGTTGGGAATCAGTCAGGAGGGAGTCAACAGTCTGCTGCTTGAAGTCAGGGTGGTTGGGAGTAGTTGGGAGTAGGTTCCAAAAGTGAAAGCATTCGGGGCTCGGTTGGGAGTATAGGCCATGTACTGGTTCTGAAATGGTTGTGAAATGGCTGCTGTAGGCGTGGCCTAAAACTGGTCAGACTGGTCCCGACCTACCACCGGTCGTGCCCGGGGCCAGGTCGAGGGAAGGTCTTGAATGTGTAAGATCACAGGGCCTTAAACGTTACAACATTTCTGTTAGAGAGTGGAGTAGAGTCTTCCGTCAGGTAGGATGTACATCCAGTTTAGACCACTCCTTGCAGTCACCTTTTCTTTAGCCGACTGACACTGTGGGTTTGTGTTTGTTATAGCTACATGTATGACAACCACACATGCCGTGATGACCATTGCTGTGCATAATTTTTTATAGTAGGCGTCAAGGTAGAGCAACAGTAAAGCTTGTAATTACAGAGCAAAGTATGGGACTGATTGAGCTAAATTTTAGGGTTTTCATAAACTGTACTAGTACAGTACAAGATTGTAACCTCCTTTAAAAGGAGTCCTAAAGTCCAGAGGGAGGAGTTATTTTCCAATAGATGATAATTCTAGGAAGTAAAAATGAATACTTTTTACAGTATACGATAAAGTACACACTAGTCCCGTGCGCATCAAAAAGCATTCAGCATTCTACTTAATTCCCCAGGTGACCCTCTATTTTCTGATTAATTACATTAAACAACCTCAGCCTATGACTTTTTTATTACAATGTGCCTGACAAGGCCTGACAAAAGTTAGATTACAAAAAGAATGTCAGGGTGGTTAAGAAAAACTTGTGTTGTAATGTGTTCTTTTATATCTTATTAACAATTGGCCTTCTTATTGTGCTTAACCACCCTCAAATATGCCAAAAATATTCACAACTAAAGATGAATGTTTACACATAGGGAATACATGGGTAGGGTCTGCAAGGGTTTAGTGAGTATCATATTGTAATTGTTTTAAAAAAAACACCTTGTGTAATTCACCACAAGCAGAATTCTGTAAAAAGTTGGCTGATTATGTATTCATTGATACATAATCTAGTGGAAAATAACACCGCCTTCTGGAGTTTAGGACTCCTTTAGGTCTCATTCCTGTATTACTCTGAGTGTGCAGTCTCAAAGAGTCCGTACCTCAAAAAATGAACGGCTGCATGAACGTCGTTAATATCGGTGGGAAATTCCCCTTTAGCCAGCCCAACTGATCTCAAGCATGTATGTTACTGAAGAAATTAGCAGGTCAAGTTTGGCAGTCGTGCGCGAGGTCGGATGTGCACAGCCCTAAAGTCGATTCCGAGACAACTCGGCCCCTGGGACAACTCGGCCCCTAGCCATTCAGGACACAAGCTTAGGACAACTCAGCACCTATTACTCAGTGCATGATATTAAAGTGTATTTGGGGCTCGAAGAATGACAATTCTACCGATCTGACAGGCTGATAAGTGGAATAAGAAATTCAAGAAACAAAACTCAGTCCCTACATAAGTATTTTTGTATTTCAATAAGTCTCAAACGTTACAAGACCATCAAAAGCATGTTGCGGGCCGACGCGGCGACGCCATTTTGGTTGTTATTTTCGACGCTCTGTCACAAACTCGCTGTACGCTTATGTTCTGTTATGAAAGTGCTTATAACTTATTTAGTTATTATTATTATTACCGATAAAACTAAATGTATAGCAGTTCATTGTGTCTTGTTGGAGATTTTAACAGTTTGTAGGTTTCAAAACGCGTCGAGACAACCGAGATGATTTTATTGATATTCAAACTATCAAAGCGTTCCGGGGAAATGACCTGCAGAGTTTCACAATTTCCTATTTTTTTTAGACGAAATGTTTGGCAGTTACACATGTTTTATATCTCACATAGATTTTAAAAAGTTCCTGTTCTGTTTGCTGATCTATGTCAGTTTTGGGGCTAGGGGCCGAGTTGTCCTGAGCTAGGGGCTGAGTTGTCCTGATACCCCTAAGATGAATCCTAGTCAACTCGCCCCAAGTCCAACTCGCCCCAACTATTTACTACCAACTCGCCCCAACTATTTACTACCAACTCGCCCCAAATTAGAACTTATCAAAATTGGTTTTATACTGGTTTTATATGCAAAGAACTCGCGATCGGTATTCGCTGGCGGACCCGGTCGGCATGTCCGCCCGTCATGACACCGTGCACGGCCGCTAGCTCTAGTCTCAAGCATGGCGATCCAAAAGACTGCTGACGTCTATGTGCTAGGAAACCAAACCTCCTTGAGGAAACTAATCTTGGAGCATGAACTTCAATATATAACTTGAGCCAGCAGTCAGCCATGCTTGAGATTACTGTGAGCGGGCGCAGGTCCCGGTGAACCCGGCGGGCCGACTTGCAACATGGCCCGCTGGCGCTTCCTGCATCAATCGGCGTTAAATGCCGACCAAAGAAGAGAAAGTTGAAATTAGAGTCACAAGGCTTTCTTAGCATGTCAATTAATATTTAGAATTGGGATATATGCATATGAAACCAAGTTTGATAAGCGGTAATTTGGGGCGAGTTGGTAGTAAATTTTTGGGGCGAGTTGGACTTGGGGCGAGTTGACCTAGCCTGTTACCCCTAAGATTAAGTCGAGTGCTTACAGCCGTAAAGTGCCTTTTTTTTGCAAATATACAAATGTAACTGCCTCCTTTGTCAGTACTGGACAACCAGTACGGAAGTGGTAGTCAGAAAAGGAGCTCCAGTACTGAGACTTTCTCAGTACTGGACTTCCTGTACTGGGCAGCTTCAGTACTGGGAACCCTCCTGTCAGGACTGGAAACCGAGTGCTGAGACTCTCACGAGCGTCTAACGTTATTTTCAGGGCTTAGTCAACCTTAGTAAACTTAGAACTTTCACAGTAGACTAGATAACTTTTTAGATTCCCATGTATTTCCATGTACTTGTTTGTCTGCAATTAGCCTTCGGGCATGAACTTGCAATAAAGTTATTATTATTATTATTAAAATCTACAGACAACTATTATATATAAAATCCAAAACTCAGTCCAGTCGGTCCAAACAATGGATTATCCTTGCCAGTACTAATAGAACGTGAGTACAGGACGCCCAGTTCCGAAATAATTTGAGGTCTTGGCTTCCAGTACTGAAGAGTCACTATTTACCGGTAAATCCAGTACGGAACCCGTTACATCCGTAAATCGGCACTCAGTTATCCAGTGCTGAATGACCTCCGCACTGGGTAACCAGTACCGAATGACCGTTGACCTAGCCGGAACGCAAATCCATACTGGAACCCGAGTGCCGAGAGGAGTTCAGCTCTGGAACCCGAGTACCAAAACAAGATTCAGTTCTGGACGTCCAGTGCTGACGAAGCTTCGGTACTGGAATAAAGCCGTTCCGTATTGGAATTCTTGTACGGAACTTCCTTCCGTACTGGGGGCCGATTATCGGCGGCATTTTCTCCACGGGTTCCGTACTGGGCGCCCAGTAAGGAGCCGGTTACATCTGTATATTTGCCTTTTTTTGGAGTGTAGCTAAATTAAAGTGCAGTTTGTAATTGCTATACACAGAGATTAAATGTAGTGAAGTTACCTTTAGGATACCTTGATATTTTTTCTGCATGATCTAGGGTTAATGTTCTCAACATAGAATGAATGACATTGGTGCATTTCCTATAGCTTCATTACGAACGCGCCGATATAAAAAACGTGTTATAACATGTTAGCCCAAGGAGGTTGGTTAGCCCAAGGAGGTTAAAATAGGATTTTAACCTCCTTGGTTAGCCTATGGGGCGAAAAAACTCATGAATAATAGTTTATTGCAAATTCATGCCCGAAGGCTAATTGCATGTTGACAACAATGTCGAAATACAAATGTAAGGTAAAACAAAGGTATACATGAATACAAAATCATTCTATATTGCTATTCTACAGTAAGTTTCTAAGACCTCAAAATATTTATGCCCGGATCTAACGTTAGCTCCAACGATAGGGCTCCTATTTCCACATAGGACAAACAAACAGTTAGTTTTACCTTGTAAAATCGTTCTCTCCACACAAGTAAGGATGTAAACGTTGAAACTTCAACTCAACAATCGTCGGCAGGGTATCAGATGTGAGGAGACGCCGCGTGTTCTTTTCTTTGGTGACTTGCAAAACTGACAACAAAGCATCAGCCGGGCGGTCAGAGGTTACAAGAGTCAGAAGGCGTTGACCTTTTTTTCTGTTATATGATTGGTCAATACTGACCTTACTTAATGCTCGTGTCCAGAACATCTTGAGACTTATAACGATTATAGACAAACCATGGAAATGATAAGCCCCTTAAATGTCCTTTACGGTATTTCAGTTTAAACAAACAGCTAAATTTATCCGTACAGGAATAATAGCCGCTTTGAAGAAAAATCTCATTTGAGAAGCCCTGGACACGAGAGTTGAAGTGCCACATGTTTTGTGTGGGGAGGGGGGCTGCGATGGCGGCGGAGTGACGCTGTAGCCGAGGTTTGAAGCTACTTATATCTTGAGTAACGAAGGCTCGGAATAACAGATGCTGATTTGCACGTTATATGTTACATCAAATAATTATTGGGTATTAGATTGGATCAAGGAGGTTAGAATTACCTCCTTGGTTTGATCAAGGAGGTTATATATAACCTACTTGGTTTGATAACGTTAACATCCAATTTCCACTACCATAATTCATAATTGATTAGTTGATGCTGGCTGCCTAACCTCATAATACCGCCACGTTTACTGCAATTTCTAAAGTGATATTAATTTAGCAAAGGAGCAACTCATTATTTTTTCCTGGTTACATGTCGATGTTATGGTTACACACCTATGTTCCGAACGCCCTATGTTCCGAAGGTTACACACCTATGTTCCGAACGCCCTATGTTCCGAACGCCCTATGTTCCGAACGCCCTATGTTCCGAACGCCCTATGTTCCGAACGCCCTATGTTCCGAACGCCCTATGTTCCGAACGCCCTATGTTCCGAACGCCCTATGTTCCGAACGCCCTATGTTCCGAACGCCCTATGTTCCGAACGCCCTATGTTCCGAACGCCCTATGTTCCGAACGCCCTATGTTCCGAACGCCCTATGTTCCGAACGCCCTATGTTCCGAACGCCCTATGTTCCGAACGCCCTATGTTCCGAACGCCCTATGTTCCGAACGCCCTATGTTCCGAACGCCCTATGTTCCGAACGCCCTATGTTCCGAACGCCCTATGTTCCGAACGCCCTATGTTCCGAACGCCCTATGTTCCGAACGCCCTATGTTCCGAACGCCAGTGTTCTCGCCAGCGCCCGTCCTCCCGTCATTTGACGGGTTTTTGTCGCTCATGACGGACAAAATATTTGCCCAACCCGTCATTTTCAATGGACAAAAATAGGTGTGTAAAAACATTTAGACAGAGTTTAGAATTTTGCAAAAACTCCAGAGGATCACTGGAAAATCGCGACGAGGGCGATCTAGATCATTTCTAATGCCCGCCAGCGACAAACCCCAGCCACACAAAGAGCGCCGTGGTGGATACTAGTATTTGGTGGCTGCCGAAAACTCGGCGTCATGCGCCGCCCTCCCCACAGTTTTGGCTGGTCGCATCGGGCTGACGTTTATATCTGTTTTGTCCCTCTCGGTTCACCGTCAGTTATTGTTATCAAAGAAGCCTAAAAATTCAGAAATATTCCTATAGCTATCAGGCATTCTGTAATCTGTAAAACATTATTAAAGTTTCAAGCCGCCGCGGCTGAGTTGAATGCGCTTTCTTCCCGTAAGAAATGGTAAACAGGCGTCAGATATTCTATTCCACCAATCACAGCGTGTCGTCTCCGTCGTGTCAAGAAATACCGACCAATGACATGCGAGTCTCGCTACTCGCGTGATTTGCGAGATGTTAGAGGAATGGCGGGGATCGCAAGGATCGCACGACGAAGCGGCTGTTTGAAGGCTTGAATCTCCTTGCTTGAATCGACAACTTTTGAAGACATTCAGTGCAGTTACCGGAGAAATTAACCGTGGAAAACATGGGAGAAAAAAATGGACGTCTTTATGGCGTTCTTTCTCAAAGTAGGGTGTCAAATTTCTCATTATGTTCAATAAATACAGGGAGCATACGGGACAAGTGTTGAAAAATTTCAATTTTGCCGACTTATTCTGTGTGTATTTTTTGTAGGACGTAGATACGTAATAAAGTTTTGTTGTGCTTGATTTTCTTTTCTTTGCCGATCGTATACAACATAGAAATGTAGCTTGTGTGTGAACATTCGATCTTACCGCGATGATCGACGGCACGCCTCCCCCCAAAATTAAGCCTGAAACCCTTTTGTAATTTTTCACCGAAAGAGATGTCATTAAACTAAGCTTATTCTACCAAGAAATTTGCCCCTCAAAATGCAGGAAATAGCATTTCAGAGGGTCTAGATTCCAAAATTTTCCTGGTGGGGGGAATACCCCCGGACCCCCCTAGGAAGGTCACGCCTCCGGCGCGACGACTCGCGCCTACGGCGCTCGAGATGTTATTCCCGAAAGGAAAATTGAAATGACGGGTAAAAATTTCAGGCTGGCGAGAACACTGCCGAACGCCCTATGTTCCGAACGCCCTATGTTCCGAACGCCCTATGTTCCGAACGCCCTATGTTCCGAACGCCCTATGTTCCGAACGCCCTATGTTCCGAACGCCCTATGTTCCGAACGCCCTATGTTCCGAACGCCCTATGTTCCGAACGCCCTATGTTCCGAACGCCCTATGTTCCGAACGCCCTATGTTCCGAACGGGTACACAAAAAGGCTTGCTGGACGGATTGCAGCGCTATTTGCTGTTCATCTAAATGAGGCCCGTGAACTTGAAAAAGTGATTAGGACACATTGGGACATAGAGTACCTAATGCAAGTATCAAATTGTACGGGCCGGATTTATTAAACGAGCCACGGGGGGTCTAAACCTTCAATAGCGGGTAGGAAAGGGGACTTATAAAGGCTTGCTTGACGGATTGCAGCGCTATTTGCTGTTCATCTAAATGAGGCCCGTGAACTTGAGAAAGTGATTAGGACACTCTGGGACATAGAGTACCTAATGCAAGTATCAAATTGTACGGGCCGGATTTAATAAACGAGCCACGGGGGGTCTAAACCTTCAATAGCGGGTAGGAAAGGGGACTTATAAAGGCTTGCTTGACGGATTGCAGCGCTATTTGCTGTTCATCTAAATGAGGCCCGTGAACTTGAGAAAGTGATTAGGACACATTGGGACATAGAGTACCTAATGCAAGTGTCAAATTGTACGGGCCGGATTTAATAAACGAGCCACGGGGGGGTCTAACCCTTCAAGAGCGGGTAGGAAAGGGGACTTATAAAGGCTTGCTGGGCAGATTGCAGCGCTATTTGCTGTTTATCTAAATGTGGCCCGTGAACTTCAGAAAGTGATTAGGACACATTGGGACATAGAGTACCTAATGCAAGTATCAAATTGTACAGGCCGGAGTTAATAAACGGGCCACGGGGGTGTCTTACCCTTCGAGAGCGGGTAGGAAAGGGGACTTATAAAGGCTTGCTCGACGGATTGCAGCGCTATTTGCTGTTCATCTAAATGAGGCCCGTGAACTTGAGAAAGTGATTAGGACGCTCTTAGACATAGAGTACCTAATGCAAGTATCAAATTGTACGGGCCGGATTTAATAAACGAGCCACGGGGTGTCTAACCCTTCAAGAGCGGGTAGGAAAGGGGACTTATAAAGGCTTGCTCGACGGATTGCAGCGCTATTTGCTGTTCATCTAAATGTGGCCCGTGAACTTGAGAAAGTGATAAGGACACTATGGGACATAGAGTACCTAATGCAAGTATCAAATTGTACGGGCCGGATTTAATAAACGAGCCACGGGGGGTTTTACCCTTGAAGAGCGAGTAGGAAAGGGGACTTATAAAGGCTTGCTGTACGGATTGCAGCGCTATTTGCTGTTCATCTAAATGTGGCCCATGAACTTCAAGAAGTGATTAGGACACATTGGGACATAGAGTACCTAATGCGAGTTGTAAATTGCAAATTGTACGGGAAATTGAAATAGTTTTTAGAAATAGTAATAGAAGTTGTGTTTTGCAGGACGTTACGAACGATACGCGATGGGGGTAACGTAGATTTATCCCCAGCGTAATGTTCCTACAGTCGATGTCTGTTTTTATTTCGTACTAATGTTGTGATGATTATGTAATAAGACTTGCAATTGAATTGTTATGAAGATCTTCATTTGAGCACAATCCTTCCGTTTCCATAATCTTCCGAACTTGAGAGCAGGCACGGTCCAACGACCTTTAAACCCACAAGGTTGCTGGCGTCCGTCTTGTTTACATTTACAAGTTGAGAGTTGAAATGTGATGATTAATAAAAATTGTTGGATTGGTAGCGTTAAAAAATTATATTCACCTTCCGAATATTTTCACAATTTCTTGTCATGACTTCTAGTGTGTCCGTTTGAAACATATAACAGCGAGCAGATTATTATTGGGATGAGCAGAGCACTTTTGACTAACACTTCTGACCTTTTCAAGCTTAAGGGACTTATCCAATATTTTATGAAACAATTTCTGTTACACAACGGATCATAATCACGATTCTTTGAAAATGACAAAATCTCAAGATTTATTCCAATGGTCCCAAGACTTTATGTTAAATCTTGAGATTTTATGAGACATTCTTCAGATGTCTTATAGTCATCTCAATATGTTTCGTAAAATCTCAAGATGGAACAGAAAAAGTCTCAAGATTTTCCAAGATGCTTTCAGAACATCTCAAGACCTTTTATAGCATCTCAAGATGCTTTGAAAATAATTCAAGAATGTCTCATAAATTCTCAAAATCATCAAAGAATCTTGAGATGATATAGAAATCGGTTATATGAAGAATTTGGTGAAATCACTTTTTGTTACAAATTTCTAGTTATCCTTCTTCGTAACGTAAGTTTAAGTCAAAAACTTGCGACAGGCATAAAAAGGGACCTAATTTGAGGAATCACTTGAGCCATGGGCTACTAGGACAAACTCCCAGCTTGTATCATGTCGACCTCAACGGTAAGACATATAAATCACTGATAAAATTCGATTTACGGAAACGCGTTTTTCAACAGGTAATGCATTCTGGCTCGGTCAGGACAACGGACAATTAAACTTTGTGTATCAAAAACCTGGAACATTCCCCAGACTAATTTTTGAAAAAGTATTGAATTTTGGCCAATGCTTGTAGCCTTTTACAGATGATTATTTACTTATCAAGTTGAAAACCTTCCATGCCGCTCTATAGATCATGATGACCCCCCACACGCATTCACGCACAGCTTAAGTTTAGAATCGAAGAAATAGTTCGTTTTTACATAATATTCCTCTCGAAACATGAGAGGATACAATGTTTATTACCACACTCTGCAATCCGTCGAGCAAGCCTTTATAAGTCCCCTTTCCTACCCGCTCTCGAAGGGTAAGACCCCCCGTGGCTCGTTTATCAAATCTGGCCCGTACAATTTGATACTTGCATTAGGTACTCTATGTCCAAGAGTGTCCTAATTACTTTCTCAAGTTCACGGGCCTCATTTAGATAAACAGCAAATAGCGCTGCAATCGGTCAAGCAAGCCTTTATAAGTCCTCTTTCCTACCCGCTCTTGAAGGGTAAGACCCCCCGTGGCCCGTTTATCAAATCCGGCCCGTACAATTTGATACTTGCATTAGGTACTCTATGTCCCAATGTGTCCTAATCACTTTCTGAAGTTCACGGGCCTCATTTAGATAAACAGCAAATAGCGCTGCAATCCGTCCAGCAAGCCTTTATATGTACCCCTTTCCTACCCGCTCTTGAAGGGTAAGACCCCCCGTGGCTCGTTTATTAAATCCGGCCCGTACAATTTGATACTTGCATTAGGTACTCTATGTCCCAGAGTGTCCTAATCACTTTCTCAAGTTCACGGGCCTCATTTAGATAAACAGCAAATAGCGCTGCAATCGGTCAAGCAAGCCTTTATAAGTCCTCTTTCCTACCCGCTCTCGAAGGGTAAGACCCCCCCGTGGCCCGTTTATCAAATCCGGCCCGTACAATTTGATACTTGCATTAGGTACTCTATGTCCCAGAGTGTCCTAATCACTTTCTCAAGTTCACGGGCCTCATTTAGATAAACAGCAAATAGCGCTGCAATCGGTCAAGCAAGCCTTTATAAGTCCTCTTTCCTACCCGCTCTCGAAGGGTAAGACCCCCCCGTGGCCCGTTTATCAAATCCGGCCCGTACAATTTGATACTTGCATTATAAGGTACTCTATGTCCCAATGTGTCCTAATCACTTTTTCAAGTTCACGGGCCTCATTTAGATAAACAGCAAATAGCGCTGCAATCCGTCAAGCAAGCCTTTATAAGTCCTCTTTCCTACCCGCTCTCGAAGGGTAAGACCCCCCGTGGCTCGTTTATTAAATCCGGCCCGTACAATTTGATACTTGCATTAGGTACTCTATGTCCCAATGTGCCCTAATCACTTTTTGAAGTTCACGGGCCTCACTTTGATAAACAGCAAATAGCGCTGCAATCCGTCCAGCAAGCCTTTTTGTGTACCCGTTCGGAACATAGGGCGTTCGGAACATAGGGCATTCGGAACATAGGGTGTTCGGAACATAGGTGTGTCCCCGTTCCGAACGCCCTATGTTCCGAACGCCCTATGTTCCGAACGCCCTATGTTCCGAACGCCCTATGTTCCGAACGCCCTATGTTCCGAACGGGTACATAAAAAGGCTTGCTGGACGGATTGCAGCGCTATTTGCTGTTCATCTAAATGAGGTCCGTGAACTTGAAAAAGTGATTAGGACACATTGGGACATAGAGTACCTAATGCAAGTGTCAAATTGTACGGGCCGAATTTAATAAACGAGCCACGGGGGTTTAACCCTTTAAAAGCGGAAAGGAAAGGGGACTTATAAAGGCTTGCTGGACGGATTGCAGCGCTATTTGCTG
The DNA here is from genome assembly GCF_035083965.1 of Branchiostoma lanceolatum. Taxonomy (NCBI): domain Eukaryota; kingdom Metazoa; phylum Chordata; class Leptocardii; order Amphioxiformes; family Branchiostomatidae; genus Branchiostoma; species Branchiostoma lanceolatum. The sequence goes on from NC_089737.1 coordinate 1,423,147, forward strand.
TTTATCTAAATGAGGCCCGTGAACTTGAGAAAGTGATTGGGACACATTGGGACATAGAGTACCTAATGCAAGTATCAAATTGAACGGGCCGGATTTAATAAACGAGCCACAGGGGTTTAACCTTTCAAAAGCGGAAAGGAAAGGGGACTTATAAAGGCTTGCTCGACGGATTGCAGCGCTATTTGCTGTTCATCTACATGAGCCCCGTGACTTTGAGAAAATGATTAGGACACATTGGGACATAGAGTACCTAATGCAAGTGTCAAATTGTACGGGCCAGATTTAATAAACGAGCCACGGGGGGTCTTACCCTTCAAGAGCGGGGAGGAAAGGGGACTTATAAAGGCTTGCTCGACGGATTGCAGCGCTATTTGCTGTTATCTAAATGAGGCCCGTGAACTTGAAAAAGTGATTAGGACACATTGGGACATAGAGTACCTAATGCAAGTATCAAATTGTACGGGCCGGATTTAATAAACGAGCCACGGGGGGTCTTACCCTTCAAGAGTGAGTAGGAAAGGGGACTTATAAAGACGTGCTCAACGGATTGCAGCGCTATTTGCTGTTCATCTAAATGAGGCCCGTGAACTTCAAAAGCTGATTAGGACACATTGGGACATAGAGTACCTAATGCGAGTTGTAAATTGCAAATTGTACGGGAAATTGAAATAGTTTTTAGAAATAGTAATAGAAATTGTGTTTTGCAGGACGATACGAATGATATGCGATGGGGGTAACGCAGATTTATCCCCAGCGTAATGTTCCTACTGTCGATGTCTGTTTTTATTTCGTACTAATGATGTGATGATTATGTAATAAGTCTTGCAATTGAATTGTTATAAAGATCTTCATTTGAGCACAATCCTGCCGTTTCCATAATCCCCCGAACTTGAGAGCAGGCACGGTCCAACGACCTTTAAACCCACAAGGTTGCTGGCGTCCGTCTTGTTTACATTTACGAGTTGAGAGTTGAACTGTGATGATTAATGAAAATTGTTGGATTTGTAGCGTTGAAAAATTATATTCACCTTCCGAATATTTTCACAATTTCTTGTCATGACTTCCAGTGTGTCCGTTTGAAACATATAACAGCGAGCAGATTATTATTGGGATGAGCAGAGCACTTTTGACTAACACTTCTGACCGTTTCAAGCTTAAGGGACATATAAAATATTTTGTGAAACACTTTTCTGTTACACAACGGATCATAATCACGATTCTTTGAAAATGACAAAATCTCAAGATTTATTCCAATGGTCCCAAGACTTTATGTTTAATCTTGTCGAGATTTTATGAGACATTCTTCAGATGTCTTATAGTCATCTCAATATGTTTCATAAAATCTCAAGATGGAACAGAAAAAGTCTCAAGATTTTCCAAGATGCTTTCAGAACATCTCAAGACCTTTTATAGCATCTCAAGATGCTTTGAAAATAATTCAAGAATGTCTCATAAATTCTCAAAATCATCAAAGAATCTTGAGATGATATAGAAATCGGTTATATGAAGAATTTGGTGAAATCACCTTTTGTTACAAATTTCTAGTCATCCTTCTTCGTAACGTAAGTTTAAGTCAAAAACTTGCGACAGGCATAAAAAGGGATCTAATTTGAGGAATCACTTGAGCCATGGGATAGTAGGACAAACTCCCAGCTTGTATCATGTCGACCTCAACGGTAAGACATATAAATCACTAATAAAATTCGATTTACGGAAACGCGTTTTTCAACAGGCAATGCATTCTGGCTCAGTCAGGACAACGGACAATTAAACTTTGTGTATCAAAAAAACGGGTTAGACCCCACCGTGGCTCGTATATTAAATCCGGCCCGTACAATTTGATACTTGCATTAGGTACTCTATGACCCCGTTCACACTCATTTTTTTCAATCGCGATCGAAGTATAATCGCGATTGTTCGATCCGATCGCGATTGAACGCAAATAAACTTTTGCGTTCACACTGCTTTTCGCCAAGTGGATTAAAGTACGCCGTGATCCGATCGCGATTGAAGCACGATTGAAGCATGCTATCGGCGATCATCTGGTAAATGTTGTTGTTGTCCTTGTTGTCCTTGTTTTGTGTCTATTTTTCCGCTAGACATTGTCACTTGGTGCGGTAAATGTCCCTCTTTCGGTGACATTTCCCCAGTTTGGCCTGCACCTCCTCTCTCCCCCAGATTGCGATGAGGACCCTGGTCTCCTCATCGCGCCATCTGCCACCAGCTGAAGTTACTGACGGAGTTTTATTCTTCTTCTTGGGCATTGTTGACTATGAAAAGTTGTTGTTGTTGTAAAAGAGCGATCTGACGTGCGGATTGGGTTTGTTTTCCCGCGCGATGCGAACTATGACCCCACGTACCCGCATGTATGACCTCCCAACCCCGGAACCAGACGAAATATCCGCCAATCGCGATGGAATGAATCGTAGTTGTGTTCACACTCAAAATTTGATAGGATTGGATTGGATCCGATCGCGATTAATCCAATCAAAGTACCTCCGGTGATAGTTACAATCCAATCGCGATTGGATCATTTTGGATCGTTCCAATCGCGATTGGGAGCGTTCACACTGAAAAAATCAATCGCGATCGGATCGATTCAATCGCGATTATACTTCAATCGCGATTGAAAAAAATGAGTATGAACGGGGTCTATGTCCCAATGTGTCCTAATCACTTTCTCAAGTTCACGGGCCTCATTTAGATGAACAGCAAATAGCGCTGCAATCCGTCCAGCAAGCCTTTATAAGTCCCCTTTCCTACCCGCTCTCGAAGGGTTAGACCCCCCGTGGCTTGTTTAATAAATCCGGCACGTACAATTTGACACTTGCATTAGGTACTCTATGTCCCAATGTGTCCTAATCATTTTCTCAAGTTCACGAGCCTCATGTAGATGGACAGCAAATAGCGCTGCAATCCGTCGAGCAAGCCTTTATAAGTCCCCTTTCCTACCCGCTCTTGAAGGGTAAGACCCCCCGTGGCTCGTTTATTAAATCCGGCCCGTTCAATTTGACACTTGCATTAGGTACTCTATGTCCCAGAGTGTCTTTATCACTTTCTCAAGTGCACGGGCCTCATTTAGATAAACAGCAAATAGCGCTGCAATCCGTCTAGCAAGCCTTTATAAGTGCCCTTTCCTTTCCGCTTTTAAAGGGTTAAACCCCCGTGGCTCGTTTATTAAATTCGGCCCGTACAATTTGACACTTGCATTAGGTACTCTATGTCCCAATGTGTCCTAATCACTTTCTCAAGTTCACGAGCCTCATTTAGATGGACAGCAAATAGCGCTGCAATCCGTCGAGCAAGCCTTTATAAGTCCCCTTTCCTACCCGTTCTTGAAGGGTTAGACCCCCCGTGGCTCGTTTAATAAATCCGGCCCGTACAATTTGATACTTGCATTAGGTACTCTATGTCCCAATGTGTCCTAATCACTTTTTCAAGTTCACGGACCTCATTTAGATGAACAGCAAATAGCGCTGCAATCCGTCGCGCAAGCCTTTATAATTCCCCTTTCCTACCAGCTCTTGAAGGGTAGGACCCCCCGTGGCTCGTTTATTAAATCCGGCCCGTACAATTTGACACTTGCATTAGGTACTCTATGTCCCATTGTGTCCTAATCACTTTCTCAAGTTCACGGGCCTCATTTAGATGAACAGCAAATAGCGCTGCAATCCGTCGAGCAAGCCTTTATAAGTCCCCTTTCCTACCCGCTCTTGAAGGGTTAAACCCCCCGTGGCTCGTTTATTAAATCCGGCCCGTACAATTTGACACTTGCATTAGGTACTCTATGTCCCATTGTGTCCTAATCACTTTCTCAAGTTCACGGGCCTCATTTAGATAACAGCAAATAGCGCTGCAATCCGTCGAGCAAGCCTTTATAAGTCCCCTTTCCTACCCGCTCTTGAAGGGTAAGACCCCCCGTGGCTCGTTTATTAAATCCGGCCCGTACAATTTGACACTTGCATTAGGTACTCTATGTCCCAGAGTGTCTTTATCACTTTCTCAAGTGCACGGGCCTCATTTAGATGAACAGCAAATAGCGCTGCAATCCGTCGAGCAAGCCTTTATAATTCCCCTTTCCTACTCGCTCTTGAAGGGTAAAACCCCCCGTGGCTCGTTTATTAAATCCGGCCCGTACAATTTGACACTTGCATTAGGTACTCTATGTCCCAATGTGTCCTAATCAATGTTTGAAGTTCACGGGCCTCATTTAGATGAACAGCAAATAGCGCTGCAATCCGTCCAGCAAGCCTTTTGTGTACCCGTTCGGAACATAGGGCGTTCGGAACATAGGGCGTTCGGAACATAGGGTGTTCGGAACATAGGTGTGTCCCCGATGTTATAGCTTACCTTTGCCACTTATGCTGTGTATGTTTTTTTTTGTCTCTCTTGATTTCCTAAAAACGAAATATCGCAATCGTAAGCTGTTGCGGAAATGCACGGAAATGAATCAGGAGCAGCTCTCTCATGAGGCCCGGCGGCGGCAATGCTCGATCCAGTTATGGAAGAATCCCAAGTGTGCCATGCAAATAAAGACTATTCATCACAGAAGATTTATTGGTTCCTGAGTAAAGCTTTTACTAATTTTCGTCTCCCATGCAAATACAAATGGTATCGACGTGGGGTCCCCAGTTGCAGCGGAGGGGTGCAAATTGTTTGAACCGCGGTTTGGGACCAAACAATAGAACTTAAAAGGTTTCATAATCCTACTATAAACTGTTGTTCCTTGGTGAAAAATTAATCTATAGATATCATGCATATAGTGTGATCAATGCATGTAGATGCATGGATTTGCCCCGTCCCCCCGGGGGTCGACCGATGATGATGATGAGATGCAAAGCATTTCTCAGTGCTTTGTAGAAATTACACCCACCCCTTCAAACTATTGGTTTCGCCGAGATTTTCGCGCAAATTTCCCAGGAGCCAGTCCTGGGGGAAAACAATGAAAATGGCGACGTTCTATTTTGCGCCAGGTCAACCGCAGTTACGGCGATTAAACAACCGTTCTTGACGATAGATCGCACTTTGACACAAGTTGAAGGCCAGTAAAAGAAACTTTATTTTGCTTATTACACAACCAGGTAATCTCACCTGCTGACAGGTGAGATTACCTGGTTGTGTAATAAGAAACTCTAAATATCCTATGTTCTACCAACCTGATGAAATTTATTTTGCTGTTGTTTAAATACTCGTCTTGAGCTTGAAGCAAGTGCGATTATTATATGCAAATCTAGCGAACAACGTGCAATGGCGTGATGATATGTTCTTCCCACGACGCGCTCGCATGCCATGATAAGGGATCGAAAACATTTGACCTCGTTGTCTTCGAATGCCTCGTTATTGAGGCCTTTCTTAGAGTGTATTAAACACCTTGATGTCTGAAGTGTGCATACCTCGGAAATCACTGTTGCTGCACGATTAAGATCTCTTGAAATTCATCGCTTTTTAGATTTGGCTGTATTATGATTAGTGGCGGTATTATGGTAGTGGATGTTAACGTTAATCTTGTTCAGAAAAACTTTTTTTCTTCAACACAACTGTACACACCACTGTTAGGGCACATGCCCACTCATATCCTTGTTTGTCTTTGTTTAACTTAAACTCAACGTCTATTATTTCGCTACTCATATGATAATGTTGTCACAGAAAAACAAGATTTTGTGTTTTCATTCATTCCAAGCTATGATATAAATAAAGGCCAACGCTATGGACCAGGATGTTCTTAGGCTGTCAAATTTTTCATGCACTGTTGGCCGGATGTTTAATTAGAAATTACTGTTGACAGGTAGAAACCAATCAGAAGCCAACGTGCACGTGTACAACCAAGGAGGTTACAACACAATGTAAATACAGAAAGAGTAAGGACAGGATTTACCTTCTTTCAGGGAATTGGGTTTCAACAACTTCGCGTCAAGGTGCTAATTGCCTCCAATTTGCATGACCTGCACTGGCGTGGGTCTTCACGCTCAGCTTTCAAGATGACCTGCCCAGGAGATGACGATTTTGAGTGGAGTGACTTTGATTTCAGCGATTTCTGGGACAATTTTAGTGAAATAGAGCATGAAGAAGCGTATAAGCAATAGCGACAATCCCACGGAGTAGGCAAGTACAAACCTCGTTGCCGACAGCCGACAAGGAAAATATGTGTGCGGTGAGTGCTGTAAACAGTACAAGAATGCAGGATGGATAGACATAAATATAAACATTCAGTGGTAGAAATGATTTTTTTCCAGTGTTCTGCAATATTGCAGAATGTCAAAATTTTTTTCTGCTATTTGAACATATTTTCTGTAAATACACAAGTCTCCATACTACAACTTTCTTTATTTATTTATTTACTTATTCTCAACCTAACAATGCCTACATATGTGCATCATATTTGGCCTTGCAATATTGCTGCTTCTTTATTCTCTCACTTTAATTTTTTAGCCTCCACCAAGCCCTCCTACGGGCGTATGAATCATAGAATTCGGCAGAAAAAGGAAAGATTAGCCAGTAGAGTCAGTCCACGATGAAGATCACATTTCGCCCTGCAAGTGAAACCCTAGCAAATATCATCCCTATATCCGGCGTAGTTAGTGTGGTAGAGACTATCAATTTTTACTTTTGTCTAGTAAAGTTTGAACAGGAATAACATAGATCTACCTGTGTGTAAAAAAATTCAAATTACAAGCGAATTTGCTTATTATCTCCATGAAAAAAGGCTTTTTCATGGAGATACTGTTTTGCTTGCGTTTGGTGTTTGTGTGTATGTATGTGTCACCGGATGCTTTAAGTCACCATAATTGTAGAACCTGTACATGGATTGTAATGATTTTTGGTATGTGGGTGGGTGTTAAGAGGAGGAAGGTCAAGTTCGATTTTCGGCCCCCTGGCATGTGTGACTGGAACTGCAATGGCGTATTTGTAAAAATCTTCAATGTAGAAGAACTGAAGAGTGGATCGACAGATCGTCATGTTATTTCGTACACAGGTAGGTTAGACCAATATGTACACACTTAAGTGCAAACTATGCAAATGAGACCGAATTTGCATAAGTAAGGAGGTAAATCGTTTGCATGTGTGTCGCTGGATGCTTTAAGTCAGCATAACTGTAGAACGTGTAGATGGATTGTTATGATATTTGGTATGTGGGTATGCGCTGGGAGGAGAATGGTCAAGGTCGATTTTGGGCTCCCTGGTTTGTGTCCCTGGAACTGCAATGGCCTATTTGTAAAAATGTTCTAAAGGGGTATAACTGAAGAGAGGAACAACAGATTTTCATGTTATTTGGTACGCAGGTAGGTTGGACAGAGATGTACACACTGAAGTGCAAATCATGCAAAGTTAGTGTGCTTGCGTGTGTGTGCGCGTGTGTGTATGTTTGTGTCACTGTGTGTGTATGTATGTGTCACCGGATGCGTAAAATCAGCATAACTATAGAACGTGTAGATGAATTGTAATGATATTTGGTATGTGGGTAGTTGTCGGGAGGAGAAAGGTCAAGGTCGATTTTGGGCCCTCTGGTATGTGTCACTGGAACTGTAATGCCGTATTTGTCAAAATGTGAAAAAAAGGTGAAGCTTAAGTTTAGTGAAAATGTCAATTTTTCTTACACCGTGAAATTTTGCTACCGTGAACTTAAAGTGAATTACAGTAGCTATAGCGTAAGTGGGTCACTTGTGAACAGCTGTTGGCTTTAGCTTGCCAAGCCCATCAATCAATTTAGCAACTGTTGGTTGTTAACAGCTGTTGGCGCTTAACAGTCTGTAGGGACTGATTTGACCAGACTAGAAGCTAATGACAGCAGGTAGTGAAAGGAACAGTTATACATGGTTTTAATGTAAGGCAACTCATTCCAGTCTGTCTGTATGTTTGAGGACCCCAGTTGAATAATATGGGAAAATAGCAAAGAAGAGGTCAAGATCAGTTTCTGTGGATCAAAGGATATATGATGGGGATCCAAAGCATAAGGTATGTGAAGTAACCAGGACACATCACACATTTGATTATGTGTAAATTCACTTTGACCTGTTAACAGGCTGTTTCTTGCTCATACCGTGTACCAGTTGTGGTCTGGCTTTATTTTCGCAATGGTTTGGCAATGGTACTGTGGACCACAATATATTTAACGTACAATGCTACGATTGCTACCAGTTTATAAGTAACTACGTAGCACTTTGACATGATCTGGTCACCCGTAACCTTTCCTGCTTATCTATTGTACCCCTGTCTTTTATTCACCTGTAAAGTTGTGTTTTATCAACCGCTGTCCCTGATAGTTTATAATTTACACAACTTTGTAGGCAAGGTCAGGATGTCTCCAGGTGTCAGAGATACATAAGAAGATGAAGAGAGATCACATGAGAGCCAAAAGAGAAGGAGAAACAAATGCACTGAGGCGTAACAGACCACATAAAACAAATATAAACAAACACAACCACCCTGAAGCAGATAAAACATAACATAACAACCAACAAACAAATAACATACACAAACATAACACAACATTAAAAAAAAACAAATTTCATGGAGATTTTGGGTCCTCAGACTCTTGTTTGAAATTGGAACAGCAAAAGCGTACTATATTAATATCAATCAAATCAAATAGTTCTTTTTATAATTTTGTGTAAAAGTATGTGTGTTAAATTCAACAACCTGCCTGATAAGGAGGAATAAGGACATAACATCCTTGCGAGGAATAAGTGTTCTGATGGGTAGGCGTAATTAAGATTATGTCATGCCTGGGCCTGATACGGGTGTTCCGTGTGATAACTATCCGGATCACATAGGGTTCGGAAGTGTTGTCACACAGGCTTCCATAGAATATTTCGAATGCATTTCGAACACGCCGGTTGCGCCGTCTTCGGAAATTGGAATGCCGGATTCGGACGTTAGAATCAATGTTCTTACAGTTTCTTGTTCGAGGACACAAAACTCCCTCAACTTCTGGCGCATTCCGCATTGAAATGTGTGTTTTCTCGGATGGGTGTGACCAAGGTATGACAAAAATAAAATACAACACGTTGTATTCAGCATCACCCTCGGTCCCAGCCCTCCCACGGGTCGGATCGCCTGCGGCCTTAGGGCGATCCGACCCGCGGTCGGGCTGGTACCTCGGGTAATACGGAATATGCTGTGTTGTATTCTATATTTACACAACCTGAGACAAAAATGCACGACCCACAGAAAAAGGAAAGATAACATTTAAAAAATCAAAATAATAATTTACTGGATGGCATAAAAAAAGCCTCATGCAAAACCTTGTCCTCTGTGTAGTTTGCGAGAACACCAAAGTTATGTACTATCCTGCAAATCTGTCGGTTTTGGGGGGAAACTGTTAGAATATTTTTATGGAGACATCTAATACAGAACATTTTTCATATTTCTGAGCTGAAAAAAATCTGTGTGCATCCACAAAAATGCCTGTAAACACACCCATCTTTGTCGTACAGTGCCGAAACACATCAAAATGTCCGCCATCTTCCCCTCCCGTCGATAGTGCCGTCTGCGCAAGTCACATTCGCTTTCCAAATAAGGAAATCCTCGGAAACTGCTGGCATCACGGGCGGTTATCGGCAAGTATCGAAGGGCATGACGTCACAATCCGGCTCATTAGAATATTGTTATCTCCATGAAAAATGGAGATATTGTTATCTCCATGAAAAATGGAGATATTGTTTTTGGTGTGTCTGTGTGTGTGTGTGTTTGTGTTTCCGGACTCTTGTAGTCAGCATAACTCAAGAACCTCTTGATGGATTACAATGATATTTGGTATGTGGGCGGGTGTTGTGAAGCCGAAGGTTAGGGTCGATTTTGGGCCCCCTGGTATGTGACCTTGGTACTGCAGCAGAACTTCAATTTTTGTATCTTTTGACCTAGACGTGCTGTGGTCTTGATTTTTGGGTGGCAGATAGCTTGTGATGTAATAAAGAAGTGGTGTAGGTTTGGGTCCCCTAGCAGCTTTCTCTGGAACTGCAAGGGCGTTTTTGTGAAAATCTTCTAGGGACAATAACTGAACAAAGGAACAACAGATTTCCATGATATTTAGTATGCAGGTAGCTTGGACAGAGATATACACAATGAAGTGCAAATTATGCTAATTGGGAATTAATTTGCATAGATGATGAGGAAAATCTATATTTGCAGTGTTTTCCATTATAAGACTCAAATACATGTAACATATGTAGTTTATGGAAAGTGGAGCATCAACAGATACCAATAATGCAAATAAATTCCTGATTTGCATAATTAATGCAAAAACACAGAAATTCATCAAATTGGAAAATTATAGAACTGTCAATATTGCAACATGTGTAAGTTAGATAAAGGTGTTTATGATTAAGCATGCATTATGTAAATGTGTAAGTCATTTGCATAAATAGAATTGTTCATGGAGATATGAGGTCGCGGAACTCTTGTTTTGGGTGTGTCTGTTTGTCTGTGTTTCCGCACCACTGTAGTCAGCATAACTCAGGAACCTCTTGATGGATTATGATGACATTTGGTATGTGGGCAGGTGTTGTGAAGCCAAAGTTCAAGGTCAATTTTGGGCGCCCTGGTATGTGACCTTAGTACTGCAGCAGAACTTCAATTTTTGTATCTTTTGACCTGGACGTACTATGGTCTTGATTTTTGGGTGGCAGATAGCTTGTGATGTAATAAAGAAGTGGTATAGGTTTTGGCCCCCTAGCAGCTTGCTATGGAACTGCAGTGGCGTTATTGTGAAAATCTTCTAAGGGGAATAACTGAATAAAGGAACAACGGATTTCCATGATATTTAGTATGCAGGTAGCTTAGATAGAGATGTACACAATGAAGTGCAAATTATGCTAATTGGGACTTAATTTGCATAGCTAATGGAGAAAATCTAAATCTGGAGTGTTTTCCATTATCAGACTCAAATACATGTAACGTATGTAGTTCGTGGAAAGTGGATCTTCAACAGATACCAATTATGCAAATAACTCCCTAATTTGCATAATTAATGCAAAACCCCATATCTCATCTAATTGGAAAATTATAGGACTGTCAATATGAAACTTAGTATGCAGGTAGCTTAGACAGAGATATACATAATGAAGTGCAAATTATGCTAATTGTGACTTAATTTGCATAGCTAATGAGGAAAATCTATATTTACAGTGTTTAACATTATCAAACTCAAATGCATGTAACATGTAGTTTATGGAAAATGGAGCATCAACAGATACCATTTATGCAAATAAATTTCTCATTTGCATAATTAATGCAAAACCACCATAATTCATCTAATTGGAAAATTATAGGACTGTCAACATGGGTAAGTTAGATAAAGGTGTTTATGCCCAAGCATATATTATGCAAATGTGTAAGTAATTTGCATGAATAGAATTGTTCATGGAGATATGAGGTCGTGGAACTCTTGTTGAATATGCACTTTAATGGAGCGGTGAACTGTGTTTATTGAAATGTTTGGCCACAAACCGGACCGGAAGTGAATGCTGTCTCATTTTTTTATTTGTCACAGTCAGAAATCGGAAAATGCTTACGAATAGATTACTATACGCTAAAAAAATGACATCAAGCTGTAGTCTATAATCCTGTAAATATCAAGAAGTCAGAAATCATTGTGACATTCTTGGGACTACAGCGGAGTGGGCTTGGTCAGACAGGTGGACTTGACGATCGCCGCCGCCGGCTCACACAGTCGGGTTTGGTGGTACGCAGCTCAGTACCTGCTCGGAAAATATATATACGACGTTATGATGCAATGTTACTAGTACAGATGTTATCCGATATAGGATACAATGTTACAGAATTTATCCGGCATAAAGGTATGTATACTCGGTGTACTTAGATGGTGTATTTACTGTAGCAACTACTATTAGTCCGATTACAGACGGGGGAAACAACTGGGGGAAAATCGACCTGGGGGGGTGGGGGGTTAACATCTTCAACGGGGGGGGGAGGACATCCTGGGGGGAAACGTCCTGGGGGGGAAGACCTGATACCCTTGTACGCAAGTCCAGATGTGTTTTCAAATTTGGCTTCAACATAAGCTTAGAACATGGATATTTAGTGTATTATATTGCGACATTTTTTCATGTTTTCAGTCGTAGAAATGTAGCAGTAAATCCATTGTTATTGGAAAAGCGGCAGATACGACATCTGTCCACATATCTCTTCAGTACAAATCTGGCGTGTTGCACCTTTAGGCAGTTTACCGGGTATGCAATGCAAACAAACAAACAAGACAGGGAATGGCATGGCACACTTAAGTTGGCTTGCAATCTGTTCCACTGACAACAATAATAACAAAACTGCATCTACATCTACTTCAAACTTACAAAGTAACGGAGGGTGCTGCAACTTCGGCATACTCCCAACTTCGGCAGGATTTTTAATTGTCTCGTTCTGCAAATCCTCAAACACCACCACTCTAATTTATCATTCGTAAAAACGCAACACTTTTCAGACAACCGACACTGGTGCAATACGATGTCGAACTCATAGATTTACGTCCGAAGTTGCAGCACCCTCCGTTATATCTTTCCCAGAAGTAGTTCTTTTTTACTTTCCTTACTAAAGGCTGCTCATGTACCAGTTTACATGTAGAACAAGAAAAATACAATGTTTCTGCACATACACCAGAACACGCACACATGAGGGGGAAACATCTGGAAATCTGAAGAATGGACTCGTTGAGTACACAAAGTCTGTGCCTCTACAGGTGAGTGGCAGGCCTGTAGTGAAGCAGCCATGTGGAAGACAACTCTCATCATCTACATCTTCTCAGCCTCCTACATCACAGCCACCCTCTGTAACAAGTATGTCCTGTCTGTGCTCCAGTTCACCCTCCCCACCCTCTTCCAAGGCTGGCAAACCTTCACTGCAGCAACAACAATCTTTGCTGCACACTACTCCGGTCACCTGCACATCAGTCGGCTCACGCCAGGGGGCATGGTTGAGTGGCTGCCTGCATCCCTGTTCTTCATTGGAATCATCTATGCAGGATCTCGCGCCCTGTCTCACATTCCAATCCCAATGTTTTTGCTGATACGGAATTGTGTGGAATCTTCCATTGAGATATCTCGTTGGATTGTGCAAAGGACACTGCCCAGTGTGCAGAAACTAGTTGGCTCATTGCTAACAGTATCATCTGCAGTGGCTTTGTGGCATGTCGACCCACAGAATGACAAGGAAGGGTACTTCTGGCTGGTCTACCACATGGTTTTCCTGGCAGGGTACAAACTGTACGCAGAGTTCAAGTCCACAGAGCTGAGCAGTATGGAGAAGCTGTGGTGCAACTCCATCATCAGTGTCGTACTTCTGGCCCCGGGGAGCGTCCTGCTGGGGCATGTGCAGGATGCCTGGGAGTTTCCTCTCCTTACTCACACACATTTCCACCTAGCATTCCTGGCCAGTGGCCTCCTGGCAGCTTGTGTTGGTATTACAGGGATCCTGGTCCAAGAAGGAACCAAGTTTCCTGATCACATCTCCTGCACTGTGAAAACTTTAACAATTCTCATGTCTCTGATGGTGTTTCATGTAACCCTGACCGCTGCAGCTGCACTGTGCATCCTGACAGGTATTGCAGGGGAAGTGTTACAGAAGATAGATGTGCAGGACTTGAGTGCCAAGTTAGACTTGAAGTATGAGGAAAGGATCAGACTCAGTAGTCATTCCATGGAGATAAGTACTGAAACTTAGTTTGAGTCTGGAGTCATAATATCTAATAAAAGTTGATATTTGAAGACTTATTTATCACTTATCTATTCAGTTGTTCCTCACAAGTGCACTTCATTTTTATTCTATATTGTGCTTTATATTCAACTTACATGTAGGTAACATATACCCAATGTGCATCTTGTAAGAGTTAGGTGACAGGAAAGTCCATTACAGTATCTGTGAAGAGATTGCCATATCACTTTGATACTCTATACAGTACATTTGTATACTAGTACAATGTACTATATACTTTCAATCAATATATAGCTATAGAAGGGTACATGTAAGGGTGTAAAGCTCATTTTTAACTGGCAAAGCTCTGTGGCAATCACTCAAATTTGCTACAGACTTGATCCTACTAGTAAAAGCTACAACACTCATGCCAGTATGCATATTAAGTGATATCCAGCTCAGAATGTGCAATTATTATCATTGCAATAGAAGGATGCCTTCTAGCCAATATAGCCATATGACATATTTTTTCACATATAACGTTACATATATGAAAGAAAGATGTATGAAATCATTAAACTGATAATTACATCAGTTTAGTATTCTAACACAAAGTATGTGTACTCCATGTATGAACTGTTACTGGTAATTATATGTTATTCTTTTATGGATAAGGCAGGCAACTATAGTGACAAGCTTGAGTCAGACCTTGAGGGAGGTTTGAACCTTTTAGTCGAAGGTCTGAACATTCTAAAACTATGTTAAAAATATTAACAGTGCATGATTTATTTATTCTTAATATGGTGTTTAAGGTGCAATGTGTTCTTTAAGCAATATCAAAGGTGCTAATATTAATAAAACATGGTACTCACATACTAATGTCTCTTCTATGTTGTGAATGGAGCCTGCCTTTTCAGGTGATTTTCAGTATTGTTAGTTTTGTAGTAAGTGCCGTGATGCATGTTGGAAGACAGAAAAATTAAGTATTGTCAAAACACTAATCCCTCGGCATTGCTTATCCAGCATCTCTGTGAAAAAGTGCAATGCCACTTTATAAATTTTTACTTTTTAAAATTTAGAAGGCTCAGAACATTTCTAGTAAACTTGTACTGAAAGCAAACAAAATTTGGGCTAGTTTTCCCCCCTGGTGTGCATATCTGCACTTTGCCACGATTGGATAAACTGTCATATCAGAGATGTGTTAAGGACAAATCTGGTCCATGACATAATGCTAGAAACCAGGGTCTGTGGACGGACCGGATCTTTCCAGAGAGAAACTGAAGTGGACTAAGTTTCCATTGCTTACAGAAAGACTTCAGCCAGGCTTGTCTTTGTGTGTTTCCCAAACCACACATCCCCGCAAGTTCCCCAGTACGACCTGGCTGCACATTCCCTTGTTATTAAATAGATAAATTGAAAAATTCGGCCCAAGGGCTGAAGTGCGTTTTTCATCAAAATCTCTCCACTTGTCCATGAGCCTACCAAAAGGGAATGATGTAACGTTGGGTAACCTAAATTCGCGGGGTACTTAAATTCGGGATTTTTCGAAAACGGGGTATTTAGGGATATGTGCTAGATGCAACATAAGTAATACCGCTAGAAATGCAAACCTGTCAGACTTACGTATTCAGAACACTGTCTGAAAAGCTTCGATAAGCATGGATTATAAGGCGACGAGGTCAAAAACTCTCCGTCCCTTATTGGAACAGTCTGAGGACTTCGTGGGAGAATTAAACAACATGGTTGTCGGCTGGTTTATAAGAAAAATGTCACATCCGCTTCCTGCTCAACACAATTATTTACAAGACAACTTATTACAATCTCTTTTGCTAACCTGCAACTGGATTCTAAGTGTGATCAATCATCAAAACTCCTCTCTGTTGCTACAACCTACGGCACGTGTATTTTCCCGCCGCCATATTGTTAACCAGAATCCTGTTGTCAAGCAGACGACAAAGGTTTGTGAGGAACACTTTTTTGTCTAAATGCTGCGTGTGATAGTGGACTGAGGAAGATATTTTCCTCAAAGTTTGCTCCTAACACAACAAGGAACACATGGACATAGTAGTATTACCATTGCTACGGCATCCAGCCAACTTCCCATGAATAATGTAACGTTACACGTTGCCCGATGATGACGATGGGCCGACTTTGAGTGAAGTTCTACCGACTCAACACACGGGTTGTACCCGAACTGGCCTGATGTGTGCGGTACGGCCGTTTTTTCGTGTATTTTTTTACTTGGACACGTCTATATCCATAGCACTCTCCTCAAGCCAAGGATGGAACGAATAGCTGCTGTATAAAATGTGATTAGCGGTAAGATATTCAAGACGAATCTTCTCTCCCGAATTAATGTGCCCCCCTGTCCGACAGCACCGTAATTGTGCGTGCGGCGGACGGTAGTTTCAAGTTGAAATATTATGGTGTCAGCACGACTAGAGACAAAATCTACCATATATATGATTAGTGCAAAGATAGTACATGATACTGACAGAATTATAGAAAAAAAGGATGGTTTATTGTTCTGCTAGATTGATTTCAGTCAACCATTATCGGAAAAATCCCGAATTTATGTTACCCAACGTTACCTGAAACAAAGAGGATTTGTTGTTTAAAGGCCGGGGTGCCAGTTGTGTGGATGAGGATTACTGGTACTCCGCAATGTTCGGACCAGTGACGTCACTTCCGTACTGCAGGTGAGCACACCTGACCTACCCACCGGAAGAAGTTTCTCCTTTCTAAGTGGAAATGAAACGGATGTCCTTCATACCGACTTGGGAAGGAAGACACCCGCTATCAACAGTTTGTACTATGCACTTGAAGGGCATGATTACAAATCGATTCCCAGTAGACCGAATAGATAGTGTAACATTCATTGACATTATTTGAATGGGTATTTAAATATGCTTGCCGTACATATAGACCATGCAGTAGTGCCATGAAAGACGTATATTACGTCAAAGAAGGTTCTCGCTATTATATGTATACGGTTTCAGCTGGTCAGGGTGTCTTGCAATTATTTATTACAGAGAACAGCCCCGCGTATTGGACATGTCATCACCCTCCCCAGTAGGTAGTAGTTCCAAACATGTAAACGTCATGAGCAAAATTTACAAATGGTCCAAGCAACATTATTGATCTAATAAGTACTTGGTCATATTGAATACTTGGTCCAGTATCATTTACACCACCAATTCTAAGGATTAATTAAGACATAATATGTTTATATGAGACAGGAGACAAGCGCAAGGTCTATCGTTGAAGTTATTTATCAACATAATATAATTAGGAAGTTCCCCATAGACAATTTCCTCTATGTATCTGACGTCTCTCTATTCCATGTCGGGCTTGGCGATATTCCAGCATTGTTACCCCCTGCTGGGAGTAGGTTGCATCTTGGGTCTCTGGATAGGCCTCAACAGCATGGATGACCTCATCATCAGTCTCGAAATGGTGACCACGTAAGTGGGACTTCAGTTTAGGAAACAGGTAGAAGTCCGACGGAGCCAGGTCAGGGGAATAGGGAGGATGGGGTAAGAGTTCAAAGCCACATTGGGTTGCTGCTGCCACTGACACCTGCGCTGTGTGGACAGGTGCATTGTCCTGGAGCAACAGCACGCCAGCCCGGAGCTTTCCTCTCATTTTCTCTTTGATTGCAGCTTTTAGCTGTCGCAGTTCTGAAGCATACTACTCCCCATTGATGGTTTGACCCTTTTGCAAGTAGTCAATCACGATCATGACTCCCTCGCTGTCCCAGAACACAGAGGCCATCACCTTGCCGACCGATGCTGCTCGCTTGAACTTCTTGGGTGGCAGCGAACCCTTCTCTGTCATTCTTTACTCTGCTCTTTTGATTCTGGATCAAAGTGGTGAACCCACGTTTCATCTTGGATCACAAATCTCTTGAGGAAGTTGGTCGGATTAGACTGGAAACGGGCCAAAAGTGTCCTGGAAACTTCCAAACTGTTCAGCTTCTGATGACGAGTCAACATTCTGGGTACCCACCTTGCAGACAGCTTGCTCATCCCCAAGATGTTGGACAAAACATTTTGAACTGAGCCATAACTGATGCCCAATGAATGCTCTATATGTCGGATGGTTACACGTCTGTTATTCATTATCATGCGATGGATGGCCTCAACTTGATTGTCCGTGCTGGCTGTTTTGAGGCATCCCGACCTAGGGCCATCTTTCACGCTCTCCATAGCTTGCCTCGCTTTAAGTTATCAACCCACTTCTTTACGGTGGAATAAGAAGGGGAGTCCTCACCAAGTGTCTTGGCCATGTCTTTGTGGATTTGCTTGGGAGTCATACCCTTTTTCTTTAGATATTTGATCACAGCACGAACCTGTCGCGTCCATTTTGTGATTTTCTTCACACCTGCTGATTTTGAAGGGGCGCCACGCACTAAATACTGAATATGAAAATTTGCATTTCTGTGGGCAGTACCTTAAGACGTTACAGTATACAGTTATACCCAAGAATGGGAGTTACACCCATTGCTTCCAGGTGAGGCCGAGGACTTTTTGATCACCCCTCATAGTCTGTCGTCCCACCACGGTGAGCGTGTCAGGTGTGTGTCAGTCAGGTCTAGTCTGTCGTCCCACCACGGTGAGCGTGTCAGGTGTGTGAGTCAGTCAGGTCTAGTCTGTCGTCCCACCACGGTGAGCGTGTCAGGTGTGTGAGTCAGTTAGCCTGAATTCAATCAAGCCTCCTGTGACCGCTCGCCGCCCTGTAACCGCCTTGGGGAGGGGAGAGAAACCCCCGGACAGCTGGAGTTTGCGTTATACAGACTATGAGTCAGTCAGGTCTAGTCCGTTGTCCCACCACGGTGAGCGTGTCGGATGTGTGAGTCAGTCAGGTCTAGTCTGTCATATGATATTAACATGTACATATTGACAGCCAGAATTTTTTCATGACCGGTTGTAACATATATCAACACTCTAGACACATATACTAATTCTGGACCACCATAATAAGCCTTGATTATTGGGCGAAGGTATGTGTTCGTGGAACTCTACTTGATTTATGATACGTATTGTTTTTATAAGATTTGATTCCTCTTAAAACACAAACATGTAACGTTACATTTAATTACATGACTTCTAAAAGAACATATGCGATCTTTATAAAAGATAGTCCCTCTCCAAAACATTGTTTAACAAGAGTTCCCCGACCTCATATCTCCATGAACAATTCTATTTATGCAAATGACTTACATATTTACATAATATATGCTTAATCATAAACACCTTTATCTTACTTACACATGTTGCAATATTGACAGTCCTATAATTTTCCAATTTGATGAATTTCGGTGTTTTACATTAATTATGCAAATCAGGAGGGGGTTCGTTGTGGGGGGGGGGCGGTGGTTGGGTCACGGAGAAAAAACGGCTCAGGGGGAGGGTCATGGAAAAAATTTGGTGTTGGAGGAGGGTCATGGAATTTGTTTTTTACGAATCCGTTGAATTGTTGTGCAGTGAAAATTATGAAGAATGAAATTGTAATTGAATCTATACCACTGGATTACCGCATTCTATTTTCTGACGTTTCAAGTGTCCGCCAGACACTTTTCGACAGTGAAGGAAATAATGTTTACGGAACATTGAGTTCCATACAAACAAAACAGGTAATGGCTGACATAAATAACCAAAATGTAACTGACAAGATATTCTATAATGTGATCTAAAAAAACAAGGAGGAAGTAAGTAAATACAGGAAAAATGACATTAAATTACAAAAACAAAAGTTATGGCCCCGTTCGACGTAATGGCATTTCGTAGTGGCCTCTTTTACAAAAAGCAACCGTCACGCAAACTTACTTGTTTTACACATGATAACGCTAACGTTATAAATAACAGGTCTTGGTTAGTCTATGTTTATTTATTTATTAATCTTTAGGGTGGTCCCTTCAGTTAACAATAACTGATTTCCAAGGGAGCCCTTACATTACAGATAATAAACAAAGGTCATAACATACAAAATAATGATTAAACATAGGAGTAAATACAGAACAAATCAATATGTCAAACCATAGCACTAAAATCATTAAACAAAAGCAAACAAATGATGTGAGAGGTCAGAGGTCAAAATAAACATTAGGAAATGATAATACATAGGGGTAATAACGTTATATCATACAATCAAATCAAACTTGATGGACAAAAAGTAACTGAACAAACATAATGGGTTGTCAGTTAATAATAGGCTGTCAATAGGCGGCTAGTAAAGTGATTTTAGTCTCTCTTTAAATATGTTAAGGTTCGGTGCTTGTTTTGCATTCAGTTTCAGTGCGTTGTAGGTTACTGCTGCCCTATATACGAATGTGCGTTGACCTGCATTTGATGTGTAGTTGGGTCTGTGTAGTAGGTGTGATTGTCTAGTGTGGTAATTGTGGACTTGGTTATTATAACTGAATGTGTAGGGTAGATAACTGGCGCCCAGGCGCTGTGCCATCTTACTACACACCAGGTCCAGGTGGTTGTTATAGTATAGGCTCGAATCGAGAATGACTCCCAGATACTTACAGGAAGTAACCCTCTCTAAGGCATTGTCCTCGATTCTAATGGTCGATCTGGAGAAGCTTTTGTCCTCATACTGGATCCCATTAACATCCATTTTGACTTTGTAGTATTGAGCGTTAGTCGATTTATTTTGAACCAGAAAGCTATCTGATTGAGCTCTGAATTCAAGGTACTCATGCCCGTAGCCAGGGGGGGTTCGGACGACCCCCACCCCCACCCCACAGGCTTGAAGGTCCACTTTCACAGGCTTGAAGGTCCACTTTTTAATGTTGAAGATTTTTTTCAAGGCGGACTTATTTGTATCACCAGCAAGGCCACAGAGGCTAGAATCCTAGAAAAAACTGCTCACTTTGTCTCTGATTTTTCTTTTGAGACCCTTTCAAAAACACAGGAAATGGCCTTTCAGAAGGTTCAATTTTTGAAATTTTACACGCTCGAAGGTCCACTTTTTAACGTCCAACGTTTTTTTTTCAAGGTGGACTTATTTGTATCACCAGCGGGGCTGGAAATTGGAATCCAAGAAAAACTGCTCACTTTGTCTCTGATTTCTTTCTTTGAAATCCTCTCAAAAACACAGGAAATGCCATATCAGAAGGTTCAATTTCTTAAATTTTCCGGGGGGGGGGGGCATACCCCCGGACCCCCCCTAGTAGGAAGCTCGCGCCTGCCGCGCTCGCTGGTCCCTCAGACATTAAAAAGAAACCCCCAATCAAAATCCTGGCTACGGGCATGGTACTTTCTATGTATCTGGGGTCATTACTTGCACAGAATAGCTGTGTCGTCAGCATATAGAGTATGCTGCGATAAACCTGGCTTGAAATACCCGGAGAGTACCACGGCTTCGAACGCCCTCCCCCTTTTGCGTCACGTCACGGCCACGATTCGAATCTGATACCACAGTAACGCAGGTACAATGTACCTCTTGTCCCGCTGTATACAAAATTAAAAGGGCTCTAAAACGGTAAGCTCTATCAATTGAGCTTGATACACGTCGGATAAACTTTCATTTTATAAGTTCCCGGGTGCCCCCTTGCACATGGTTCACAAGCAAAAGCGTTGATGTAGCAAACATTTTGGGCTGTTGCGACAGTTTGGCACGGTTACCATGGTGGCGGAGTGGTGGACAGCGGTGTGCCTTCGATCTCTTCAGACGTTTTGCTGTGGGTGCAGTGAGCCAGGTTTCGCGGGAAATTATGTAGTGGGGGCTGAGCTACAAAATGTAAGCTCACGAAACTGTATACTAGTAGATTGCCACATAGGGGCTTGCGGTTGTGTCTTGGGACTGTTGGCGGACTTTCAATTCTGTAGTTGTAGATGGTAAATACAGAAGTACAGAAATCTTCGACTAATTATTCAACGGCTACTTAGCTTCGCAGGACTGTAGTAAGGTTTGATTTAATACCTGAGTGCTGTGTGTTTCTCTGGTCAGTTCTTCAAAACGTAAATAAAGGGGAGTGTGGTCAGTTCGATCAAAAATTACGTGCTAGGTTTGCATGTGCTACCGGTGGGCCCACTTTCATCATCATCATCATGTCGGGCGGGTTGCCCGGACTAAGTCAACCCTTTACACGATGTAAATTACTTGCCTCCGAAAATGCGTTAAATAGCGTTTCAGAGGTTTTGAATTTCCAAACTTTCCCTGGGGGAGCATGCATGCTAGTTTTGCGAGCGCAATTGGCGCTCGCACCGGTCGTACGCTCCTACGAAATATATGTCGGGACGGCGTCGCCCCCCAAAACTCAAGCTGAACCCCTTCTGTCTTTGTTAATACTATCAGCAAAATTTGCCCCTGAAAATTCAGGAAATAGCGTTTTAATGGGTCATGATCGAACAATTTAACATTTCCCTGAAAGAGCATGTCGGGAGGGCGGAGATTATATGTTGGGAGGGCGTCGTCCGCCAAAAATCAAGCTGAAACTCTTCCGTATTTTTTTCACTATAGAGATGACGATTGTCATTAAACTTACTTTGTTAACCATCAAAATTTGCTCATAAAAATTCGGCAAATATCGTTACAATGGTTCTACAATTTTAGATTTTTCTGCGGGTGCATGTCGATCGCGCCTCCCGCAGCGAAAAATATGTCGGAGGGCGCCGCCCCCCAAAAAATCAAGCTGCATTTGTTGTTGCAAATAGAGATGTAGCCTCCTTCGCAATATCAATATTGATAGGACGACGGTCACCCCTCGGCTACACAACTCCCTCGGCTACATAACTCCCTTGTGTGTGCCACCCCCCCCCCCCCCAATACATATGCCGCCGTTCTAGGAAGTCTGCGAAGGAGGCTATAGAGATGTCTGTATAACCTCCTTGATTAAAGTTAGCTTACTCGTCCTGCAAAATTTGTCCCCAAAAATGCAGGGAATAGCAGTTCAAAGGGTTTACAGAAAGGAAGGTCGAGCTCGATAATGGGCCTTCTAGTGGGTACCTAAGGTACTGCAGCCGAGCTTCAAAATTGGAGGGCATATTTTCAGAAAGTGCTATGGTCATGATTTTTGTGTGGTAGATAGTTCATGCCACAGGAAGTAAGTTGTGTAAGTTTGGGCCTCCTAGCGGCTTGTTTGGATTTTTTTTTTTTAAGAGAGCAAGTATTGTAGGTTTGGGCATCTAGCTGCCTTTTGGAAATCCATGCATGTATCCATTAGACCCATAGCTATATTTATAGCTGAACGACAGGGGCTGATTATGGTCCAGAATATTTTTCCATTTCAAAAACACATGTGGTGTTGCACATTTTTCGTCCATTTTAAAAAGAAGAAGGGAAAATTAGCGCGACCGACAAATTTCATTGCGTCGGTAAGTTTAAACACAATTCGTATTCATTAGATAAGCAGTGACGTAACACTTTGTAACGTTACGTGCGATAGTTTCAACGCGGTGCGCGGGTCTTTGAGAACCAGGTCCAATCTTTTCTCATCTCGTTATGCAAGTTACTGTCGGGTAATTAGAGCTCTATTGTTGTTGTTCAATAACATTTTGCTCTCAAAATAGCAATGTCCTAGCCTCAGCACTAGGTTGCGGGTCATATCTCCGTTAAATAACTTACACGTGTCGTAATATTGACAGTCCAATCATTTACAGTAGAATCCGCTTAACTGCACCACACATTTGACCTCGCATAGATTATGGAGTAGAGATATGTTGTATTCAGGAGACTAAATGGAAACATGGCCAAGGCAGGCGG
The DNA here is from genome assembly GCF_035083965.1 of Branchiostoma lanceolatum. Lineage (NCBI taxonomy): Eukaryota > Metazoa > Chordata > Leptocardii > Amphioxiformes > Branchiostomatidae > Branchiostoma > Branchiostoma lanceolatum. The sequence goes on from NC_089737.1 coordinate 1,446,502, forward strand.
GATGAAATAAACAGCTATTCTTTACCATTTGGGTACACTTTATATACTGCATCAGCCTGGGAAAATGAATCAAAGGCAGCAACGGGAGGAGTGGGCATTGTGCTTGGTAGGACAGCTCAAGATCTCCTTATAAGCGTCGAGCGACTATCAGACCGTATCATCAAAGCCCAGCTAAGAGGAAACCCGGCAATGACGATAATTGTCTCCTATGCTCCAACGGAAGCAGCTGATGATGACAGCAAGGACGCTTACTACAACCAACTACGTGTAGCAATTGAAGGTGTGGCTCCTCATGATTTCCTAGCTCTGCTCACGGACTCGAATGCTCGACTGAGCCCGGATGATGTGCCACACACATTCAACAGGCTAACGAACAACAATGGCCAACGGTTACTAGAGATTCTGGAAGACTACCAGCTCATTGCAACAAACACCCTGTTTGAGAAGAGGAGAGGTAAACTGTGGACATGGAGGTCACCACAGGACACCTATCACCAGCTTGACTACATCATTGTGAGGGCGAAATGGAGGAACAGTGTGACCAACTGTGAGGCTTATAGCACCTTCAGCTCACTTTACTCTGACCATAGGGTAGTCACAGCAAATGTGTCTCTACGGCTGCGTAGAAGCAAGTCCAAAAAACACAAACAGGTGGTCAAGTACATGTGGAGTGACCTGGCAGTGGACAAGGACCCCCAAGAGCACTATGCTGTTGAGGTGAGGAACCGCTATCATGCGCTTCAGGTGGAGGATGATGAGGGGCAGACATCAGAGTATGATAAGTTCATCTCAGCCAACGTCGCAACTGCTGAAGAGTGTCTGAGAAAAGTGCCAAGACAAAAGAAGAAGGTCAAGTGCCTCGACCCAAGAGTCTGTGCAGTGAGAGAGGAGGTTGAGAAGGCGTACCAGGAGTACTTGTCTGGGAACAAGAGCAAACCTCTTCGAGAGAAGTACAAGGAGAAAAAACAGGAACTGTATGGCACCTACGCTATCATAGACCAGGAAGAGCTAACAGGCAAAATCGAAGAAGTGGAGAGAGCACACAAGGGCTCGAAACTTGGCACGGCCTGGAAGTTAATCAACGACATCACAGGTCGGAGTAGTTCACAAACATCCAAGCTCAGAGCAAGTAGTCCCGAAGAACGTGTATCTCTCTGGTATACACACTTCAGCAGCCTGTTGGGCAGCCCTCCAGAGATAAGCGAGGAGGATACGCCAATCAACCCAGTCTACGAAACGCTTGACATCTCTGACGAAACCTTTTCGGAAGCAGAGTATGCAACCGCCAAGAAGTCCATCCTATGTGGGAAGGCATGTGGAGATGACAACATAACCCCCGAGTTTCTCAAGTATGCAGGGCTTGATGACATAGTCTTGGGCTTCATCAACAAGGCTTTCTCTACCGGGGAGATCCCGGAGAGTTGGAGGACGCTCATCATTGTCCCTGTCCCGAAATCAGGAGATCTGACAAAACCAGATAACTACAGGGGCATCAGCTTGATATCCCTTGTGCTGAAACTCTACAATAGGCTGCTACTCAACCGACTGAGACCCGTACTGGACTCATTGCTGAGAAAATCGCAAAATGGTTTCAGACAACGGAGATCCACCGTGGGTCAGATAGTGGCAATCAGGCGACTGCTTGAAGGGGTTACGTCCAACAACCTTAGCTGCGTCATGTCCTTTGTCGATTTTCGAAAGGCATTCGACTCAATCCACCGTGGAAAGCTCATGGACATCCTGCGAGCTTACGGAGTGCCTGAGAAACTAGTGACAGCGATAGGGGCAACCTACTCACAGACATGGGCCAAAGTCAGGACTCCAGACGGAGATACTGAGACCTTCCAAATCCTGGCAGGTGTGCTGCAAGGGGACACGCTGGCACCTTTCTTGTTTGTCGTGGCACTTGACTACGCTCTCAGATGTGCCATCGATGGAAGGGAAGAACAACTGGGGTTTACCCTCAAGAGAAGAGCCAGCCGTCGAGTCCCAGCAAGAACGGTGACAGACTTTGACTTTGCGGACGACCTTGCGCTGATCTCCGATACAGCAGAAAGAGCTTGTAACCTCCTAGCAGAGGTGGAACGACACTGTAGAAGGATCGGCCTACAGTTGAACGCCAAAAAGACAAAAGTCATGGCTTACAACACGACCGACGAGAAAGTAACTTCTCTGGATGGTACACAGCTTGAGGTTGTCAAGGACTTCAGATATTTGGGCGGATGGATTGCTTCAACAGCGCATGACATCAGAGTGAGACGAGCCCTTGCCTGGAGCACCCTACACAGCATGAGAAGAGTTTGGGAGTCCAACATGGACAGCAAACTCAAGCGGAGACTTTTCGTCTCAACTGTCCAGTGTGTACTGTTGTATGGCTCGGAGACCTGGACCCTGACGGTACAGGACGAGAGGTCACTCGACGGGATGTACACCCGGATGCTCCGAAAAGTGCTGAATGTCACCTGGGAGGACCGTATAACAAACTCCGTACTCTACGGCGATCTTCCCAGACTCTCCCAGAAGATAAGGCACCGAAGGTTGGCACTGGCTGGACACTGCGTCCGGCATACCGAGCTGACAGCCAGCCAGCTTATCCTCTGGGAGCCAACAGAGGGAAGGAGGAAAAGGGGCAGGAGACGCACAACCCTCATTGACAACCTGAAAAGGGATGTTGGGCTCAGTGACATTTCTACAACAGAGCTGAGATCGCTAATGGAAGACCGGACTGAGTGGAGCAGAAGGACTCATTGTCTCCCGAGATGACATCATTGACGTCCTCGTTCAAGGTTGTCATCATTTTGGTGCAATTATCCGGCTGGTGCAATTATGCGAAATGCCCAGTTGGACCGCACCACCATGGGCGGGGGGCGTATTGTTAGTCAGAAAAACTAGCACAAAGAAAACAGACGAAATTATTCAGTTATTAACTTAATTCATTGACCCTTTGCTGAAAATAAAGAAATGACTATAGTATACGAACCTGTTTTGATTTTGCATTCTTTCATTTTTCCATGCGATCTACCGCATTACAACACAGTAACGTTACAGGGGAGGCATTCTGAAACATCGTCATGGGATAACAGTTTCTGTGTTACATTACGTAGAGTACAGTTGTCGATTTACGTAAATCATGTACCGCCATGAAACTATGAATTGAAATTAAATCTAAGTTACTGATTACGGGTGAACCTCATCGGTCTAGACAGATTTGACTGTCGACACCATGGTAGTGAACTGTACAATGTACTGTACTACGTATCCAGTGGGTAGATATGGTTAGATGACTTAGATCAGTGACAGATCATTCTCCTTATAGCAGAGCCGAACCTAGCCACCACCAGGCCCTCTTACGGGCGTATGAATCTTAGAATTCGGCAGAAAGGAGAATAATTAGCCAGTAGAATCAGCCAAAGCGTAATGCCGCCTTTGGTAGGCGTGCGTCTCTTAATGGTTCCGACACGCCCCGTGACCCGCCCTGGACCTCCCATACGATTCCAATCAACGTAACTGTCGATGGAGACCGCCTTTCTTTGTTACTCAAACAGTTTTAAACATATTGGCGGAATTGCGCCTTTACACCGGCAGGCATCGGCTCATTTGTGCCGCGTTTGCCGATTTTCAGCGCACCTTTTTAGTTGACTTGTCGAGGATTTTTGAAAAAATTTGGTGCAGTTATCCGGATTGGTGACCATGCGTGGTGCAGATATGCGGAGTCACTAATAATGCAGTGAATGGGAACCGGTTTTGGATTTTGGGATTCGGAATGTGCGTTTATCCGGTTTGTAATTAAGTGGCTTCGTCTGTACCATTTAGATAGATTATGGCGCTTTTGAATTCTTCTTCTTCTCGAGTCACCGCTTCTGTCTGCTACACACTTCCTCTCCAATGTTCCGCAACCACCCTTCCTCTTGGGGTCACAGCTTCAAGGTCCTCTCTGGTGCAATTGACTCAGGCAGGAGGGGGCAGACGAGGAGGTTTTTCATGGTCTGCTCCTGTCCGCAGTCACATACCGACTAAGGCCCCACTTGTTCATGAAGGTCTTGCACCTTCCTGTGCCTGTTCTGAGACGGTTGAGACATGAACCGTTGGCCATGCCTCCTCCCCTCCTGGAGGAAGGGATTCCCTCGGGGGGATGGTGAGTTTATGTGGTGCTGTCTGGAGGTGTTGAGACCACATGGCCGTCCTCTGAGACTGCACTACCACTGAGTGGTTCAACGGAGTACAGGAAGCTATGTCTCGATTCGAGTCTCTTTTGTGGAGGAACATGCTGATAGAGCACGTGGTGTGGGTCGCTCTCTTGTTTGAGCTTCTCTCATTGTGCTGCCACCGCTCTTCTGATGTGTAGGGGGGCTATTCCGCACAGTAGGTACAGGTCGTCCACTCTGGTGGGGCGTAGGCAGCCAGAGACGGCCCTACAGGCGGAGTTCAGGACCGGGTCCAGCTTCGTCATGTGTGTTGATCTGCACCACACGGGGGCTGCATACTCTGCTGTAGAGAAGCACAGTCCGAGGGCTGTGGCTCGTACAGTACTGGCATCTGCACCCCAGTGGGTGTTTGCAAGTTTCTTAAGGATGCTGTTCCTGGCACTCACTTTCATTTTGGTGTTCAGGATGTGGTTCTTGTATCACAGGGTCCTGTCTAGGGTGACACCAAGGTAGACTGGCTTATTAGAACTACTCAGCCATTTGCCCTGCCAACTAAGCATCCCTATTTTTCAGGTGGAAGACATTCACTTGTGTTTTGTCAGGGTTGGCTCGCAGGTGGTTGGCAGCTAAGTAAGGACTGTGAGGGCATCAGAAGTAGAGAGTGGTCTCTACTTCTTTGAAGATCCTTCCCTGTGCACTAATGCTGAGGTCATCAGCAACACGCAAGCAGGAATCTCCTAATGTCGGGATATGCTGGTTGGTCATTGGTGTAGATGTTAAAAAGGATGGGAGCGAGGACGCTGCCTTGAGGGAGGTCGTTTTTCTGTCTTCGCCATCTGCTTCGGTTGCCATTGAAGTCTACAAAGAACCGTCTGTTTGATAGTAGATTCTGGATCAGTTCAGTTAGCCTTACATCCTTCGTAATCTCAGAGAGCTTCTTGGTGAGGATCCTGTGGTTTACGGTGTCATATGCTGCGGAGAGGTCCACAGAGGTTCAGTAGTTGGCCGGTGCAAGACTTTCCAGGTCTAAAACCTGCTTGCTCGGGAATAAGGAACTCATCCACGAGTGTCCACGAGTGGTGCAATACGATTCGGTAGCAGTCTCTCAAATAGTTTGTATGTGTGGCATAGCAGAGAGATCGGCCTGTAGTTCTTGGGTATGGATGGATCTTTCCCAGGTTTCAGTAAGGCAATCACTCTGGATTTCCTCCAGATCTTGGGGATCCTGTTGGTGCACAGGCTCTGATTGAGCATGCCGAGCAGCCATTGTAGTGCCAGAGGCCCAAAGTGTTTGATCTGTTCGCATAGGATGTCGTCCAGTCCCGCTGCCTTGTTGTTTTTTATGTCCTTAATGGCATCGTATAGATCATCCACGCTGAAGGGCCTTGTGAAATGTGAGGTTCCTTCGGAGATCGTAGCGTCTGCTTTGGGGAGCTTGGCTCTTGGGGAGTGGTGGTTTGGGTTTCCTTGGCTGTTTACAAGTAGTTGGTGAGCAACTGGGTCTGCAGTGACTTGTGGCACTGGTTGTGCTTTAGTGTAGTCATTCCCAAGGATCCGGATTGTTTTCCATGCCTTCCGGCTGTTGTGTGTGAGGTCTGTCGATTCAACGAACTCCTGCCATCGCCTCTGTCTTGGACTCTTCATTCAGGCCTGGACTGACTGTACTTTATACGGCAGCCTCTGGGGATGTTTTGCCGTGAGGATTTCTTTATCATTTTGACAAAGGTGTCATAGTGAATAGGCAGGGCAGGTAGGTCCTTTATATACAGGTCCAGGTGCAAAAGTACCGGGGTCACGGGTTCCTTAGTAATCACTCGGTGTCCAGCACCGAAGGTGCCTTCATCGCTAGACTTCCAGTGATGAAGTTTTGTCCTCTGTGGGCGTCCAGCAATGAGGCGACTTCATTACTGGAAATCCCCGAATTATCACTGGAAACCGAGAGATGAGAGTACAACGCTCGCCCGAAGCACGCCTTACTTTTCATAAGTCGGGCGGAACACTGACGACGGTCGTCCGATTATTGTACAAAGCACGTGCGAGGCTCGCACGAGGCCGAAGACTTCGGGCGGCCTCCGACCGACCAAAAATCGTGTCTAAAATCCTCGGATGCGCGCCCGGATATTGGCCGAGCGCTGGCCGTTGCTCAGGCGAGCTACGGGCAACCTGTTGACGAGCTGTGCGAGTTCCAAAATTCGTCGCCGATACCTCGCTGAATTTCAGCGCAGCTTCCAGTGACCAGCGAACGTCGGCCGAGCTCCGAAAAATCGCCCGACGCCCGCGGAATCGCCAGGACGTCGGTCGTACTTCGGCCGAAAATCCCCATATTTTTTAAGCTCGCCGACAAGTCGGTCGAGCTAAATTGTTGATTTGTGACGGGGCCTTAACGATATCGACTCAAAATGTACACAAAATATTGTCTAGCAGTTATCACTGGAACATTCCAATGATAACAGGACGTGATCACTGGAAGGCCACTAACGAAATAATGTCATCACTCGGCTTCCAGCACTAGAGAGTCACTCGTCACTGGTAAATCTAGCGCGGAACCCGTGACCGCGGGACTTTCGTTACTGGTTATCCAGTGACGAGTGACCTCCGTGCTGGGTAACCAGTAATGAATGACCTTTGAACAAGCCTACTTGTCTGGCCGTCGCCCGAGTGACGAGCGGCGATCGTCACTAGAAACCGAGTGATGAGCGGAGTTCATTTCTGGAAACCGAGCACCGAGGCAAGATTCAGTGCTGGAATTCCAGCTAGGGGGGGGGGGGGGGGGGGGCTTCATTACTGGAATAAAGCCGTTCGTTACTGGATTGCTAGTGACGAACTTTCTTCCGTGCTGGACGTCCAGTGACGACGCCACTTCGTTCACACGTTCATTACTCGGCGCCCAGTGAGGAACCCGTGACCCGGGTACCTTTGCGGTCCAGGTCTTCGGCGAACCTTTCCCAGTTGGCCTTCTTCAGGTTAAACCCCCGTTGGAAGGGGACTGTTTGTGGTACAATGACTGCATTTACCCTAAGCGCAATTGGGCGGTGTTGGGAGTGTGGGATTGGATGCAGCACAACCTTCTCACATTGACTAGGGATGGTGTTGGTGTTGGAGGCAAACTCAAGGTCAGGGTTGTATCCGCGTCTCCATATACAGCTGTTGAAGGAGGCTGGCAGTTTTGGGTCATGTATGAGGGACATTTGGTTTGTATCACCCCAGTTTTCAACGAGGTCTCCATCTTCGTTGGTTTGCAGATAGCCCCAGGTGGTGCTATGGCTGTTAAAGTCTCCAATTACTATGTTAAGTTGGCCATCAGTGACTTCCTTTGGGAGGCTAAAAGTCTCTGCTGGTGGTTTTATAATCCGAGGTTACACTGATTCCCAAAAGATCAATGGACAGGACTTCAATGTTGTCCTTGTCGGACAGACAGAACTTATCGACACTAGTAAGCCCGTCTCGTACAAGGATGGCGCTTCCATACAGGTCATGTGGTCTCTCCACTATGAGAGTCATACCATTGATGCGTGGGCGGGATCTTGTAGGCCCGCGGTGTGTCTCCTGGAGACACAGAATGTCACAATTGTTTGTTACACACAGTTCGGCCAGAAGATCTTGCTTGGCTCCAGTAAGGCCTTCCGTGTTGATTGAGACGATGCTCAGTGTCGATCCTGACAAGGACCCGTGTGAATGACACTGAGCCTCATCAACCGGTCGGCCGTTTGTCGCCATGGTGGTCGAGGCGAAGTTGTAGTGGTTGTAGTAGCAGCAGCAGTGGTGTGGTGTGGTAGAAGGATTCGTGGGTAACGTAGTTGCCTGACAGGATCTGACAGGGGCCGCGACGAGAACTCCTTCTATGGCTTTTGAATTAATCATGCAAATTAGGTATTCATGAGCATAATCAGTATCTGTTAATGCTCCACATGCCATGAAATACATGTTACATGAATTGGAGTCCTATAATTTAAATCAGTGCACATATAGATTTTCCTCATTAAACATGCAAATTAAGTCCCAATTTGCATAATCTGCACTTCATTGTGTACATCTCTGTCTAAGCTACCCACAAACTAAATATCATGGAAATCCGGCTTTCCTTTCTTCAGTTATTCTTCTAAAAAATGACAAAGATGTCCCTGCGGTTACAGACCAAGTTGCTAGGGAGCCCAAACCTACACCACTTTTTCCTTGCATCACAAGCTATCTGTCACCATAATATCAAGATGCAATTCAAAGAAGAGCCATAAGACTTATAAATCTCCCACAAGATGAGTTGGACAGAAACCAGATTCAGCCCCTGGGACAACGTAGAAACGTAGGGGCCCTCACTCTCCTGCATCGCATGTACAACCACAACGCTCCCTCACCACTCATCAGCCTACTCCCGGAACCGTACGTACATCGACGTGAAACCCGCTTGTCAAAATCACAACACTGCAACGCTCTGGAACCTGTCAAGTCGTCCACAACGTCACACAGAAGAACCTTCCTCCCAGCCACCGTTAAACTCTGGAACTCTCTACCACAGGACATTGTGACTCTTAAGGACAAATGCAAATTTAAGACTTGTATTAATCGCCACCTTAGTGTCCCTCGCCAGCGCCCTACTATATAGTTACGGGTCAGCTGCTAAGCTAAGAAATGGCGCTAAGCATAGAAAAAAAAAAAAAGGCCATAGCACGTCCAGGTCAAAAGATAGAAAAAACGGACGTTCTGCTGCAGTACCAAGGTCACGTACCATGGGGCCAAAAATTAACTTTACCTCCGTCTTGCCAACACCTATCCACATACCAAATATCATCATAATCCATTGAGTTGAGAGGTTGTTGAGTTATGCTGACAAAAATAATTCGGAAACACAAACAGACACACCGTGATCAGGGAGAGAGAGAGACACACACACAGACACACCAAAAACTATATCTCCATTTTTCATGAAGATAATAACACATAGGACAGAAAGCACACGAGTGATAAGTCAAACATGCAGCATGCTGGGCGTTACCATTTGCAACACGAAACCTGCCCTCCTGTGTGTTTCTGATGAATACAGTCTAGTCTAGTACAGGGCACGTAGTTTCTACCAGACTAAGCGGGCCAGCTATAGGGAGAACATTTGCCGGGGGACTTTGGCCATGGAAGTTAACATTCGCAGGCGCAGTCTCTGAGGGTTGCAATATTGGACCCTATCTCCATAGCCGACTCCCTTCATAAGATTAACTCTGTTTGGCCAATTTCTACTATGTTCCCAGCGACCCGCGGAGGCAGGTAGAGCCTACAGGGCACTAAAGGTTTCTCCTACTTGCTGCCGCACTCTGTTTGTCCACTCAATTATCAATGACAGTACAATCTAACCACAGGTGGGAGGAACAAGAACGTTGAAAACCCTGTTTATATCTAACGTTAGTAGGTTGGGCAGGAGGTGAATGACCTTCCGCCAGTTAATTCACCCTTACTTTGATTTCTGACAGGACGATTAATGACCCCTCAGGTCTGGTGAAATTTCAGGGTGCGTCAGTTCTCATTGATCTTTTGATGGAGGTCAAGCCGACCTTTGATTTCTGACAGAATGATCATCATTGTGTTCCAAGGCTGGTCAGCCCAGCGACATACATGTAAGAAGGCTTCACCACTTAATGACCCTTATGGTTGTTTTAGTAGAGGTCACGCTGACCTTTGATTTCTGTCAAGATTAAAGTGTCCCCAAGGTCTGGATTACAAAACAGGAAAACTTCTGAGAACTGTAGCGAACTTCGTCCATTGTGTATTTCTCAATGCTGTTTTTAATCTTACTGCTTTGGAAAGTGTGAAATTTAGAAACTGAACTTTTCGACCCTTCGGTTTCCTTTTTTTACTTTTCTCTCTCCCCCCCCCCCCCTTTTTGTCTTTCACCTTTTGCCCTAGACCTTTACCAGCCTGGTGAAACTGTAAAGAAAGGATGTTAAGGATATTCTCATGATCAGGGACATACAAGTAATAGATAGCTGATGGGAGTGGCCAAGATATCTGGATATAACAGCAGTCCCGCCCACCGAGGGGTTTCTAGTCTCCCCGAGGGCGAAGCCCGAGTGGAGACTAGAAACCCCAAGGTGGCGGGACTGCTGTTATATCCAGATATCGAGGCCAATACCATCAGCTATCTAATTTAGCCCATGGCATACTTCCCCGAAGCTTCCCTAGTTCAGCAGCTCTACTAAACGTTACTTTATTTTGTCCTGAAAGTCCAGAAATCTCTCTTTTTGCTGGACATGCTGTCAAACAAGTAACAGCTGCAAGGCCAGCACAGACAAGGCAAGTTAAACATATGGGGAGAGTCCCAAATCCCCGGGCAATTAGAAATCAGAGCAGGGATTGGTCAGAATAGGTCACATGGTTATATCACCCACAGTTTTTCTATATCACCCACAGTTTTTCTATATCACCCACAGATATCACTCACACTTTTCTGATATCCCACACTATGTGGATATAACCACAGAAAATGGGGGCTTCCCATTGGCTGAGGGGAAGTAGCCATGGGCTAAGTCAACATGTCAAATACACCCAAAGGTTATACAGGCTCGGACATTGAATTATGTCGATGTTCTGGATCATTTAGTCATGCTGGAAATACACCAGTGACGTACCTACGACAGGCCCAATCTGCGGAAAGGAATATTTTTGCAGACATAACCATCATCATCGTCGTCGTCGCCGCCGCTTCCATCTGTCGACAATGTGGGTCAACAAACAACTCATATCGTGTTTCTCTGTCCTCACCAGAATTAGGTATTAGCGTAAGCCGATTCCGACATGGGCACCAGACACAAGGTGACTATGGTGTACAGGCCCGGATGTCAAGCCATTCTACCGGAAATTTACAGGTGACGTAGTCATAACTATAAAACCATCCGAACCGCTGTTCTAGCTCTTGGTGTACATGCAGTCCCCTTCAAACGTTAAAGATTAGGCAGGTCGGTATAAGAAAAGTACAAGAACTGGTTTTCGTTTTTCACGTTCTCTGCGACAGTCGGTGTTCCCGTTTCATCCGGAAGTTCAAGCACCAATCTGCGTGCATAGAGCCAGTTGAAATACAATGCAATGGAACTGTAGTTGTTATATCAGTGCTCTGTGGATCATGACGTAATGCTGTTCAACCGCTCTCATTAGTAGTTCTAATGTCAACTCCCGTTCTTTAATAGTCCAACTTCGAGATACTCACATTAGCGCCTGAAATTGTACAAAAGAAGGACTAAGTCAGTACGCCCCCCGCAATAACAAATGGCCAGGAAACGTCACAATTCTCGTTCTCCCTACAGAACAGATACCTATGATTTAGGGATTGAGCATGTTGTTACACAACACCTGTGCTCGTTCGAGCGTGCCCTCGTGCTGTGGGCCGGTGTCACAGCGATCTCGCACCCCCAGTGAATTTGCACCCCCCGGTGCGAAATCGCTAGCGATTTTGCACCCCTCAAGTGATCTCGCACCCCCAGGATGTAGTATGTGTTCTGTTACGGCATTCATAATTCCGAGTGGCTATCTTTTTAACAAATTGATTGGTAACTATAACTGACCCTTCAAATGCTCTGTTGGCTGAAGTGGTAACGAAGTTTGTTTGTTTGTTTGTTTATTAGGAATCTCCATTAGTTACATTGAACTATTCTTCCTGGAGTCCTCTACACACAATCGAATAAAGTTCATAACAACAAATTATACAGATAATGTTGATCAGACAACTAGCATAAATCAATCATTAACGTTCTTAACCTTATCATATTATGCAATACATTAAATTACTCATAACGTCAAACAATCAATTCATCATTATCCTCATTCAATTAACATAAACAGAAACATTATTATCATATTATATCATACATGTACATCATATTATCATATATTGGATATTGTGGAGGTCAGAGGTCATGAAATATACGGATGTCCTATAGTCAAGTTTACCACCATGAGCTGATAGGTGAGTTTTTATGTCTTTGAGTTTTTGTCCAGGACCAGATTTTTACTTTGAATGCACGTGGATTTGAGGATGTAATGTGAATTGGTAGAGTGTTGTATGTTCTGATAGCTCTGTATAGGAAGGTTCTAGTAATGGCATTAGTTCTGGGTTTGGGTAGCAGGAATGCTCCTTCCTGTGCTAGTCTGGTGTTGTGAGAATGTGCGGTGTTAATTGTTTTTAAACGACTGAAAATGCATTTTGGCTGTTTTTCCTTTACTACTTTATGGAATATGTTGATAGTGCCTGTGAAAAGTCTTTCTTTTACTGAGGGCCAGTTTAACTGATTATGTAGTACATCTAGGTTTGCGTCAAAACATGTACCTGTTGCCAACCTAGCTGCTCTATTCTGGATAACTTGCAGTTTGTCTAGGTGGATCTGAGGCGATGAGGACGTGAGTACTAAGCCGTAATCTAGGTGAGATAGGACCAAGGTCTGTATCACAGTTTTCAACAGGTTGGTAGTGAAGTATTCCTTATATTTCCTAATTGAAGCAAGAGCTCCTGCCATCTTCATCTTTGTTTTGTTTACTTGTAGAGCCCATGAGAGCTGCTGATCCACAGTGACACCTAGTAAGTCCGCCTGTTCCACCTGTGTAATGATTTTGCCTTCGATGGAAAGTTGTAGCTTCGGCTTCCTTTTTAGCCTATGTGGTGAACCCAAGATGATTGATTTTGTTTTGCCAATGTTGAGGATTAACTTGTTTGTCCTCACCCAATTCCATATCTTAGATAAGTCTGTCTGTAGCTTATTTTGTAATTCTGTAATGTCAGAAGCTGATGTGGATGGGGTGGAATCATCGGCATACATCACGACCACACTTTGGGTAGTTACCGTTGGCAGATCGTTTGTGAAAATACAGAAGAGAAGGGGACCGAGGCAGCTGCCTTGGGGTACGCCACATTTTGTTTCAATGAATGAGGAGTAGTTTCCATTCACAAACACGGCCTGTTTCCTGTTTTCTAGGTAGCTTCTTGTCCAGTTTATGGCAGATTGTGTAAAGCCATAACTTTGTAATTTGGCCAGACAGATCTCATGATTGATAACATCAAAAGCAGCGCTAAAATCTAACAAAACTGCTCCTACTAAGTTACCCTTGTCTATTTCTTCCAGCCAGTAGTCTGACATTTGTGTGAGCGCGCTAGAAGTGGAGTGGAAGCGCTTATACGCATGCTGGTTACCGGAGAAAATATCATTTGATACCATGTAAGTTTGTATTTGCTTCTGACATATTCTCTCCATTGCTTTACTTATGGCAGGTAATAAGCTTATTGGGCGACTATTTGGTCCATTGAGTGGGAAGGATTTGTCTTTTATTAATGGAATTACTTTAGCTTTCTTCCATTGGGAGGGGAAAATTCCTTGCACAAGGGAGCGGTTAAAAATGTGGCCAAGTGGTTTGGCAATGTAGTTAGCACACAGCCTCAGCAAGGTATTGTCTATATCATCGTGCCCGGTGGCTCTGCCAGGGTGTAGTGATTTTAACTGTTCTTCCACCTGTTCTACTGATACTTGTTGAAAACTGAAAGAACAATACTTCTCAGCCATGATATGTTCTTTAATTGGTTCGACTGCCTTATCTGTGTCAGGATCGTCGCCTCTTGTGAGTCTTGTGACTTTCTCAGTGAAATAATTGTTGAAATACTCCGCAATTTCAGCTGGTTTCATTAAAATTTGTCCATCTGATTCAATAAAGTTTGGTGTCTTTCTGATGTTTCTACCCAGCATTCCATTTACTGTTCGCCACAGTCGCTTGCTGTCATTATTCCTACTATGTAGGTCGATCTGTTGTGTGTAGAAGGCCTTTTTCTTTTTTCTGTTTTCTCGAACTACTATATTCCGCAGTCTTCTATAAGCCTTGTGGTCGGCTGTCTCTTTAGATGCCTGAGATTTGCGTTTCGCCTGATCTCTCTGGTGCATAAGTTCTCGAAGGTCACCGTCAACCCATTGGGCCGGCGCTGCCCTTACTGAACGTTTACGCACCGGAGCGTGCTTGTCAATGATATCGGTAAAAATTTTCATAAAGCATGTTAGGGCGTCTTCTACATTGTTTTCGCTTTCCACTACGTGCCATGGCGCGGACTCAATATCATGTAAGAAATGATCTTGGTCAAATTTCTTGTAGGACCGCTTGAGAATCACTGTAGGTTGTCCTTTTGGTACTTTAGTTTTCCTAGTTGTATATATGAGATTATGGTCTGAAAACCCTAGTGGAATTGAAGATGTGTTTGTGATTTTGTCTGGCATATTAGAAAATATCAAATCTATGCATGAAGAGGTTACTGGTCCGTTAGCTGTTTTGGCAATTCTCGTCGCATGTTTTACCATTTGGTTGAGGTTCAAAGCCGTCGCTTCCAATTCTAGTCTACCTCTGAGAGAGCAACTCAAATTTGCCCAGTTTATGTTAAAGTCTCCAAATATTAGTACTTCGTTACCATCATGCGTAGCTGTATCAAATGTTTGTATGATGTTGTGTAGATAGTTCGTGTTTGCACTTGGTGGTCTGTAGAGGCACCCTATAAGTATAGGTTTTATGTATGGGAGGTAAATTTGTGCCCAGATTATTTCGATATCTGGAATTTCTAAATCATGACGTCTCTTAAAGGGAATAGTGTTTTTGATGTTTATGGCTACACCTCCTCCATTACTATCTCGGTCTCTTCTTATGATGGTGTACTCGCCAGCGTCGAGCGCACCATCCTGTACGCTGTTGTCTAGGTGTGTTTCGGATACTGCGAGTACGTGAAAGTTGTTGACAATTGATACTTGTGCAATTTCGTGTACTTTGTTACGTAAACTATTCACGTTGATATGTCCCACGTGTAGTCCTTTTCGAGCCAGGTTAAGATCAATGGGGCCGGGGTTGACGTGTATGTCACCAGCCAGCAAGAGGGTAAATGATGCCATCAGGAAGGACAGATCAGTGTCGCTAGTGTTGTTGTCATCAGCACTACGAGAGCTTCCAACGAAGTGGGTTGTGCAATGACTATCTGGGACTGGGAGTCATGGTTCGTGTATTAAAATCCTGGTGGCGACATTTTTTTTTAAATCCCGTAGTTTTTAACATTAAATAACGAATAATTCTTACTCAGAAATGTCATACGATTTCATTTTTCCGACGGGACCAGGCTTCGATAATTTTTTCTTACCCTATTGAACACCCATCATACATTCAATATATGATATAACAAGAGTTCTACGACCTCATACCTTCGCCAAATAATTTTAACCGAAATATGACTGATGTATTAGCAGTATTTCTCATCAATTATAAATCATAGCAGTTGATCGTCTTCACCCAAATAACTGGAACATAAGTTGTCCAATGTATGAGCTTAACAAAGAATGTTATGCTAACATTTATCAATTATGCAAATGAGGTACTTATTAGCATAATTGATTCAATGGTGTTCACAATCGCATAACTTCCAAATGCCACAAGTATGAAATTGCCGTCTGTCATTTACTAGTATGGAATTATAATAGTTTCTCTTTGATTATGCAAATTAGGCCTACATTTGCATCTTCCTCGGTTACAAATGTCACATATTTGAATAGTCATATCATGGAACACAGCGGGTTTTTGAAATTGTCTCATTAATTATGTAAATAAGAATCTGATTTGCATAATCATCATCCAATCATACAAAGCATCACATAAGGTATCTATATATACCAAATATCATGACCATCCATCAAGCCCATCTTGATTTATAGTATTTTCTCATTAATTATGCAAATGAGGTCTTCATTTGCATAGTTGATATCTATATATATTACATCCACCCTTCATCAAATACTTCTTCAGCAATACATATCCATACTCTTAGTACAGTGCACACTTCCACACAACCTCCATGTACACCATACCTCTTCCTTCCCAGATATAACATAGTTAACTCACCTACCTACCCTGAACACCGTCCTATCCCCATGCTGTGACACACGAGTACTGATTGTTCTTCCAGTATAAGGCAGTGTATATCCAATTTTGGTCTCCTTCCACCAAATTCCACACCACTTTCTGCTGCTACCTTTTTCATACCACTGCTGGCAGCTGACTGACAAGCCAATTTGTCCCAGCAGCTAGGGTTTCCTGCCTCCCACATGACAACTGCCACCCCTACCACTTATCCATGACCCCTCGAAACAACACTGCCAACACGTCCCAGCCAGAACGTATACTGAAGCATACAATATAACACATTTTTACATTTTTCTCGTTAATTATACAAAGTACTTCGCCCAAAATCTAATCATCTTGAGTTTTCCCACATACACACCGACACACCAAATACGACAACAAACCATCCAGGCGTTCTCGACTTATCGTGTTCACTAACAGACACACAGACAAGCATAAAAAAATAACCTTCTTGACGAAGGTAATTAAGGGTTAATGACCCGCCCCAAGGTGTATATGGTGTCATAACGCCTGGCCATGTGCTATAACCATATAACCATATAGCTTATCCAAACTGACGCATATAAGAGTAGACAATTTCTGTTTTACGCATAGATCCCTTATACTATTAAGAATGCATTTCAGAATTCACATTTGTCCTTTTTTAACAGAAGATGATGAAGAATATGTACAACTGTTGCCTGATTTATTTATTTCAACCACACAGGATAGGAGGGTCGGTTAGTCAAAAAAAGTTATCATTGAAGAATCTCCCTGCAACATGACCTCAGGTAACCTGAATAGAACGCAGGTTCTTTGGCCAGCAGAAATGGAACGCGCGGAACCTTAGATAGAACGTGGTTTCTTTGGCCAACAGCAAATGGAACACGCGGAACATTTTTGGGAATTTTAAATTTGTTTCCCTTTTTCATGTATTCTAAGGAAATTTTTAGGAATTCTAAGACAATAAAGATTTTTTAAACAAGGTTAAGAAAAAGATTCATCAAATAGATACCCCCTCTACAAAATGCAACGGTTATAAAGATTTTTTAAACAAGGTTAAGAAAAAGATTCATCAAAAAGATACCCCCTTTACACAATGGAACGGTTGTGTTCTGACATGACGTCAATAAGTGGTGTGTTATGGCGTGATAACAGACCACTTATTGTGGGCAATGGAGGCTTCTGATTGGTCGACGCCATCTACCTATGTGATAATTTTGTATGATAACATGTTATTCAAGTCTATAAGATAATTAAAAAAATCAAATATGAACACTGAAATAAAAAAACTATGAACTAATCGGGTCCCCCGAAAGTGCAAAATGGAACGAAATGGAACGAAATGGAGCGAAATGGAGCGAAATGGAACGAACTAAAACATATGTAACATTATGAAATGAAATACCAGTAGATAGCGAAATATAAGGAACGTTGTAACATTCACAGTAGACGGGAATAGGAAGCAAATACATAAAATAATGTGTTTTATTTCTTAAATCTGTTTGATAATAGTAGAAGTTTATTGCAAGTTCATGCCCGTGGGATAATTGCAAATACATGGTAAAAACATAGGGAAAAACATACATGCGTCAGTAAACTGTGTCTGACTTTGTTGTAACAATAGGCTACTGGTACCAAATACAATTGTTGGCTATATCTAAACTAGCTGGGCTTGACTTCTTTTTCGGAAGCAGTGGAAGACGAAAAGTCCCATTTTTTCTAGTATTTGTGGGTTCTGTGATTTCAAGAGAAAGGTAGCTTTTTGTTCATCCGTGAGTGTGTAAAAGTAGGGGCATTTCGTGCTAACTTGTTTAAATAATTCGGTTCTTTCGTCACTGTTAAATAGACACTTGGAAATAAAATAGTAAATACAACGTTTTTGCCGCATTTGTGTGACTGGATTCTTCCCTGAAAATGGGGGCGCCGCGTGCAAAGAACTCGGCCGCCTTTCATTGATTTTACCAACGATCTGCAAATGAACTGCGGAAATAGCAGGGAAAACAAGCAAACGGAACTGAGTATCGAAGTAAGGACTAGATTATACAGAAGTTGGTGGTAACATTGCATCTCATAATTCACCAAGAGGGCATGAGCCATGAGGCAAGCGTAATTTCATTATTTATACAGCGTGTTTGCGTGTTGCAAATGGAGCCCCGCATGCAAATGAACCGCCACTGTTGCCAGCGCACCGGAACTGTGCACGTGGGCGTGCTACCGACAGGTTGAATCAAACTCCGACTTCCCAGTTTTATTTACATACTGTTTTAGTCCATAACTAGTACGTAGCATATGCATATATGCGCAACAACAATTTTTATACAACCAAATGTTCGGCTGGTCGGCTGTCGGAGAATGGACCCCTCCGTTAATGATATGCAAATGCAGCTCTGCGCTGTGTCACCAATGTGACATTTCACACTCCATTCAATCACGGACGCGGACTGGGAACTACCTCTGGATACATTTCTGCTTCCTTGTTCACGACAAAACAAAGGGAGGGTGTGAACGAGCAGAAAATGTATTTCACGGTTCACACAACACGCAAACACGCTGTATAAATAATGAAATTACGCTTGCCTCATGCCCTCTTGGTGAATTATTAGATGCAATGTTACCACCAACTTCTGTATAATCTAGTCCTTACTTCGATACTCACTTCCGTTAGCTTGTTTTCCCTGCTATTTTCAGCAGTTCATTTGCAGATAGTTGGTACAATCAAGGAAGAGCGGCCGAGCTCTTTGCACGAGGCGCCCCCATTTTCAGGGAAGAATCTAGCCACAAAAACGCGGCAAAAACGTTGTATTTAATATTATCAGATAGATTCAAGAAATAAAACACGTTATATGATGTATATACTTCCTGTTCCGGTCTACTGTGAATGTAACACAACGTTCCTTATATTTCGCTATCTACTGGTATTTCATTTCATAATGTTACATATGTTTTAGTTCCTTCCATTTCGTTCCATTTCGTCCCATTTCGTTCCATTTCGCACTTTCGGGGGACCGAACTAATCGTACATTCCTCTTGGCATTAAGGGACAATGTTGCAGCGAATCATCGTGCACAGAGAGTCACCATCATCGCGCTGTGCTGAAATTCTAGTAGCGTTACATTAGTCCAGGGCATGGATTCCCGGAGTCTTAGATGTTTGTTCTGTCAGACACAGCGACTTGTAATACTGTAATGATTGCCACGTTAAACTATGGCTTTATTATATTAAAATGCAGTTTAAAATAAAATTGCTGCACAGACAGCACCTTTCGAAATGTTTGGGGGGGGTGCAAAATCACTAGGGGGTTCGAGGAGGGGGTGCGAGATCACTAGCTGGGGAGTGCAAGAATGAATGAATGAATGAACTTTATTGCTCGACAATTGTACATGGCACAATGTATGGCAATGATAACAAGAAAAACAATACAATGGATACTAAACTAGTCTATTCTATTTTGAGAGCTATTACTACAAGGCTATGTACATAAATGGCGCACTGATATGTTAAACGTTTCTGTTTGTTACAATATATTCTCTCTTTTGTAAAGCGCTACATATGTATTGACCTAAGTGCTTAGATATGGTATCGGGGCATGACATAAGTAGATTAAAAATTTCTGTGTTTGCCTTTGGTAAGGGCTTGCTGGTTGTACATGAGATCGTTTCCATTAACTTTCGTCTATCTACAGTATATGCGGGGCATGTCATTAGGAAATGATACTCGTCTTCAACACTGTCTTGACATGAAGGGCATCGTCTCTGGTTGGCTGGTATATTACGATATCGGCCTTTTTCTATTTCCAAGCAGTGAGAACTGATTCTTAATTTAGTTATGTTAACTATAAAGGATTTATTATGAATTGATGAAAGGTATTTTTCCAATGTAAAGTCAGTCTTGACTTGAGAATACGTTTTTAGTTTATTGCAGCTCCTTATTTCTTGTCGCCAACCAGAGAGAAACGTATCCTTCAAACGTTCTTTGAATATGTTACCAAAATGTTTAGCATCAACCGCAGGGTTTAGCCAAACATTTTGGAAACCATGTCTACACAAAATATCTTGAACATGAACAATCCAGTCTAGCTCTTGTTCTACTGCAGTATCATACGCTTTCTTAACAATTCTATCATTGGGTAAGCTATGTAGTCTAAGCCAGTATTTAATAAGTTGTGTTTGTGTGTCAATATATAATGGAAACATTCCCAGTTCTCCTCTTATTGCGGCGTTTACAGATTTTCTTGGGACACAGAGTAGCATTTTGCAGTAGTTGAGAATAACATATTCCAAGTCAGGTATTTCATAAGACGCTGTAGGTTGCTCTAATATGATATTTCGATTAGCTAACATTTTTGAGTTGTATAGAATATGTAACAAGATCGCTAGCGATTTCGCACCGGGGGGTGCAAAATCGGGGGGGGGGCGAAATCGCTGGGACACCTGTCTTCCGCGCGGTGGGCTTAACGCGCGGTGGGTTGGACAAAGGGGGCCTCTTGGGAAATCTGAACATGATTTTTTATAGGGTGAACCGAAATATTTATAACATTGACGAAACAGAACTGTATGAAATTTCCCCCTGCTCATTCATTCACGATGAATACAGAATGATCCCCACGTTTGGACAGTTTCTTATCGAAGGTGTAGTTTTTTTCCACGTAATTATGTGGTGTCACATCTCAACAGCAACTTACACATTGGAAATACAGTTCATTGTATTGTAACGCTTACTGCCATCATTCCGACAAAGACTGACTGACTGACTGACTGTCGGACTGACTGACTGACTGTCGGACTGACTCACTGACTCACTGACTGAAGGAACCAATGGCCTTCCGAGAAGACGAATTAAACAATTGCCAAGATTCATCTGTTGGGATTAAAAAGACGTTACTGAGATGTCTAGATCTGTATCACTGTCTAAGGATATAATGGACGCCTGCAGCCAGAGGCTTAAATGTCAAGCGCTGTTCCTCCCATGGCCGCCGGGCGGCAGACAACACTCGGGTCAAACTGTCCCGGGTTGATGTTGAGAAGGTTAGGACTGTTTGTCAACAGATTGTTGTTCTGTTGAGAAGATTCACAGTCCACACTTATTGACTCATAGCGGTAGATGACAGAGCTTATCTTGCGCCGAAAATGTGTCGAACAATCCAAGTAAAAATTTGACAATTCAAGCAAAGATAACATCACCTTAGTTGTTAGGGCACACGAGGCAACATGGCCTACCACACGGATGGGGGCATGGAGGTCATCTCACCTCATGGAAATGTCAAATGTGCATTTATCTGATTCAAGGACATACTTTCTAGACTCAAAGATATCTTCTTCATTAGGAGCATACAGTACTCGTCTGTGAATGCATTGGATCAGTTCTAGTGGTTTAGCCTATCATGTGACGTCAGAATTGGAAAATGACATGCAAATATGAACCAAGGAGATTTGTATGGAAATTGATGTATCAAATCTCAAAGACTATGAGACAAGAATAATTTTAGGATGCCATTGGGTCTAGATGATTCAGTTAACAATATTATATACAGAAAAGATTATTATCTCGCTGGTCTACACAGATTCGAAGCCATAATTTCGCCTAGTGTCTGTCTGGTCCAGGCCAACCTTTACCTCATGGAATATGTTTAACGATGTGTTTCAGAACTTTGCAACAGAGTTGATAAAATGTCAGCAAAACATGAAGTTACGACCCCCCCTCCCTTCAGCCGAAGTCCTGCGACCTAGCGGTATGATACTGTTGACATCTGACTCACAGTGTCGACATTGTGGTTGTCACAACACATCCATAACAACAACAACAACACGAACTGCCGTTATGTTAGATGAGGAGTACGTTTTTAGGGCTTGTTTTGTACATGAACCCACTGAAGTACAAGTTGTGGTTTCTTTGTCACTGGCTGTGTTTGGGGACTTTTTCACCCACAATAATAGATAAGACGTAATGACGGCCGTACGGGTAATTGGTGGAATGACCAGACCTGTCATCTTTGATGATGCGGTAATGACTGGGTGCCGCAGGGCACACGGGCGAAGGCGTGGTTTCCATGAGGGCAGGCCCATTTCAAATGTTCATGTACGACTGCTACTGTTCGTCGGTCATTTACATGTTATTAGGCCATATTTCATCATATCTGTGGACATATTTGGTGCTTGGGGGATAGGAGGAAATGGAGACGGGTTAAGTCATGGAAAAAAAGGTTCGGAGCTGTTTTGAAGGAGTGATCTTTTCTTCAAGATATGAAATGTCCAATTAGATAAAACAGATGGAAAGTTGCTAAATTGAAATGGACCAAAATGGATGTTAAGCAAGCGTTGTCGTTTATAGTAATCATAATGCTGAATCTTTCAATTGATCTATAATGATTGATGAAATTAAACCACATGGGACGTATTGTTAAATCTGCAATTTTGGTGATTTTTAACCACTTAAAAAGGCCTGAAAAGGGGAAATAGAAGTCACGGACATGTCTGTGTCAGTATCAGTTGATTCCAATACAGAAAATAGCGCATTACAATAAAGTTCGTTCATTCAATTAATGACGAACTGGGTTTGCTACTTTTTGAAGCGCTCCCCATTTAGCTTCACCCTTGAATTGGTGATTATGCTGACGTCAGATACCCGTAGAGCCGAGAGACACTTGTACAGCTGCACACTCTGCTACAGGTCAGTTGTAAGCCGGGAGTGTCTGACAGCGGGTACCGAGAAACGCCAGGAAGCCTGTCGGACAGCCACGGCGAGTCACCCCACTGACTCACAACCACCGCGCGGTTTCATGAGACATGTCTACGGGCACAGCAACGGACAACACGTTCTCATTGGTCACGGTTTAGACTTTAGGGGGTAGACCATACGTATAAGTTGGTTGGTTCCAGAGTTGCATTGAAGACCACTGAGGGAGGCCGTCGCTAGAGCACACCCCAGCACTTGGACCGTCACATAGCTTAAACATTGGATGTTGAAAACGACCAAAACAGCCACCATGCCTATATTTACTGGCTCTTCCAACAACAACAAACAACACAACAAGTACCAGGACATGGTTAATGAAGCAGTCCACGGGGTAAGGCAATAATGTGTTTTTTGCTCTTTATGTTTTCAAACCGTCTAATATTGTGTTGCATTTGTCAGAAAGCCGGTCATTATTGCCGCTGACAGCTGCATCAAGTAGAAACACATTGATTGATAAACATTCAAAGGAGCCTACAATCCTCATACAACAATCACACTAGATAGAATAGCTGATGCCGGTGATTCGTGTATACATACACATACTGCCGGTGTGACCATGACGTAACATGTAGTTGGACTAACTCCTGTCATTGGCACTCGGACCCACTAACGAAGGCCTGCTTCAAGTTCCGAGCAGCTTTACTACCTATTTCACAGAGTAGTTTGTAACTATATGATGAGGAAATATTATGAAGAGGAAAGCCCAAAAGAATATTCAAGACTTACAAAAACTAACATGGCGTAATATAACGTTAAGAGAAATCAATAAATTCTCCTATTAGAAGATGATAGATTCCTTAACACATAGGAAATGTGTATACTTCTGTACACACAAGTCAAGAAGTTATTGTGTTATATCATTTATGAATGATCAGATTAGTTTCAGGACATGCCTGGCCAGTGCGTTAGGACGGTTATACCTGCTAATCGGTACAAACCCAGACTCAAAATACCAACTGTGGCCCCAGGCATCACATGCTGGATCTACGTGATTTATAGAAAGACGTTCAACTCTTCAAGCAGGTTGAAATAAAAATTTATTGTAGAAACACCTCTTTTGTTCTGAAAAGGAACAAAATGCGGATATGGACGTATATTGATATCGATAGATATAAGCTCTAGCTTTGCTGCAATGAGGCGGAAACATTCGCACCGTTTCTGTGGGAAGGTTTAAATGTCATGAGAAGAAAAACCGGTCAACACTTCACATGTGTGACGTCAGAAACAGACGCCATGTTGCACAGACGATAAATCACAGCACACCCCAGGCACAGGACGTAGTTAAACGGACAGGTTTCTAACGTGAGTAGTACGAAATATAGTTCAGCAACCACGCAAATGACCATGGAAAAATGGTTGCTGGGGACAGATGGTTGCTGAATATAACTATGTAAAAAAGGACGGGACTGTTTTAACGGTGACTTGTTTTAGTGCTTAGTGTTTCATTGTTTTGAGTTGATACTGAGGTGATTGTCCGACCAGGTTTGGCTGTATAATCTAGTCACAGACATAATCCTGATACAGGATTATTTGAAATACATTACCCCCTTCCACCATAACCAAAGTTAATTCTGCTCGATAATAAAACACACAGTCTGATACTACACTACCTGTAGAAATAAGATGTGAACGTGTTGATATGCCACCATGTCCTGCAGGTTTCACACAAGTACAAGGATTATGTGAAAGAAGAATCGGTTCATGTCATCCGTTCATACACTGGACTGCGTCCCTATAAAGCTCCATTTGGTACGTAGCTCATTTTGATGCTTGTTTTCGTCACTTTAAGTACCATATCGGAAGCCCACATGTTGACGCCTGACAATATGCTCCATGTTGTGATATCCAATATTTGTTCTGCACGGAGTCAAGAAATTTTCTTTTTTTCCTTTGACTGCCCGTTTGAAATAATCGTTGCTGCTCGTCTTGTGTCGTGTACTTAAAAAAACAATATATTTTTTCTGTTCTAGCCATGCAAAATGGAAAGACAAAATACTTCTTGTGCATCAAGGGAAAAGTACCGATCATGAAAAACGGTGAGAAATATCTGCTGTAGCACCACATACAGAACTAGCTAAGAGCATGATTGAGTATTGAGTATTATACATTGATGAGAGATAATGACAAGAATGATGGTACATCACTTTTACTACCAGAACAGACAACGATGGCTACAATAATGGTTAAAACGGAGCATTGGAGGCAATGTCAGTTGATGATGTGAAATGTCAACTGAAGAATGGATTTCAAACTGTAGCGGTGACTCCTGTTTGTAAGTTGTGCCCACTGATATATACTAACGACTGACGGCTAACGGTTCCCCCCACCCAGGTGTACTGGACTTCACCCTTCACATAAGGATGTACATCCACAAGAGACACCCTCTGTCTCCACCGGAGGTTTTCGTCAGACCGTCCCGCAACATGGACATCAAGGCTGGCCAAAATGTCGACTCGGAAGGAAGAGTGTACTTGCCGTACCTTAGCAGCTGGATATATGTAAGCACTCATTCTCCAACCACGTCCAGACAAAGTCATTGATAAACCTAGTGAAAGTCTAGTCTCCAGTTTTTTCTTCCTGTTTTTTTTCCACGAAGATGCTCCATAGGCCATATCAAGCAATTCACCCCCCCCCCCAAAAAGATTCATGGCAAAGGGAACTTTTGTCTGGGTCTAATTTCGAATGGAAAACTCTTAGATGAAAACCACATGAAGCCGATTCTCCTCCACCAGTGCTCGTTAGACATTCTTATTT
This sequence comes from Branchiostoma lanceolatum, assembly GCF_035083965.1. Lineage (NCBI taxonomy): Eukaryota > Metazoa > Chordata > Leptocardii > Amphioxiformes > Branchiostomatidae > Branchiostoma > Branchiostoma lanceolatum. Next base: position 1,472,019 of record NC_089737.1, read on the forward strand.
ACTTATAACGTGCGTGTATTCCTCCCAGCCGAAGAGTGACCTGATCGGGCTGCTCGACTTCATGGTCCTGACCTTCAGCCAGATCTCGCCCGTCACGCGGCGGCGCAGATCACCCTCAGCATCTCCCACCCTGCCGAGGAAAGCCCTGTCCAACCCTACCTCCAGATCACACTCCAGATCAGGCTCCAGTTCCCGATCGAGACCGAACTCCAGACCCGTGAGCCCGGTGCCGGGCCGCCGCGGCAGGCCGTCCCCCACTCAGCCCACGGATGGCGCCGGGGACGTGGACGACGACTTCGACGCAGGGTTCATGCCAAACCTAGGGGACAGATTCTTCAGTGAGTGCAATGCCAATTTTTACATGATTATCTTAGACAAGTGATTCGGTTTTTCATTACCTTCAGGCCTCAGTTCCATCAAATGATATGACCAAGTAATATAACCAGTTGCCCCCGGCCACATACAATACAGATACAGACAGGTCTAACACATACTGCATAACCTTCCCAATGAAACGGAAACTATTTTGCCGTTCACACAGCACTTATTCACCCCGGTAACTTGTTCTGTATCTGTTTCAGAGACAAAAAGCCCCGGCTCCAGCTCTGGGTCATCTGATGATGAGGAGGAGAAAGTGTGCGAGCAACTTGTGGATGAAAATGGCGTCCATCGCCGGATCTCCGTGAAGAAATACAACCCGCGGGTGGGCAGGATGGAGTATCTGACGGTCCAGTACGGCTCCATGGCTGTGGGGCCAGAAAAAGACAAAGTGTAATTCTGAAAGGGTATGTACATGTATGTGACAGTAATTGTACAGTTGTCTCAGTGCTGATGCTATGCAGCAAACGACACATAATGAAGTCTGCCAGTTCTTGTGAATATGTCTGATCACCTTTGCACAGGTAGACTTGAGTTGAACGAAGGTGAATCAACTTTACTGCTGTAACCGCCTAAATGCAAATGACGTGAAGTCTTATACTTGTACAGTTGTAGTACTGTAGCAGTTCATGACTTGTACTGTTTAAAGCTTTATTCTCATCAGCACAAACTTAAAAACCACAACTATCGCTTTCACTTGATGCAAACAGCCATTTTAACTTGATGCAAAATGTTCATGTAGAGGACTTTTAAAACTTTGTCATGTATCATAGCATAGTCCGGAAAGCCTGGCTCTCGATTTAAATATATTTTGCATTCCAGTCGTATTAATGGCTTAAGTTCAGACGTGCAAAATTATATATTACTGTTGTAAGATCTGTACTTATTTGCCATTGTTTGGTGGAATAAAGAAGTACGACCGTACTGCCACGTGTACAGCGTCCTTCAACTTTTGCAGAGTTGTTTTTATCCAGGGTACCTTGTGGATTTTAATGTGACTGTTGTGAAATCGCAATTAAAAGAACAAATGCATTTTCGTGGCAGACGTCTTTGAGAAACATTTGTGAGGTTAACGAGGCTTACGCTAGACCTGTGCTAGACCTTTCAGGTGACGTCAGACCAATTTTCTAAACATGGCGGAGCGTCTCCGGAGCGTGGGACAGGCCCGTGTTCTGTAGTCAGTGCCTCAAGCTTTGGGTTTGAGAAGGGAAACAAGGTTATGGACAACAACTACTTTACTTACTTACGTACTTTTATCTCATAGAATTCAAGTGAAAATAGCATTAGCAGTCCGTGTATCAGCACAATAACGTTACCCTGCGTTGAGTGCATTTAGTCTACGACTGGAAATCTTCAGCAGTCCTTCCAGTTGTCAGGCCTTCCTCGGGGAGGGACAGAGAGTTGTGTAACACAGGCTAGCAAATATCCAGATCGTTTCTACACAGAACGGACACACAGACCCGGCGCTGCTGCATTCCCTCATAATGAACTGTCAACTGCAGTCTCTCCAGAGTAAAAAGGCAGGCGGACTGAGCGCCTTTCTTGTAAACTAAGGGAAAGGCCGATTGGAGAACTCCACCCAAGTCGTTTCTCTATTTCAGTCTTACGTAACGTTACATTCTTACTTGTTCCACAGGCCGGTGTCACAGCGATCTCGCACCGCCAGTGAATTTGCACCCCCCGGTGCGAAATCACTAGTGATTTTGCACCCCTCTGGTGATCTCGAACCCCCAGGGGTGCAAAATCGCTAGCGATTTCGCCCCCCCCCAATCATTTTGTTTTCTGTTACGGCATTCATAATTCACAGTGGCAACTATCAGATGCTATCTTTTCAACAAATTGAATGTGAATAATAGTAAATGAACGTTACTTCATGCGTGGTTTTAATTGTAATTTCAGTTCCTGTAGTATGATAATGCCAACATACAGTAATTGTTTTACGGGTGTATAATACAAAAATTACCCTTTGTTTACCCTTCATGTCCTTTTGACTAGGTATGTTCCTTTGGTTATTGATGAACAAAGGCAAGACAACACATCAAACTGAATGTATTTAAACTTTATTTTAAATGCAAAAAAAACTAACTTTCAATAATGATCTCTCCAGCAATTATAAATGGTTCGTGATCCTAGTAGTAACCTTTTTTATCCCGTAGTTTTTAACATTAGATAACTAATCATTCTTACTCAGAAATGTCATAAGACTTAATTTTTCCGACGGGACCAGGCATTTTTTTTATAACCCTATTTAACATTCGTCATCCATTCAATATATGATATAATTTAAATGAGAAAAAATAAAAAAATAAAATATGAACACTGAAATAAAACTATGAACTAATCGTACATTCCTCCTGGCACTAAGGAACAACATTGCAACGAATCATCGTGCACAGAGAGTCACCATCATCGCGCTGTGCTGAAATACTAGTAGCGTTACATTAGTCCCGCCAGGACATGGGTTCCCGGAGTCTTAGATGTTTGTTCTGTCAGACACAGCAACTTGTAATACTCTCTATTACCACGTTAAACTATGGCTTTATTATACTAAACCGCAGTTTTAAATATAATTGCTGCACAGAGCAACTTTCGAAATGTTTGGGGGGGTGTGCAAAATCACTAGGGGGTGCGAGGAGGGGGTGCGAAATAACTAGCTGGGGGTGCAAGATCGCTAGCGATTTCGCACCGGGGGGTACCATTTCACCGAAAAACGTTTTTGAGGGACAGTTTCCCACCCGCAACATAATTGCAAAAATATGACATCGAAGCAAGGAACTTTAAAATTCATCTCAAAGCTTTCTGATTGGATGATTACCCGCGATATTCACACAGTTTGTACACAAAGTGAAGTAAGGATGACAATATCTTGATAAACAAACAGAAATGCAAGCCTTTCAGATTGAATTATGACCAGTTGGTTCCACTGGATACATGAAGTTCCCGTGTGGAACCGGTGATTGTGACAAACGGCCAGCCGCCAGTCACATGTTTACACAAGAAATCGAAGATCTTATACATCCATGACAATTACCTGAATGTTTGTAATTTTTTGTTTGATCAATTATTGTGAATATCTCGCTGATTAAGTCTATGCAGGACTGAAGTCTATGTAAGAGGGTAAAAAGACTGAAAAACAAAACTTGCAGTTTGAAAATGTGTCTGCTCATGTGTCTCACATTTAAAGATACCAGCCGAAGATGTCACCAAGACTCGGGAACTGTATACTTTATCTACAGTTTGTATGTGCCACGTCTTTCATAACAAGTCCATATCTAACAATGAAAAGTCTGATTGGCCAGATCTCTTGAAATATCCCATGCAATGTTATGTGACCACGAGACATTGCTAGTTGAATGAAGAAGAGTTGTTCGCTGTGAATTATCAAACGACTGGATAAAAGTTCTTTGACCCATTGATTCAAGAGTGGAGGTGTGGAGGCGTGAAAATTGCCCCCTTCAGGCGCTGAACCCGGCACAACGACCCACGTTACGTGTCAGCAGGTTTTCTGAAAGACTCGTAACAGGCACTGACTAACATGCTAATGAATGGATTATACCCGGGTCACTGCGACGACGTCAATTGAATTTTTACAACGTAATACGAACAAGAGACCAAGCCATTTCTCAGGTTGTCAAAAGTAGTTACAACAACACGCCTACCACCGGCACCAGATAGGTTAGTTGATTTTAGTATATGTTGCGGCAAGACCCACTATTTCAAAAAGTATTTGCCCTTTGACACAATGTTACAACTTGTATGGTTGGTATGATACTGACATGTTAATAAGGTGAGCAAACAGGGGTCTTTGAAACATTTCAGAAAAAAAGAAATAAACTGGACGTGCAACTGGAAATATTTCCACTTAAACCGAAACTGCTGAATACGAAGTTTATGGCACGACGTATTCTGATCCAGCGTACGTAAGCAGTGACGTTGTTGTTCAGGTGGTTAGGATCATCACAGATCAGTGGCGACAGCAGACGCCTCGGGCCGCTCGCCCCGGTGGGAACTGCGGTCATCGTGGGACAACCATTACAGCATGCACGCACAAACTGGAAAGCAATGGAGGTTTACGTTTAGTTTCTTATTTACGAACTGAAAAAAATGTCAGATTTTTCACCGCTTGAAAATGAAAAATGTTTAAGCATATTTTTTGTGTATTAATTTTATTAACTTGGGTGCCTACCCATCATTAACATATAAAGTACGTTCATGTACGAGACATCGTGTATATTCAACAGCCGGAGCTTTGATATTGTCCCTTTTTTGTTTATTGCGAACTGTTTTCTATCAACTTCCGCTTTGTTTTTGTTTTTTTTCCAGAAAATGCTACTCTTGGTTTCGCTGCAACTAACACAAGATTTCAAGTTGTTCAAAATCGGGAAAAGCGGACCTCTCCGAACTTCTAAGAATAGCTAGGTTTATGGCACAATTGATGTTATTCTTGCAGAACGGCTTGACGACACAACTGCATGCTCGGTACTCTTGCGGTACTTCTTAGAATAGACACAATGATTACCTTGATAACATGAACAATAGATTTCGTCAAGACTGTTATTTCACAATGTCAGTCGTTTTTTCTATGTTTTAGGTTTTCAATTTTCAAAAATGTGTGTTTGTTCTTTGCTTCTTTTTTTTTGCTTCCAAGGGAAATTCAAGTATCCTTTTGTGTCCAAGCTATATCAATATGACTGATTCACACATTAGTGAACATTCCGATCCTCCGTTCAGTACATCTCCTACCCGGTGGGTAATTTTTGACTGCAGTCTCTAAAGTACAATATATGTTATTTTGTTCGGCAGGTTCCTTAAACGAGGTAGATATATAAATCTTGTATTCCTCTATTCAAGAAATGCAGAAAGCAACATTAGTGTAGTAGCCTAGTGTCACTTACCGATTACACTCAAAGCTACCACACTAAGCGTCACTTCTACAACTACACTAAAGGCATCGCCGGAGATTTTCTTTATTAGGCGAAAGTTAATGTCATTCGTAAAATTTGCTTCCCCGACCTTATGTGATTGATTGATGGATTGATTGATTCATTGATTGATTAAGTTTATTGAATTGAGTTTATTGAGAAAATCCATTAGTGGTGTGCCCTAAGTCTTCCTAGACTTCTTTGATCGATCGATTGATTTAATCGATCGATCGATTTGAAATCAAGGACAAAATTCTTTTAGCGCAACCACAATTTTCGCATCTTAACCAAGAGGATACTAACTCAGTCAAATTTGGGATACATGCTCAGTGTCGTGTTTCAGTCAGTCTTGCCACAGCTTGCTGCAAGGAGTAACAGAATTCGTCTGACACTGCTGAAGGCGACTGTGTGGTTACCGAGGTGCCGGTGAGAAAATTGTGGTTGTGCTAAAGCAACATCCCTTTCCCTAACAAAGTAGTGTTAGTGGTGGACACTTCGAGGAAAAGGAAGGCACGTCTTATCATCGGCGTCAGCAGGCTAGATCCGGTGCGGTTCAGCCGGTTCATGGCTCCCTCCTTTAACTGAAAACACAGGTTCACGAGAAGAGCAAAATTTCCGGAGGCTCCGCCATCCCATTCCAATTGGACATGATAGAATTGATGACTCAACTCCGTGATTGACAGATGTTCGAATGACAAAGAACAATAGTGCTACCCTTAAGCACCCGTAAGGGGCCAGGTTGTCATGGGGACTGCATACTAAATAGCAAAACCTGTTCAGCTACCTCGCCTTAAGAGAATGTTTCATCCGAATTATTTCCGACCAATGCAACCTGCGTGAAAAGAGAAGATTATTTCTCCTAACTTAATGCTCAACAAGGCTTCGTCTGTCTGAGCTTTTCTCGTGACAAGTCCGTGTATCAGCTACCACTGTCCTGCTTTGGTTTAGGCAGATCACGATTTATCCGAAAAGACGACATTTCCATGGAGATTCTGTCAACACACTTCAATTTCTGAGGGTTCCGACCCAAATACAGGTATGTGTCATCAAAGCCGTACCTCCATTTCCATGTGTCTGTTCCTGTTTTGTTCAACTCTTCGACAGAATAGTGTAATTGTGATTTTTAACGATTAAAAAGGAGACGCTTATATCAAACATGAAGAGTGATGTAAAGAACATTATTTGGCATTCTCTGACGTTGGATAGTATACCTCAAGCATAAATGCATATAATGTTGTGCTGTATGCAAGAGCTTGCAAGATTAATTCTTCAAAATTCATTCAGAAGATTGTCTGTAGCATGTATATGACTATCTTCATGTTACCTCATGTTTAAAGAATGTTGAAGACAATTAAGTACAGTGGTAAAGTGTCAAATCTGACATCTATTTAATGGGACAGCATGTTACTGTACGTATTTTTTTTGGTATCTGATAGACGTTCTCAAATATCCGTATTAAGAAAATGAACAACTGGCCAGCTACGTTTAACAATGGCTTGCGGGATAAATATAGCATTAGCTCTGTGCAAATCGTAAACGACAAGAGCCGTTTCGTGCTGCATCTACAGACACATCATCTCGGATCTATCGTTGTGTTCGTGTACACAGCGAACAGCGAGGTGTCACAAGTATCCAATGGAAAGATAGGCCGAGGTGAGGGGATTAGGGCACCATTTTCATCTTTTGTCATCGGCAGAAGTGGTCTGCCCCCTGCTGTTATAATCAAATATTCATTTAGTTTGACAGAATGTTGCTGTTAGGCCATTTTGTATACCATTTGATGCATTGTCATCAGCAAAAGTGATCTACCACCTGCTGTTAACAGATAGATGTAGTTTGATGTTTGCTGATAATACATTGCTTGCTGTTGGCCTATTTGTTTGTATCTAACATATACCTTGTTCTAAATTGCTGTTTCTGTCCGATAAGGCACATGCTTCTGTATGTCTTACAATGAGAGCCATTTCGTTCTGTCAGTCGGTCCATAATAGTCTTATAGTAGGACGTACTGAGTCACTACTGACCAAATACCGCATTATACAAATCAGGGACGCAATAAGAGCCTAACTTATGAGGCAACAGGCTGATTCAAGATCCCAAGAGACAACTAATTAGATAGGCATTGACAGCTTTAAGACAGACATATCTTAAGGATAGAATGTTTTGCTGATGATTTTGAAAGAACACAGGGAAAACGTGCAGCTCTAATGACTCATTTAACAATCTTTGGTAACATGTGTGTTACAATTTTGGCTAACAACAGACCATGAATGGACTCAAGAGAAAGACGTGGCAGAGATTTTGTTAGACAATTTGTTTATAATAGGAGAACAAAACCTTTACCTAACACACGAGAGGGGTGTGTAATGCCCGATAATCTTATGAAATACGCAAAGCCGTAATTACTCGGAGCAGAAATTGTCTGTTCACACCACCGATGCGTCATGTGTCACGGAAGAGCAACAAATGAGTAAGCTATGGTGTATTCCATCTCCCTTCTTATTACCTTTTATGGGGCAAACATGATCTTACACGATGTTAAGTTATATCTGCAGATACAGGTGAACTATATGAATACCCTCTTACTGGAACATGGCTTCACCTTACATCCCCTTTTCTCCACAAGATATTATGATGTACAAAAAAAATTATTTAAGACAGGAATTAAGTTACATACAATATATATTGTCGGCTGTCTTGACGGGGACATGCCTTGTGCAGAAGCACCATTTTGCGGTTTCGGGAAGTCATACTACGGCAATATCTATGATGGAAACTGTACCATTCCGCGTTTAAAGTATATTGTTTCTACGTGAAAGCCTGTCATCACGACAGGAACCATGGAAGCCTAATGTAAACAAACAATAGCAACATCTGCAACGAAAAATAACAAACTAGATTTCCACGAACCCATCCCTTCGCCAGAATGTAAATTTTCATGTTGTTCAATGCTGCTGGTGGTGAGAGGTTTTTCAGACCACACATACCCAGTAAGACTCCAAGTGAAACTCCTGTTTCCACCAAGTTGTGTACAGGTTCTGTCCATCCCTTTGTATTTTGACCACTAGCTGTACGGACAGGCCCTGGTAGCAGGGGAATGTTTGCCCCAGTTTGTCAAATTGTCAACTGACAGCTGCCACATGTCATGCTATGAGTCCTACGTGTAATGCAGCGGCTTTACAAACTTTCATCATCAATCATGCAAATTATATTCTGATTTGCATGATTAGCATATGACTATGTAAATAAAAGTCAATTAAGCTATCCATAAACGCACCAAATCATGACCATCCGTCAACACCTTTTTGAGTTATTCTCTTAAATAAAAAGCCACTGGGGGCCCAAAATCTACATGACTTAATCTCCGTCCAAAGAGATATCTACCACTCAAGAATCACCAACATGTTCAGAACACGAGAATTCAAAACCTGAAATTCTGCTACAGTACCTTAGAAAGTCGCTTGGGGCCCAAAATCTTATAATTTTGAGGACTCGTGAAGATTTACCCACATACCAATTATCAAGACAATCCGTCAAGGCATTCTCGAGTTATCGTCACACACGCACACACAAAAACAAACACACACACACACACACGCACACACGCACACACGCACACACACACACACGCACACGCACACGCACACACACACACACACACACACACACACACGCACACAAAAACACGTTCCCCAAAACATACTTACCCTCTTCAGGTAAATATGATGAGATAATGTGAATAGACTCCAATAAAAAACATCAAATGTACATAATTTGTTTATTTGCTTTACCTTCCAATCTTCGAGGAAAGATTAATGATAAATGGCAATCTACATTCGGCAGGCAGACGGATAAGACACTCCATACAGACCGGCCTACCGTACATGAGTTAGCACATCTGGTCACAACGGTTTCCACTAGATCCGATTGTGTGGGCTCAGCTGCATGTCATGTATTATCATGATTCTGTCTTAAATACCACTAGTGTCTCGTGTCTTGATTGAAGATTCGTCCTTAGTAATTAGTCAAAACGAAAAAAAAGTCAACTACTGTGAAACATTAATCCCATCAAAACAACGTGGATCGTCCTGGGCTGGCGCCAACTTGTTTTGACCCAAGCGTACACAGGTTGATCATGTATTGTAGCAGCAGCTGCTCAGTTATGTCACTTATTTGTAAAGTAGGTCATCTTTTGTCACCTAAGAAAATTGTGGTACGTCTGATCGGAGTGCATACACTCATTACACCCCAAGGCATTTGAAATTGATGTGAGTTAATTTGGACAAAGAATACTCACTACACTTACATATTTGCCAAGAAGAAGTTAATCATAACGAAATAATTATCTCCATGAAAAAATGCTTTTTCATGGAGAAACTGTTTTGCGTGCGTTTGGTGTTTGTGTGTATGTTTGTGTCACCGGATGCTTAAAGTCAGCATAACTGTAGCACATGTACATGGATTGTACTGATATTTGGTATGTGGGTAGGTGTTAGGAGGAGGAAGGTCAAGGTCGATTTTGGGCCCCCTGGTATGTGTCACTGGAACTGCAATGGCGTATTTGTAAAACTCTTCTAAGGAGAATACTAGTAACTGAAGAAAGGATCGACAGATTGTCATGTTATTTGGTACACAGGTAGGTTGGATAGAGATGTACACACTTAAGTGCAAATTATGCAAATGAGACTTAATTTGCATAAGTAAGGAGGAAAATCGTTTGCATGTGTGTCGCTGGATGCTTAAAGTCAGCATAACTGTAGAACGTGTAGATGGATTGTAATGATAGTTGGTACATTGTATGTGGGCATGTGCTGGGAGGAGAAAGGTCAAGGTCGATTTTGGGCCCCTGGTATGTGTCACTGGAACTACAATGGCCTATTTGTAAAAATGTTCTAAAGGAGAATAACTGAAGAAAGGAACAACAGATTTTCATGTTATTTGGTACGCAGGTAGGTTGGACAGAGATGTACACACTGAAGAGCAAATCATGCAAAGTTAGTGTGTTTGCGTGTGTGTGCGCGTGTGTGTATTTTTGTGTCACCGTGTGTGTATGTTTGTGTCACCGGATGCGTAAAATCAGCATAACTATAGAACGTGTACAAGGATTGTAATGATATTTGGTATGTGGGTAGGTGTCGGGAGGAGAAAGGTCAAGGTCAATTTTGGGCCCCCTGGTATGTGTCACTGGAACTGCAATGGCGCATTTGTCAAAATCTTTTAAGGAGAATAACTGAAGAAAGGAGCGACAGATTTTCATGTTATTTACTATGCAGGTAGCTTAGACAGAGATGTATACAATGGACTTAATTTGCATAAGTAATGAGGACATCTATATTTGCAGTGTTGTCCATTGCATGTTGTGGCACTACTAAGAGATGCTAGTAGCTATTAATAGCGAAAGTGGGCTACTTCTCCTGGGCCCCCCGACAGGTGTGGGTCATACCATTGAGCGATATAGAATGGGGGGAACTGGTTTAATAAAAACAAAGTTTCATGGAGATTTTGGGTCCTAAGACTCTTGTGTATCCTGTCTTACTGAGGAATCTTCAACATCGGTCCAGTATAACTCACGGAATGTGACTGATTGTTGTGGCGGTTGGCGTGCCCGGGATTCAGTACAGAGGTCATAAGTGGTGGCGTTCTGGTACCTCCTTGATCAAACTAACTTTCAGGAATCTCGTCAGCGAACTTGATGATTCCTAGGACGACAAGAAAATCAAGATGTCAATGACACGTTTATGAATGTTAAACATCCAGGTAAGCAAATAGAGTGATACAATTTAGACGTTACTTTTGGACAAAATACGATAAAAATCGGACGTTTCGGGCGTCCATCCGACTGCCCTTTATCAACGAGAAGAACCTACGGATGCGTAAAGAATGTTCCTAAGTTCTAAATAAACAAAAGGTAACGACTAAAGCGTTCTAAAAAAATGTTCTAAAAGATAACGGATAAGATGTTCGTTCTACAATACAAGATAAGTCAAAGCGGCTTGAAAAGACATTAAATTACAATAGCAGACCTACAATAGATACATCAAATACGTTGTAAAGCACTGTCCCAAGTACTAGAAAGTTCCATCCGTAGGCCCCCTTTCCGGTTCAGTGACAGTCGATGGATCCTTTCATATACTGCTTCCTTGACACCACGTTCATACCATCGCGATTCCCTATCTAAGATGTCCGTAGAGTCAAGCTGGAAAGAATGTCTGTTATGTCTGCTGAGATGATGCCATATAGCAGAAGAAAATCCACTGTTGCTAGCTCTGCAGTGTTGTTTATATCTTGTCCTCAAGGGCTGGCTAGTTTCCCCGATGTATGTGTCCTTACAGTGCGGGTCCTCACACTTCAGTCGGTTAACAACATCCGACTTAATGTCGTTCTTAATTTTGTCCTTGGGATGAACTAATCTATGTCTTAAAGTGGAATATGGCTTGAAATTGGCGGCGATGTTATGATTCTGTAGCAGACGTCTGATTTTCTCGGACATTCCTTGAACATAAGGAATTGTAGTGTTCACCGTTTTGGTTCTATCCAGTTGAGAGTTTCTTGATGGTTTCCTAGATACGTTTGTGGGTTTTAAAGCCTCATTAGAAGTCCAAGACTTATAACCACATCTAGATAAAGCCTTCTTTGTCATTGATTCGGTGAACAGTCCCAGTGCAAGAGAAGGAGCAGTGGGGTAAAAATGCTGTGCTTATGCAACACTTTTGAAAACACGTGCTATATATAGACGAAATGCTCACCAAGTGTTAATGGATCAAAAGCGTCACCTAGCAATGTTTTTCAATTAAGGGTTAATGACCCGCTCCAAGGTGTAAATGGTGTCATAACGCCTGGCCATGTCGCTCACTCGGTGGTTTTATGAGGTGGTTATAGCACACGACCAGGCGTTATGACACCATATACACCGAGGAAAAGGCGGGTCATTAACGTTATTATCATATAGCTTATCCAAACTGACGCATATAAGAGTAGACAATTTCTGTTTGACCCATAGATCCCTTATACTATGAAGAATGCATTTCAGAATTCACATTTGTCCTTTTTTTAACAGAAGATGATGAAGAATATGTACAACTGTTGCCTGATTTATTTATTTCAACCACACAGGATAGGAGGGTCGGTTTCAGGTCAGTCAGAAAATGTTATCATTGAAGAATCTCCCTGCAACATGACCTCAGGTAACCTGAATAGAACACAGGTTCTTTGGCCAGCAGGAAATGGAACGCGCGGAACCTTAGATAGAACGTGGTTTCTTTGGCCAACAGCAAATGGAACACGCGGAACATTTTTGGGAATTTTAAATTTGTTTTCCCTTCTTCATGTATTCTAAAGAAATTTAAGACAATAAAGATTTTTTAAACAAGGTTAAGAAAAAGATTCATCAAATAGATACCCCCTCTACAAAATGCCACGGTTATAAAGATTTTTTAAACAAAGTTAAGAAAAAGATTCATCAAAAAGATAACGTTACCCCCTCTACAAAATGGAACGGTTGTGCTCTGACATGACGTCAATAAGTGGTGTGTTATGGCGTGATAACAGACCACTTATTGTGGGCAATGGAGGCTTCTGATTGGTCGACGCCATCTACCTATGTGATAATCTTTATTAACATTCACAATACATTGTACAGAAAGTGTCGAGTACATAAATAATGATACATTTAAAGTATTTGTTGTAGCATTAATTGGAATAACAACGATGGTTGTCCATTGTGTCAATCTATTTCTATAGTGCTCTTTAATCTGTTTCTAAAATGCGCAAAGTTTGGATTAACGTTTTTGACAAAGCATAGATATACACAGTACTTAGCAATAAGAATACAATGCGCAAGTTAATACAGATAGTCTACTGAAACCAGCTCAGGGGCGCACCCGGGCAAGCCACACGCTCAAATTTTACGCCCGAACAGACTCTTACAAATATTCATACTTCCCCCGCACCATACCCAAGTGGAACGCCCTGCCTGGCGCGGTTGTTACGGCTCCCACCGTTGAGTCTTTCCGCGCCAGGCTGGAGGCCTGCCCGCCTTAGCCTGGGACCTCCTCCCCCCCCTACTTTGCCCCTCGCGGGGTTATCTGGGGGTTCAATAAGTTGAAGTTGAAGTGTGGTAACAGGATGGGAACCTATATGATACTGTATATGATCATATTTTCATTTAGAACCAGATCCTGTTTGGTACAACGTTTCCACCAGATACAGAAATGTTTCCAAAATTTTTCAACATATTCACAATACAGAAATAAGTGTTCAATTATATTCTTTACAATTGTTACATTGGATTCTATTGGATTTGTTTTTGAGATGAGATGCTTATCATTTGGAAATATCTAAAAATGATATCGTTTTGTTTTCCCCAAGTTTTGGTGACTGGCTTTTTTACTGAGTACTGAGCAAAAAGCCAGTCACAGAAACTGGGAAAAACAAAAGTATTTGACAACTTTAGTACCTTGAGCAGGTGTGTTTGTATGTCTGATAGATGCAGTGTTCAGTATGAAGACCAGGTGTGTTTGTGTATTGTGGTGAAACCTGTGTGTTAATCTAGATTGGGTTCAGCACCAAGGCCATGCCGCTCGCTTCGTTATTGAATAGTATTTGTTCGTGTTCTTGATCATAATTTTTCTGGTGACATTATGGACACTGTCTTTGCCTATACTGTATAACGATTCTGCCACCAGAAGATCTGCTTATAAATTAATGCATGTGTGTGAGCGCGTGCGTGCGTGTATGTGTGTGTACGCGTGTGTATGTGTATCTGTGTGTGTGCGTGTATGTATGTGTGTACGTGAGTGTGTATGTGTGTGTGTATATGTGCGCCCGTGTGTGTGCATGTGTATATGTGCGTGTGTGTGTACGTGTATGTGTGTGTTTGTGAGTGTGTGTATGTATTCAGTACCAAGGATACTGTCCTCAAGGATATAAGTTAGTAAAAGTCCTTATTACCTTCGCCGAGAAGGTTATGCAGAGGGTAGCGTTTGTGTGTTTGTTTGTAACGTACAGCATAACTCGAGAAGGCTTAGACGGATTGTCTTGATATTTGGTAGGTGGGTAGGTCTTGATGAGACATGGAAATGATCAGTTTTTGGTACTGCAGCGGAACTTCCTGTTTTGATATCTCATGTTCTGGTTTTGTGTGGTAGATAGCTCTTTGAACAGAGAGTAAGTGGTCAAGATTTGGGCCCCCTAGCTGCTTTTTTGGAACTGTAGGAGCAGGTTTTGCTTCAGACTTTGAAATGGAATAACTCAAGAAGGGCCTGATGGATGGTCATGATTTTTGGTAAGTAGATAGCTTGAGTGATGATGTACATGGTTAGATACTTATTATGCAAATCAGTATCTAATTTGCATGATTAATGAGGAAAGTTTATACATCCGCCAAATTCCATGATAGGACTCTAAAACATGTGACATATGTAACTGAGGAGGAAAGAAATATCAATAAATATCAACTATGCAAATGAAGACCTCATTTGCATAATTAATGAAAAAATACTAACTTTTAAGTTAGTATTTTTTCATCAGTTATGCAAGTTAGAATCTGCATTTGCATAATTATATCCAATCATACGAAGCATCACATAAGCTATCTACATACAAAAAATCAAGCCCATCCATCAAGCCCATCTTAAAAGATGGGCTTGATGGATGGGCTTGATTTTTTGTATGTAGATAGCTTATGTGATGCTTCGTATGATTGGATATAATTATGCAAATGCAGATTCTAACTTGCATAACTGATGAGACAATTCTAAAAGCCCGCTGTGTTCCATGATTTGACTTTTCAAATATGTGACATTCGTAACTGAGGAAGAGAGGAATGTTAATAGATAGAAAATATGCAATTGTAGGCGTAATCTGCATAATGAGAAACTACTATGATTACATACAGGTATATGATGGCAATTTCATACTTGTGGCATTTGAAAGTTATGTGAATGTGAACATCGATGAATCAAATTATGCTAATAAGGACCTCATTTGCATAATTCATGCTAAATGTTAGCATAACCTTCTATACTTTGGACAACTTCTGTTATTTGGCTGAGGACGATCAACTGGTATGATTTATGATTGATGACAAACCCTCCTACATACGTCAGTCATAAAGGTTAAGATCATTTGGCGAAGGTATGAGGTCGTGGAACTCTAGTTTGATTTTCGTCTTGCCCTATGTGCAAAATTATTTTTTTTCCTTTTTCTACAGATCCATGATGCGGACACACGGTGTTCTGCTCATCTTCGTCTTCTGCAGTTGCCAACTTATATTTTTCGAACAAACATCAGGTATGGGTTAACGGTGCCGACTTGAAGCATCTCATTCATTGAGTCAACTTCCTGTTGATGAGGTTTACTAGTACTGGTAAAAATGGCAGTAGACTATTCCGTGCCTGGCCTCGTTCTTGTACTTGTGACAATCAATGCTTATTGTTTCAGTGCTCTTAGCATTAGTAGATTATATACATGTCTGACATAAATGTGTACGAACTGAAATGTTAACTGCATTCCTCTGAAGCTGGTTTGGCACAAGTGTCCTGATTAGCATTCGACGGTTTCAAGCGGAGTCTGTGTTATATATGGAACATGGCAGAACGCTAATAACTCAGAATATTCTTGGGCCGGCTGTAACTCATCATTTATCGGCACTGCACTTCCATTTTGGAGACATAAGTTACATATGAATAGCATTCCAAATTCTTTTCCAGTCGCGACGACACCTACTCCCTCCACAAACAACACCGTCGACAGTTTTTCTCCGACAGCGAACACCACCGGCTCTCCGGAAAAGACTAAAGACGACAAAACCAGTGACCTATCTAACTACTGTCCATCCACCTTTAACCTGACCGGATCTAATGGAACCTTCACCAGCCCCATGTACCCATCCCCGTACCCTCTCAGTCACGTCTGTCGGTGGGAAATAACAGTCGCCCCCGGTAAGATCGTGCAGCTGACGTTTACAGAGCTGGATGTGGAGGCAGGGAAAGGTTTTTGTTACGACAGTGTGGAGGTGTACGGAGGCACGCTGCAACAGGGATATCTGATCGGTGAGTCTCACGTCAATGTGCTGATGACATAGCACTGACTAACAGTGACGGAGGATAATGATGACGACCATGTTATGTAAGGTTGACACTATCTCGGGCTGGAAAAGCTGGCTCAGCCCCAGTCCATTGTTATACATGTCCTATTTAAAGTAAGAGGAAAATACATATCAAGTGTAGACTCAAGCTAGGATATAATGATCTATAATGTTATACAGCCAGCAGTCTCTTTGTCCATACAATCGTGGCTGAAATCCGAAAGCTTCCGCTGGAGTCACGCACTTTCATTGGCTATGACGTGTTAGGTCATGTTGATTTGATTATATGGATGACATCCCTGGGATCCCCAAAACGGATGCTAGCGTGCGAATAAAAAAAAGTTTGGCAAAACAAAGTTGTCTTCATTATGATACGTACGTGGTCAGGAAGGTTTCATAAATGACTTAACACACAGATAAATGCATACCAAATCAAAAGTTGTCTGAAATATCTGTTTTCAATTTACAGCATATATTTGTTCATTTTGCTTTGCTACAGTATGGTAGAATTTTGTAGTTATTTTTGGGAACGAAATGGACGAAAATTGATGCGCGCGCGGATGTCATCCATATAAGCAAATCAACGTGGCCTTACCTCCGAAAGGGGTTCTGTTTTTGATTGAGTATGTGTGTTCGCACCTATTACTCAAAATACTTTTCATGGGTTCGCATGGCTTGTGGTATGTAGGTAGTTATTGAGATTGTCCCCTACCAGTATCATCATGCACTGCAGTGGTGTGGTCTAACCACATCTGATCTGCCCGTTGAGGTCAATGAACTCAATATGGGACCCCTAACTTGTTACAGGTTTGCGATAGCAAAACCTGTTCTGTTTTTGCATCCAAGGATGGGGGCCGCCATGTTGGATGTGACCATTTTATTCGGAGGGGTGTTTTTTTGTCGCTTATGTTGGGTGTGACTATTTTGACGGAGGGGTGTTTTTTTTGCAAGTTTTCTTTTTTTTTGTTCTTGCTAATTTTTTTCTTGCTGTGGGTTGGGTGTGACCATTTTTACTGGAGGGATGTTTTTTTCACTAATGTGTGGGTGTCATAGATGGAAGTTATTAATGTGGTGGTGTTGAGGCCTTGCCGTTGGCACAAATGGACACAAGGCCCACTGTACTAAAGGACGAGCAAGGTCCACTGAGCATCATGTTGTTGTGGTCTTGTCGAAAAGTAAGGGACGACAAGATCCCCAACGATAGAGGGTTAATATAGATTTGTTATTTAATGTGATGTTGGATTAGAAAGTGTTGGAATCGATAATATTGTGGGTGGTTTTTGTCGCTAATGTTGGTTCCCTATATCTTTCCTAGTTTCGGGTTAGGTGTGACCATTTTGAACGGAGGGGTGGTTTTTGCCACTAATTTTAGCTTTAAGAGATGAATGTTATTAGTGTGGTGGTGTTGTGACTTTGCCGTTGGCACAAATGGACAAAAGGCCCACTGTACTAAAGGACGAGCAAGGTCCACTGAGCATCATGTTGTTGTGGTCTTGTCGAAAAGTAATAAGGGACGACAAGATCCCCAACGATAGAGGGTTAATATAGATTTGTTATTTAATGTGACGTTGAATTAGAAAGTGTTGGAATCGATGATATTGGGGGTGGTTTTTGTCGCTAATGTTGGTTCCCTATATCTTTCCTAGTTTTGGGTTAGGTGCGACCATTTTGAACGGAGGGGTGGTTTTTGCCACTCATTTTAGGTGTAAGAGATGAATGTTATTAGTGTGGTGGTGTTGTGACTTTGCCGTTGGCACAAATGGACACAAGGCCCACTGTACTAAAGGACGAGCAAGGTCCACTGAGCATCATGTTGTTGTGGTCTTGTCAAAAAGTAAGGGACGACAAGATCCCCAACGATAGAGGGTTAATATAGATTTGTTATTTAATGTGATGTTGGATTAGAAAGTGTTGGAATCGATAATATTGGGGGTGGTTTTTGTCGCTAATGTTGGTTCCCTATATCTTTCCTAGTTTCGGGTTAGGTGCGACCATTTTGAACGGAGGGGTGGTTTTTGCCACTAATTTTAGCTTTAAGAGATGAATGTTATTAGTGTGGTGGTGTTGTGACTTTGCCGTTGGCACAAATGGACACAAGGCCCACTGTACTAAAGGACGAGCAAGGTCCACTGAGCATCATGTTGTTGTGGTCTTGTCGAAAATAATAAGGGACGACAAGATCCCGAACGATAGAGGGTTAATATAGATTTGTTATTTAATGTGATGTTGGATTAGAAAGTGTTGGAATCGATAATATGGTGGTGGTTTTTGTCGCTAAGGTTGGTTCCCTATATCTTTCCTAGTTTCGGGTTAGGTGCGACCATTTTGATTGGAGGGGTGGTTTTTGCCACTCATTTTAGGTGTAAGAGATGAATGTTATTAGTGTGGTGGTGTTGTGACTTTGCCGTTGGCACAAATGGACACAAGGCCCACTGTACTAAAGGACGAGCAAGGTCCACTGAGCATCATGTTGTTGTGGTCTTGTCGAAAAGTAAGGGACGACAAGATCCCCAACGATAGAGGGTTAATATAGATTTGTTATTTAATGTGATGTTGGATTAGAAAGTGTTGGAATCGATAATATTGGGGGTGGTTTTTGTCGCTAATGTTGGTTCCCTATATCTTTCCTAGTTTCGGGTTAGGTGCGACCATTTTGAACGGAGGGGTGGTTTTTGCCACTAATTTTAGCTTTAAGAGATGAATGTTATTAGTGTGGTGGTGTTGTGACTTTGCCGTTGGCACAAATGGACAAAAGGCCCACTGTACTAAAGGACGAGCAAGGTCCACTGAGCATCATGTTGTTGTGGTCTTGTCGAAAAGTAATAAGGGACGACAAGATCCCCAACGATAGAGGGTTAATATAGATTTGTTATTTAATGTGACGTTGAATTAGAAAGTGTTGGAATCGATGATATTGGGGGTGGTTTTTGTCGCTAATGTTGGTTCCCTATATCTTTCCTAGTTTTGGGTTAGGTGTGACCATTTTGAACGGAGGGGTGGTTTTTGCCACTCATTTTAGGTGTAAGAGATGAATGTTATTAGTGTGGTGGTGTTGTGACTTTGCCGTTGGCACAAATGGACACAAGGCCCACTGTACTAAAGGACGAGCAAGGTCCACTGAGCATCATGTTGTTGTGGTCTTGTCAAAAAGTAAGGGACGACAAGATCCCCAACGATAGAGGGTTAATATAGATTTGTTATTTAATGTGACGTTGAATTAGAAAGTGTTGGAATCGATGATATTGGGGGTGGTTTTTGTCGCTAATGTTGGTTCCCTATATCTTTCCTAGTTTCGGGTTAGGTGCGACCATTTTGAACGGAGGGGTGGTTTTTGCCACTAATTTTAGCTTTAAGAGATGAATGTTATTAGTGTGGTGGTGTTGTGACTTTGCCGTTGGCACAAATGGACACAAGGCCCACTGTACTAAAGGACGAGCAAGGTCCACTGAGCATCATGTTGTTGTGGTCTTGTCGAAAAGTAAGGGACGACAAGATCCCCAACGATAGAGGGTTAATATAGATTTGTTATTTAATGTGATGTTGTAGGGACGACAGCCACAAAAACAATGAACAACGATTAGTTTGTTTAATGGTGAGATGGCAAATTAGCTTTTGCAATAAAATTAAGTCAATTTTGAAATGGTGAATACTTAAGACCCTTTCCGTCTTACAATAAATAATGACCGATGTGTAAATACGGTTTCTTTTAGATGCTGATTTGAAGACGACCACATCAAGGATAAAGAAATGACACAGAGACAAGGATTCCCGCATACTTACCAAGGGCGACGTAAACGTTATAACACTGACTGATTGTGACTTCATAATGTTAGCTTACTACGATCCTTACTGAAGGTCTCTATTTCTCTCTTGACCTTAACTTCCTAGTTTTACAAATCTCTCGTCTCCTGTCTTATTCTGCTCACACAACATTGATTACTTAATCTCGTCGCTGCAGTTCACTTAAACAAATGAATAAGCGTCAAAGAATTATGGCACAACAATAGCAGACTAATTCTAAAGTAACCGTTCCAAGTTTGGTATGGAGTTGCACTGTAACTTCTTGGACGAAAGTGACGGAGTGAAATGTTACTGCAGCTTGCAATTGCATACACATTTGTATTGGGTTTCTATCATTCGTACATCCGGTTCGATTTGAACTGTCGTCGACGAGGTTAATCACCTGTAGTTTCTTTGATAACGTTATACATGCAAAATCAGCCTCTAAAAGTTGCACACTAAGATAAACAACAAACTGGACAATACGTATTCGTTTAAATCAAATTAAGTGGACAACATGTGCACGCCAGTGTGTGGATTCTCTAAATCGTGTCAGGTTATGTCTGGTTGTAACAGCACAATCATTGTAACACGGCTCTGATGCTGGTCAAGCATGCAGTGGAAGGTCTCCGGCGGCCTCCCCTGCTGCGGTGAGAGTCTGTGTGGGAAACGGCCAGATTGCTCCAGGCCTGGATTGTTCCTCCCTAGTGGATAACCGGTGCCACGGATGACCTTGAAGTCCGGTATAGGTGACCTGTGCAGGGATCGAGGAAAAACATACAGAAACATATCAACCTGAATGCTCTCTTCTGCTCTCTTGTCGTCTCTGAAGACGATAGACAGCTTCGGTCGATTTAACCTATCATTCCAAAATCATGATTGGCTTTTCTTTCTCAAAGTCGTTGGCGGTGGCGGGTTAGTCATGTAGTTGTTAGGTCCTACGGGGAAACAAAATTTAGAATGTATGTGACACTGATAAGCTGTTTGACATATTTATTAGTACCTACGAATATGGCGTGTTATACTTACTTCAACTTGTTCAAGGTTTTGGAGTTCGATTAAAAAAATAGGGCTCGAAATTCGCATTTAAGTACAGGTAAAATTGTGCTAATTTTATCTTTAGCTAGGAAAACAACATTTGGAGTTAAATATGTGAAACTGATAAGCTATTTCACAATTTTTGGTCCCTAGGAATTTGACCTCTTATCCTGTAAGGTGAGTGAAGAGTATTACGTGTAGGGCTCAAAATCTGCATGCTAGCACAGGTAAAATTGGAGTTGTGCAGGTAGTTTTGACGGACTTTTACTAATTAAGGCCCCCATTCCGTTGAGTTATCTGTGAAATCTTTGGTCGCTCATAAAAGGTTGCTGACATTTGAGATTTTGGGTCGCCGTAGAGATTCCACTTGAGCACGTTTTCCAGGAGTTCGGCACTCTCACGGCGCTGTGGCCAAATTAGGTCGCCGTGAGAGCGCGGCGAAAGCGCCGTCCAAGTGGAATGGGGGTATATTCCATTCCAAGTCACCACACGTGTTTTTAATGATATTCATAATATCTTCGAATTATTATTTTATCAATTACAAATCTTTAAAGGTATTCATAAATGTTTCTAACAAAAGGAAATACGAGAATACTATGTTTCAGAAGTTGTTCTGATTATTTGCAAACATTTCGAAAGTGACTGTCAAAAGAGATCATTTTTTTAATAGATTTGAAAAATAGATAGGTTTATTTCATATTTCGAAATATTTTGAAATAAAGATATGGGTCATTTGCCCCCCGTAATGAGCCGCTGAACCTAACAAAGCATGTTTTGGATCGGGCGTTGACCGCCGACCGGGCAGGAAGTCACTGTGGCGTGACACTGTCTGTGGACACCGGCAAGCATGCCAAGAGTTCCTCCGGAGAATAAGCACAATTCAACTGTAATTTTGCCGCACACAAAGGGCCAGCAACGTTGCAAATGATCAGTGGACAAAATACCACACGTAATGAGCAAAAGCAAAAGTTTTATCCACGTCAAATAAGCCCGGGAATCGGCAGAAAGCAAAGCCGGGAGAGCCGACTAGCCGCTAGTCGCAAAGGGTTTGATCTGTCACTCAAGTTCGGCAACATGTACTGTCAAAGGAAGGCTTTCTTTTCCCATGGTATCAGTAAATTTTCCCATGGTATCGGTAAATTGTAAACTAAAAGGTTATATTCTATAGAGGGATCTTACCGACAAAATCACGAAGATTCTGGAGGAAAACGCCAAAAAAGAATTTAGATCTATGTTGCAACATTTCTAACACAGTGGCCTGCTTGGGGGAGTCTATTCTGTGTGTAGGGGGAACTTTCTTGGAAACTATTGTCAAATGATTATAGATACAAAAGTGCACAGTAATAACGTCATAACAATACTACTGTAGTGCTTAGATTCTATTATTCAAATCTAGATACGTTTAAAGATAGATATTTTAGACAACGTGTTTCAACCCCTCCCCGGGAGAGACAGCCATGTCTGCCGCGCCGGAACAACACGGGAACAAACTTCCCACAAGACGAAACCAAGCCGAAACAAATTCCACCAGAGAGAATTTCACCTTACACTGTTCAGCTTACAATAAAGCCTGTATATTTTCCGTGGTGGCTGATCGGCGTTCATAATTTGGACTAGGCCTTGCGGAGTTAGATCTACTGCAGGTTTTTTACGTCCCAGTTGAACATGTTGTTCTAGCGGTGTTGCTCTAGTGGGAGGGCGGCACGGTAGACTACTGTTACCACTTACACTTCGGTACTTTCTGTTATTTCTGTCGCATTTCGGTCGTTTCTGCAAGATTTCTTGGTTTGATTAATAAGCCGAGAGATTGGGCAGTGAATAGGCACTGATAATGTTTTTTTCTGATTGTTGTCCTGCTAACGTTTAGAGGCAGAAATGAACTGTTTGTTTACTTAACTCACGCCTCGGCGTGAGAGCACAACGGGGTATCATTAGCGCTCCTTTCAATCGTCTATTTTTGGGTGCTATTAACTAATTAGCAGCAAATTGTGAATTTTTCTTAAAGAATCCTCTTTTTAATCCACATGACCCCAGCACCTGTAAATTGCCATACAACATGAAAAAAAACGATTGTATATGTACGTTTATGGACGTATAAGTACAAAAGTTGAATGCAAAGGGTTCTTGTCTATTGAACTGAACATAAAGAGACAACCAGGTCTACGCCACAGAGTTCCTCTACAAGAATACGCAGATAGCAAGCAATTTGTTACAATTCAGCAAAGAAAACATTGAATTTCAAATTATGCTAATCTTGATATACATTTGCAATAAGCCGTTCTCAGTATGCTTCGTCTTGTTTAACAATCTGAATTACTGTATAATTCACACCATTTTTAAGACTGAGTCGTATATAAATCTGACCAAGTTTTTTAAACCGGGA
This sequence comes from Branchiostoma lanceolatum, assembly GCF_035083965.1. Classification (NCBI taxonomy): domain Eukaryota; kingdom Metazoa; phylum Chordata; class Leptocardii; order Amphioxiformes; family Branchiostomatidae; genus Branchiostoma; species Branchiostoma lanceolatum. The sequence goes on from NC_089737.1 coordinate 1,495,606, forward strand.
CATTAGCACTCATTGTGTAGCCTACATGTAGTATCCAAACCTAAGCTTTGAGACGAGTACACATTTACTTTAAAATTATTTGTAAGGTTTGTCATGTTCAGCTTATGTATGTATCTTAATTGCTTTTAGATTACTTTTAATTGCAAAGCATAATGCATTTCAGCCAATGAAGCTGGTACTGTATGATGTGCCTAGCAACGACGTAATAAACCATTCATTTATTTCTCTCCAAGCAGAGGAGTGGGTCCGGCTGTTTTTTGGTGTTTCTCAGCGTTTTTGTCGGGCTTTCTACTTTGTCTTTTTTTTTTTGCCGCACAAACCCACACCTCTGCAGGTGGTTCTGAATTTCTTCTTTCGAAAAAAAATAATTCAAATTTCGAAATAAAGGCAATGTGCTGTAGCAAATCTTTAGAAAGTATCAGAAATGTTGTTCCCAGTGCAATGAATATTTTGAATATTGCACGAAAATCTGGGAACATCTAGAAAGTGTTAACAAATTTCGGAATGTTAAGAAACCATGACATTTATATTACAAATAGTTACATAGGTTTCGAATTAGTTCTAAACAATGGCAGCAAACACCCGTGTGGTGACTTGGAATGGGGCCCTTAGGTCGCCGTGAGAGCGCGGCGAAAGCGCCGTCCAAGTGGAATGGGAGTATAACTAATACTCTAAGAATAGGACAATGCGACGTATCCTTTTTTCTACATTTGAATTTTCTATGGTTTTAACACGTGGACAAATGCGACATATCATTTTTCTACATTTGTAATTTACCTTCAGCTAATTCTACATTTGTCGGGGGTTGAGGTTTTCAAACGTGGACAAATTAGATGTACTGGAATTAGTTTTGGAATTTGTATGTTTGTCAGGTGTAAAATTTTAATACGTGGATAAATGCGACGTATCATTTTTTCTAACTACACAGCTAATTCTAAATTAGCCTGTCGGGAGGGGGGGGGGGTGCACATTTTCATACTTGACAAAAAGATGTACTAGAATGGCATTTCTACGTTTTTCGGGCATATGATGTATGGTTTTCATACGTGGACGATGGGACGTACTGTTTTTTGTACATTTGTACTTTTTCTTCAGTTAATGCTACATTTGTCGGGGGTGAGATGTACTGGAATTAGTTTTGGAATTTCTACATTTGTCAGGCGTATGATTTTCATACGTGGACGAGTGCGACGTATTATTCTTTTCTACATTTGTAGTTTTTCTACTGTAACAGTCTACCTTTGTCGGGGATGTAAATTTTTAAACGTGTACAAATAAGTTGTGTTGGAATTGATTCTTATACGTGGACATGCGACATACTAGAATTAGTTCTGGAATTCCAACGTTTGTATGGCACATGATTTTTAAACGTGGATGAATGCGACGTATTTCTAAATTCTAGGCTGCTAAGTTAAGTTACCATGGACTAACTTGAAGGTAGTCTCCGTTACGACTCTACCATAAACGAATTGCTAATTTTTCATCAAACCTAAAAAGTTTCAATAACACTTTTAACAGCCATTCTGAATATCAAACATACGTCGAGATGGTTTCGAAAATGGCAACTTGCCGAAATCTCTACCCCGGCATGAAAGGTATCTGAAATGACCACAAAAGCGCAACGTTAACATAAAAACTGAAAAGACCTACCTGCACAAAAACAGAAACAGACGCCTCTTACCTTGGTTCTGTACAGATCGACTCTGGTGTTATTTGTCCTTCCAGTCTCAGAATCTAGATTTCCATAGTCGAGTCCTGTCTGCGGAACGTACAACAACTTTTCCTGCCGTGGATATTAATGAACAAACGTCTGGTGCTGCTATTTTCAACCAGTCCATATTCTTCAGTCTCTTCTGGCCGTGCTTCCCCGTTGTTGTTTCCACTGCTGACATGGGGGTGATACACCCCTTCTTGCTCACCATGTTGTCACAACTTTCGATTAGAGGTTAGAAATCTCCATATTATCGCTAGAAATGAGTTGTTTTCTAACACAAGAAATGCCCTTTGTTCTCATACGTCTAGACACTGTGGCCACGGTACTAGACTGAGCCCACCAGACGAGTACCCTGTAACTGATACTCCCATGGGTGCATCCATGTTGCTGTGCCTGGAGAAGTCATTAACCAGAGCCTGGGAAACAGGGCTTAAAATTGATACCCAGTCAAAGTTCCCATCACAATGGCACCATCCCAACTTTGCTAACATGTCATACCATTTGTGGTCTATATCCATATTGCTTATAAGACCTAAAATTTGGTCAGAACAAGATGTAACATTGACGATGGATTAAGGGCAAGGGTAACGGATTAAGGGCTAGGGTTACGGATTAAGGTTATGGTGACGGATTAAGGGTAAGGATGTCAGATTAAGGGAAAAGGTGACGACGGAATAGGTTATCGGGTGACAGATTAACGGCTATGGTGACGGGTTAAGGGTTATGGCGACGGACTAGGGGCAAGGGTGACTGATTGAGGGGCAACCACTGTGAGGGATCAAGGCTTTTGTGACAGATTAAGGGTTATGGTGATGGATTAAGAGCAAGGATGGATGATGAAGGTCAGGGGCAATGGATTAAGGGGCTAGGGTGACGGATTAAGGGATAAAGTGACAGATTAAGGGTAAGGATGGCGGATTAATGGAAATGAGTACAGATTAAGAGAAAGGGTAACGGATTAAGGACTAAGGTGACGGATAAAGGGTAATGATGGCGGATTAAGGGGAATGATTACAGATTAAGGAAAAGGGTAACGGATTAAGGACTAAGGTGACGGATTAAGGGTAAGGATGGCGGATTAAGGGAAATGATTACAGACTAGAGTTCCACGACCTCATACCTTCGCCAAATGGTGTTAACTTTTCGTAGAGACGTACGATCAATGTTATAAACAGTGGCACATTTGTCAATTGTTATTTCTTTGCTTTGTTCATACTTTCTATCTTGTTGCATTTTAGCTCTAATAGCTGCACGTCGTTTGTTAGTGGCATCTGGCTTCTCTTCTTTTCTGCGCTTCTGCATGTGCTCCCTACTAGCTGCAAGTCGTTTGTCAGTGGCATTTGGTGTCTCTTTTGACCGGTACTCCTGCATGTACGACCTGTTGTATGCCCGTTGTGCCTCGGCAGCCTCTGGTGTTAATTGTGTTATTTTTCTCTTCCTTCTTCTTTGTTCCACACTGATGGAATTTGATCGAGGCATGATTGACAATGTATTCCATTGCTGGCAATAGTTGTGACTCAGGTACTTCCCCCAACGGACTGTAATCAAATAAAAATGAAATAAGTGTGTTTTTTCCCATAGTGTTACATAGAAAAGACGATTGAAATGGAATTTCCCTGTGGGTCGTGAAATAGTTGTAAACCTCCAATATGACATCTGTAGCAAAAGCCGTAAGGGGAAATAAATTTCTGCATAGTCCTCATGAGCATAATACTCCTCCTGTTGTATTCACCTTTCATGAAGCAACCTACACCTCCAATATTACATCTATGACATATGCCGTAAGGGAAATATGAAGTCTATGCATAAATTATGCAAATGAGGCTCATTAGCATAATGACCTTGCCTTTGTATTTACATTTCCTAAAGCTACATACACATCCAATATGACATCTGTAGCATGTACACAAAGGGAATATGAAGTTTCTGCATAGATTATGCAAATAAGGCCATCATTAGAATAATACATATTCAGGTGTATTCACCTTTCATAAAGCAACACACACCTGCAATAGGACATCCTTGGCATTTATCGAAGGGAACGAGTCCCTGCATTATTGATCACCTTACGTCTACTTGGTTTTTTTCCAAGGCCATTTCGGTCGTGAGAATTGTCAACTAAAAGAGATTGCATTTCCTCTTATCAAGGCTACGGTTCTGCAGGAAGGTTCCTTAATGCCATGAAGCAACCTTCCCCTCCAATATAACTTCTATGACATATGCCGTAAGGGAAATATGAAGTCTATGCATAAATTATGCAAATGAGGCTCATTAGCATAATGACCATGCCTTTGTATTTACATTTCCTAAAGCTACATACACATCCAATATGACATCAGTAGCATGTACACAAAGGGAATATGAGGTTTCTGCATAGATTATGCAAATGAGGCCATCATTAGCATTATATATATTCAGGTGTATTCACCTTTCATCAAGCTATCTACACCTGCAATAGGACATCCTTGGCATTTATCGAAGGGAACAAGTCCCTGCATTATTGATCACCTTACGTCTACTTGGGTTTTTTCAAGGCCATTTCGGTCGTGAGAACTGTCAACTAAAAGAGATTGCATTTCCTCTTATCAAGGCTACGGTTTTTACTGCGGGAAGGTTCATTAATGCGTAGAAGCCGTTTATACAACTACATTTTTGCAAGAAATTGCCATATTTACTTTAAAATGAATCATTTGTAGATGAATATTGGAATGCATCACAAGTTTTTGCTGAAATGAAACATTGATTAGTTTCCCACTTGTTGCTTGGGCCAATGCATTATTTTTCAGGTTTCTGTCACAAATTTATGTTCTGTTTTGCTGTTTTGTCTCAGATCACTGCCACTCTATGTCATATGTCTTGAATGTCGGTATTACACATTTTCTAAATGTTAACTTTAACCTTGAATAGACACATATGCATACACAGACACTGGTAACAGAATGAAGTCAAACTCAAAAAGAACTTACCTTGCAATTGTTCATTCTGCTTTTCTGTCGCCCCAAAAGGTGTCCAGTTGTGGTCCTTTAGGAAACAAGACGGCCTGTAGATCTATACATACTTATACAGTACTCTCTCCCAAACGCGGTTAGACTTCAGTCTGCTATTGTGTTGCTGTATACACTGAGTGACTGACTCTGCCTGGGCTTTCAAGGATAAATGAAATCTTATCTAACCGCGGGGACATGCACAGACTGGACCATGCTGACAGATGCATAAACAAAACCCAGCTGGAACTGGCCCTGTGCAAGGATCAAGAAGGTTAATTGAAATTTTCTCAAGTTACCTAGTACATGTATACATACTTTAGACTGATTTTTCGTTTTGTAAGAAATACCCTTGTACTCTATCTACATACCAAAATCATGACCATCCATCAAGCCCGTCTTGAGTCATAGTATTTTCTCATCAATTATGCAAATGAGGTCTTCATCAAGGGCTAAGGTGACGAATTAAGGGTAAGGATGGCGGATTAAGGGAAATGATGACAGATCAAGGCAAAGGGTAACGAATTAAGGACTAAGGTGACGGATTAAGGGAAATGATTACAGATCAAGGCAAAGGGTAACGGATTAAGGACTAAGGTGACGGATTAAGGGTAAGGATGGTGGATTAAGGGAAATGATTACAGATTAAGGGCAAGGATGACGAATTAAAGAGGAATGATTACAGATTAAGTTAAAGGGTGATGGATTAAGGATCGTGGTGACAGATTAAAGGTAAAGGTCCCGGATTAAGGGCTATGGTGACGGTTTAAGGGTGATGGTGACGGATTAAGGGCAATGATGGCTGATGAAGGCCAAGGGCAACGGATTAAGGGCTAGGGTGACGGATTAAGGGATAAAGTGACATATTAAAGGTAAAGATGGCGGTTTAAGGGAAATGAGTACAGATTATGGGAAAAGGTAACAGATTAAGGACTAAGGCGACGGATTAAGGGTAAGGATGGCGGATTAAGGGAAATTATTACACATTAAGGCAAAGGCTAACGGATTAAGGACTAAGGCGACGCATTAAGAGTAAGGATGGCGGATTAAGGGAAATAATTACAGATTAAGGGAAAGGGTAAAGGATTAAGGACTAAGGTGACGAATTAAGGGTAAGAATGGCGGGTTAAGGGAAATTAGTACAGATTAAGGCAAAGGGTAACGGAGTAAGGACTAAGACGACGGATTAAGTGCAATGATGGCGGATTAAGGGAAACAATTACAGATTAAGGGAAAGGGTAACGTATTAAGGACTAAGGTGACGGATTAAGGGTAATGATGGCGGATTAAGGGAAATAATTACTGATTGAGGGTAAGTATGGCGGATTAGGGGAAATGATTACAGATTATGGGAAAGTGGAAGGATTAAGGACTAAGGTGCCGGATTAAGGGTTATGATGGCGGATTAAGGGAAATGATTACAGATTGAGGGTAAGGATGGCGGATTTGGGGAAATGATGACAGATTAAGGGAAAGGGTGACGGAGTAAGGACTAAGGTGACGGATTAAGGGTAAGGATGGCGGATTAAGGGAAATGATTACAGATTAGGGAAATGGTAATGTATTAAAGACTAAAGTGACGGATTAAGGGTAATGATGACGGATTAAGGGAAATAATTACAGATTGAGGGTAAGGATGGCGGATTAGGGGAAATTATTACAGATTACGGGAGGGTGAAAGGATTAAGGACTAAGGTACCGGATTAAGGGTAATGATTGCGGATTAAGGGAAATGATTACAGATTGAGGGTAAGGATGGCGGATTAGGGGAAATGATTACAGATTAAGGGAAAGGGTGACGGATTAAGGACTAAGGTGACGGATTAAGGGTAAGGATGGCGGATTAAGTGAAATGATTACAGATAAAGGGCAAGGATGACGGATTAAGTAAAAGAGTGACGGATTAAGGATTGTGGTGACGGATTAAGGGCGAAGGTCGCGGATTAAGGGCTATGATGACGGTTTAAGGGTGATGGTGAGAGATTAAGAGCTATCATGACGGGATAAGGGCCACGCTGAGGGATTAAAGGCTTTTCGTGACAGATAAAGGGCAAGGGTGACAGACAAGGGTCTCTGGTGACGGTTTAAGGGTTATGCTGACGGTTTAATGTTTATGATAACGGATTAAGGGCAAGAGTGACGGATTCACTTCACAAATCACCATGCAGCGCAGATGACAGCTTCTTAAAATTATGTACATTTTTGTCTAAGCTTCCTCCACACCATATTGCATGGTAATGTATCGTTACTGTATTCTGCAATCCTGTTTGAAAGATTTCTTAACAAAAACGCCCCTGCAGTTCCGGAGCAAGCTGCTAAGGGGCCCAAACTTACACCACTTCTTTCTTACATGAAATTCAAAAGTGGGGTAATCATGCAAAAGGTTTTAGTGAAAATGTTCTTTTCAACTGAAGGTTCCAACGGAAAAGTAATTCTCCCAAGGGGGTTGGTTTTACAAAAACATTCCATTTCAGAACAGTCAGATTTTGCAGGGGATGGAGATAAAGTGAAATATGACGTATTTCAACTATTTACTTTACAACTGTTACCTTTCTAGTTATGTTCATTTCCCCCCACATTAGTTACACTGAAACGCAAACCTGTTCATATTTGCTGAACAAGCTAATATTTATCTCTAGTTAAGCATTAATTTTATATATAGTCCATGATACGGCTAAGGCTATGGCATTAAGAAATGTATGCTCTAATTATATTTACTGTAAATTTGACTAAATATGTATGATTTCTCGTTTCATGTCTGTAGATAGAAACTGAAGGAATAGTGCTGATTGAACGGAAGAAAACTGTCTTCTCCATACCTTGGTGTGGATATCATTGAGCCATGTATGATGTAACCATCTAAACTCAAGTTCATAAAGATGAAGCCTAGACAAGATGCTAAACTGTGCACCACCACCACAGCTAACCTAATCCCAATTGTTGTTGTCCCTCCAGGAACATACTGTGGCAGTGCAGTTCTTCAGCCAATAACTACAACCACAAACGTCATGACAGTCATATTCAACTCCGACAGCGTAGTTGCACAGTCTGGCTTCCAAGCTTCCTTTGTATCAAAAGAGAAACGTAAGAAAAGCACCTCAAATGACGGATTCTGAACCCAGGGGCCAGAACCATAAACTAATTTAGGAAGTGCTTCCCGCTGTGGTTTGAAAGGTGGATTGATCCCCATAACTACATTAACACATAGAAATCCAGACTGTCTCAAGCAAAGGCGGTAGGCAAAGGTATTGTCGTTGAATAGCTGCTGAAGTTCCGATCGTGACGAAGTACTCGGCGCGGGGATCACCCGTGCCGAGCTTCCGAGCGAAACCCGAAGCGATGCCGAAGGCACGAGCGGGGGGTTCGGAGAGCCGAACATGGTTCGGTGTTCGGCGGAGCCGAACTCTGTCTGAGCGAGCCCCGTAGGTAGTCTCCAACCAGACCCAATAGATTGCAAAGACCGTATCCAGCTGGAAGAAGGAGCTTATAGTGCAATCTATGGCTATGAAAACTCCTTCTGCCTGTTGGATACGGTCTTTGCCAACCCGTAGGTCTGCTTGGAGACTACCCCGTAGGTAAGTAAGAGGTGATTAGCAAAGGACGACGGGAGAAACCATCCCCGCTAATGAGGGGGGGGGGGGCATTTCCGGAGTGAGCGGCGGGAGAAACCTAGTCTCCAAGCAGACCTACGGGTTGGCAAAGACCGTATCCAACAGGCAGAAGGAGTTTCTATAGCCAACCCAAGTCTCATAGCCAAACCCAAGGGTTTGGCTATGAGACTTGGGTTGGCTATGAGACTTGGGTTGGCTATAGAAACTCCTTCTGCCTGTTGGATACAGTCTTTGCCAACCCGTAGGTCTGCTTGGAGACTAGGAGAAACCGTCTTCGGGAGCATTTGAGCGAAAACATGTACCGCGGCGGTTACCCAACATGAATACCGTAGCCTAAAGCCCGTGTCTCAAGCTGGAAACAATGGCAGGAGAAGATTAGCATAATACTGGTGACATAAAGCGAGATTCAAATATTTTTCAAAGTAACATTAATATAATAGTCTTTATTGCATATTCCTGCCCAGATGGGCTAAAAGCACAGATGACCACACGTGGTCTATAAGAAGCTAGCCTGGATGCCAGACCCCCAAACTAAAAAAAAACACACGATAGATATTTTAGTTTGGGGGTCTGGCATCCAGGCTAATAAGAAGCATAATGCAAAACATGAATTGATAAGCTGCTACATTCTAACATTGAAAAACTAAAAGACAAACTGTGGACTATTGCTAAACTAATGTCTTTACTTATAGCTACATAAAGCTAACTTTTTCATGTATAGCCATACATCAATTCCTTATCTCTACATTTCAAAAGTTTATTGAGAAAGTAACTTGTGTTGGTGGTATGAATTCAATTCTTACCGGTCCGAGGCCGGATTCCAACCGGTCCGAGGCATGATTCCAAGCGGTTAGAATTCTACCGCGGCACGTAAGCAAATGTATCGCGGACCGGTTGGAAATGCCTCGGACCGGTTGGAATCATGCCTCGGACCGATAAGAATTGAGTTGAGGAAGCTGTACAGAATTGTCGTTTTGGTCTTTCATATGGTGGTGACTATCTTAGCCAGGCCTCCGCCGATGTGAACACACGACAGTCGTAGACTGACCCTGGTAGTTTACGTTTGCCGAATTCATTGGGTGATTCTATAGTACTGTACAAGTTTCCTCTTATGTTTTTGTTGTTGTAAATTGTTTTCTAAATTTACATTTACCGACCACTAAAATCTATCCGAATTTCCCTAAGCTTACAGACAAAGAAAAGACTATTTTTCTTTTAACTACCAAAAACCCGCAAATTATAGAAAAGGTGGGACATTACGTCTTCCATTGCTTACAAAAGAGAAGTCAAACCCTTCACTAGTTATAGACAATTACATTTGTATAATTTAGATAAGCAGCTTTTATACCTATTTTGTACCCTGTTCTTTTATGTATGTTATTTGCATTTAGCCTTCGGGCATGAATTTGCAATAAACTTATTATTAAGAGTGTCCAGTAAATGCTTATGGTTCAAAGGGAATTATTATCAAGAGGTAAGTAATGAAGATACCAAAAAGATATTTATGTTCTGGATTGTAGTATTCAGCACCTTTAGTTAAAGAGAACAGAGAAATGTCAGCATTCATGTATACTGTGACGTATATCTTTGGAATGCGCTGTGTAAAACGTTTTGTACACGTTCTTCCCTTATAAAGATATTATTACTGTAACAGTACAGTACCAATGGTAGTATATTTAAGGCACTTTGTTTTCTCAGAGAAAAGTAACTGTGGGGCGGGCTACTTCCGGTGTAACGACGATGTGACGTGCGTGGATTCCTGGAGGCGTTGTGACGGCAGGAAAGACTGTTTCGACAACAGCGATGAAAGCGGATGTGGTGAGTTAGGCAAAGGACGTGAATGAATGAATGAATGATTTTATTTGCACAACAGTTGCATCGGTGACAATGTATGGCAATGTACAGATAACATAAGGACACATGACGATGCCAATGATGTATTACATGATAGTATTGGGATGTGGATGTTTTCTTTACCTCTGTAAAAACGGAGGTATTGTTTTCGGCTTGTTTGTTTGTCTGTTTGTTGTCTGGTGTATGTTCAAGTTTGTTCCCGCTGGTCCGTGTCCAATGTGACTGGATATGTGACGGAAAATCAGTGACCTTTAGGAGTCATGCCTCGTGGGTATTTCTTATTTATTATGCAAATAAGGTCCTCATTTGCATAAAATCATAAGAGTTGATCATCTTCTCCACCCAAATCATGGGAGTTGTCCAAAGTATGACAGAACTGTTTTTCGAAGGCCATTTTACGATCAATCATGCAGATGGGGCCCTCATTTGCATAGTCTATATTCAATCACGTGCACCCTTACATAACTCCCAAATGCGACAAGTATGAAAGTCCTAGCCTCTTGCCAGGCTCCGCGAATGGCTGGAAAAATTGTAGAAATTGGCCAAATAGAGTGAATAATATGCTAAGAGAGTCGTCTACGGAGGGAGGATCCAATATGCCATCCACTATTATTAACCCCTCTTGCATGTTTTTCTGTCTATTTGGTCAATTTCTACGCTTTCCTGCCGCCTCTGGAGCCTGGTAGAGGCTATGAAATTACTATTATTTAACTGTAGTTCCGAATAAACCTAAAACAATTGTACCTCTCTACCTCTCAAGAGCTATCTACCACTTTTATGGCGTGTCCAGAACACGAGATATCAAAACTGGAAGTTCCGCTGCAGTACCATAACAACCCGCTAGGTGCCCCAGCATCTGATCATGTCCAGGTCTCATCAAGACCTACCCACATACCAAATATCAATACAATCCATCCAGGCCTTTTTGAGTTACGCTGTTCATCCATATAACGGGAGTCGCCCAAACATAGGACGTTTTTTTACGCGCTCGAACTCACGGCGCTCCATTGCTGGTTGCCAGAGAATGGTCATGTTTTAATGAATGGATTTTGAACACATTCATCTAAAGAACATAACGTTGGGTAACCTAAATTCGCGGGGTACTTAAATTCGGGATTTTTCGAAAACGGGGTATTTAGGGATATGTGCTAGATGCAACATAAGTAATACCGCTAGAAATGCAAACCTGCCAGACTTACGTATTCAGAACACTGTCTGAAAAGCTTCGATAAGCATGGATTATAAGGCGACGAGGTCAAAAACTCTCCGTCCCTTATTGGAAAAGTCTGAGGACTTCGTGGGAGAATTAAACAACATGGTTGTCGGCTGGTTTATAAGAAAAATGTCACATCCGCTTCCTGCTCAACACAATTATTTACAAGACAACTTATTACAATCTCTTTTGCTAACCTGCAACTGGATTCTAAGTGTGATCAATCATCAAAACTCCTCTCTGTTGCTACAACCTACGGCACGTGTATTTTCCCGCCGCCATATTGTTAACCAGAATCCTGTTGTCAAGCAGACGACAAAGGTTTGTGAGGAACACTTTTTTGTCTAAATGCTGCGTGTGATAGTGGACTGAGGAAGATATTTTCCTCAAAGTTTGCTCCTAACACAACAAGGAACACATGGACATAGTAGTATTACCATTGCTACGGCATCCAGCCAACTTCCCATGAATAATGTAACGTTACACGTTGCCCGATGATGACGATGGGCCGACTTTGAGTGAAGTTCTACCGACTCAACACACGGGTTGTACCCGAACTGGCCTGATGTGTGCGGTACGGCCGTTTTTTCGTGTATTTTTTTTACATGGACACGTCTATATCCATAGCACTCTCCTCAAGCCAAGGATGGAACGAATAGCTGCTGTATAAAATGTGATTAGCGGTAAGATATTCAAGACGAATCTTCTCTCCCGAATTAATGTGCCCCCCTGTCCGACAGCACCGTAATTGTGCGTGCGGCGGACGGTAGTTTCAAGTTGAAATATTATGGTGTCAGCACGACTAGAGACAAAATCTACCATATATATGATTAGTGCAAAGATAGTACATGATACTGACAGAATTATAGAAAAAAAGGATGGTTTATTGTTCTGCTAGATTGATTTCAGTCAACCATTATCGGAAAAATCCCGAATTTATGTTACCCAACGTTACATGGACAAGAAATGTATACTGTTCATGGGCCCTTCACGCTCCGAGTTACAAGTAGCAAACGCTGCGAGACGTTTTCAAGAATGTACCTTCTGATTTAGTGCTACGCCAGATAGTGTGCCTAACTTAGTACGCTTTGGTAATTTTGCTCTCTTCGGAAGTTGGTGATGAAGTTAGGGAAATGTAAATAAGGCTTGAAGTCTGCTATATTTTAGCTTTCTTTTGACCGGAAAATTTTGACTGTGTGCACTTCTAACGTCATGTGAGAAGGGCTATATCTAGCGCATCCCAGCTCATGTTTTGGCGGGAAATAGGCTACTACGCACTTTGCGCGCGGCCCGACGTACGTCTTCGATGCGACCCGACTTACAAAATCATTACGAAAAAACGACACCGCTTACATCAACAATAGTCCGTCTACTTATTGGGAAATATCTTCGCCATAACTGTATTCAGTTTCCTTTTCATAGACGGTACCAATCACATGTTAGAGCGTTACAAAGCTGTGCGTTGAATCGCCGTCCGCCACCATCGCGGCCCCAAAAAATGGCGGGAAAACAACGTTGACAGACGGCAGCGATGTTTACGTTGTTTTCTTTGGTCGGTTTTCTTCTCAACAAACACTTAAAGACCCATTTTTTTGTGTTTTATGAAGTTATATTTCTTATGTGCATGATAGTTGTATATCTGCTTGGAACAGGTCGTATAGTTAGGTGTCGGGCCGTCTAGCTACGCAGTGACCCTCTACTCAGCGTTGCCATCATAATTGTCAAAATACTATTCTCGACAAAACAAGAAATGAATATGTACACATATGTTTTGAATGCAAATAAAAATTATGTGCATGGACTTGGTTTATTTATCTTCCTTATGAGCATAGTCAGTGGACACAAACACGGCGTACTTATGCATAACAAGATCACTAAAAAAATCCGTCCTAAGTTAGGGCGCGTCATAAGTTAGGGCAGCCCCCGTTACGCACAAACAAGCAAGCAGACGTACATACAAACGCTACCGAAAACATAACACCTTGTTGGGGAAGGTAATAAGCGATTCGTAAAAGCAAGGACATTATATAGGATATAATGCCCTTGGTAAAAGGGACACAAGCATTTTTGGTATAGTGGCTTAACGTTATATAGCTGATGATAGCAAAAGTGATGCAAAATACCATCTAGAAGTACTTTATAGTAATGTTGTTAACTGTTCATTAGTCATTTCACAATGTTCAATCATATAAATGTACTTTCAAACCTAGAGATGGAATTGTTGCACAAACACACAAAAAGACTTTTTATCTAGTGTGACGCTTTTAACGTTACATACTAACATGTAATTGTAACATTTCTGGTCCTTGCCTTTCTAGAATGTCAGAGTCTCCCTTCAGAGTACCTGTTCTGTAAGGGCCTTGGTTACAACAGGATAACGTTGCCCAATCCTTACATGCATCGAAACGCAAGTGAAGCCATTAACTCCAGGCAGGCCAGAACCATGGTGCGACTGGAGACTGCTGCCGACCCAGTTTGCCATCCCGACTTCAACCTTTTTGCGTGTGCCATGATCATGCCAAAATGTAGTTCAAAAAGGTGAGATACAACAAGTTCAATCATTTCATCCTTCCTACACTGTGCCGTGACTGTTTTATCGACTGTCATCTTTGTCTACCACTCAGGTGGTGGATGGCTTCGTTGTTGATGGTTGAAGTGTTTGGCCGAGCGCTTCAGGATCTTAGCTCTGTCTTTGATGAGTGTTGTAAACACACGCACGCACACACACACACACACACACACGCACACACACAAACACAGAGAGAGAGAGAGAGAGAAGGGAGAGGGAGAAGGGAGAGAGAGAAAGAGAGACACACACACTAACAGGCCCACAAGTACACAAGCGCGCATACACTCAAGAACACACACACACGCACACACACAGATGTACACCTACGCCACCAGTCACACGTGTATCTACATCATCTACATGTTTCTCCTCCCCAGCCCGCGGCAGCTGCTGCCCTGTCGTACCTTGTGTGAGGAGGTGACCGCCTCCTGTCGGCCTCAGGCTATTTTACACACCAACGGCTCCTGGCCCTTCCCGGACTGCTCACGCTTTCCCTACCCCAGCAACAACACGTCCTGTTTCAACGCTCCAATGCCCGAAGATGGGAGTGAGTACTGGATTCTTAATAAAAACTAAAGATAAATCAAATTTAGTGCAATTAGCTGGTAGCCAGGGCTGTCTCCAGGATCCATCCATCCATCACAGGACGGAAACAATTCACCCTATCCGTCCAAAAACATGTCAACGTCATGACGTGGTATTGATGAATATGTATTTTCGTAAGCTTAAAATGACAGATTTAGCACGGAAATTAAGAACAGTGCATCCGCCCAGGGACGGGAATTTAACTGTTGGGATGGAAAAAATTCAGTGCCCATCCGCAAAATCTAAACTTCGTGCCATGAAATTAATGAAAATGTATTTTCGTGACCTCACAATGACAGGTTTCAACAACGAAAAGTAATAACCTGGGCTCCAAACAATCAGTCTGTCAGTGGGACGAACAAAAACGAAAGCTGGAGACAGCTTTGCTTGAAATTGAAGGATTCTTCATGTTGCCCAATAAGTCAATACATGGCATTATGCAATATATTACATGGTATTGTTCATATAAATCTATGGACAAACTTGGGTGGAAAGAGTCTATGGGTGAAAACTTGTTTTTTTTTCCTCAACTTATCAAAAATGAGAGTAAACCTGATTTTCTAGGGAGACTCACCCTCGTTAAACCAGGACCCCATATCGCTCTGGGGTCCTGGTTTAACGAGGGTGGGGAGACTGTATACAATAGGCTTTTAATTTTCATACAACAGTCAATTATAGATTACATGTCCTTTTAATATAATTCTACTTTGAGTCCAATGTGAAAGACATTGGAATGTCAAGTCTGCATGATTCATTCACAGATTGTTACTATGGAAATGGTGTGAACTACCGGGGACATGTGGCCAGGAGTAATGATGGACAAGCGTGTGCAAAGTGGTCTGATGATGCAAGTGATTTCTACCAGTCTCAGTTTCCCTGGGCTAACCTGCAGGAGAACTACTGTAGGAACCCTGACGAGGACACCAGACCCTGGTGTTTGTCCTCAACAGGGGTCCAAGTCTCCTGTGAGCTGCCGAGATGTGGAGGTAAGGCAAAGCTTACCCATAGCAGGAAGGATGAGAGAAGTCCTTTTTAAAGCCATTTTTGATAATTTTTGAACTGATTATCTTTGCCGAGAAGATATATGTTTTCGGTTACGCCAGCTGTGGTGTGGGTCTGTATATATTTCAAGAGTATAACTCGAGAAACCTTTGATGGATCTTCATGATTTTTGGTAGGTATGTAGCGGTTGTGCGAAGAAAGGTCAAGTACGAAAATCGTTCACCTGGCGTTTTCCTAGTATTGCAGCGGACTTTGCATGTTTGTGTGTTTGTATGTAGGCAAATAAAGTGACAGAAAAGTTGATGGATTTTCCTAATTTTTGGTAGATGAGTAGCGGTTGTGGGAACGGGGGTCAAGTTCGAAAATGATTCATCTGGCGCTTTTCTATAGTACTGCAGTGGGCTTTATATGTGGACAGCATAACTTGAGCTGTTGACAGTTGTGCATGATATTTAGTGGAGGGGGAGGAAGGTCAAGTTCGATAATGGACCTCCTAGCAACTATTTAAGGTACTACAAGGGAGCTTCAAAGTTTGAGGCCAAATTTTCTGGAGGTGCCAGGTTCATGCTTTTTAAGTGGTAGATAGCTTCTTGGACTGTTTTTGTTGTTACCTTTGGAGACGAATAACTCCAGCAGGGATTGACGGGTCATCATAATTTATCGCATGTAGATACTTTGGGTGATGCTTCACATAATTGAATACTTATTATGCAAATTGGGAGCTAATTTGCATAATTATGAGGAAAGATTATTAATCCGCTGAAAGCTTGCAGTCAAATTTCTTGCAAGCGCTATGGTCATGATTTTTAGTGGTCTATAGCTCTTGGGGATTGCTTAGAACTGCAGTGGGCCTTTTTGTTTGTAACTTTTGAGGAAGATAACTCAAGCAGGGATTGATGGATTTTCATTGTTTTTAGTTTATAGGTACCATAAGTGATGATTAACATAATGAGATGCACATTATGCAAATAATGACCAACTTTATATAATCATTGGCATTTAAAACTTCTGGCACTGCTCCATTATATGTGCATGCATGGTTCACACTCACCATGTGTGTCCCGGGATCTAGGTCAAAAGGTCAATAGCTGGCATGACTGTAAGGCGATACGAAAACAAGACTCTGTTTTCATCTGTTATGATTGGTATGAAGATAGCTCATTCTAAAAGTGAATCTAATGAGTGACAAAGTAAGATGCTAATTATGCCAAACAGGAGCGAATTTGCATAATTGATGAAATTTGTAAAATCCACTGCATTGCATGAAAGCACTTTGAAACATGTGGCATCAATCACTGCAAGAGAGAGGAATATTGATAAAGAACAATTATGCAAATTTTTAAAATTTATGTTTGGAATGAATTTGATGATTGATATAGTGAGATGTTGATTATACAAAGCAAGAGCTAATGTGTACAGAATGTATATTTGATTGTACATCTATATAAATATCGGTACACTGTGCTTTCAAAATCTACCCAGTTTCTTGAGTAACTACCGGTATTTCACATCGTATTTGATGTACTGGATGTACTGGATGTCTAACCGTCATCGACATTCAAACATGTGGCATATGTCTTTGGAAAAAAGGGGAATATCGATAAATATCATTTTGGCAGATGAAGACCTAATTTGAATGATTGATGAGAAAATGCTGTATAACACCATATTGGTAAATGACAGGAATATGATACTGGCATCAGTCAGTAATTTTGATATTATTTAGCGAAGGTATGAGGTCATGCAACTCCTATTGTTTTTGGCTTGTGCATGCTTGTATTTTTCTGCACTGCACTTTCTGTATGTTCTGCCAGAGAGAGCAGGGAAGTTTCTGTCTGTTCTGCCAGATGGTGCATGTGCTTACCTTTGACGGTTGAAGTCTGCATTCTCTGATGTTTTATCTTTACCATCACCTAGAAAAAACCTGCTTCGACCCTGGTCCACCTCGGTTTGGCACCAGGAGTCCCAGGAAGGCGACTTACCTGAGTGGTGACAAGTTAACCTTCAGCTGTGGGCCCGGCTACATCCTCGCAGATGGCTCCCTCAGGTCCACATGTCAGAGCAATGGGACATGGACCAATGAGCCTCCCATCTGTGATGGTAATCTATTTCTGTTTTCTTCTGGAGTTTGCTTCAACCTACTTAAAAGACCAAAACTGCACTTTTAATATGTGGCATACATTAGGACAAAATGCCGGAATCACTCCGTGCTAAAGGACGTTTTGTTTTTACTAGTTGACCATGAGAACAACCTGCTGACCGACTTGTTTGAGCGTAACCAGTACAAAGTGGAGACTAAGCCAACTGTGGACATCACTGTCTCAACATTCCAAGGGCGCATCAACAACATTGTGGACACGGTAACTCCACCAGTATCACATGGGAGGTCCTGGTGAAAGTGCCCATGTGACTGACATGACAAGATAGTGATTTAAGTCTATAGTAATTCAAGTCTCTTAGACCCCGTTCACACTCATTTTTTTCAATCGCGATTGAAGTATAATCGCGATTGAATCGATCCGATCGCGATTGATTTTTTCAGTGTGAACGCTGCCGATCGCGATTGGATCGATCTGATCGCGATTGTTTCTGATCGACCTCTGGAGGTAGTTTGGGGAGGATCAATCGCGATCGGATCCAATCCAATCCTATCAAATTTTGAGTGTGAACGCAACTACGATTCATTCCATCGCAATCGGCGGGGATTTCGGCTGGTTCCGGGGGTGGGAGGTCATACATCCGTGTACGTGGGGTCATAGTTCGCATCGCGCGGGAAAACAAACCCAAGCCACACACGTCAGATCACTCTCTTACAACAACAACAACTTTTCATCGTCAACAATGCCCAAGAAGAAGGATAAAACTCCGTCAGCAACTTAAGCTGGTGGCGGGTGGCGCGATGAGGAGACCAGGGTCCTCATCGTAATCTGGGGGAGAGAGGAGGTGCAGGCCAAACTGGGGAAATGTCACCGAAAGAGGGACATTTACCGAATGATCGCCGATGGCATGGCGGTGCTTCAATCGCGATCGGATCACGGTGTACTTTAATCCACTTGGCGAAAAGCAGTGTGAGCACAAAATTTTATTTGCGTTCAATCGCGATCGGATCGAGCAATCGCGATTATACTTCAATCGCGATTGAAAAAAATGAGTGTGAACGGGGTCTTAAGCATTGTAATAGGAGAGTAACCTAACACAGCTTAACCTGTGTATCAGTCAGGACCTCCACAAAGAGTATACAGGCTTGTTTGCTACAGATATCTGGCATAAAGGTCTCACTGTTACATGCACAATGTATTGCACTGAATACTACTGATTTGTCAACATAAATTTAGCATTTACAATTAGGAAAATAAATCAGCAATTAGCTATAGAAGAAATAGATTAATCCTGTGTAACATGTGAACAATTTCATTGACTAGCCGATTAAGACAATGAAATAATTTTTACCAGAAACATAATCTTGCTACCTTAACTACCTTTAACATTTATTCCTTCATAGAACGAGAAAGACGAGAGAGTCATGGTGGCGATTTCTTTAAATGCGGTAAGTTATTTCATTTAAGTCAATTCTGTTTCATAACAAGAGTTCAAAGATCTCACATCTCCACAGGAGGAGGCCCATATAGAGCTGACAGCTACATGTACTGTAGTTCCATTGCTGGTCACAGATATGAAGCTATTATAGTTCCAGTGCAAAACCAAGCTAGTCCCTGTGGCAGTGGTCTTACCCTAGAAGCATATGGGAATCAAATTCCCTTGTAGACCCACCCAGAGACCATGATTTGAATGGGAATTACTTTTTTATTGACTTCTTTTAGCAACCATCAAATGAAGACCATAACATTTTTAGAAAAGAGGATACAAAAATGGGAAGTAGCTACGAGGCCCAAAATTAACTGGACCTTTTTCTTTCCAAGACCTACCCACATATCATCACAATCAGCCATGCATAGCTTCCTGAGTTATGCTGGCTAACATATGACAAACATATCATTACAAGCCAAAAGCAACACCTCAGGTGGAGGTAAACATCCTTCACAAAGGTAATATCTTGTATTGCTTTGAACAGAATGTAATACCACTGCATGAACTGTCCTATGTTGATAGAAAAGGCAAATTACATTCCAAAAAGCTGACTTTACAGTCAATACAATGTGCATGTATGGTTTAGACGTTTACACTTTGAGGCATGACTGTTCAATAGGACTAATCCAGTAGACACTGCTTGGTCAATGTCTCGATCTGAATTGGTCAACCTGTAGAACTGCCCGTATGCATAAGACACATACAAGTTTCACATGCACGGCATGTAATTCTAATTTTAAGATTAGACTTCTGGATTAAATCACTTGCAGTAAGTAGACCAATTGCTTGCATGTTAATGATATCTGTTCACAACAGGAATGGGTGGACCATCGACTGACTTGGATTGAGCAGGAATATGGCAACATCAGGAGTTTGTTTCTACCAGACACACGGGTCTGGAAACCAACTCTTCAACTGAGGAAGAAGTGAGTGTATATACTATCTATCAATATGAAACCTACATACATGTACTAAAAATCTCCATGGTTCGTAAAGCCCTTCTCGAGTTACTCTCTTTCAGATTTCAAAGTCTAAAACAAAATTTGCCCCTGCAGTTCATAAAAAGCCGCTGGGGGCACTCACCGCTACTCTCTACCCTAAGAGCTATCTACCACTAAAAATTCATGACCATAGAAAGCCACTAGGGGGTCCATTATCAAACTTGACCTTCCTGTTCTCAACGGTTGAACCCCTATCCACATACCAAATATCTTTCAGATTCATCCTCAACTTCTTGAGTTATGGTGTCAAACAAATAAACAAACAAACAAACAAACAAACAAACACCATCCATACTGCGCAGTCGGATACACTTGTCAGACAAATGGCACCTAAAACATAGCTATCATCATCTGTATTCTGGTGCAACACAAAATCTTGAAAGTCCCTCACAGGAATTTTAACTGCAACATTTGATATTTTCCAGTGCTGACACAAACTACAAAAGTCTTCCAGCGTCCAAGGTGCTTGTGACCAGTGACGGGCATGTCAACTGGACTGTGGAGGCCCTGACCACTACAACCTGTACGCTGGACCCGTACCTCTTCCCCGTGGACACCATGAACTGTCCGATCTGTTTCGAATCAAGTATCTCAGCAGGGGAGCGTCTAAAATGTCCCAGTGCAGAAAGGCCAGGTTACAATGGTTGTAAGACCAGAACACAGATCATCTCTGGCCAATGGAAAGTCGTGGCATACCTTCAAACAGAAGCTGGGAAAGGCTGCATGATATTGGACTTCACCAGAGATCCCATCTACCACATCGCCACCACCATCTCACCATGCATCATCCTGGCTGTGCTGATGTGCATCACCTTTGCTACCCCCATCGAGAAGAGCGATCGGATTGGCTTCGGCATCACCATCCTACTAGCTATGGTGGTGTCCTTAGTGGTCATCACAGACTTCCTTCCGGTCAAGGACAAGATGCCGTTTATAGGTAAAACACACTTTCTTCTGGAACATTAGGCTTTGAGTTTCAACACCTGAATAGGATAATGATGACGAACAGTGACGTAAAGATCAACAACCACAATTTTCTCACTTTCCAACATTCCAACCTTTTGAGCACAACCTTACGGTGATATCTAGATGATGCTTGGCAAGGCAAAATATATTTAAAAAAAGAAGAAGTTTGTGACTTTAACTTAGTAACGTTACATGCCTTGTTCAGTTCTGTCCGATTCCTCAGTGAGGCAAGACCCTGTAAAGCATGACGGAGCGAAGTTCATCATCCCAGAATCCAACATCCTCCTTGAAGATGAATAAAACTGTTTGATGTATGTATTGTTTTGTTTTGTTCTCCAGCCGTGGTGATCATCGTGTGCATGGGGCTGATTGGACTCTTCATGCTGTTCACCTGTGTAATCATCAACTTAAGCAGCAAAAAAGGAGACATGCCCCCCTGGGCACAAAGGTTGGTCTGTTGTAAGCCAGTATACGTCGTGGTGAATGTGATCTCAGACCAGTTTAGCTCAATGAACAGTTGAGCTTCTCTTCCACTGGTCATGACAGAGAAGACAGACGCTATGTACAGTATTCACAGGTTCATTGTGTCAGGGAAATTCCCCTATAGCTCTTTTCGACAAGTACAATCAACAGTTGACGGTGGCTTGACGTCCCGTCCTAAGGACTGCAACTAGCCTGAGTGTCATCCTGTTTCAGTTCCAGGCTCTACCTTGGTGAAGGTAGAGCCTGGAACTGAAACAGGATGACACTCAGGCTAGACTGCAACCCTTTCCAGTACCGTATATGTTGGGTGAGCGATAACAGCCGGGATTCGAACTCACGACCTCTTGGTCCAGAGGCAGGGTCACCAGCCACTGAACTGCACAGTACGCATGCTACATTTAGGTTAATGTCCAGTTTCACAAAAACTGTACTGGAGGCCCCATCAAACTCCAAGTTACCATTGGTTTGTTAGAAAGAGATGAATGGATGGAAAAGTCATTCTTATGATGCATGTAGCTCTAAGGTGATACAGTATATCAAACACCAAAGCTGGGTGGCCATGCCTTGAGTTTCTGGGGACATACTGATGCACCTAAAGCAGAATGGCTGCAATATGGATCTTGGAGAAGTTGACAAAGGTCAGATAGATAATGAAAAAAAAGTAAATGTTGAAAAAAGAATTACATTGTATTGCACAAAGCACTGGTAGTCACACAGCAATCATAGTCACAGATTTGGCACACATACATTAGTCTTTCTACTGGTGACCTCTCATGGACTTGAAGAAAATGGTCACTACAGACAGGAGGCCAGGGATGTCCCTGTAACTCAACTGGTAGCAGCCTCACAGTTTCCAATTAGTTGGTAACTGGGATATTCAGTTCAAATCCTGAGAAGGGCATCTTGGTTGGGGCTGCACCCATCTTTTGGGGGGAAGTAAAATGGGGGTCCTGCGTTTGCGGAGATGCCTCAAGCATGTTAAATTTAAAGGGGAAGACACAGCAACCCTGTTAAAGAAATAGCAAGGAAATTTGCTGAGCTATGTGCCACTAGGCACTACAAGGTGAACAACAACAGACAGGTGGGCACTGTAGACAACACTCTCTTTAATACTTGCTTCCTTCAATGAGAGAGATAATCTGAAAAAAAGTTGCCACAGGAACTGGCTGGTTGCATGCAGAGGTGATCACTAGTACAGGTCTACTGTATGTACAAAACACATCAGATTCTATTCTTTTTATTCCCCGGAATGATATGTAACATTTGATGTGCTCTTTTGAACTGAAAACTTCAAACTGACAATATGTGACCCCATTCCAGGTTTTTCCTGCGGTACTTGGCCACCTTCCTACTGTTCGGAGACCTGAGTGCCAAAAACCCACCTCCTGAGCACAAGGAAAATGGTGGAAGTGTCAACCTGGCCTATGTCAATGGCGGCATTGCTATGGAGCAGGAAGCCCAGGACATGAACACAGACAGTCGTGCCCAGTCTGTGCGGATAAAGCCTGCAGCTACGCCACCTGGCGCTCAGCTGGTACTGCAGACAACCCTGGAGGAGCTGAGCAGGAGCATGCAGGCCGAGACTCGCATGCTCCACAGCGTTCTCAACAAACTGGTTCAGGCTGACGACGACACTGAGATGGAGGAAGCAGACTACCACAAGCTGGGCAGGGTGCTGGACAGGCTGTGTGTCATCCTCTACTTCATCTCTGTGGGCATCACCATCCCAATGGCCCTGTTCTTGGGAAGACAGTAGTCAGTTCCTGGCCGTGAAAACATAATAATCTTTTGTTAAAGGTATAGATTCTGAAGTAAAAGGTTCTTCCATGACAAACACTTGAGACTTGTACTAGAGTAAAGCTGCATAGAAATATAATAAACTAATCCCTAAAGTTTGTATTTCACTGGACTGGACCAATTTTTCCTTGCGGTCACATTGATGTGCAATGAGGTCACACTGGAAAAATACCTCTGCAAAATGGTTGCACCCATTGCAAAATGTCACATTCTGTTCGGGCTCCACTTTAATGGAAATCGCAGTGTTGCTGCTTAATTCGAAACCAATGTACAACGATCAAAATTCATCAAAACAAGATTTGCTGTTGTTGTGTCATTTTCCCAATTGCAAATCTTTACATTCTAAAAAAAAAAGGCAACAAATTGGTGCCTTTTTCAATTTAGTGAAATTCAGTGCAGTCCAGCGAGATATTGAGCAAAATGTTTCAATTGGTTGGTAGATAATTAGATAATAAAGGTCTTTGCAACAAAACCAAATGGATTTTGC
Source organism: Branchiostoma lanceolatum (assembly GCF_035083965.1). NCBI lineage: Eukaryota > Metazoa > Chordata > Leptocardii > Amphioxiformes > Branchiostomatidae > Branchiostoma > Branchiostoma lanceolatum. Next base: position 1,519,460 of record NC_089737.1, read on the forward strand.
CTGCCAACATTTCCACAATCTTCAGGGCAATACTGACTTGTTCTACTTCCCACTGCTAGGTGGCGCTACAGCACGAAGTAGATCCAGCCAATTGTCCTGAGGAAAGCAGCAGGACCAGGTTGAAATGTTGGCAACTTGTTAACAAAGAACTTTATCGCCCATTTGTAAAAACAAAAACACAACTGTGTGTTGTATACTTTAAATACGCTACATTATGTGGCTGGGCACTTGGTAGACTTAAAGGGTTTGAAACACTTTTCAAAGTCAGGCCAGTGGGCAACCTTAAGCCAGAAACTTGGTTGCCCATCACATTTCAGGTTGCCCATTGTACCCAAGCTCCGCTGCCGGCCAAAAAGCTTGAGTACCAGCCTTTTTAGCTTCCGTTTTTGTAGGGCTTTCTACTTTGTCATTTTTTTTTGGTCTCTATGGGGTTTGTAGAGACGACAAAAAACATTTTGTGTATTTGTATTCACTTTTTTTGGCAACGCCTCAGTGGCGAGCCAAATGAATTATTGTGTGCAGTTTGCAACAATTCTAGGAATTGCACAAGCATTTGTCCAAAGACATTTTAAGCCAATGAGAATGTTTGGAATGTTAGCAGTGCAAAGGAGAGAATGCGGGTCATGCAGCCCCCTGGGGACATTCCTCCAAGAAAACCTAGACAGACAGCCACATCTGCTAAACAGATGTGTCAGGCTTATGTTTACATGGCCACTCAGATCTACAGTAATATTGTTCTTTTCTAAAACAGTGTGTGGCTGTTACAATGTTTTTAAATGTCTTAATGTTGGTCCTTACAACTATAACATGTAATGCCCTTCTTCTGGGAACCGGTCATAACTGCATCAAGTTTGTACTGATAAAGATTGTGCACACGCTGCTTCAATTACCTTCACAAGCAGAATAGTTAAAGGACATAAACCCCATTAATGACATAACAAACATGTCCAAGCCATACAAATATATACCACAAAAAAAGTAGACAGTAATACTTGAAACCAAGGACAGAATCTGGAATGATGTCAAAATGGAAATCATAATCAGATCGATCAATGAAAATTTCACTGCCGAAAGGAAATTTAGCAAGCCAGTTAGAAAGATTCACACAAGAGACAAGACTAAACAGCACTTACTACTAGTACTAGATGATTATCCTGCTGATATAATCCTGTGCAATTCCGAGAATTGCGGGTGACACATTTTTACAAAGTAACATTTCTGTGGACTAAGATTCCTACAATATGGCATTTCATTAGGACTCCAAGAATTCCAGGCATTTTCATTGGGATTGGAGTTCCATAGGAATTCTTAAGCTAAAAATCCCAGAGGACAGTCCTGGGCATTCGCGTTCTTGAGATCTACCCGTTAATTCTAGACAATAGGGCAGGAAACATAAGGATGTTGTTTCATTGTGTGTGCTGTGTCTCTTGGTAAGTGGACTACATAATTATGTTGTTAGAATTTTGCCTTACATGGTGCAGAGTAGAATAGTCATTCAGGTGTATGGTGGAAACCCTATCAGTGGCCTGTTTTTAGTTGTCAGGCTGTGATGAAATCGATGTTCGTTCTGTTGGCGGGGTACATGTATGGTAGAATGTAGTTGTGCTGTTGTTGTCTGTGTGTGTGTTTTGTATTTGCCCAACAGAACAGATTTTCATCAGCCCTTTTCGATAGAAATCCCGTATGAATAGCACCACCTATCAGTGCCCTAAGCAGGGTAGTAAGAGTAAAAATTAAAACAACAACAACCGTCGCCATGGCAATGTCTTTTTACCATTGCCAATCTTGTTTGGGTTGTATTCGTTGTTATAAAACACCTAGTCTGGCAAACCCATTGTTTTTACCTCATAGTTTCTTTCACAAAATTTCAGTTTTCCAACCTATTCTGTTCGAAATACAGTAGAATCTGCTTAACTGCACAGTCCGTTTGTCAGCGTATTTGGTGCAATAACTGGCTGGTGCAATAATGCGAAGTTGCCCAGCTGGACCGGTAGTGTACTGTATCATGGGGGTGGGGGGTGGGTGAATAGTTTATAAACCATGGTGTGCTGTATGAACTTGTTAGCACGCATTTAGATGTTAAAAAGCTTTTGTTACACATGTATATAGGTACAGTGCGGTAACACGGTAGATTTCACCTCGTGTTTTGGCCACGTTCATGTATTAAAACAGTAAATTTCAAATTCTCAGGAAAGACATCTCAGGACACGTGAGTGAAATCAGTAAGCGCCAGTGAGGCCCCTCTCATGTTTGTGCAGATTTGACTGTGTACACAACGGTAGTGAATTACTGTACAATGTACTGTACTACGTATCCAGTGAGTAGATATGGCTAGATGACTTAGATCAGTGACAGACCATTCTCCTTATAGCAGAGCCGAACCCGCGTATATCTCCTTCGGGAGAATGTATGAAGTTTCTTGGACGCGGATTCAGCTCTGCCATAAAAAAAGTCACCACCGCACAGCCAAAAGTGACTGTCCGTCTATGTTTCTGTAGCCCTTGCGGCGTCACTGTGTGCTTTCTGACTAGATGTACGTGAAGACGCCGGTCTTTTATTATTGTAGCAGTATGTGAATATAGCGCTGCCTTGAACCTAAAACTACCGACAACACCCCATGTCAACCTTGACGCGAAATCAAATCCCCGCGAATTTAAATGTGCCATGCAGATATGTGGAGTCACTCAATGGAGAGAATGGGAACCGGTTTGGGATTTTGGGATTCAGTGCAATTAAATGGAGTGCTCTATAATCCGTTGTGCAATTAAGTGGCTTCTACTGTATATGGTCCGTCATAGCTGAGCATTAGTACCTGATGATAAGATACATGTATGACTCAGTTGCCTCCATTGCAATTACAATTTCTCCAGCAAAAGAACCTGACCACGATATGTTGAAAATCAGCACTCCCCAGAAACAAATGCCGGCTATGACTCAGTACTACCAGTCCTTACCCTCCTACAGCTGGGGTTCTGCTGGGTAGAATTAGTCTTTAGCTGCTTGGTTAGGAAGGGCATTGTATCTATTTGCATATTGCTGCTGCTGATGGGAAGCTGTCAGTTATTTTTCTGGTGTTTCATTCTCACAAGGATTTAGGAGGAATGTTATCAACAGTCTGTATACTATACGTAGTCTAGAGGTACAGCTTGTATACCTTGGTAGCAGAGGACAGAGATATAGTTCGGATCATCTGTAAAAGGGAATGGAGTTAAGGTTTTTATGTATTACATGTAATACTCACCCTGTCAAAAGCAATGAAGTCATTATTCCTGCATGTTTGCAGACGTCTGCTTGATACTCTGAATTATTGTAAGGCCACAGCAAGTAAATTCTATGGATGACATCCTCTGCAGACTCCAAATCTAGTGCGCGCGCGCAAAAAACAAGATATTCACATTTTCAAACTTGAATACCATAAAGCATGTGAGAATTGAAGAATTGAAGCAATAAAACACGTTACTACAACAAGTCTTTTGTCCCTGTATTCAATAAAACGTTAACTAACACTGATGTCAACATTAAAATCATTAAATTATGAATTTAGATCCGGGTTTGTATAGCACATGAAGAAGGCGGAGACAAGGTTTCCCACACACTGGGCACGGGAGTCTCTTGAGTCATGAGGCAGACTGACAGTGACTAAATGTTGCTGGCTCTGCTCACTTTTCCTCAACTGAAGTTCTTTTACAGACTAGCACTCCGCTATTGCTGTCCTGACTGTCTGACTTAATTGCTGTGCCTTTGAAATCACCCTTCTTGTAATTCTGTCTTCAACATACGGACAGTGATCTACTCAACCGCATGACATTAGTTACTTCATCTGACCCTATCCTGTTATCTTATTTGGCACAGCAATGGACCGTTCAAGTCGAATACCAAAAGCCCCGCCCCGTTCTATTTTGAACATCTCCGTCAAAAACAGCCCCCGACAGACAAAAAACGGCCGCATCCGCCTGGCTGTCGATAATGCGGACTGACTTCTGTTGAGCTATTTTGGCTTTTTGAAACCCTTTCAGAGCGAATTAAAGAAAAATGCTATGCCTTCTTTGTGGACGGCTGTATGCACAGAGTAGGGTTGTTTGAGGAGGGGGTAGATGTAGTTATGGTGAGAGCGTAATGTTTTTGGTCAATGCGTAAGCGGGTTGCGTCGCATAGCATTATCTTGTTGGTACATGCACATGTTAAGCAGGGTACGTATATCTGTGACAGGTTTCCCACTGTGTTGATTGCATGAGTTACAGCTGCATGATCTTTAGTAATCAACAATTAAAATGCAATTTTTACTTACCGTGTCACATTCATATTAAGCAGTTTCACACACAAGTACAGAAGAGACGGAGTTCTGCACTAGAGGACTTTGAAGTAGTTGGCAATGTGTTACCTGCTCCATCCCCATGAGTGCCTGAGCCGTTTTCTTTTTCATTTCAATTTTTTTCTGAGCATTCATGCAGCCAATGTAGTGGAAAACCTGTCACAGATATACATACTCTGCTTAACACGTGACATTTCCGTCTACTAGCGGTGTTTTTGACAGAAGTGTTCGAAATGTATGTTTGATATGATGTTCGATTGGATCGGTCCATTACAGACTATATTGTCCTATTACAAGTTTGATATGAGGGCTGCACTGTGTCTTCCTGTAAGTTGGTGATGAGGAGCAATCTTATTACAGCTTTTATACACAATAGTTGTAGAATGCATTTCTACGGATTTTCACCATTCTTACATGTACAAATGCATCTAGAACGTTTTTGCTATAAAACTGACAGTAGTTTGCAACCTATTGTACTATTTTCGGTATGTTGACCACTGCAGAAAGGCAAAAAAATCTTTTTCTTGTTTTCTATTTTAAAACCAGGCGAAAATCAATGCGCACGCTCATGTCATCCATAAAATTTACTTGCTATATATTTTTCAATGGATCAGTTGGACATTTAGTGAGAAGAGGAATATTTAGTATTAATAGCCCTCATGACTGCACTTGCATTTATCATTTCAGAGACAATATTAACTGACACTATGGACTCTCAGCTGCTGACAATTGTAGAAACTCTAGGATCTACATGTAATTTAATGTCCAGAACATTTGCATCTACATTTTCAACTTCTTGATACATTACCTAGATTTTACGGGTTACAATCTATACTGTTGTAATTAGTTGTTTTAGAACCTATCACACATTGTCTGTTGTCCTGTATTCTGATAAGGGCTCAAAATACTTTTATTCAGTTACCTGCAATATCGCAAGTTGTCAGAAGTTCTACCAGTTCTGCAATTTTGAAAAAACTTTCTGCAAATACCAAAGATAAGTCTTAACAAGAGTCCGTAGGACACAATTCTCCGTGAAGTACCTATAGTATGTACATTGTGGGTAAGGTGTTTGTTAATTTCCTTTGCTAGTGACCTGCTAGTTGTAAGATGAATGCATGAAATGGATCTTGCTGTAAGGTGTGAAATCACAGACCCTGATTCACTTCTAGGAATTACTATCCTGGTTTATTTTGTTGTATTTGGCGATTAATTGTCTAGGGATGAGCCATTATACTTGATAATTGTTAATGATGGCCCAAGAATTTAATGGTTTCGTCCATTATATGTCATCTTTATTATGAAGCAATATTTCTCGATAAGAACCGCCAGTCCTATCATCTTGTGATACTTTACTTTACGGACCCTGCACCACCCTGCGGGGACGTTTATTTCATTGTTAAACATAAACATTAAAACATTTATCAGCGAACACCCAGGGCTCTTTGTTCTCCTTTTTTCTATGTATAGAACTGAATTAGACAATTATATGAGCAACCTCTTGTTGTACTGTAGGAAAACGTCAGGTGAACCATTTTCGAACATGACCTCCATTTCCACAACCGCTACACACCTACCAATAGCGTAAGTAGTCCAGTGGTTAGCGATCTTGCCTCTGGACCGAGAAGCCCGGTGTTCAATACCGGCTGTCGTTCACCTGACATGCACGCTACGTGAAAGGGTCGCAGTCCTCAGGACGGGATGTTAAGCCCTGGTCCAATGTTCATTGTGCTTGTAGAAAAGAGCTAGGGGAATTTCCCTGGTACAATGAACCTGTAAATACTGTACAAAGCGTCTGTCTTCTCTGTCACGACCAGCGGAAGATTAGCTCATCTGTTCATTGAGTTCATTTAAGCTAAACTGGTTCGACATCACTTTCCTTTCCTTTTTTCCAATGAAGATACGGTCAAAGTTTCTCAAGTTATGCCCTTGACATACATATATGGACCCACACCACAGCTAGCGTAATTTAAAACATAAAAATACATCACCAAATACCTGCTTGGCAAAACCTTACACAGGAAAGTCTGTGAGCGTTCGCACAGATCAACTTACCATATACCAACAAATCCAACATATATACACAATGTTTCATCTAGATGATATCGTCACACCTGTTGGTTTCAAATCTGGGACAAGAATTCCCCAGGTCCCAACAGCTGGTAATGAGGAAAATAGCTGGTTTAATCTCATGATAGTGGAACATTTATACACAGAGCTGATAGATATATATGGGTAGTAAGGTGGTGATCATAATTTAAAATTTCATTGTTGCAACTGATTCCAAAGACTGGCTGTCAGTATTCGGTTGTAATTGCTGTAGCAGCACATCATATATAAATACAAATTTCATGGAGATTTTGGGTCTTCAGACTCTTCTTGTTCTCATGCTTTTATGTTGCTACCTTGTACTCATGTTCACGTTTTGTTTCTTTATTGATTAATTGTTGTTAGACACATTAGAAATAGTATCATCTCGTGAGACTATGTTCTGCAAGATTACGTCAAGACTCAAAGAGGCTTTTGTTTAATTTGCTGCTACTGTAGCACAACTTAACTGTCAGTCATAACCTGCCTACCAAGATCTGGGTCCTTCAGACAATGTACTGTGAAAATATAATATTTCTCCAGACATCCTAATTAATACCAAGTAATCAAGTGAACCAAAACACCAAGCCTGAATTTTTGAAATAGCTTGCAAGTTTTGTATTTTTTTGCAAATTGCAATGTCGATTTCCCTTTTCCTACCTGTTACTCATAAAATTTACCCAGGCTGTGCTAACCTGTTATAAAGTCCCCGTCACAAATAAGAAATTCAGCTCGGCTGACGTGTTGGTGAGCTTCAAATGTGCATTTTCGGCCGAAGTACGGCCGACGTCCTGTCGATTACGCGGGCTTCGGGCAATTTTTAGAAATAAAAGTTGATCCTAATATTGGCTTTTTTCCCGGTTAGTCGATACTGACTTTGTCCATGTCCAAGAGATGGCACCATCTCATGAGGGATTTTTAGTTTTTAGTGTTCGACGGACGTTGCTCGAGATTTTCATTGGAAAATACAGTCGACACTCAGGCGATTTTGAAATTCGGCGAGCTTCGGGCGATGGTTGACGCTCCCATAAATTGTGACGCAGGCCGCTGCTTGAGGTCTGGTGTACTCACAACTTAATATATGTAGACCGGACTGTGCAAGAACAACAGGAAATGTCTCCATAGAATCACCAACAAACACACAAGTAAACATTTGTACAGAGAATGACAGTTATAAATATTGTTTGAGAATGACAACGAGCCAGGAATTTCTGTGATAGTTTTATTCAGTTTTTCTCTAATCTAATTTTGCTCCCTATGATATTTTCTCTGCACTTCTTCAATCAAGTAGTGTACGTTCTTGTAATTTGGATGAGGAGACAAGCTGTTATCAACAAGGCAAATTTGAACAAAGTTTATGGAGTGTAATTGTTGATATATCACATGACAGAGCAGCTATTTATTTTGTTTTGATGTAAGTCATCAGTCATCTTCATCCAGCGGAGGGATTCCCAGCTCCTCATCCGTCCATTCCTCAGTCCTGGGCCAGGGGAAGTGACCCTGACAGGGACAAGAATTACTGTTACAAACTGCAAACAACAAAGGAAGGTCTTATCTAAAGAGCCTTAACTTTGACATGTCCATCTATCTGCAAAAGAATAAACATGATAAGCTAATTATAAATGTAAATGTGATAAGCACAAGTAAAAAAGACTGCATCTCTCCCATGAACAGTTTCATCAGGTTGGTAAATCACTGGTTAGGGACCATACAATATTTACGGGGGAGAGGGGTGGTGCACTGGAAGTTGAGAAAATTTTGAAATCGGGACCCTTTGAACTGCTATATGAGGGACAAATTTTGCTGGAAGAGTAAGCTAAGTTTAATCAAGGAGATATATAGACATCTCTATTGTAACAAGTGCTTTTCAAAAAAGCTGGCGTTTTGGCTACGTTTATGACTGTGAATTGTCTTTTCCCTTTTCTTGCCAGAGAAACTCACTCAAGGGCTGTTGAGCCTATAAGAAAAATTGTCATTTTGGGAAAGGAGTACTGTTTAAATAGAGAAAGGCAGATTGGGGAAAGCAATTTTGAAGTTACGTCACTTAACTTAAGTGCTTTTGAAAAAGCTGGTCTTGGCCTACAACTTACTTCTAAAATGTACAATAGGCTCATTATAAAAGCTATCAATGTAATTATGTACATAGCACGCAATAAAACATAAAATTTGAAAAAGCACCATTGAATCATCAGCACTATGGTAATTAAGTGAAATAGAAGTTCATAACAGCTAGGGTTCTATCTAAAATGACTACCAAATGTCAAACAAGTGTTCAAACCAATTAACAGCTACCTCATCCCTATTATTCTGGTTTCCGCATTTACAACATTTCTTCCTTATTTTCCTGGATAATTTTGCTAAAATTCATGAAAATTCCCATATTTTTGTGCCGAGCGGCGTCACTTTCCACGTCCGTGTTGTCTGAATGAAGTCGATACTGAACAATGGAGCATTTTCTATTGTAACAAAGGATCGCTGTTTTGCAAACAACATCAAGAGCCTCTGTTTACATCGGGAATAGAAGTTTAGTAGCGAGTGTTTTGCAAGAATCATCTTACCGCGCTTAGGAGCTGCTGCACGGTATTTTCCATTACAATGAACAGAAAAATTTGAATGCCGGGTTTGGAATCTATGAAGTCCTGTTCATAAGACAAAGGCCTTGTGTATATTCAATGAATATTTAAAAATAACAAATGTAAAATATTTATTTATTTATTAATGAAAAAAATAAAAAAATGATATTCATAAATATGATATTGATAGATTAATATAATATTAATATATATTTTTGATATTTAATATCTAAAAAGAAAAAAAAATCCATGCACGGACTTGATCCCGGATCTTCCGGATCCGAAGTACTACGACGTTACCAGTTGAGCTAAGTTGCAGTGTGTAGTGTGCGTCTCTGTACATAATGCTATAACCTCACTACATGGTATCATTTATGTCGATTTTTGGTCGTTTTCTTGACGAAATCATTTTTTTTCTTCTGCAATCTTGTGGTATGTAGTAGTATCCAGTATTATATTATACTGCTGCGGGGTTCCCTGACGCAGGGGTAGGCAGCAGTCGGTCAGTCCTCACACAGCGCCTCCAAGCGGCTCTGTCCAGCGGGTCCACGTTGGTGAGGCCGCACTCTGTAATGTCCTTCTTAATGCACTCAGTCCAGGATTTCTTGGGTCTACCACGACTTCTGTTGCCGGGTAACTGCAGTTTTGTGATAGTGTGGATGCAGCCACTAGCTCTTTCCACGTGTCCGTACCATCGGAGACGACGTGACCGCAACACCGAGGAAATGTCTGCAATACACTAGTTTGGAATGTAGACTAGCAGATGGTGTCTCATCCTGGGGTTTGGCACCACAGATCCACCTGATCATGGCTCGGTCATTGCGGCGCAGCCGCTGCAGATCAAGGGCAGTAGGGGCCCAAGATTCACTCCCGTGGAGTAAAGCTGGACGGACGCAAGAGTTAAACACCTTGCCACGGGTTTTGAAGGGTAAGTGCCTTGAAGTGAGGATGGGCAGGAGCTTCTTACATTTTCCCCAAGCGACACAGCATCTGGTAGTAACAGCAGGGTCACATCCACCTCCTGCACAGAGCATGTCCCCGAGGTAACAGAAGCTGGCCTCCACATCCAGCACCGCCTCATCCACTGTGACTCGTGTTATAGGGCGACCGTCCAGAGGCCTTGCTTCCCCACGACACCTTGGGCAGATGTAGTTCAGCACAGCTAGCAGGCTACCTCTTATGCCGCAGCATTTCTTGTGAACCCAGAAGTCGCATTTGGTACACTGGATGGAGTTAGCACCAACCCCGGAGCGGCACACTGCACACGGAAAAGCACCAGTATCCTTCAGTTTGTTCAGGCCCTGCCCTGATATCAGGATCTTTGTCTTCTTCATGTTTACCCGCAGGCCCTTGCGTTCCATGCCCGACTTCCACGCCTTCAGTCTTGCGATGCACTCTTCCAAGGAGTCTGCGATGACAACTAGGTCGTCGGCATACAGGAGCACCCAGGGGACCCCAGTGCGGAATTCGCGGGACAGGGCTTCCAGGACAAGGATAAACAACAGAGGACTGAGGACTGAACCCTGGTGCACCCCCACTCCAACACCAAACTCCTCGCTGTACTGCCCGTTGACACGCACACGGCTCCTGGCATTTGTGTACATGGCCTGGATCACCTTCCAGGCCCACTCCTCTACACCAAGACTTCTCAGTGCCCACCACAGCACCCCTCTGGGAACTCGGTCGAAGGCCTTCTCCAGATTGACAAAGGCCAAGTACAGAGGTTTATTTGCAGCGATGAACTTCTCTTGTAGCTGACGTACGATGAAGATGGCATCGGTGGTGCCTTTGCCAGGCACAAAGGCAAACTGAAGTTCGTCAATGTTCACCATCTTACGGATAGCTGAATCCAACACGCGTTCCAGCAACTTCATGACATGGTCCGTGAGTTTAAGGCCCCTGTAGTTGCCCCGGCTTCCCCTTGTACAGGTTGAGGATGAAACTCTGCTCCCAGTCACAGGGCACAGTGCCGTTACTGAAAACCGCTTCAGTCAGTTGCCTAGTCAGCTTGATACCCTCCTCGCCTGCCGCTTTCAGCATCTCAGCGTTGATGCCAGAAGGACCCACCGCCTTACCAAACCTCATTTTGCCCAGCGCTTTGCTGATCATCTCAGTAGTAACTGGTGGAGGAGGTCCTACAACAGGAGCAGCCTCGGGGAGTTCATCCTTTGGCCAGTCGAATTCCACATTCAGGAGTCTGTTGTAGTGTTCGACCCAGGCCTTCATCTTGTCCTCGTCGTTAAGGGAGAGTTCACCATCATTCCGTACACACTTCTCGCCTACAACATCCTGGTTATGACGCTCCATCTGCTTGGCAATACGGTACAGAGTCGATGACAGCAAAAGTCTCTTTCTCAGCCTCAGATTTGGCCAGCCAAACAGCGTGCTTTGCAAGACGTTTAGCATCGTTGTAGGCAGTTTTCGCCACCTTAGCCTCAGCAGCTTTACCTTGCTTCTTGAGGGAGTTGTAAACCTTGAACCGTGCCCTTTTCTCAGACACAGCCTCGTCTACTTGGTCGTCCCACCACCAGGTCTCTGGTTTCCACTGATGGCACTTGGAGTAACCACACACATCCGCAGCTGCTTCCAGGAGCGGAGTCTTCAACCTTGACCACAAGTCCTCGACTTCCACACCAGGGTTGCTGGTAGTAACTGTCCCAACCTTGGACACAAAGGTCTCCTGGAACTTCCTAGCAACAGCAGGGTCCCGCAGCTTCCAGGTCCGCAGCCGAGGTGTGAACTTGCGCTTACGAACAGCAGGGGTGCGTACAACAAAGTCACACACTAACAGCTGGTGCTGCCGAGCACACTCCACACCAGGGATGACCTTTATGTTGGTGACAGCCTTTCTGAAACTCTGTCGGAAGAGTATGTAGTCAATCTGGGTCCTGTGGTTTCCAGAAGTGTAGGTAACCAGGTGGGACTCCCTCTTGATGAACAAAGTGTTTCCAATGAGCAGGTCATTTGCCAAGGCAAATTCCAGTAGTCTCTCACCTTCAGCGTTCCGATCACCAAAGCCATGGCCGCCGTGAACCTCCTCAAACCCCTGAGCATCCTCCCCGACATGACCATTCCAGTCTCCGATGGGAAAGAGGATCTCTGAGGAAGGTACCTTGGCGATGGTGCTCTGCAACAGATTGTAAAAACGCTCTTTTTCAGCGTCTGAGAGTCCAATCTGAGGTGCATAGATGGAGAGGAAAGTGATGACGGATTTGCCGATGACCAGTCTCAACAGGAGAATCCTATCTGAGATGCGATGGACTTCGAAAACATTCTCAACCCACTTCTCAGCAAGCATGATGCCTACACCGCCTTGACCTTGCTTGTTCCCGGACCAGTAGAACTTGTAGCGTGAATCTTTCCCTTTGATATACCGAGCTTGGTTTGCATCCAGGCCTCAGGACCACCTGGTCTCTTGCAGGCAGCAGAGATCGACCCTTCTTCTTGTGAGTGTCTCCACAACTTCACTGCTACGACCCTTCAAGGTGCCTACATTCAAGGAACCAACTCTAAACTTCAACTTCACCGGGTGCTCGCATGATTTGCAGTCGGACCCTGCCTTCCGCACCCCAAAGTCGGCCGAGCCCGAGGCACTACCGGCTGCTCGTCGGTGACTGCTACCGGCACCGCCTATACGTTTAACTGTATGTTGACCTGCCATATTAGTATATTGGATGGGATTTATACCCATTTTACAGCCGGATATCCTTCCTGGCGCCAACCTGTAGCCACACTAACTGGGCTCAATGTGCTCCAGAACAGGACCACTTCCTGCTTCGCCAACACCTGACCATCATGGGAACAGGAACCACCTCCACAGGTACAGCCCCCAGGAAAGGGAAGTAACTATTTAACCCATAGATGGGGCCCTTGCAGGTAGTGCCGCTCCGGGCCAGAGCGGGCCTGGGGGTGATGACAGTTAGGGGTCACCCCACTCTCCCCACAGCCACATATCTCCCATGTGGCCCTGTCACCGGTGCAGTTTAACGTCATGCCCAGGACATAGATGTAATTTTTCAGGATATCAAAGTCCGAAACCACAATGCAATGATATTTCCGAACAGTTGTAGCAGTTACATGCGGTCGCCCTCCTATGTGTCATGCAAATCAAGCCTGCCTGCCTTTTCTTGCTCCCTTGCCATATAAGGCAACGGCTATACAAGAATTTTGGAAGGTATTGCCATATAAGGTCATATGGTGTGCAACACAGTGTTGAACCAAACAGCATGCATCGAAGGTAAGAGCCAAGACATAGCGTTTTGGCGCGAAGGCGCCAAAACGCAAAAAGGACACAGGACCTTGACATACAATACTTAGTTTAGGTGAAACCGTGAAACTAAAAACTCGGAAACAACAATATCAATAGTTTATTCAAGGAGATTTTAACCTCGTTGGTTAATTTGGCTACTCAAAAATATCAATAGTCGATACCAGTTTTCCGTTTCTTGGCTGTGTCCGTCTTCTTCGAAGTCGGAGCACTAAATATCGTCGCTGTCAGAAGTTCTCTTCGGTGTGAAATAAGAAGCGATATTCCTGGTATTCCCACGCTTAAACGCTGACATGTTTCCAGAGAAATCGCCGCCGAGGCGACGCGACGTAACTCTGTCTGCGGCGAAAGTTCCTTTGCCGGCATAATTTAGAGAACCTTGGCACGTGTTAGAAATCGTGTCACCCGCCTAGATTGCCCAAATATACATGTACAGTCAAACCTGGTCTAACGATCACGTCCAAAAGACGACCATCGGCTCAAGAGGACCGATTTCGGTCGGTCCCGATTTTTTTCCCCATAGACACAAGCATTAAGCAATGTGTTCATGACGACCACTTGTCCTCTGTGACCACGACCGGCCCTAATCCGGACCGCAAGCGACCAAAACGTAATCTAAGACGACCACGTCATTTTCAAATGTGTGGCGATGTCAGTTTTTAATGGTAAGTTGCGAGAAATCACGGGAAATCGGCCCGTTTTGCAGCGATGAAATCCAAGATGGCGCCCGTGGTCATAGGTCATTGGGATAGTCTACTGCAATGTGGGTGGAACTATTGCGTGTGGTGTGATTTTACTCTACATTCAATAGTACAAAATTTAAACTTATTTCGTCAAAAACATTCTTTACATAATGAAAATATATACATAAAGAAAGCTTGACTTGATACAGGGCTCCAGACTAACTTTTAGACCTAGGAGCACTGTGCTCCTAACTCAAAAAAGTTAGGAGCACCAGCAAAAAGTTAGGAGCACCACTACAAAAAGTTGGAAGAAGAAGCAAAAGTCTTGGCCATACCAAGTAATACTCCTATTAATAGTATTAATCAATGTTAACAACCAGGAATAAAGTATTTGAATATTTTTGACAAACATTTAAGCATTTGAATAGTATAAGTATATGAATGGATCATAAAAGCCTACATTTGGCAATCCGATGCATTCAATACCTTCCTACATGCTAAATGATACTAGTATGACAGATTTTTAGAAAAAATTGGGCATAGGTTACCCGGCAGGCCCCTATCCGGGGGCCACGGTGCCTCAAGTTCAACAAGTGAAAAAATACACAATTTATGGTATTTTCAACTTGGAACAAGGCAAGTGATGATTCACATGACCATTTGCGATGACATTAAAAATGACATAAGCTTTAGTGATATAATGGGATTTTCAAAAAAATTGGGCATAGGTTCCATGGCTGGCCCCTATCCGGGGGCCACGGTGCCTCAAGTTCAACAAGTTTAAAAATACACAATGGTATTTTTTACTTGGAACAAGGCAAGTAATGATTCACATAACACTGAATGTTAAATAAATAGATAACTCTAAAACTTATCTATTGGTTTCATGACCAAAACAAATAAAGTCAAATTCCATAATTTGAAACTTCACTGCTGGCATGGTATCAAGTTCAACATTTTTACAGGCATTTTTTTAACCCCCACCCGCTGTCTACAAACCATCCAAAATACTTAAATATCCTTGAAATTCTTGCTCAATAGTATCAAAAATTATCTGTTTGTGCCGGCCCAGTCAAATATCTTCGGTTCCTTTGAAACGCGCAGTTCAAATTTCGCGCGTCAGACCGCGCGGCGCCGCCATCCAATGACAGGCCGACCGCATGGAGAAAGCTTTGCTATGCATTATAGACCGCAGCAGAATGAAACTAGCACAATAAGGACGGGCAGATCATGAGCTGTGAAATGATACCGGTAACAAAAAGAAAATTTAATATTTTTGGGGATAAAACTCCACTTGAATTGATTCATTGATTTTTGATCGAAAAAAATCATCGATTGAACAGGTGTAAACATGAGCGCAGGAAACAGGCTTGTCATTCTGCTGCGGTCTAAAAACATCATGGCGGCCCTCCAGAAGCGCACGGCCGCTAGCGCTCACTTTCATCGGCAATTTCTGGCGTTTGAAACATTTTACAAATCAAACAAATACATCAAAAAGGAGAGAAACTTATATCCTTTATTTCTATGGGTAATTTTGCCACTAGGAACGGATAGTTTTTGTACCGCGGGCGTGGGAACATGATAGAAAATTCACCGACGATTTTCGCGGTAGGGTTGGAATACCTAAATATTTTCAGCTTACCGCTTAGTTCTGCAGCCATTATCCTGGCGCAGTCCTTAATTTTTTATTGTCGCACCGTGCGACCGTGGTTTTAAATCTAGTCGCATTCTCAAAAAACTGGTCGCATACATATTGTGTGCGAGTCGCACTCACGAGCGCTGTGATAACATTTTGTTTTGAAGATAATACATGGATGTTTTTAAAAATTTTTTTTAACTGCTCACCCATGCCTCTAGTGAAGTATCCTAACTAAATAAACAATGCGTTTCTACATGTATAGGCACGCTAGAGGCTATATTTCTGTATTTCTCGGCAGGTTTGGGAGTTTAAAACCCACAACAGGAGAAAAACTAAACCGTACACGATCTTTTCATGGGTAACAATGCCATAATGATCCGGTAATTTTTCTGCGGAGTCGCCAATTTTGTGAAAGAAGGTTCCCGCTTGTGGCGACCATGTGCCCGGTAAGAATTTTCGCCAACACTCGCCAGTAAACTTATTTTCTGACCTATTCACGGTGTAAACAGAATTGCAGTTGGTGTTGTTTACATGAAAATTGTATTTTAAAACGTCAGTAGGGTGTCGGATACTCAACCCAAAACATCGATCCTTTGTTTTGTAGCGAAATGCCCCATTGTTATGCGGTATCGACTCCATTCACATTAGTTTTTACAGACAATGCCAGTGGTAAAAGTGACGCCGCTCGCCACAAAAATAAGCGAATTTTCATGAACTTTAGCAAAATAATCCAGGAAAATAGGGAAGAAATATCGTAAATGTGGAATCCGAAAGCGGTATGAATTATGGAGACGAGCTTTGCTGCTAAACGATTAAGTGCATCTTGTTTAGCATTCTTGTTAATAAATTATGACATAAACGTTGAAATCGGTGCCCCTGTCTTGACTTGTCAATCTCTATTTGTAAAAAGACCATGTGTCCAAGACGTCCGAATTCTATCGGTCCCCTGGGTGGTCTTCTTATACACGTTTGACTGTACATGTATACGCCGCCGTTCCAGGAAGTCTATGAAGGAGGCTAGCCGAAACCGCTGTTCTGCGTCAGATTGTACTTACAGAAAACGTGGAACTGAAAGTTCAAGGAACGTAAAAATCACGTCCCCAGAAGTTCGCTGTTGACTGCCACACGTAGTTCCAACTGACGTGTTTTCCCAGGAAATTGCCGCTGATTGACAGTCGGCAGCCTTTGATGACAGTCGGCGAAGGTGCAAGAAAGTCTACTAAAGGCCCTGGGAACAAGGAAAGTCGTGGGCGGCGCCACAAATTTGCAGCAGCAGTGAAACTTTATCTTCCTACATTGGTAGAAATAAATTTTCTGTGCATAAATTTACTGTTCTGGATGAAAAAATGACATAACCTTGCTCCAGAAATTTGTCAGAAATACAGTTAAGAAATAATTCTATTCCCGCGCTGACAGAGAAAGGAATCTTTTACGTTAATAACAGACAGCTTCTGTGTTGGTCAACTGCGGACTGTCCACTTCCAAATAAGGAGATTCCCCGGGAATCTGATACATTTACGGCTGTTCTATATAGTTCGGGACCCACCCCGCTGATCGTGCAGAAGGGCGTACTCGGCTACTGTTTACATTTTGGCGCGATGCTGCCGGGTGGGAGGGGCTGCGAGATAATATTGGAGCTGTAAGGCGGGGTGCTAATTTAGTATTTGGCACCTCCCTTTGAGCTGATAGCTGGATAGCTTCCTGTGAAACAGCGGAGGTGCGTGCTGGACGCATGCCTCGGCATGTTTACTACGGTAGTTTTGTATTTTTTCGCCGCTACGCTAGGTGAAAAGACAGCATAGCGGGCTATTTACAGCGTCAGTTTGTCGGCCCACAGCATAATGTTTATGCACAACAATTCAACGGATTCGTAAAAAAAAGTCCGTGACCCTCCCCCCAACCCAGAATTTTTTGCGTTTCGGCGCATGCACGCCGGAACGCATTGTCCTGGCTTTTACCTTGCAGGCAGGAACCAGGGAAGCTTGGTTCAACACTGTGTCGCACACAATAAGACCTTATATGGCAATACGTTCCCAAATCCTTGTATAGCCGTTGCCTTATATGGCAAGAGAGCACGAAAAGGCAGGCAGGCTAGATTTGCATGTGACACAGGAGGGCGACCGCATGTAACTGCTACAACTGTTCGGAAATATCATTGCATTGTGGTTTTGGACTTTGATATCCTGAAAAATGACCATATTACATCTATTCCACAAGATTGCAGAAGAAAAAAAATGATTTCGTCAAGAAAACGACCAAAAATCGGCATAAATGATACCATATAGTGAGGTTATAGTATTACGTCCAGAGTGACTAGTTACGTACCGCAGCTTGGCCGATCTGGCAACGCGAAGCACTTCGGACCCAGAAGATCCGGGTTCGTGTCCGTGCATGGATTTTTTTTTTCTTTTTAGATATTGAATATCAAAAATATATATTGATATTATATTAATCTATCAATATCATATTTATGAATATCATTTTTTTCATTAATAAATAAAGAAATATTTTATATTTGTTATTTTTAAATATTCATTTAATATATACAAGGCCTTTGTCTTATGAACAGGACTTCATAGATTCCAAACCCGGCATTCGAATTTTTCTGTTCATTGTAATGGAAAATACCGTGCAGCGGCTCCTATGCGCGGTAAGATGATTCTTGCAAAACACTCGCCACTAAACTTCTATCCCCGATGTAAACAGAGGCTCTTGATGTTGTTTGCAAAACAGCGATTCTTTGTTACAGTAGCAAATGCTCCATTGTTCAGTATCGACTTCATTCAGACAACACGGACGTGGAAAGTGGCGCCCCTCGGCACAAAACTATGGGAATTTTCATGAATTTTAGCAAAATTACCCAGGAAAATAAGGAAGAAATGTTGTAAATGCGGAAACCAGAATAATACGGATGAGGTAGCTGTTGATTTGTTTGACATTTGGTAGTCATTTTAGATAGAACCTTAGCTGTTATGAACTTCTATTTCACTTAATTACCATAGTGCTGATGATTCAATGGTGCTTTTTCAAATTTTATGTTTTATTGCGTGCCATGTACATAATTACATTGATAGCTTTTATAATGAGCCTATTATACATTTTACAAATAAGTACAAGTTGTAGGCCAAGACCAGCTTTTTCAAAAGCACTTAAGTTAAGTGACGTAACTTCAAAATTGCTTTCCCCAATCTGCCTTTCTCTATTAAAACAGTACTCATTTCCCAAAATGACAATTTTTCTTATAGACTGAACAGCCCTTGAGTGACTTCCTCTGGCAGATTTTACTTCAAGTAAAGGGAAAAGACAATTCACACTCATAAACGTAGCCGAAACGCCAGCTTTTTTTAAAAGCTCTTGTTTCCATGACCCTCCCCCCACCTCGAAAAAATTTTCCATGACCCTCCCCCCCTCAACGCACCACCCCTCCCCCCGCTAAATATCGTATGGTCCCTTAAGGTGACAAACGGCCACTGAAATGCCAGTTTATGATTATGTACTGATTCTGTGCAAAGAACTTCCTGGAAGGTGAAGTTCAGATTCATTGGACAGACGGAGTGAAAATTTTGTCTATCCCAACATGCCGATTTCCATCCTGGAACTGAGGGACGGGTCCTGGAGACAGCCCTGGTGAAACTTTGTATCCATCCCTGACAACTTACCAGGATGTCCTGAGGAGAGTGCCATGTGTGCCACAGGATCCAGAACCAGAAGAACCCCATCAGGGCATCGGCCCGTCTCTGCAGACCTGGTCTGGCAGTGATCAAGCCTCGGTACGGGAACTCCAAACTGATAAATACAAACAACATACAGCTGAGGGAAACTTTCAGTTAGGAGTAGAATAAGTTGTTAAGGTACAACTCAGGATCAGTCCTCTTGTGATACAGGTAGTGATGTAGCTAAAAAATCTGGAGCCAAACCTTTAGGAAAAAAGGTATCATTTGCATCTTATTTTCTGGGCATGGGACTAGCTTAAACCATCTAGTCAAATTCAATTCAAAACCGGGATCATAATTTGGTTTCAGGACACTTTGCTACCAAGATGTTTTGCCAGACGATTCGCTGCCACCTGTACAATTGGTCTATAACTCTATAAGTTTCACCAATTCACTGTTTGATGTAAACTTCTATTGCTATTGTCAGGGTTCTGATTAGAAGTAGCTTTGGGGTTAGAGTTAGTCATCCTCTTGATGGAAAAATGTCTAGAAACAAACTCTTTTTCTGAAAATGCAGCAAGAAGTTTCTATATTTTGTATTCCTTACTTTATTTCAGCCCCTAGGGAAGTGCATACAAAGTTGAAATGAAATACATCTTGGAAAAACAAAAATCACATGATGGCATAGACAGAATGGCATCCTATTGTACAATTTAGTAAAAGTATTGTACCTTTATTTTGGATTAGTTAAGTAGAGTCAAGTTAAGGTTAAGTTATACAAGTAGTTTGTGGTATTTTACCCTAAGTCAACCTGCTTGCAGCTCTACTGCCAAGATCAGATAGCATGGGGGCCAGCCTAGTAAAGTTTTCCGTGGCTCCCAAACTCCCCACTAATCTTCTTCTTCTTAACCAGATGTGACTGAGCCGCAGAAAACTTACTAGGATGGCACCCTGGCTAAGGTTTAGAACATGGCCACAATAAGTTATAGAACAGCCCTGGATTAATACGAAGAAGGAAAAAAAACACAGAAAAAACAAGCGAGCAAACAAACAAGCAAAACAACATTTGATTGTTTGTTTGTTTGTTTGAACCTTAAATTTGTTTAATCATGCAAAGCTCAAGTCAGCCTACTGCCTCTTTTCATGACGAGGTCATAAGGGAAGAGGTAAGGGTCAGACAAAATATAACAGAGATACAGATTACATCATTTAAGTCCCAACTAGAGTTCTACAAACACATTACCTTCGCCAAATAATCAAATCCACTATGGAGAGTCCCTTTATCCAAGACCTTAAAAATCATTTGGTGGTACACAGTGTTTCCGCCAGAGGGCCGTCTTCCCGTTAAATGACGGCCTCCTCTAGCTTGGGACGGCCTGAACGCAGACAGAGGACGTCCACTCTGAAAAATTCCGACACACAATCTGCCGAGAAGTTACTGAAAACGAAAAATTCAGACCGGCATTTTGCTTTTTCCACTGAAGCTGGCGGCGTAATAATGCCCTCCACCGTCGGAAAATAACATTCCTTTGTTTATTTGGTATTGTTATGCTTGAAAACAATAGATGTCGGCACCTTTCGCATATGTTGATCTCATTAAAAACTTGTTTTTCAAGATTCAAGTCGGTCTTTCGAAGTTTATAGAAGTGTCATTCTGTCACATTTTTTCTACATTGTGCAACGTTACATTAAAAATTCGTATCCTGCGAAAGCGAACAGAGTACGATTGAAAGCCGAAAACCTCATAAGAATTTATATTGAAGGATCAGCCATGGATATTAAAGGATAAACTTGAGAACGAAACGTAAATCTACCGCTGTAGTTTCAGTCCCGGGCCGTGGGCGCCATCTCAAGGCTTGAATATTCATGAATATTTATTTATTTATTTATTTCAGCTTTATTACAACATTGTGTAAACGGACAGAAGGAAACATGCAACAAGCATGTTCTGAGATCTGATTGGCTCAGCTCAGATAACCTGTGCTCTGGGGCGCCGCGTATCTGCTTGGGATCCCGTATCCGCCGTGCCCCTGTGTCCGCCGTGCCCGTGTCCGCTGTTGGGGAAGGACTGCGTTTTGTCGGTTCTAGCAGAGGCCCATCAAAAAACACTTATCACCATTGCCATGGATGTGCGAACTTCCCGTAATAAACACGGCCAGCGCAGGGAAATCTTCACGCCCCTTTGAGCAGCGACAACGTTCTAACGGTTGCGGGGATGTCTTTTCAAAACATGACGGACGGACACCTAAATGAAGGAACCTTTCAGCAATAGAAAGAAACATCAGGCCACATTTGAGACAATTTGTAACACGACTTTGAAGACAACATGATAATCATTTGCAAGGAAGCATGCATCACTTCACGTGGGCTTTGTGCAACGTAACATTTGAATTGCTTCTTGCGGTAGTGTGAATTACTTCTCCCAGTAGTGTGAATTACTTCTCGCGGATACATTAATTGCCTTTGCTGGAACCGACAAAACGCAGTCCTTCCCCAACAGCGGACACAGGTCTAAAGTGGACACAGGGGCACGGCGGATACGGGATCCCAAGCTGTGGGAAGGACTGCAACGGAGGCTAGCCCAAGTGCGAGTAGGGTTAAATCGGCATTTTGACAAGAGGGCGCAGATCGGGAGCAAGAGGGCGCAGCGCCCGTTTCCCGGTTATCCCTTGAGTTTCACGCGCCTAGTGTAATTAGACTGAAACAGAAGGCAATCCGTTTTTTCGTCGGTAATGGACCGATCCCGTCGAACACCATATAGAACCCCCTATTCTATTTGGAATACCTCCGTCAAAACAGTGCTGGCTAGTAGGACAGGCATGGTATGTATATCTGGGACAGATTTCTCTCTGCATTGGCTCCATAAATGCTCAGGAAAAAAACGAAATGAAAAAGAAAACGTCTCGGGCACTCAAGGAGACGGGGCTTATGTAACACATTGCCAACTACTTCTAAGTCAGCTAGTGCAGAGTACCGTCTCTTTTGTACTTGCGTGTGATTCTGGTGTTCGACTGGAACGGTCCATTTTCTGCGTGTTCCGGCGACGTGACTTCACGTTCCCCCCAAAAAATGGATGACAGCGCTTGGATTTTCTATCAGTACTCACCGCACAACAACATCGCATCTGTGAATGTCGATATTCATTGGTATAGTCTTATCAAAACTTACTATGTGTAGAAATGACTAAAAATTTTATTCAAGTTTTTTATTCGAGTTTGAAGCCACATAAAGTGCTCTGGGTGCCTTTAAAAGGGTTCAAAATGTCAAAATTGCCCCCCCCCCCCTCGACCCCCCTAGAAAGCTCGTGCCCTTGGATGGCCTTCGGCCGGCAGTCTGGCGGAAACACTGGTGGTACAGGACTAGTATACATGTATGTGTCTAGTGTGTTGATAAATGTTTACATGACCTGGTTTAGTAGGTTAACATGACCTGCATCCCCAACCCCAGCTGGGACATAGTGTCCCCGAAATCAGGTCGTATATTAAGAAGCCCATTGTAGAAATTTCCTTATAATGAGGCCATGTCATACATGGTTTATGCCTGACAATGTTCACCTTTACTTAGCTTCCTAATGCCACGAAAATAAAATTCCAATCATTTACCATTATGGTATTTTAGTATTTTCTAGTAAGTTATGCAAATTAGGTAGCTGTTTGCATTATAGTTGTCTATCGAGACCTCTCTCTTTTTCACCTTCATATGGCATGAACTATCTACAACACAAAAAATTTCTATCTACCACGCAGAAAATTTGACCTCAAACTTTGAAGCTACGCTGCAGTATCCAAGGTACCCGCTAGGAGGCCCATCATCGAACTTGACCTTCCCCTTCAGGTTCTGAATTTCTTTTGACCGGATGGCTAAATAGTGCATGAAGATAAGACGCAAATCCTAGATTTTCTTGTTAGATTTGGCTCCAGATTTTTAGACTATCGCTATAGCAGTGTTTAATCTTTAATATTTCCTGAAAGGCCCAATCTTCGTAGCGTTTTACGGTTTCGGAGTTTTGGTTGTCCGCCAAGACTTCTTGATATTAATGCGCCATGACGGTAACGCGGCCTTGTCGCCTGATTACCCGAATCGTGCTTTCTATGTGCGTTTTGCATGGTTTCGCACCATCGGGGATTGCGGAGAACGTATCCTCACAATTTTTGGGTCATTTTTCCTAATTGCACAGACAGAATGATGACCTTTATTCCCATATCAGTCATTAACCTAGGAAAACTCTTATTTTCCTTCCAGCGGCCTTGGAAGAATGCCCCTAAAATAGCAGTTTTGGGGATGAAAATTGCTTTAAATGATGGTTTGCACCAAAAATGACGTTTCCACAGAAAATATCAAATTCGTCTGTAGTCCAGTGGCAAGGCACCCCTATCCGTCGGAAACATTGAATTGCCCGAAAAAAGATGTTTGGAGAAGCGCTATTGCCTTTCTGGGAACAAGTCAGGTCGGCCCCGAATTGTAAAAAAACCCTCCAAACCAAGACCTTAAAGAAACCTACCCATCTACTAAATATCATGCACAACCATCAACAGCTCCTCGAGTTATCCAGTCTACATACAAATACACATACATACACAGCCTGCTGCAGTACCGTAGGAAAATCCCAGTTTTGAACTTGACCTCCATTTTCACAATCGCTACGCACCCACCAAAAATCATGCAGATCCATGAACAGCAGGCTTTTACTGTTTTAGCTAGGATTTATAGACGGGGTCCAAAAATGGGGGTGGGGGTGCTGTGAATGCGAGGGCTAAGTGTGTTCTAGACTTATACTTTTAGCAGACCACTTTAAGCACTACAAACTGCTTGTATCACAACGGGCTCTATGGATTAACAATTTCCTGGTAGATAATTGCATGTCAATCAGTTTTCATGCTGTCCCAGTGTCTGGTAGGACTAAGGGCCAATTTACACAAAGCTTTTCTAGATATCTGGACTGCAGATATCTGCCAGGCGACAGCTTTTTTCTGTGTCTAAACAGGAATTTTATGGTCTTACTGAGGGTTTTTTAGATGTCGGGAAAATTTCAGCCGACCAATCTGAAGCGTTCGCCCGACAACTCAGCGGGAGTCCCCGACTGCTCCAGCCGAACGTCTTTACAGAATGTGTCGCGTAGTAGACATCTGGAGGTCGGGATTCACGCTAGTTTGCATATTTGGCGGGCGATAAAGCTAATTAGCATACAGCACTGGAAATCTTATTGGCATCATGGCGGAGGGAAGTGGACCCGCTCCAGGTCCCGGTCGCAGCAATTCATGGAGCCACGCAGAGGTGCGCTGTCTGATCAGCGTATGGTCGGAGGAGGAGATCCTTCGTAGGTTGGGGTCCGCAAGGAACAGAGACGCGTACTTTAAAATTCAAGAGAGGCTACGTGAGGCGGGATGGGTTCGGTGGATCGGCCCTCCCCCCTCCGCCGCCACGACAAGGGCAGCGAGTAGGAACGCAGCGTTGATTCTGACCGGTCGCTGTCGTCTTCCCCGGTACCTCAAACGCCTCCTACGCCCAACCCTTGCTTGCTGCCTCATGTTTAGCCACACGCGAGTCAGATAAAGAAAGAATACCATCTGATTCATTATGACGAAAAACACAGGCGGTTCTCCCGCCATATTGAAACTCGCGCTGTATGTTAAAGGTCACAAAGGGTGAAATAGGGTCACGACTGCAATCAGCGCGCTGCGTGTGTCCTGCGGTACTTCCTGTCGGTGTGTATAAATGCGTCCAGATATCTACAGCTCAGATGTCGGCGGATTTTTAGATGTTGGGAAAAACTCTGTATAGATTGGGCCTAATAAAAGCATCAGTGACACTGTAGCACAGTAACATGTGTCTGTGATTACCAGGGAAACAGGGGGTCCTCTGTGCGTCCAGCTGAAAAAGAGGGTGTCCAATTCCTTGTTATTTTACTAGATAAAAGCCTGATCAACAGTCCTTCGAGTAATGTTGTCTACATACAAACACACAAAGCCCACTGCAGCACTGTAGGAAAACACCAGGTGAACCATTTTCGGAGTTGACCTTTGTTCTCTTTATTCTTTATTCTTTATTAAAAATTGCAACAAGACAATACATAGTGGAGCGCCAGGCAGCCAAGCTGATATTGCGGACCACTAAACAATACAATACATTGAAATACAACAATAAAATACTACAGATGATTCAATATACAATTTAAAGTAACACCTTTGTTCTCACATCCGCTACTTAGCCTCCTGTGCAGGCTTCCTATAACGGCGGCATATATATTGGGAGGGGGGGAGTTGTGTAGCCGAGGGAGTTGTGTAGCCGAGGGGCGCGCCGTTATCTACAGCCTGCTCCCTTTCGGGCCCAGCAAAGGGAAATTAAAAAACACTTAGGGGCTATCAACATGGACTTGTGAACTGCGGCGCACGCACCTCCGACCGGCAGCGAGGTGTCACGCCCCCGTATTCACTGACCCGGCCATTTCCTAACGGTCACCGGGATCACAATCGGTTACAAAAAATTGAAACATTTCAACGTACCACAGAAAGCAAGGATTGTTTTGTCGGCCTAGCCATAGGTCAAGAAAAGTCAATTTGTTACCAGAAACACGCACTACCGTCTCTACAAGGATCTGCAAGATCTTGTTGCAGACCATGAGAGCCGCCGTCAAAGGAGAGCTTGTTTTGTGTAGTCTTGAGACTAGCGATCTAGGACATCTGGCTGGCCATGGCAAATCGATTTGTTTTCAATTTGGCTAATTTCGCAAAGGAGCTGAAGATAATGTTGCTAAGGCAGCCTAAGACATGTGTGTTTGTTTCCTAAAGTGATCGTCTCAAGCGGCGACCTTGCTAACCCCCCCCCCCCCCCTTCCCCATTTCTGCCGGTTCCGGACTAGATTTGAAAATCCGACAAACTGTCCGGCTGCCTTCAACAGAATAAATGCCCACATTGATTGTAGTGATAGTTTTAAACTAGCCTCCGTTTCTGACCCCGACTGGTGTGTTATTAATGTTTTCACGGTTTCAGCTGTTAACTCCTGTAACAAACCGGGCGTGTGCCGGCCCATTCAGTCAATTGTTCCTCGCGTACGTGTGAGTTACCCTTGCGTGAACATGTGAATTACCCTTGCCCGAACATGTTAATAGCTTCTCTGAATAGCTGTCTTAATCACCTTCCCTTTGCTGGGCCCGAAAGGGAGCAGGCTGTAGATAACGGCGCGCCCCTCGGCTACACAACTCCCTCGGCTACACAATTCCCCCCCTCCCAATATATATGCCACCGTTATAGGAAGCCTGCACAGGAGGCTACGCTACTAAACTACCAAAAATCACAAAGATCTACATGTATCAAAGGTTTCTCGAGTTATGCTTTTGACATACATACAGAGTTACAGACCCACTCCACAGCTGGTGTAACCGATAAATATAACCTTCACGGCGAAGGTAATAACTCTATCAACAACAGGAGTTCCACGACCTCATATCTCCATGAAGAATTCTATTCATGCAAATGACTTACACATTTGCATAATATATGCTTGGTCATAAACACCTTTATCTAACTTACACATGTTGCAATATTGACAGTACTATAGTTTTCCAATTAGATGAATTAGGGTGTTTTTGCATTTATTGTGCAAATTAGTAGGTGGGACAGGTCAAAATTTCAACATCAATATTTTCCTTTGAAATTTTGTAGGTAAATAGAGCCTGTTACAGGGATCACAGAACAGTTTAAATTTTGTTTCTATCATGTTCCCTTCAAGGGTTACAGATTTTTGAAATATTATTTTTGGGGTATTTTTGTAGAAAAATTATGTACAGTAGATTCCGCATATCTGTATAGCCCATTTGTCAGCGCAAATTATACGACTCCCCGAACTATACGACTGTCCGAACTAGCGATATTGACGTCCCGAAGGAGGGGAGGGGGGGGGGGCGAATTGGATTTTGGGCAAGACACACAATTACACTAACGATATCGCAACTTTATTTTGCAAAATTTTAATCAAAGTACAATCCGACCTTTTCGTCACCATATTGGATTAAATACGCGATCCATTTTGTTCAGATAAGCCCGAACTGCGTGGGAAACTCCTGCCAAATAAAAAACTCCCGCCGCATGTTGATCACGTGAAATCTTATAGTAAACCAATCAGAGCATAGGTTTTTATGACGTAAACCAATCAGCGCGTAGAAAAATGCATATCAATGAGTAAACAAAGATGGCCGCCCAGCGTCACCAGACCTTCGTCGCTTTATTTTTTTCTGAAATCGCGACGTAAAATACGATTCATCTACGCTACATAAGCAGGATTTTCACGGGGAAAGAATGTAAGGAATAGGTTCTCCGTCGAATACGGCCACAAATAACTGTAAATCGCGGCAAAATACAGCGTAGAGGCTCAAATGCTCCGACAAAAATCGTGTTTTCTTTTCGTATTTTTGTTCACTTTCGTCGCTTGAGTCTTGAAAAACAGGTTTTTAATGAGATCACCGTATGTCAAAGGCACCGATATCGATTGTTTGCAAGCATGACAATAGTGAGTAACAAAAGAATGTGATTGTTGTACGGTAGACGGCGTCCCCACTCCCGAAACAACAATTCAAATCCAAAATTTAGCCTATAGTTGTGGGTCATTTTACGATAAAATCGGACAAGATTCTATACAATACCCCGAACTTTACGATTATGGGCTATACAGATATGCATTGTTTTTACAATTGAGTGAATGGTAAATGGTTTGGTGTTTTGGAATTCTATACAGAAAGACGAAATATACAGAAAAAAGGTATACAAATAATTGGCATATACTGTATTAACAACATGATGTAGACTTAAGCCCTGGGTCATCACGGTAGACTTAAATTGTTGTTTATAGATCATAAAGGACCTAACAATCAATTTACCATCAATATTTTTCGAAAATATAAAAATCAGATTTGTTTATTAGACATAAAAATTGCTAATTGAGTATATCAGCAACACTGGGAAATTTTTGCACTGTTGTCTCCCTTCACTTTCGATTAAGTTTTATTGCTCCCTTTATTACCAAATTATAATGAAACCAGATAGGTTTTGAATAAGAACAACACATGGATATTCATTTCATATCCTTTGCACTATTTTACATTATTTTGAAAAGTATGGGTTTAAAGATCAACTGCCATAAAAATACCATTTTGGAGCTGTATGATAAAATCGAGAACAACTAATTTGAAGGTCTATGTACTTACAGCTTTCTACATATAGATGAATAAAAGACATAGGTTCACACCTTCTTGATTTAATTGTGGTTTGTGTCATATTCAGAAACTGCAACTCAAAGTGTATAGTTTGAAATTCTATTTACACTGTACACGCACTTTACACAATGCACAGCTAAGGGACAAAAAGTAAAACAATAGAAAAAAATTCTATTTGCACTGTGCACGCACTCCATACAATGTACAGCAAAGGGACTCTCTCTCAAGTACTGCCAATGCTGCATCCTTCTGGCTTTCTATCCTTGATCTGCTCTTTCTTTCTCAATATCCCTGTCTTTCTTGGAGAGTCTTTCGTGTTTTTCTTCAAATGATGACTTAACTCTGCCCTTGATTTCCTTGTTTCCTCTTCCCTTTCAAGAGCATCCTTTAATCTTGTTTTGTAGGCAGAGTAGGTTCTTGTGATCTTTCGACCTGTCTCCTTTTGTTTTCTCAAGCTCTGCTACTAAAGATCCAATGTCTTGATCCTGCTGGCTATAATCTAAGATAGCCTCCTGCAAGTTGGTACAAAGGTCCTGTATTTCTGTACTGAGCTGCACATTCAACATGTTCCTAAAGGGCTTGTTTTACAGTATACGAAAGTTCTCTTTCTTCTGCAAGCTTGGCTCTGAGCAAGCTCTTCTCTGAGATCCTCTGATTCTGTCTTTCGCAGCATTTTCTTCAGAGCTTTTTTAGATGGGCTGTGCATGTATTGTTTGTATCTCCTATGGACAGCTGTATGTCTCCTCCAACAGGTGCTCTACATCCCTGTAGACATGTCCCTTGTGTATGAAAAACTTCTTCTTTCCCAGCTGTGCTCTTCAGTCATTAGGACTTCCAGAGACCACCTGAGTGCTTCTGGCTTCATTTCCCCTTGCCCTAAGTTGTGAAACCATCTTGCCACATTTTCCCATGTGCTGCCTGTTGAGGCTCTGAACGCTCGCAGCTCGAGTGCAATTCTACTAGTAAGGCGCAGTTTACATTACGTTTTTCGCGTCAGCGGCGAAATTTCCCGCTGTCGGGAGGCCGCTGTCGCGACGTCTCTAGACACACCGCCCGGAAATCTGACAGACACCTGCGGTGCTTGCATTTCGCCATCTTGTAGAAAGTATCGGGCGTAAGCATAACAAAAGCAAAAAAAAATTGTATGATTGTACAACGGTAGACGGCGTCTCCCAGCCCGTATTAAACTACAATGCAAAGCCTTGTTTATGTGTAGATATTCCATGCTCATCACTCGTAAATGTGGGGAGGGGGGCACAAGTACGATAGATATATCCGCGGGGAAATGAATGTACGGCACAAAAGTCGCCGCGGATCCCGCGAATCTCTCTCTCTATATATACACCGGGGATCTAAGTAGACTTACAGTATGCTAATCAACGCGTGCTCTATGCTAATCGCCGAAACCCTGACTCCCGCTGACGCGAGCCCGACGTATTCTCTTTAGACGGAGTTTGAAGTTGACGGGGACTCCCGCTGTGCTGACGGGCGACGGCTTCGAAGCTGACGGGAGAAAATTTGTTGACAGCGGGACTACGTCGACGGGAATTGTCTTTACACAGGGTTCCCGCTGTCGCCAGTGGCGCTGACGCCAGTGGCGCTGACGGCAAAAGTATAATGTAAAGAGAGCCTAAGTACAGGGGTTGTGGGGAGACTTGTGTGGCCCTCTAGAACACTGCTGCTTATGCCCTGTTTGCTGCAGGCCTGTCCAACATAGTCATTGTTCTTCACTTGAAAGCAGGAGGATCATATCCCAGACAGTTTCATTCTTTTCTGCTTTTTTAAAAATATGACAGCATCTGACACTAGAGTTGTTTACTTGTCAGCTGCTAACTGTCTTTCTATCTTGGGTGGATACAAATTAAGACAGCAGAGCTGGCAGCTTTCTTGTCAATGGGAATTGTGAGTTTTCAATACAGTTGACTATATCCCTCACAAGACGGACAGTTAAACTTGAAAACTCCAGGCCGTCTGTAATAAGTGGAGGCAACAAGGATCTGTCAGATTATCACTCATCAAACTCAAAGGCACATTCCTTTTTACTTTAGCAATGTATTTCTATTTGCCTAAAAAATAAGGTAAAAGAGAAACTTTATGAAATATTGTATGTTCCCAACTGATCTTCCTACCAGTGGGTGATTAATATTTATGTTACGAAGTTGTAAGAAACATGGGGCCAACGGAAACAGTCTGTAAACAAAGTAATTTTAGCCCCCCTCCCACCTTTACCTTGGCGCCCCAACTTATTTGTAATAGAGCAATTCTTTTTTAATTAAATTTAATGTAGCGTGTTAAACTCATGTCTATTGACTCCTAGTAATGTAGGTGAAATGTTTTGATGCAGAAACCTACCGGGAATCGCTTCCTTCTCCACAAGAGATCGTATGTCTAATTGGCACCATGTGCCCGGACCGCAGCCATGTTGAAAATACCCTGTGGACTTACCCACTTCAATCGAAAAACAGGGGGTGTGCCAAACAGTAAATCTCTAAAAAAATTGTTTTATTGGGAAGTAAAATGAACACACTACACACTAGATATACTTTGGTTTCAGTAATTTACCGTTTTCATTTTTCAATATGTTCTTAAAAACTAAAT
Organism: Branchiostoma lanceolatum; assembly: GCF_035083965.1. Taxonomy (NCBI): domain Eukaryota; kingdom Metazoa; phylum Chordata; class Leptocardii; order Amphioxiformes; family Branchiostomatidae; genus Branchiostoma; species Branchiostoma lanceolatum. The sequence goes on from NC_089737.1 coordinate 1,550,479, forward strand.
CTTTCAATTTTTCGGCAAAAAATGAGTTATTCCCGCTCCAAAGGTATGGTAATCTGCAGGCACAAATGTTCTGCTACTTTATTTGAGACGTATCGGTGCATTGAGGTCGCGGCACATGTGCTGGCACGGCCTTCAAAAACATAGCTCACGAGTCGGTGACAGCAGATTTGCCGCGCGCCCCCGCTCCGGCGCTCAGATAAGGTATTGGCCCGTGAAACATGTCAAAAACTCCATGATGTATTGCTGTAAGTAAAAATCTGTGATATATTTCAGGAAACAACCTATTTGTCAACATTCACACGAAATTTGAAATGGAAATGTTGCAGTTTAAGGAAAATATGGCCGTTTTTCTAAGGAAAATACCATGTTTTTCATTTTTCTACGTCACACGTCAGGGGCATTGGCCCCCCTAAAATTAGGAATCTATTTGCATGATTGGTATCTGTTGATGCTCCACTTTCCATCAACTACATATGTTACATGAATTCAAGTCTGATAATGGAAAACACTGCAAATATAGATATTCCTCATTAGCTATGCAAATTAAGTCACAATAAGCATAATTTGCACTTCATTATGTAAATCTGTCTAAGCTACCTGCATACTAAGTATCATATTGACAGTCGTGTAATTTTCCAATTAGATGAGATATGGAATTTTGCATTAATTATGCAAATTAGGATTTTATTTGCATAATTGGTATCTGTTGATGATCCATTTTCCATAAACTACATACGTTACATGTATTTGAGTCTAATAATGGAAAACACTGCAAATATAGATTTTCCTCATTAGCTATGCAAATTAAGTGCTTATTAACATAATTTGCACTTCATTGTGTACATCTCTGTCTAAGCTACCAGCATGTTAAATGGAAATCCATCGTTCCTTTGTTCAGTTATTCTCCTTAGAAGATTTTCACGATAATGCCCCTGCAGTTCCAGTGCAAGCTGCTAGGGGGCCCAAACCCACACCACGTCTTCATTACACCACAAGCTATCTGCCACCAAGAAATCAAGACCATAGCACGTCCAGGTCAAGAGATACAAAAATGGAATTTCTGCTGCAGTCCCAAGGTCACATACTAGGGGGCCCAAAATCGACCTTGAATTTCGGCTTCACAACACCTGCCCACATACCAAATATCATCGTAATCCATCAAGAGGTTCTTGAGTTATGCTGACTACAGTAGTCCGGAAACACAAACAGACAGACAAACAAACAAACAGACAGACAGACAAACAGACACACCCAAAACAATATCTCCATTTTTCATGGAGAGGAGATAATTACATCTATCATTACATATACATGGTATAAACATATAGTAGAGTATGAGCAAAAGCTGGTTCATGGCCTCTCCTGAAACAAAGAAATTGAGTAACATAAACAATCTCACACACCCTAACCACTAGGCTAAAACAAGAGTTCCACGACCTCATATCTCCATGAACAATTCTATTCATGCAAATGACTTACACATTTGCATAATATATGCTTCAGTGTTCTCACCAGGATTTTTTCAAAGCATAGGGGTCAGGTCCAGAAGGCCAACTTTGTAAGGCGCAAGACACTCACAGAGTGCCAAAGACATGATAACGGTTGGGAGTCTGGCATCTTCCTGCACAAAATTCTGAAATTCATATCCAAATAAAACACTATTTCCTACATTTTGAGGGATAGATTTTGTGAAGTTAAGTTTTTCCTCTGTCACATCCTCATTCTAAAGCCAAATATGAACTTTTTATAAGATTTATGAAGGTTCTTCCCAGAAAGAAACACCCTTATGCTCATTGAAACACAGCATCGGGGTCCAGATCACAGCATCGGGGTCCAGATCACAGCATAGGGGGTCCAGATCACAGCATCGGGGGCCCCTATGCTGAAAAGGCCTGGCGAGAACACTGTATGCTTGGTCATAAACACCTTTATCTAACTTACACATATGTTGCAATATTGAAAGGCCTATAATTTTCCAATTAGATGAATTATTGTCTTTTTGCATAATTGGTATCTGTTGATGCTCCACTTTCCATTAACTACAGATGTTACATGTATTTGAGTCTGATAATGGAAAACACTGCAAAAATAGATTTTCCTCACTAGCTATGCAAATTCAGTCACAATTAGCATAATTTGCACTTCATTATGTATATCACTGTCTAAGCTACCTGCATACTCAGTATCATATTGACAGTCCTATAATTTTCCAATTAGATGAGATATGGTGTTTTACATTAATTATGCAAATTAGGAATTTATTTGCATAATTGGTATCTGTTGATGATCCACTTTCCATAAACTACATACGTTACATGTATTTGAGTCTGATAATGGAAAACACTGCAAATATAGATTTTCCTCATTAGCTATGCAAATTAAGTCCCAATTAGCATAATTTGCACTTCATTGTGTACATCTCTATCTAAGCTACCTGCATACTAAATATCATGGAAATTCGTTGTTCCTTTGTTCAGTTATTCTCCTTAGAAGATTTTCACAAAAACGCCCCTGCAGTTCCAGAGGAAGCTGCTAGGGGGCCCAAACCTACACCACTTCTTTATTACATCAGAAGCTATCTGCCACCCAAAAATCAAGACCACAGCACGTCCAGGTCAAAAGATACAAAAATTGAAGTTCTGCTGCAGTACCAAGGTCACATACCAGGGGGCCCAAAATCGACCTTGAACTTTGGCTTCACAACACCTGCCCACATACCAAATATCATTGTAATCCATTAAGAGGTTTCTGAGTTATGCTGACTACAGTAGTGCGGAAACACAAACAGACAAACACACACACAGACACACCCAAAACTATATCTCCATTTTTCATGGAGATAACTAGTAAAAGATCATGACCCCATAGGCTGAGCAGTTGGTGTGGTGCTATCACAGTTACATGTACATGATAGTCACTGTTATACCTTCTTCTTCTTCTTCTTCTTAATGCTCACAGTCAATTTGCTGACTATTATAGCATATATTATGATGTTTCGAGAGCGCAGCTCTTAATGGCCCAGGTTGTGTTCCGAACCCCACTAAACATCCTTATTTGTATCTATCAAGTAAACGTCATTAGTCCATGATCCAAAACTCAAAGTCCAGATTTCGTGCCATGGTCAGTCAACATGGTCATCAAGACCCCGTTCATACTAAATCGAGCAAATCGCCCTAATAGCTGAAATCGCCGAAATCGTGATAATGTGGCTTAGTATGAATGCTCCAAATCGCATTTGAAATCGCCCGAATCGCATTGCCGCGAAACCACCTTCGGAGGTGGTTTACTCGCAATTTGCCTGCATTCCGTCTTAGTATGAACACTCGAAATCGCCTTGATGCGCATTGGGCGCTTTACTTTGCATATTGACCCGGTCATGGGTCAAGGGGTCATCTGCAAATTCAGTCTTTCCGCTCATTATACGATGTTCGTCTACCTTCTAGCTTGTTGGAATATTACGCCGAATGCGGCGGAAATATGTCAGAATCGGGCGGCGATTTTGGCGTATGGAGTGACGAAAACGCATGTACTGATGGCCATCTTCGGGGATGTGGGGATTGAGAAGAAACTCAAGGGATCCCCCAAAACCAGAGCATGTGCGCTGAAGTGGCGATTGCCTGAGTTGGCCAAATACGCGAAAACATGGAAGTAATGCCGCATTATTAAAGGTGAAAAACCTCAAGATGAAGTACAAGAAGGTCATTGAACACAACAGTAAGAGTGGTAACAATCAAATAACGTGTCCGCCGTTGATCAAGCTGTTGGATGCGATTTTAGGGTAAGGGGAAAACCCTGTATAGGTACCCGTACCCGTATACCTGTATAGGTATACCGGTATACCCCATTTGGGGCCCCAACAAGCCAGGAAACACCGTCTATGACGGCCGCCATATGGGGCACCCAGAACGGCTGTATTTTCCTTTACGGTCTCCACATTGATATAAGACACAGACAGTTGACTATACTCGGTCAGAAAATAGCTGAACAATCATATTGTACGATCTTTTGATTTCTATGAAGGACGGAGTTTTGGAAAATACGAAATTTGCGAAGTTCGTACGGAGCGCCTGTCAGAACGTGCGAGCACCGATCTCGGAGACCTTTCAACTAAACCTGTTCTGAAAAGAAATAGAAAAAACACTCAAACTACTCATGATCTGTTTGGCTGGAGCTGCCAGTTAACCTGCGTAAAACCTACAAGAAACGCCCGGTTCTCGATGCACGGAAGGTCCGCCATGACACATACGCGAACTAGCCGCTTTAATAGACGAAAATACTTTATATATTGCGACACAAACATTACGGCCATTCGGCGTGATTTGTCTGAATATGCCGTGCTTGGTCTCTGTCTTTAGGGTGAGGCGTTTCCTGTAGGTTTTCCGTATTAAACCTTTTCAGAATGGGTTCAGTTGAAAGGTCTCCGAGATTGGTGCTCGCACGTTCTGACAGGAGCTCCGTACAAAAATTCTTCGCAAATTCTGTATATTCCAAAACTCCGTCCTTCATAGAAATCAAAAGATCGTACAATATGATTGTTCAGCTATTTTCTGACCGAGTATAGTCAACTGTCTGTGTCTTATATCAATGTGGAGACCGTAAAAAAACAGACGTTCTGGGTGCCCCATATGGCGGCCGTCATAGCGTGTTTCCTGGCTTGTTGGGGCCCCAAATGGGGTATACCGGTATACCTGTACAGGGACCTATACGGGTACGGGTACCTATACAGGGTTTTCCCCTTACCCGCGATTTTACAACTCGCGCTCATTCGAACCCTGGTGTGAAGGAATGCGACTCAGGGTGATTTCGGCGATTTGCGCGATTTAGTATGAACGGGGTCCAACATGGTCAGTCGACATAAAGAGTTATCAGTGGGTGGCAGAGGCACATGACACGAAGGTGTCAAGTGTGCCTGCCTCTACCACCCCACTGGGAAGACCGTTCCAGTCCCTGATTGTTTTGGGAAGGTAGGATCCTGTACTCTCCAAGCAGAGGTTGAATGGGCAGATCGTCACCGTTTTATCATATGCAGTTTTATCTTTGTGGCTAGCCCATTAGAATGGGCTAGCGACAAAAATAAAACTTACTTTACTTTACTTTGGTCGAGCTCTCGCTCGAACCAAGCTTGAAAACTTCCTCCATTCCACTCTATCCTCCATCAGGGACTTGATTTCCTTCACTTCAGTAAGGTTAGTGTCAGCTCTTAGTGTGTCGATAAAGGTGCCTTTTGGTCTTCCACGGCTTCTTTTCCCTTTTGTGGGCTCCCATAGCACTAGTCTGGAGGCGATTATTTCAGGATGTCTGATGCAATGGGCAGACAATTTCAATCTTCTTGCTTTTATTTTCTCTGAAACTGGTGGCAGGTCTTGATACAGTTGCTCGTTGGTGAGTTTTTGCTCCCAAATATAAATAAATAAATAAAAAAAATAAAAAACTGCATATGATAAAACGGTGACGATCTGCCCATTCAACCTCTGCTTGGAGAGTAGGATCCTGATCTGTATTGGGTTCTGGTATTAATAAGCTGGAGCTGTTGGTTGTGGGTACGGCGCGGACGCGGTGGTAGTGTAACCAATTATACTCTTAGTCTTAATGATGGGGCATCTCAACATGTCATATTTGATCTTATACAGTGCTGTTAAGCGTGCTGACCTTCTATGTTCCTCCAGCGACTTCCACCCTTGGCTAGTGAACTTAACATACTACTCACACTAGATCATGTGTTGTGGTAGCGGCCGAGTACGTACCTCGCTGCCCGTCTCTGTACGGCTTCTAGCTTGACGATGTTCTTCCTGGTGTGGGGGTCCCATACTATGGCTGAGTATTCAAGGAGGGGCCTCACAAATGCCTTATACATGTATGCCTTCTCATTTATGCTTGACGAGCTTATCTTGAGGTTGAGCTTTAGGAAGCCAAGAACTCTATCACTATCAGCCTTGTTGGTGACGTTATTGATGTGTGTGTCCCAGGCCATGTCCTGGCTCATCGTAACACCCTAGTAGTTAACTGTACTAACGGTGTCCAAAGTATGTCCATGTAGTATGTAGGAGCTCACAAGAGGATTCCTACTCCTTGTTACTGACATCGACACGCATTTGGAAGGATGGAACTGCATGTTCCATTGGCTTTCCCACTCGGACAGGCGTTGGAGGTCTTGCTGGAGTTCTTCTTGTTGTTTGGCGTTAGCTGTGACTTTATACACTCCAGTATCGTCTGCGAACAACCGTGACATCGCTGTTAGCTTGTCTGGTAAATCATTAATGTAGGCCAGGAACAAGCATGGGCCTAACACAGAGCCCTGGGGTACACCTGACTGGACACCGACGAAAGGGGAGTGACAGCCGTCAACTACCACGGCTTGACAGCAATCCTTGAGGAAACTGGTAATCCATGTAAGGGGCAGGCCTTTGATGCCATAGCACTGAAGTTTGTGTAACAGTAAGCTATGGTTTACCCGGTCGAAAGCTTTCGCGAAATCCAATATTAGGATATCTGTCTGCTTTCCCCCCTCTAGGTTGGACGTCAGTTCCTCTACAAGCTCTAATAGTTGGCTCTCGCAGGATCTCCCTCGTCGGAAACCATGTTGATTGTCGTTGAGAATTTTGTGTGACTCAAAGTGCTGCATCATAGAGCTGACAACTATATGTTCCAAGATTTTACAACTGATACACGTAAGCGAAACCAGCCTATAGTTGGCGGGATTGTACTGTTACCCTTCTTGAAAATTGGAGTAACATACGCGGTCCTCCACTCGACCTCCAGTCATCTGGGACAACACCAGATGCCAGTGATGACTGGAAGATGACCGTCAGCGCGGGTGCCAGCTCCACCGCGAGTTCCCGTACTACAGTAATCTGGGACTTATGCCGTCTGGACCCGGTGCCTTATGCGGGTTGAGCTTCTTCAGTAACTCTGTGACTCCCTCTCGTGTGATGTTAATGGGATTCATTTCAGGTATGGCTTCGGTGGACATGCCTGTCTTGTTCACAAAGTCCTCACGTGTGTAACTCAAACTCCAAATGAACTAACTGTAGAGGCAATAGTAGAGGCTAAACGATGATGCATTTCGAAGCTTCAGGCACTGGGACAAAATGAAATACATTACGGATACTAGCTAGAGCGGAGATCGGGACCCCACAAGGCGATGGCACCTTCTTCCCGAAGATGGTATGCAGGTACTATCACTCCCAGAGGTCATCTGCCCCCCTCCCCACAAGAAAAGGAAACCAAAACCAACAACATTACTTACTGTCTAACTTGTGATTTCAATGGTCCTCTACTTGCCAGCATGCTCACTTGTCCTAGCCGGAGTATTGCCGGTCTCAGCATGGTGAGAAAAATGTGGTTTTGAGGCCAGAAAATAAGCTCTTTTTGGCTCCGCGCTGGTCGTAACAAGATGGCGACTCGACAACCACAATGACAGACTGTACCATCTACCCGGAAGAAAAAAAAACCCAGCAGAATTATAACTTTCCTCGAATAATTAGTATCCAATTAAGAAATTACACGTACTTTTTCATCTAAAATAGATAATATCTAATAACTCATACAATCAGATGGTTGTACTAAGATATTGAATCATTTTTGAAAATATGACATAGTTATTAATATAAGTACCCATGAAATATGGCATAGTCTGATAGCCTTTACCCCCAATTTCTCTACTATGTTCATCAAGCACTCTCTGATTGGTCGGAAGGTGGTCATTACACCAATCAGGAGGCAGTTGACAAATCTCCGTGGGACGCTATATAATCACCAATGTAAATAGCAACCAGGTCTTCCTAGCAGCGGGTAAACAAAGTTGTAGCTGTACTCCCTACATGTGTATCTTAGTTTTGGTAGTTACGCCTTGATTTCCAGCCAGGTCGGCACGCCGGATGGGACACCGGCTACTTTTCTAAACGTTTTCGTCTCAAGCAGTGTCTTAGTGTAGGGTAATTTTCCCCTCGGACCCGGAAAGGTGTGAAGGAACCAGAAGTGGTCAAAAAATTTCCTGGGAAATCTCCAAGACGAGAGGGATAGCAGCTGATCGGAGAAGAAAGGCGAAGTAACGAAGAACGCAAGATCCAGCGAGGAATGTTGGACTTCCCGTTGTTTAGTTGACTATTTCTACCAGTTCTGCAAGACGTCCAGTCTTCAAATCGACGTGGACTAGGACAAGGAGTTTGGTTATAAGCACAACACTTGAGAAGGGACGTGGGAACTTAAGGCGACTACTCCAAGACATTTTTTTCAAGGACTTTAACGTTACCCCTTCAGGATGACGGCGGCACCAGTGCTTGCAGGTCGGGGGTTTCCAACAATGTTCGGAGAAATCCGTGATCAGAATGTGACATTTTGTGTGGACACTTCAGGCAGCATGTACAATAACCTGAGCGTTGTGAAGGACCATCTGACTGAAGCTCTGCTGAAGGTAGCATACACAGCTCCGGACAAGATGTTCAACATCATCGAGTTTTCTACTGAGGTAAGTTAGCAGAATTCCTACACACTTACTTACTAATTCTGGCCTCAATGGATCATTAAAACACGCATCTACATTGAAGGGGACACTTTTTGATTAGTGAATATAACGTTACATGTAAATACAGAAGAATTGAACCAATGGCAGAATAGTGAAATATGTAAATAGCATAACATCACCCGTTATAGATATGCACAAGAAATAAACTAGAATGTTTTGGGCAATATAACTCAAACTTACAAATACCATTTGCGAGAACAATGCAATGTGGTTATGTAAGATTTAAAAAAGGAAAACTAAAAAAAAATACATGTTTGCACTTTGCAGGTAATTGAATGTATGGTAAATGTTCCCCTGCCAACCTGAAAACACTGGAACAATGTTTATTTAGAGCAAAGTTTAATAGTGGTGTACTCAGTGAATGTGGGCACGGGCAGGGTGTGGTTAGGTGTGTGTTGTGATCATTTACGCAGGTTGAATCGTTCAGAAAACTCTCAAAACCAAACAGCATGTAAGCAGATACGTATGAAAGAGAGAGAGAGAGAGAGAGAGAGAACAACAGGCCATTGCAAATAACTTACCAGCTAATGTCATTTTACTGAGCAGGGATACAGTCACTTGCCATATTTGGTGAAAGTGCCCCTAAGGGATCTTCTTCTTTATTATTAGACAACATTCCATACGCTTGGGATAACAAAAGAACAACACGCTGTCAGCCATAATGTTATGTATTAACTCCCATAGCAGAGGCGGCAGCACAAAATTTTGTATGGGGCCGGGGGCGAGATAATTCAGATGAAATATTCACTATGACAAGCGCCGAAGGCGCTAGTGCGACAATACTAGGGGGGCCGGGGGTATAATCCCCACGGAAAAAATTTGAAATCTAGACCCCCTGAAATGATATTTCCTGCATTCTGAGGGGCAAATTTTGGTGGAAGAGTAAGCTAAGTTTAATGACATCTCTATTTGTAAAAAGAAATACAGAAGGGTTTCAGTTTGATTGTTTGGTACGACGCCCTCTCGACATATAACTTTTCCGCCAGAAATTTTTGACCCATTGAAGCGCTGTTACCTAAATTTTGAGGGGAAAATTTTGCATAAAGTAAGGTAAGTTTATCTCTATATGTGAAAAAATACAGACGGGTTTCAGCTTGAGTTTTGGGGTGCGACGCCCTCGAGCCCTCCCGACATATTTTTTGCTGGCGGCAACATTCTCCTTCGGGAAAATATTGAAATCTTGACCCCCTGAAACGCTTTTTCCTGAATTTTGAGGGGCAAATTTTGCTGATAGATTGGACAAATACAGAAGGGTTTCAGCTTGAGCTTTGGGGGGCGACGCCGTCCGGACGTATACGCCGGAGGCGCAACAATCCTAGGGCGGTCCGGGACTTTGCTAACATCAGAGAAAATTTTGAAATCTTGACCCGCTGAAACGCTATTTCCTGCATTTTGAGAGGCAAATTGTGCCGGTAGAGTAAACTAAGTTAAGAAAATCTCTATTAGTGAAAAGATACACAAGGGGTTCAGTTTGATTACGCCCCTCCAACATATTTTTTGTGGGGGGGCAGCCAAAACATGTATTGTAAGCAAATACGTCCTCCCACCAGAGTTGCAAACTGCAACTGTTACTGTAACAATACTGTTTCTAAGAGACAGTTTGTTGTAGCTCCATGGATCTCAATGTGCCTGTCAGAGTTCATACTTATCTATTGTAAAAAATATCAGAGGCCATTGTCTGACATTGAATGGCTGTGTCATTGGCAACAATGCATGTCACATTGTGTGTGCGTTCTGTGTTCAGTTACACACATCATCATATTTGGATGCAGTCTCTCAGGCCACATTTGGTATTCAGATAAAGCTATGAATATTTCAAAGTGTAGTTAAAACATACAATACACAATAACAAGACGGCAATGATACATGAAAGGGAATAAATAATAGCAGTTAAACATTCAACACGTCTATCATTACAATATTTGCAATTTAGTGCTGTACTGTTTGTCATAAATTCCCAAGATACCATAATCTTTTTTAGAAATTTGAGTTGAAATCAGGGAGGCAAGTACAGAATAGTTCTTCTTTACATGCTTGAAAGTGGTGTTTTGAAATTTGAATATTTTATGCTAAGGACCTAATAATGGTGATTGTTGCTTCCCCAGGTTGACCAGTGGGCTGACCGTATGGTGAAATGTACGCCACACACAGTCACCAGAGCAGCGGGCTGGATTCGTGCTCTGACCCCAAAGACAGGAACAAACACCTTAGACGCCTTGCTAACTGCTCTTGGTGACCCAGAGTGCACGGCCGTGTACTTAGTCACTGACGGCCTGCCTGACCAGGCGCCCCACGACATTCTCCAGCACGTGGCGTACTCTTCCCGCGGTCGACCCATTCACTGCATCTTCCTGACCCACACCTTCGCTGATGCAGCTGCACACGACTTCCTACAGGACGTCGCCGTCCAAACCCGCGGGTCCTTCCACATCATCACCCTCACCGTGGAGGGAAACGTTCATAGGGTCACACCTGTCTATCGTGCGGACCATTCAGGGAAGCGCCCACTTGGCGGCCCTCTGTATCCACCACTTAAGTCATCCAGCGTGATGACAAGACTCGACCATAACCCCTTCTTGGAAGGGACAGACCCAACGCCAATTGTAACGTACACGCCATGGGAACCAGTCGTATCATACGCACCGCTAGAGACAGTTGTGACTGTACCAAGTGTGGCAACAGGGACGTACACGCGCCCGCTGAAACTCAGGAACACCATAACGGGGAAGATCGTGGACACGACAAGTCTGGAGTTCTCTCCATCGGCGAGTCTCATCATGCGAGGGACAAGAGTGTTGGCAAGACGAGATGAAGATGGCTACTACTACATGGGCACTGTGGCAAATCAACTTCCTGTAAGTTGGCCGAATTACACTCAGTCTGGTATTTAGTCCATTTTTGGTTTGTCCACTTGAAAGCTATACAATTGCAATGATGTAATTAATGTACGGCTAACATTTTTATTACTTCGATCTACAGGATGCAAAGGGTCGTTTCATGATCGAGTTTGACAAGGTACCGACCTTGAAAAGTCGTATGCAGGAAACAGGTATCTATGACATGATTGCTCACGTGGACGCCTTCCGACATAAAATCGTCCCCGGTGACAAGGTGCTAGCACCATGGGAAGTAACTGGACAGAGATTTGGGCCTGGCTCAGTGCTAGAAGGGGTGGAGAGAAGATTTGAAGACAGTAAGTGGTTTAGTTACATGTAGTCTTTGATGATAATTCTCATGAATTAAGCTACTACTACGTATTGATAATTTATCATTACAGCCATATATTCCTCACACTAACACAAGGTTATAAGTCAATTTCTTAAACAATGTCCTTTTTTTGAAAACGTGCTAGACACTGTTTTGCTGGATGCAATTTTTAATAGATAAGACACATGAACATGGAACATTAGGCCCACTTCTATCCTACTCAAGAGAATTTTCTTTTTTGCAATTAACCTCCAAGTCTGGACATGCCTATAAGATTAGCGACCGTAAACTGGTACTGCACTGACATTTGTAAACTGATGACCTTGCATTATAACCGTCTTTTGGCATAACACACCAGGTTTGAGAGTAACTCTCGAAATCTTAAATCTCTTTCTCTTTGTCAGATATTGATGATGATGAAGATTTGGTGGTGACTTTCTGGAACGGTAAAACGGAGTCTGTCCCCAGACACAAGGCCATCTGGATACCCCTCATGCTGTATGAGAGAGTCATATTTGAGCTGCAGATGCCGGTGGCGGCCCGAGAGAAGTTTCTGGAAGCTAACCCAGGCTGGCCCTACGAGTCTCCGCCCGGGTATCCATCCACGTACATCGTAGGTGATCCCGTGGAGTTCACTCCACCAAAGCCTGCACGAATCAAGTCTCCTCATCTAGTCAGCAGTACAAGACAAAGCTACATGCCAACACACTACCCAACGTACCCATACCCCTGGTGAGTCAGCTGCTGGAATATCATAATACATTTTAAAAGCAGAAGTTTGTCATATATTCTAAGATCTACTTCTGAGGCCATACAAATTTAAATTGTTCCTTCTCGGTTGAAAGATAATGCTGAACTGCAGAATTAACAAAACAGAGTCTCAGGGGAGAGTACCTTGTACCTTTTTATACACAGTACAGTATCTAGGAATTAATATGCAGCCAGATTCAAGTTTTCCTCCCTGACCCGTTTTCATCTTGACCACTTCCTGAAGTTTTGCTATGAAATGTTCGAGAACCAAGAAAATAAATTGGTGTGGCCTAATCGTAAGAGGGCGCATGCCTGTTTTCCTTTCCAAAAGAAAACATGATATTTTCCCAGCATGTCTTCCTAAGTGAACATAGATTAGTAAGTGTTTGGAAACTTTTAACTAAAAGGTTTAACTATAGATCTTGGCTTCCGCAGGTATTGGTACCCAGTTGTCCCCTCCGCCCTGGAGACGAAGGATGATGGGAAAATTCCTGGAGCCAATGTAACAAAAGACCAGCTGAACAGAAAAGTGTTGCAGCAGCTGAGGGAGAACAAACTTCTCTTGGATGACACCCGCGAGGAGATGAAAGATCTCAGAAGGTCCATCAAGAAATCCAAATCTATCGACAGTGGCCTGAGTTCACTAAGTGACTATGAGGACTGGTATGAGTACGAGGACTTCACTCCCAGAGACAAGTCCACGAACACTGACTGGAGCCTCTACAAGGAGACCCAGGGGACTCAGAAGGATGAACGTCCTCCTTGGAGATACTGGTCAAGAACACCAAGGTCTCCTGTATCAAAGGCACCCCATCCTCCAACCTCAAAGCCAACAAAAAGATATCCAGCATTCCGTGACACCACGGTTGACACTCCGATGGAGCTCCTCCGAGGGCCAAATGACGAACAAGTTGTGGAACCTCCTGTTGTTCCACGTGGAAGTTACGGACAGACAAATTCTCGCCGACTCACGCCGGCGAGACCGTACACTGCACCAGGGGGTGGAAACGAGAGAAGAGTGACCGTGGTCACGGGACCTAATGACTATGACTATTCTGTATTCAACACAGTCAACCATTCCCAACCACCAGCACAGCCGCCACAGGGACCCCCCAACAAGAGCTCTGCCTTCCAGAACGTGGACCACACCTTTCGACGGAGCATCAACATGAGGGAAGCCATGATGCACCCACAGCCACCACCTGCGTCTCCGTACCTGGCACAAAGACAAGGTTGGCCAACATCACATTCATGACAATTGTTACAACAATGTTCCCTTAGTTGCTACTGGTACTGCCAAGACTGCTCTCCATAACAAACACTTAGCAGTTAGACAGTCTGTTCTGTTACCAAACAGCTGTCTCTTGTGCAGTTACTAGGCAGACCCACATGTGCATGCACATCTCATGTACATTATTCTTTAAGAAAGAAAGTAGCTTGTATGTATGTATGATAAGTACTGACTCTTCTGAAAGACATTCTCTTCTGATGTGTTGACTGGGCTGTGATACAGGGCTGTCTTCAAGACCCGTCCCAAGACAGAAAATTGCTTGTTGAGATGGACGAAACGGTCCCCCTCGCCCGTGAAACTTTTTGACATGAATTCGAAGTTGATGCAAAATGTATTTTCATTCAGCTTGAAATGACTGCTTTAGCAAAGAAACTTTAAGTTAACAACATGGACTCCCAAACAATGAGTGGGAAGGAAAAAAAGTTAAAGCTGGAGATAGCCTTAGTGTGATAGTACATCATACTGAAGTGGCTGTGATAAAAATACATGTAAATCCATCCTAACCTTCTACCTACCAGTATTCTGGATTTCTCAATGCATCCAAATTTATATTGGTTCCAGCAGAATGTAAAGGCTTCCACAAAAAACTTTGATGTTCTACTCATTGTCTAAATGTAACGTTGGGTAACCTAAATTCGCGGGGTACTTAAATTCGGGATTTTTCGAAAACGGGGTATTTAGGGATATGTGCTAGATGCAACATAAGTAATACCGCTAGAAATGCAAACCTGCCAGACTTACGTATTCAGAACACTGTCTGAAAAGCTTCGATAAGCATGGATTATAAGGCGACGAGGTCAAAAACTCTCCGTCCCTTATTGGAACAGTCTGAGGACTTCGTGGGAGAATTAAACAACATGGTTGTCGGCTGGTTTATAAGAAAAATGTCACATCCGCTTCCTGCTCAACACAATTATTTACAAGACAACTTATTACAATCTCTTTTGCTAACCTGCAACTGGATTCTAAGTGTGATCAATCATCAAAACTCCTCTCTGTTGCTACAACCTACGGCACGTGTATTTTCCCGCCGCCATATTGTTAACCAGAATCCTGTTGTCAAGCAGACGACAAAGGTTTGTGAGGAACACTTTTTTGTCTAAATGCTGCGTGTGATAGTGGACTGAGGAAGATATTTTCCTCAAAGTTTGCTCCTAACACAACAAGGAACACATGGACATAGTAGTATTACCATTGCTACGGCATCCAGCTAACTTTCCATGAATAATGTAACGTTACACGTTGCCCGATGAGACGATGGGCCGACTTTGAGTGAAGTTCTACCGACTCAACACACGGGTTGTACCCGAACTGGCCTGATGTGTACGGTACGGCCGTTTTTTCGTGTATTTTTTTTACTTGGACACGTCTATATCCATAGTACTCTCCTCAAGCCAAGGATGGAACGAATAGCTGCTGTATAAAATGTGATTAGCGGTAAGATATTCAAGACGAATCTTCTCTCCCGAATTAATGTGCCCCCCTGTCCGACAGCACCGTCATTGTGCGTGCGGCGGACGGTAGTTTCAAGTTGAAATATTATGGTGTCAGCACGACTAGAGACAAAATCTACCATATATATGATTAGTGCAAAGATAGTACATGATACTGACAGAATTATAGAAAAAAAGGATGGTTTATTGTTCTGCTAGATTGATTTCAGTCAACCATTATCGGAAAAATCCCGAATTTATGTTACCCAACGTTACAGTTACTACTAACCAGTTCACAGCTAGCTTGTAAATTCTGCAAACTTTGAGGTCCTCCTCAATACAGCCCGTTTGTAAATGTAACATTGGTTGACATAAAATCGCGGAGTGATATAAACTCGCCATTTTTAATAACGGTGTATATATAATTAGAGATATGTGCTAGATGCAACGTCAGTTATAACACCAGCAATGCAAAGCTGACAGACGAACGTATTCAGAACACTGTCTGAAAAGCTTTGATAACCATGCATTTGAGAAGTTGGCGACGTCAAAAACTCTCCGTCCCTTATTGACACAGTTTGAGGGCTTCGTGGGAGAATCCATGATGGTGTGGATCGACTTTGAGTGATGTCGGACTCAACAAACGGGTTGTTACCGAAGGCCTAATGTGTGCGCTATGGCTGTTTTGTCTTGTGTTATTTTTGTTGTTGCTTCGAGACGTTTTATGACCTTAGAACTCTCTTCAAGCCAATCTAGGAACAATAGCTGCTGTATAAAAGCTAACTAGCGGCAAGATATTAGTGACGAATCTTCTCTCCCGAAAAAATGTTAGCACCTGTCCGAGAGCACTATCATTCTGCGTGCGGCGGACGGTAGTTTGAAATTACAATATTATGGTATCAGCACGACTAGAGACAAAATATAACATTAATGCAAAGGTAATCCATGATATTGACAGAATGACAGAAAAAAGGACGGTCTATTGTTCTGCCAGATTGGTTTCAAGTAACTTGTATAAAAAAATCCCGGTTTTACATGAACTAACTTTACAATGAACAGTGCATGTTAATCATCATCATCATATCGGGCAGCTTACCCATACTGTTAATAATTAATGTTAATAAGTTACATTAACCATTCTCGAAAACAGGACTCTGGGACACAAATGTGATATAATAAACTTACATGTATGTCATGTCCGTATACTAGAACTGTGATTCAGGTGAATTTCTTTTTCGATGGTTTTGTGACAACATGTACAATCTACCACACAAGAAATATCTTCATCTGGACTGGTGTGTTAGTCCAGAATTGAGATGTCCGTGTCCGTGCATGGATTTTTTTTTCTTTTTAGATATTGAATATCAAAAATATATATTGATATTATATTAATCTATCAATATCATATTTATGAATATCATTTTTTCATTTTTTCATTAATAAATAAAGAAATATTTTATATTTGTTATTTTTAAATATTCATTTAATATATACAAGGCCTTTGTCTTATGAACAGGACTTCATAGATTCCAAACCCAGCATTCGAATTTTTCTGTTCATTGTAATGGAAAATACCGTGCAGCGGCTCCTATGCGCGGTAAGATTATTCTTGCAAAACACTCGCCACTAAACTTCTATCCCCGATGTAAACAGAGGCTCTTGATGTTGTTTGCAAAACAGCGATCCTTTGTTACAGTAGCAAATGCTCCATTGTTCAGTATCGACTTCATTCAGACAACACGGACGTTGAAAGTGGCGCCGCTCGGCACAAAACTATGGGAATTTTCATGAATTTTAGCAAAATTACCCAGGAAAATAAGGAAGAAATGTTGTAAATGCGGAAATCAGAATAATACGGATGAGGTAGCTGTTGATTTGTTTGACATTTGGTAGTCATTTTAGATAGAACCTTAGCTGTTATGAACTTCTATTTCACTTAATTACCATAGTGCTGATGATTCAATGGTGCTTTTTCAAATTTTATGTTTTATTGCGTGCCATGTACATAATTACATTGATAGCTTTTATAATGAGCCTATTGTACATTTTACAAATAAGTACAAGTTGTAGGCCAAGACCAGCTTTTTCAAAAGCACTTAAGTTAAGTGACGTAACTTCAAAATTGCTTTCCCCAATCTGCCTTTCTCTATTAAAACAGTACTCATTTCCCAAAATGACAATTTTTCTTATAGACTGAACAGCCCTTGAGTGACTTCCTCTGGCAGATTTTACTTCAAGTAAAGGGAAAAGACAATTCACACTCAGAAACGTAGCCGAAACGCCAGCTTTTTTTAAAAGCTCTTTTTTCTCTTTGGTGTGTTTCTGGCTAGCTACTAGTATATGACTTCAGGTGAAATTGGTACGTAAGACATTTGGCTGATGGAGGAAGTGGCACAACATTTAATTGTTCGATTTAGAAAACAGCCAAACCCTAAATGTCCTGTGTTGTGTCACGAACCAGGTTCAGAGTGTACCTGTGTTGTGATGTGGCAACTACATCATGTACCTATTTGAATAAATGAAGTGCAAGACATTGTATTTCTTGTGTGGTAGCTACAGTTGTAATTGACTATTCTACATTTCAAAGACCAGGCAATGGCAGAGAGAAATAGACCTTCAAGTCCTGTGTCATTCTTGTGTTAAAAAGTCAGGGCCAGGATTCAGCAAATTAACATGTTCTAAAGGATCCGCTAGGGGTCGACTTTCTGGGGAGAATTTTCGACATTGAACATAATAAGAACAAAATTTCTATCTACATCTAACATGTATCTGCAAATCCCAGTTAAGAGAAAGTCAAGTTACAAAACAGTTTCTTTCCCTATTTGCGTGTTCCTCAGGTATTTCCGTAATCTCTTTTTCAGATTCAAGGTTTACACTTAATTACATTTCTTTATTACCTACTTACATTTAACACCGTGTATTTCACATCACATTAACAAAACCTGTGTTTTTTCTCTCCCTGCACCCTTCTTCCTTTGTAGATGAGTCTTCTGCACTTTCCAGCAAATCGGTTGTTGAACCAGGTTCGGAGGACATGCAGCTTGTTCCCATAGAAAACTTCAAAGATTCTGAATCTGAGCAAAATAACATGCAGATAATGTCATTTACGGATGGCTCAGAGAACAAAACTGTTAGGTTTACAACAATCAAAGGCAGCCCAGATCATGAAAGGCGCTTAATGTTGCAAACAAAATCTGAACAGTCAGTACAGTGTAGGAAGGGATCAAAGAGCAAAGCCAGGCATGTTTTAGAATCATTTGAAAACTCCAATGGCACAAATATAAGGTCTTTGAAGGAGAGGGAAAATTTCAGCGTCAAGAGTATTGAACTTTTGCATGTTTATGGAAACTCATTGGAAAATGAAGTGAAAAGTATTCTAAGTGGTAAAAAGGTATCGAAAAGTAAAGATGTGAGGATGTCAGATGTGCTGGAGACTGCCCATGGAAGGGTGGCATGTGACGTAGATTTGAAAGAAAAATCAACGAGTAAAGATACAGAATTTCGTTGGGAGTCTAAAAACTTGGAAAACCATAGTATGCAAGGCCTGCGTGTGGCAAGTGATTCCAACAGAAAAAGTGCTACTGCACATGTAGTTTCTGAAGATGAATTTGGCAGAACAACCCGAAATTACAAAACTAGCGAGAAGTATGACAAAGAGAGAATTAATCCTGTCTACCATGTATCTGAATGTCCACAAATGGTAAAAGCAAAAGAGGTTCAACAGACCAGGATGTCCAAAGCGAAAACTGCAAATTTGTCAGAAACCACAGAAACAGAATTTGGAACATGTCTACAAGAACTGCACATGTCAGAAAAATCCAGCAAGCTGCAAAGTACACAGTCCACTTTGGCAAGAGACGTTAGTCAGCTACAGGTGAAAAGCAGTTCTGGTCCATCCCATAATACTCCGCCATCATCATGGGACAAAGAGGAGATGTCCCTGACTCAGTCATGGCTCCTCGCTGGGTGGAAACCAAACTACAACTCCTACGGAGTCGTGACCCACAAGTGTACGATATCTTCTGTTTCCTGATGTAGCCATCCCCATTTTGTAGACATGGCATGCCTTACTTCTATGAAACTATACATGCGGCTTTGCATGGCAGTCAAACATATATGCTTGACTTTTCTCTGCCACCCGGTGGCTGCTATATAATATAGTTTAGGTAAATATAGAATACAACACAGGGTATTCCGTATCACCCGAGCTCCAGTCCGTTGGAGGGCTGGGACCGAGGGTGATGCGGAATACACCGTGTTGTATTTTATTTATGTCATACCAACCCGAAAAAACACACATTTCAATGCAAAATGCACCTGAAGTTGAGAGAGTTTTATGGCCTTGAACAAAGAAGTCGTAACAACATTGATTCCAATCTCCGAATCCAGCATTCGAATTTTCGATGGCGGCGCAACCGGCGCACTAGAAATGCATTCTAAATATTCTATGGAAGCCCGTGTGATACAACCGAGAACCCCATGTGATACCAAAAATTATTAACCGGTCCGGAACACCCGTATCGAACATTTTCGTGGCCCAGGTATGACATAAAAGGAAATATCAGCATGGATATGAAAATTTATGATTTAATCTTTATTCAGTAACTGGGAGTTTCTTTTCTACAACACAGCTGCAAGATAAACATACAGCCTGCACCTAGTGCCTGAAATAGTTATCAAATATTTATCACTTAGTAAAAACAGGAAGGCCTATAATGCATGTTCGCAATCCTAATATTGCTACGTATAGTAGTCCTGACATAATGTCCAGGACTGTTGCATTTATATGGTGAGTTTGATTCGGGGTTGAATACAAAGCCTCACAAATGGCACATTTTTAATGCTTTCTTTGGAAATATAATAATTATCATCTTATCACCTAAAAGTCACACTTTCCATCATCTTAATTTCTGTAATGTTAGTTGCGTATTGAAAATTTGGGCCTGTTGAGCCTGTCAGCATGAAAAAGATACTAACTTGCAAAATGACAAAATATTTAAAAAAATGTACACAATCATATTATACTTACCCCTCAAACTGAACTCACCACCAGTGTGATCTGTATACTAACAAGAGGAGATTTTCTTACAGGCACTAAACTAACTCCTAGTAGAGTGGGAACTACAGATCTGACCATGGTACCTGCACAGACAGCGGTACAGGATTCTGTTCCCAGTTCAGAGGTGGTACCAGAGCACATACCTAAACCTCCACCACCAAAACAAAGGGCTGGTCTTCCGAATAATAGCAAAGGCAAGGCCTGTTGGGCTTATACATGTACAATGTACCTTGTATGCTTTATCATGTAAATCATTCTTGTTGATTGTTTTGCATGTATGTGTACATGTGATTCTAAATGTCATCATCACTCAAATTCCTTGCATTTTGTCTCATTAATTTAATCTTTTCATCACACTTCCAGGATCAAAAGCTTCCATGTATCCCTGTCCTCATGATGAAATCTGCATGTCTGTTATTCTAAACATGATTCCATACATTCAGAGACTAATGTAACCATAATATATTTAAAAGTCAATCCCTTGTTAAAACAGAAATTTCCAGTTCCTAATCCTGTTGCCCCAAAACTTTGTTATATGCAGTGCTAAATCAAACAAGTAGTGTTTTATAGCAAGTAAAGAAAAGGTGGTTATTCATCTTTTTCTTTCAATACAGGAGGGGTCAGCCTGCTGAAAAGAACGTTTTTACAGCATGGCACAGATAGGATCTAGCAATTCCGGGAAAAGTCGCAAATTTAGATCTAGATGGCTTCTTTTGAGGATTATCAACGAACCATTCAGCCTTACAACTAAGATGTTTCAGAAATATGCAGTAAATTCTCTTTCCACAATTTATTGCAGGCATGCCTGATCTAGAGCTATCAACCTAGTTTGTATTATCGTAACATTTCTCGAAGGTCAAAGGTCACCGGATCTTTCAATCCACCCGGAAGTGACACAGTCTGGCCGTGGCCGCGGGCACTTTTCTGAAGGACATATCTCAACAATCTTTCATCCCCTGCGTAAACTTTTTACATTGTCACAGCCTCCGTATTACAAACTACAAGTGTGAGAATTTTGAAGGTCCAGAGATATCCCATTTTCACACTGTGCGTAAAAGTGCACCGTCCGTCTCGTGCGTCAAACTAGTATGCGACCTGCGACAGGACACGGCATACTTAATACACAGACTGGAGCTCACTCTGCACATGTTCGCAGTGAAAACTTTGCCGCATGGGTACGTAACTTGGTATATCGCTAGCTAGGTTGCGTGTGGTGATGCACGTTGTCTATTTTACAATGTAACAGTGACTATACGATCATAGCAAGTAGGAAATCTTCGTACCCCGTATCTGCCTGAAGTATTGCAGTCAAGCGTAGCGGGTTATAACATGGTCGCTATGGCAGGACAGTGGCCCTTGCCATTAATTATAGGGGTGCAATTACGATATTGTATTGACAATTAAAGTAGTTACAGTGTAAAAGAGACATTGTGCATCACCACGCCGAACCAGGCAAACGATATGCCAAGTTACACACCAGTACGACGACGGGATCCTGAGTTATAGCTGCAAACGCGCAAACAAAAGCACTTCCAATACTCCCAGAAGGAGGTATTCCTCCTTCCCGGAGTAACTACTGTCAGATTTGGAAATGTTAACATAATTATGGACAGTTAGGCAACAATGCCATTTACTGTGTATTCCATTGCCATGCCCCCTGCCAAACCAGTCAAGTGGTTGTGGCCATGGAAAAAAAGCCTTCTGGAAAGCTAGCTATGAGCTAGTTCCCCATTAGGATATGTCCTGAGAATTTGAGAAGAAGGGATATAGATATTACCAAATATAGTAACAGGTACATTTTTACTAAACAAAAAAAGGCAATTCTCTGACCAATTTTCTCAACGATTGAAAACATTGTTGAACAAGTGCTATAACTGCAATTTGATTTTTGTCAACAGGATACCCTCTTCACGAGACAATGGGACGCAACCAAAACATCCTGGGTCAGGAGGAGGCAGAGAACACCCTGTCGGACTTCCGTCGCCGCAGGGAGATGCTGCGCAGACAGTCTGAGCACAGGCAGAAAAGTGAGGAAGAGGAGAAGGCAGCTGCCATCCAGGCTGCTAAAAGGTAATAGTATAGGCTCACATGTTTTACCAATCAAAAGTACAGTAATACATTATGTTCACCTTCACGAAAGGGAAATATTTTGCTCTTTTCGTTCTTCTTCTACTTCGCCAAAATAAGGTCAATGACCTGGACCAGATGGCTGTCACCATGGTTACAGTTAAAGTAGCAGACACCCTGTGGTGTTTGATTACAAAATGTAGCAAGTGGCAGGACAGAGCTGTTCATTATTTGTATCTCTCTGCACAAGAGTGGTAAAATTGAAAATCTGCTTTCTGGCCAAGAAACTATAATAATAATAATTGCTATGAGTAATCACTGTTTTTGTTTACATCCGGGGTATTTGGCTGACTGGTAGGCAAAAGGATGCTAGCAGATCATGTTACTGATTAACATTTAGATAAGCAGATCATTTACTAATTAATATTCAAATTAATCTTTTGCCTACTACTGCGTCACTCTGACATCACTGCGATCACACTATGTCACTCTGTTCTGATTATAGAAGCTCTGAGGAAATAGAAACAATTTCTTTTCTTCCATAGACAACAGGCCCTACAGTTCATTAAACAGGACATTGATCGCCATGAGTCCAATGAGAAGAAAGTCCACAACGCTATTGAAGCAAAGCGGTGCGTAACCAACTCCATCCAGCAGTACGAGAAGAACAGGGAAGACGGACACTTCCAACGAGATCAGGAGCGCGTGGCGGCGCTTCAGCAGAGGCAAGTGAGACACGAGGTACTTCAGCAGCAAAGGATGCAGGAGAAAGACGACACCGTTAGGAGAAGAAGAGTAAGCACAAATTTACAGGCATCCCTTTGGTACTTTTACTACAATTATGTAACTTAGACCTACACATTCAAGTTCTCTTGATTGAAAAGGTGTCGATGTGGACTTTCTGAGAACATAAAAGTAGTAATGTCACAGATACAAACTCTTAGTTTTTGCTTACACATCAAGTTAAAATTGAGAGTTTTGTCAATGTGCATGGTTGCTTAGCCTGACGAATCGCGCTCCTAGTGGCCAGCCGGCCTGTAAACCGCCATCCCCCTCTTGGGCTGGGGGTCAGTAACCTCCGGCCGAGAGCTTGTGTAAATACAGGCTACATGGTTGCTATGTATGTCAGACATTTCATCAGTTTTATCTAGAGCCTCCTTCACAAACTTCTACTGTAGGAGCGCCAGCATTCATTTTTGATTCATTATTTTCAACATTGGTCATGTTGTGTGTAATGCTGAGAGATACAAGATGTAGTTTCCATGCATAAATGATCGCCCCAGCATTAGAGAACCTGGCCCATGCTGCAAATCGTTAATCAGCGCTCCCCCCCCCCCACCAAAATAAATGCCCGTGCTCCTAGAAGTTTGCAAAGGAGGCTATGTTTTAGGGAGCACACCCCAGTTTATTTGGGGTTTCAATTGGAGGCTGCGCACCCTCCAGTCTAGTTACTGTCTCTTCCAGGGAAGTATTCCGAAGTAAATCAACTGTGTATGGGATGAAAGCCTATCCCTTCCGCTACAGGACCAGCTGAGTTCTGTTTCTTCAACCTCTCTAATTTTGGTAAATCAGGAGACAAAAACATAATTTTCACGTCAAAAATGATGGTCAAATTTTGGCACTTTTGCGTAGGATAAAACTCGTAGAAAAAAATTTCTGGGTAGAAACGACTCATGTTGTCAGAAAGCGAAAAACCTAGCGTACAGTCGAGCCAATTATAAAGAAAATTCTAGTACTTAGATTTCTTTAATCATCCACGGCGCAAGGCATGTCAGCATGACCCACAGAACGCAACAAAGGTCAATCTCGGGCCAAGGGACATTTCACCATCAACGCGGATGGATATCCGGAAGTAAGGCTCAGATCGAAACGCAATTTTCACCCAAAACACACCAATTCATACGCTTTTCAGCCATGCTAGTATCTAATATCAGTTCGAAGCACATTATGAGAAATCTAAACTCAAACCCAGCCCCTCGAAACCCTTTCGTCACTTTTTTGTCGCGCACTTCCGTGGACCCCGGTCGCGGAAGAACTGGGGTGTGCACCATTTACTGTGTTTTGCTCAGCATTGGTTATTATACAATGTACATATAGAATACTCTCTCAACACAGGGTATTCCGTATCACCCGAGGTACCAGCCCGACTGTGGGTAGGATGGCCCGATGGCCGTAGGGCGATCCGACCCGCGGGAGGGCTGGGACCGAGGGTGATGCGGAATACAACGTGTTGTATTTTATTTAAGTCATACACACCCGAGTAAACACACATTTCAATGCCGAATGCACCAAAAGTTGAGGGAGTTTTGTGTCCTCAAACACAAAACTGTAACAACATTGATTCCAACCTCCGAATCTGGTATTCAAATTTTCGGCGGCGACGCAACTGGCGCGCTCGAAATGCATTCTAAATATTCTATTGAAGCCTGTGTGATACAACTCTAGAACCCTATGTGATACGGGATATTATCACACGGTCCGGAACACCCGTATCAGGCCCAGGTATGACATAAATGTACGTACATATATAAATGCCAGAAATCTGATAGTAAATCTGATAGTAACATTTTGACTTATTTGACATGACAGGAAGGACACGAGGCTCGCATCGCCATGCACAACCTGGAGTCTGAAATTAAGTACGACATCGAACAAGGAAAACTTCAGACCAGAGACGTACGGAGAAAAATAGCCGAATCCCAGCGGCGGGAGTTCTTCCACAAAAAGGAGATGGCAGCTCAGGAAAAGAAAAACTTAAAGGCAACATTAGATGAGCAGAAGTTACAAATGTACAGATCCCATGTTTTACCTTGATTATAGTGTATCTAACTATGCAAGAATTGATAGAATCTTTGATATATGCAGCAGAGAAGATATAAAATTTGATTTAACTTTGTATAATTGTAGGGATAACCATATAGTTAATACATAGATGTACAGCAAGCCTAGAAGACTATAGTACGGTATGAGAGCTGCTGGTTAATGGATAGGGTATAATATTGTATTATGTAAAATAGAATGGAAGCTGAAGGCTGCTATGTACTGACAGTGTTAATTTAACATCAGCAGGGTATTATGTATGTCAAAATAGTGCGAATGTACACAGCAAAAATGACATAACCATTAATTGAATTGTAAAAGTTAAAGATTTATTTGTTCAAATTTGTCTATTCTAAAATTGTTCTGCCAACAAAAGTCTTCTTACAGGTTCTGTAATGTGCCTTAAAGATTACTGCACATGTCATTTCTTTCATTCACAAACGGAGAAGATATTTTTGAGAGATTTCCAGACATCAGGTGTTATGACTAAAATAGCATATTTCTATTTCAAAAGTGCAGTCATGACTCTCATGGTGGAAATCATTTGGAATATTCATCTAGAATAAAAATAAGAGGGACGGACAGTAGGGACATTTGCAGCAAATTGCTATGCAATTTTTCAGTTGACTTTCAAATATAGATAATTATGTGCATGCAGTCTCAGGTGCTAAATATGTAACAGCTTATAATATTACAAGTGACATGGACCATATGTCTATATTTTGTGATTGTGGAATATGATTATTTTGTATCAGTTTGAATGGCACAGTGTCACATCATGAGATTATAACAGATGTGTCATATCTGAAGACACCATGTGTTATGTTGAATTTATTGCAGTCATGTCCTGGAACTCTTTAATCCCCTGATTGCAGGACCATTATCATCATCATGGTATTTCATAGTTTCAAAAAAAGACAGCATATTTTCTTTTCTATTTCCATTCTGATTCACCTCATGTGCTACTGTGTAGTACATGTACTACATTTGTACTTGTCTGGTGTAATTTTTTACAACTTTTTATAGCCATATGATATAAGCATGCTATTGCCATTCAAATATTTAGCTATTTCATCAGACTGAAATTTAATTATAGATGTGGAACTTTGGTAACAACTTGCTGTTGTATGTTTGTTTATGGTGTCTTGCCCATGAATACACAAGCAATATGGTGTAACTGGATAGAAGAATGCCTCCTATAGCAGTTTTACTTACAGTAATGTGTGATGTGTGCTGAATCTGAGCTTGACTTAGTATGCCTTGAACATGACCCTCCCACCATGTGACTGCTGGCACAATGTGTTTCCAAACACGTGTGCATGCAGTACGTTATATACTGCACTAATATGAAGGGTAATGTTACAGAACAACAAAATACTGCTGCAAGTTTAGACCCCATACCAGAGGCTAGACGAAGTGAAACCATGGTGCATCAGATAGGTGCTTGATATACAAATGCAGTGTACATATGGAAGTTAGCAGTGACATAAACAAGCCTGGTCCTTGCCATGTAATGTTAGTTTCTGGTAATTCACTGATGATGAGACACACAGATCTGACATTAACATACAGCTAGGTGTACTTACAACTCATAACTCACAAACAGTGGTAATAATGTTCAGACTTATGACAACTCAAGCGATGAAAACCAACATTTACAAAAAATACATTCTGTTGGAATTCACAAAGCTTTTTTAATGGCAATACACAATTACATCCTGAACATTACTATAATTGCACTCTTAAAGTCTAGAGTAACGACTTTGATATGTATGAAAAGAACAGAAACGTTTGTTACCATCTTAGAACAAGAAGCTGGTTGTAAGCTGGAACCCCCCCCAAATTTGTTCCTTCTAAAACAAAGTAGGCAAACAAAAGTGTGTATGACAAATGCTATTAATGAAGATGACAATATCCCTGAATAGTTTCATCAGGTTGGTATTAGTCACTGGATAACGAAGTTCTTTGTACACAACCAAGCGTTTTATTCAAGCCAACGTTTTGATGACCATCTATCGCAAATCATCAGGATAATACTGACTGGTTGCAGTGTGACATAGAGCCAGTCAGTATCACCCTGAGGGAGGTGACAGATGATCACCAAAATGTTGGCTTGAATAAAATACTAAGTCTGTGTACAAAGAACTTTGTTATCCGAAGACGTAGTAGATTACATGGTGAAGGTGACGCTAGCACTTTGTCCCTTATCTACATGTACCACATGAGTCTGTTGGCGCTGTGTTCCCCATTCACCCGCTGTCACTGAGTATGTCCCGGGGGCGACCACGACATGGACGTCCTCCGCTCGGCTCAACTACAGAGAAGCAAAACAAAATGTGTCAACAATCACATCATATGCATGCATGCAAACGGACAAATTATCTTTTGATTCATCAACCGGTTTGGCTGGGAAGTAGAATGTGGCACTGCACTGCTTGACTGATACACTATGTGTAAGCAATGCAGGACTTGAAACTCATTTTTAGGAATAGGTGCAAATATGTGCACAGAAGGAATTTTGGGAGCACAAGCAACATAAAATAATGTAGAATGTTTGACATAT
Organism: Branchiostoma lanceolatum; assembly: GCF_035083965.1. Taxonomy (NCBI): domain Eukaryota; kingdom Metazoa; phylum Chordata; class Leptocardii; order Amphioxiformes; family Branchiostomatidae; genus Branchiostoma; species Branchiostoma lanceolatum. The sequence goes on from NC_089737.1 coordinate 1,578,193, forward strand.
CAACAAAGCTTAAAGTTACTACCTCTCTTAAAGACAAAGATTGTACTATAAAATCACCCAATAAATTTGGCTAACATAAAGTACCAGGGTAAGTCTGCTACTGACTGTCGTGGTGTTCATATTGGCGGAGGCCTGGCTAAGATAGTCACCACCTACACAAGTTACTCTCTCAATAAACTTTTGAAATGTAGTTAGATAAGGAATTGATGTATGGCTATACCTTGATGAAGTTAGCTTTATATGTAACCCAGAATATAAACAAGAGTCTGAAGACCCCAAATCTCCGTGAAATTTGTTTTTATATATGATGCGTTTTTGACAAATATGCCATTGCACTTCCAGTGACACATACCAGAGGGCCCCAAATAGACCTTGACCTTTCTCCTCCCAACACCTACCGACATACCACATATCACAATCCATCTACACGTTCTTCAGTTATGCTGACCAAAAGCAACCGATGACACACATATACACGTGCACACACGCAAATACACAGGAAAACTGCATTATCACCATTTCTAGTAACACTTAAGCTATCCACATAATTTACCACCAGCTGTTGGGACTTGGGGAATTCTTGTCCTAGATATGAGACAAACAGATGTGACAGGTGTGAGATCCTTCAACATACCTACAATGTAGGTGTAGATATTCCTCATTACTTATGCAAATTCAGTCCCAATTTGCATAATTTGCACTTCAGTTTGTACATATCTGTCCAACCTACCTGCATACCAAATAACATAAAATCTGTTGTTCCTGTCTTCAGTTATTCTCCTTAGAAGATTATTACAAATACACCATGATTGCAGTTCCAGTGACACATACCAGGGGGCCCAAAATCGACCTTGACCTTACACCTCCCAACACCTACCCACATGCCAAATACCATTACAATCCATCCACATGTTCTTCAGTTATGCTAACTTTAAGCATCCGGTGACACAAACACACACACATGCAAACACACATGCAAAACAATATCTCCATGAAAAAGTCTTTTTTCATGGAGATAATGACAACACTGGCTTACAATGCTCTGTGTGGTAGTACCGGTATAAGTAAAGACATTGGCTAGCAGTTCATGTGCAGTTACAACTACAAGTTCTACAGAGCTCACAGAATGTCACCCCTTGGTACAACAACAGCAAGACCCTGGGGTTTTTTTCTAGATGGAAAGACTATTCTATATAACTGGCTTTTAGAATACCATGTGGACACCACAGCTATACAGCAAGTCATATTTCTTAAGACATACAACTGTCAAACATTTGAATTCAACTGCGAGGAGGGCATTTCCAAGTTGCAAATATAGATACAGTTACACTTTGAAACAACTTTGACAGGCTGATTTGAACAAGGTTGATTTTCTAAAAACTGAAAGTTGTTTTGATCATGTAAGTTTGTTACAATCATTCTGCGTCATTCTGTATGGTTTCATAATGTTACTTTGAAAACCAGTAGAAAAAAATATTTGAATCTCGTTCACCAATATTATGCTAATCTTCTCTTGCCATTGTTTCAAGCCAGAGACAGTCTGGGATTTTTATGTGTTTATATAGACATATGTAGTTATGGGGATCAATCCACCTTTCAAACTGAAGCAAGGCCACAGTGGGAAGCACTTCCTGAATTAGTTTATGGTTCTGGTCCCAGGGTCCAGATTATTTCATTTTAAGAACTTCTGTAATGCTACAGCTAACCTTTAAATTTTTTTAACATCAAATAAAGTACAACGACAAAGGTTATATTGCTTTTTATGATACTTAAATTTCAAGAATATTCTGTATACAAGTTGTATACAGAATATTCTTGAAATATTGTACGCTTGTATCACATGTGTGCAATAGTACCTTTAGCCTATAGTCTTCAAAAATATCTAGGTGCACACTGGTGCACCCACTGTCAAAAATTGGGTGCACAGCTCCAATTTTGGGTGCACAAAGGTGCACATACACCCAGTATTTCAGGCCCTGCAATGTAATGCTCAGATATATGGATGGACTGAAACATGACTTTTAACCTGTTTTTCATTTTAGTTTCTTGTCAGATTCTGACAAGTTCCCCATCTAAAACCGTCTAGTATATGGGCCTTTTTGTGAGCATTGCCTAGTCTACAGATCTTCATTCTGGCTACTTTTACACTGTTATACAAAAACATGCACAAAACAAAAAGCTTCATCACATATCTGCATAGAGATAAGACATTCCCGGAAAATATAAAAGTAACATAGGTGGCATGGTGGCCTTGTGGTTAGGGTTGTTGACTCAGGAGCTACTGAGTTTGAATTAATGACAGGTCCCTATGTTGTGTTCCTTGGAAAGGCACTTTACACCAATGTCGACTCAGGTGTAAATGAGTACTAGTACCAGGTAGCTTCACTTAGGGACGTCCCTCGGATAGGGCGTTAAATGGAGGTCCCTTATTTGAGGAGATGCCACACCTCAAGCATGAAAAAGAAACCAAAACGCTTATCGAAAAGAGTAAGAGGTCCTTCCCGGCAAGAGTAGATTAAAAAAAATTGGTTTGGATATGCAGCTGTAGTGTTCAGTACGTACAAATCTGGTGTGTTACGCCAGGGGGCGATTTTATTGGGTATGCAATACAAACAAACAAACAAACAAACAAACACAAGAGCAGAAAAGTGTATGAAGTTGTAACTGACTGGGTTTGTTCTGTGTACTGCTGTGTACTGAGGTGTGTGGAACCTGTTACAGTGGAGGCTATCTTCAGGGTTCTTGGAGACCGGTGGACAGCTGTGGTAGTACCTCTGGAAAATACAATGTGTGTATTGTGAACATTGGTTATCAAAATTTATCCAATCACAAATATGATATTTTTGTTCAGGGTAAAAAAAAAGAAGCAATCTAAAGCAGGTAACAATGCTAGGGGGTGTGCTTACCCTACACTGTCTGGTGGTGGTTGTCATGTACTGTAGCACACTAGAAAAGGCATCATCGATTGTCGTGAAGTGGAGAGGATCCTGCAAAAGATTTGATTTAGCTTAGAAATTTGTGCTTTCATCATTCATCGTGTAACAGTTCTTTGAATGGTCAGATACATATCATAATTTATTTATTTATCAAATCTAGAAATCTTAAGGGTAGTCTCTTCAGATAACTAGGTAACTGATTTCCAAGGGAGCTCTTACTAGTCTTAGTAACTTTTAATGTTGAAATTCTTGCAATGGATGTATGTTCAATGTTTTCGCGGTAAGCTCTTCACTACAAAGTTTAGAGCCAACCCCATTGTCTAATTAAGGCATTCTATCTACAATATAGATCAGTGACATTTGATAATGTTGACACAACCAAAATGTGTCCATTATGTGAATGCAGTGCTACTTACTATTTATTGTTTTAACTTCAAATTCAAAACCTCCTGAGCCTTCCAGTTTCGCCTTACCGTGAAATCAGATCCCTGCAAATTTAAAGGCATTTACAGTAGAACATGTTTCCATTCAGACTTCAAATTGCTTGCAACACAGGTCATATTTGTCACTTGAAAAACACTCCATGATAAAGTGAGCAGCTTTTTTTTAGCCTAAATTTGTTGTATTCAGTGTAATTGTACTGTTGAGTGGTCCGCAACATCAGCTTGTCTGCCTGTCGTTCCACTGTGTATTATATTGTTGCAATTTTTAATGAAGAGTAAAAAAATTGTCTATCAGATTGAGACAATGAAAGATATCTAAAATTTAACATCTTTTTGCTTATAACTATCTATATATGATTTTCGTATGACCCCAAGCAGACGTTGGGGTGGAATATCATGTTTTCAGACTGCCAGGCTTCTCTTATCCACAATTGTGGTAACTGGCTGTCTGAGAAGCCTGATAGTCCCAAAATGTTATGATCTTCCACACAACATCTGCTTGTAGATTAAGTTTCATTAACCATTTGTAGATGTAGCTGAAGCCAGCCGTGTTTACCTGTATGGGACTGCCTACTGCAGGAGCTTTAGGCTGTGGCCAGTCAATCTTTCTCTGCAGTGCCCTATTCAGCGTACTGGTACCTCTTTGTGCTGTGCGACACAGTGTACACGACATCCACCGGTCATCGGGATGGTAACACAGCACCTGCAGAAGTGGGAGACTGAAGTCATACTATTGCCAGAAAACTATTACTATAGCCTGAAGAATAGCTAGTCCACATGCAATGCTTAATAAACTGGACAGAGGACTTTTGAATTTATGATAGTTTATGACATAGCTTTCTTTTCGTCTTTTGTGGAGTTGTTCATAATATCATAATACTACGGTAGTATACAATCAGCTGTTGCCTTCTGTCCAGCCCATCCATAGCTGGGACATACAAGTACTAGTAGTAGTCATTCTCAAGGAAATCAAATTAGAGCCCAAACCTCCATGAGTAGACCCAAGTTGGTCCCAGAAAGAGTAGCCTGGTAGGATAGGATAGCCTGGCCTGGTAGGCAGCTCAGCCTTTTCCATTGCCCCTTAAGTTTAACGTTAGCGTTGATTTGATTATATGGATGACATACACACGTGCATCAATTTTCGTCCGAGACAAGCAGGCCGGGAATGATCCCAGGCCATCCCGCTTGTCTGGCTCTAACCAACAAGCGGGATAAAAAACTTAAATACCGTGTTTTCTCGATTAAAGTACGCACTTTTGAAACTTTTCAAAATCCAAAAAGTGTCTCAGGCCATCGCGAAAGTCGGGGTGCGTACCTAATTTGAGGTCACCGTCCTGACAAATTGGAACAGAAGCTGAAACCAGCCGGAACACGGACGAGGGGACCGTCGAATAGCACCGATTTGTCCATATAATGTTTAGATAAGAATGTTGACGCGAGAAAATAAAGTTGAACTTCAATAGACGACAGTGTTTCGTATGTGCATCATTTATATTAACACGAAAAATAGATACGTACAGTACGAGTACACAAGAAATCTGGCGTACTGAACACCCGGCGCCCGGATCAAGTCATGCCGCCGGCATGGTTCAGAACCCAGCCGTTGCCAGCCCAGTGCCCAAGGAACCCCGAAAAGAACACCGGCACCGTAAGAACACCATAAAAATAAGACATGCGTAAGACATGCATGCGTGTATTTTGTGATTTTCGAAGAAGAAATACAAATCCTGATCCCGGGGACGATGTTATTGTTTTGAGCTACGTTTCACTTCCGGTGACCTCGGCGGCAAAATTTTCGATAAAAAAGCACCCTTTGCCATTCTTAAAGTGGACTATTTGACCGAGGATTCCTTTCTTTTAACGCTGACCCGTTAAATTCTGTGTATGCACCGATATAAACGTCATAATACGCATAATTTTGGCAGGTATATCAAGCTGGGACGTGAAAATGCGACCTGTCTGGCCTCGGCCATTTGGCGCGAAAAATTTAGCAGCAGCCAATAGGAGATGCGTAACGGGATTGCGTCACGCAATATTTGCATAGTATTACGCAATCCAACCACGGCAGCCGTGTCAGGGCAGCGAAGGGCTCGGCAGGAAAACATTGCGGTTTCCAGTTTTCGGTTGGATGTAACGCCGTATTTCACCGTGAAAACTATATTTTGTGGCGTTCTTCGGATTTTATATCAAGAAATAACTATATGTTGCCAGTATCGGGAGTGTTTTCTGATCACATCATTCTTACCCAGTGTTGTGAATAATAATAAATGATCGCCGATTCCTCCGATTATTTGCAAATCTGTACCTCACGGCCGGCGCTATATGAACCGAGCAGGGTAACGTTCGTTAACCATGGAGTTCAACGTGCTTTATAAAGAATGAAACATGAAAAGTTCCTGCTAGAAAACGAGTTACTACACTTATTAAAGTATTTCTAAACAATTATTTGTGGTTGGAACTGCCTTCAGGACATGTACTTGTCAGGACATTTCAACTGTGACATCGGCCCGGAGAAGGGGTGCGTACTTTATTCAGGTTTTCTCATTTTACTTTTCAAATAGCCGCAAATTTGCCTGGAACTTTGCCCGAATCGGGGGTGCGTACTTTAATTAGGGTGCGTACTTTAATCGAGAAAATACGGTAATCATATTTTATTTTTACCCGAAAAAGAAGTTTTTGGCCATACTGTAAATCGTACAAAGCAGAGGCAAAATGAGAAAGTACATGCTGTAAAGAAAAAAAAATATTTCGGAAAATGGATATTACTAATGTCGTAGAATGCCAAAGTCAATATTATTCCAAAGTCCAAGAAGAAGTTTTGAAAGAACAAAAATGAAGAACCTATTTTCGGTATACTAAACTCTGTGTATTTTGTTTTGTTCATCCTTCCTGACCATGTAAATTTCATAACAAAGGCAACCTTTTTTGCCAAACTTTTTTTTTTCGCACGCTAGCATCAGTGTTGGGGTCCCTTGATGATGCCACCCATGAGGGCATGCAAGCCATTTTCCATTAAGCGTTCGGTGGTAGAAATACTTTTTTTCAGTGTTCTGCAATATTGCAAAATTTGGTTCTGCAATTTGAAAATATTTTCTACAAATACACATGCCTCCATACTACAACCTTCTCACCTTAATAATGCCTACTTATTTACATCATATCAAGCTTTGCAACATTGCCGTAATTCTCTATCTTAAAGTTTTACTAGCAAAGTTTGAAACAGGATCAACATGCATTTGTGTGAAAAATATTCAAATTAATAGCGAGAATTGAAACAGCAAAAGCGTATCTATTCAATATCAGTCAAATCAATAATTCATTTTATAATTTCAGTATGTGTATTAAAATTAAATTCAACCAGCCTGAAGAGGACAAGTGCATACAAAATATCCTTGTGACAAATACGAGTTCTAGATCGCACGACCTGTGACACAGCCACGGCCCACAGAAAAAAAAATGGAAAAAATATGTAAAATTCTAAATAAAAAGCCTTTACACAAACCTTGGCCTTTGCGTACATGTAGTTCTTTGTATAATAGTAAAAAATCGGTTTTAAACATCGGACTCCGACTTCGGACAGTCAGGAGACTCCAGGCGGCCCGGCGATGTTATTGTTTTTCACATGGGTGCCCCCCTCCCCACTGTCTCGGCACAGGAGAAAAGTTCCGCCTTCTCCACACAAGGCTGTGCTCAAGATCAATCTGAGTAGTTCTCAACTTCGTCGCTGCCATCTGGGCTTCAAGATCCACGGGCTGATGTAGTGCCCACCGTTTCGTTCCTAAATCTATCATCGCGCACATGCCCCGAGTTTGGGCTATGAAGAAATCGCATGCTTGCGACATACTTGTTTACGCTAGAAACATCCGGGGATTGTTTTCCCGACTTTTGCCGACCCTGAGATCGTGACCACTGAGATAAGCGAGGTTAAAGGAGTCCTAAAGTCCAGAGGGGGAAGATATTTTCCAATAGATGATAATTTTAGGAAGTAAAAATGAATACTTTTTACAATATACGATGAAGAACCCACTAGTCCAATGCACATCAAAAAGCATTCAGTATTCTACCAAACTCCCCAGATGACCCTCTATTTTCTGATTAAATAAATTAAACAGCCTCAGCCTATGGCTTATTACAATGTGCCTGACAAGGCCTGACAAAAGTTAGATTACAAAAAGAATGTCAGGGTGGTTAAGAAAAACTTGTCTTGCTTTGTGTTCGTTTATATCTTATTAACAATTGGCCTACTTATTGTGCTTATAACCCCCCTCATCTATGCCAAAAATACTCACCATTAAAGATGTATGTTTACACATAGGGAATACATGGGTAGGGTCTGCAAGAGTTTAGTGAGTATCATATTGTTTTAAAAAACACACCTTGTGTAATTCATCATAAGCAAAATTCTGTAAAAACTTGGCTGATTATGTATTCATTGATACATAATCTAGTGGAAAATAACACCGCCTTCTGGAGTTTAGGACGAACTGCACGAATTTCAAAATTTTCTCACATGATTCGTCTTTGAAGTTATCACGGAAAGTGTTGGAACCCCCCGAAAAAAACTTGAAACTTTTGATCATACGAGGCAGTATGTGAGGCAGTCAGAACGCACCGAAACGTCACCAGCTTGCGCGACGCTGTGGGTTTCAGTTTATTTACAGCGCCGCTAGTTTGCTAAATATATAGAACCACCATTGAATCCTGAGCCTGATTTTTTTCACGTCCGAAGTTCGTACGGAACGCCTGTCAGAACGCGTGAGCACCGATCTTGGAGACCTTTCAACTAAACCCGTTCTGAAAAGAAATTAGGGTTAGCCTTCTTTGATTTGTCGCCATGTTTGTTTTGTTTAGCATGGCGACGGCATGTGGAAAGTTCGGCGTGCATGGCTTTTATTTTTTTATTGCGCGAAATATTTATTCATAAATATGTCATTGAGCATTTCAATTCGAGATTGTGCCTGAAAATCTCAGTAGTAACAGACTCATGCCAAAAAAGTAGAGACAAAACTTCCTTCACAGCGTGCAGCTCAGCGCATCCTGACGTGCTGACTGACACGTGGCGACGGCGTGTGGAAAGTTTGGCGCGAATGGCTTTTATTTTTTCATTGCGCGAAATATCTATTCATAAATATGCCATTGAGCATTTCAATTCGAGATTGTGCCCGAAAATCTCTGTAGTAACGGACTCATACCAAAAAAGGAGAGACAAAACTTCTGTCACAGCGTGCAGCTCAGCGCGTCTTGACGTGCTGACTGGCAGGTGGCAACGGCATGTGGAAAGTTTGACGTGCATGCCTTTTATTATTCTTTGAATAACCTAGAAAACTATCATAATAAACTACGCACAAAAAGTTCGGAAACTTAACTTTGGTTGATCATATCTCCGTTGTTATTTTACCGATTTTGATGCATTATATATCCTTATAAAGCTTGTGTGATTTCCTTTCTATTAACAAACTTATTGTGATTGAAAAACCACGGAACAAGTACCAGGACTAATAACGTGAGTGGGTCACAGAGAAAAAGTGCCCAAAATTCCCTGTTGGTGTCATAGGCGCGCTGTGACATCCTATTGGTATGGGCGCGGATGATGATTCAATATATTGTTTCCTCAGGTCCTAAGGTTATTTTTAGAACACAGACCACCCAAGGTTATTTCTAGCACACAGATCATCCAAGGTTATTTTTAGCACATCGAAGATCCAATTGTTTACACCACAGCATTGGGTGGTGGCAGCGTCATGATATGGGGAGGCATTACCTCATTAAGATTAGAAATGGCAGTGGTTAATTCCCCAATGGTTATTGGGGGATCAAGGACAGAGGGGTTTACAGGAGGCGGGGATGAATTTAGTGAATCGTTATTTGAAATTTGCAGATCATTTTCTGGGTCAGGACAGTCCTAAATGTATTGTTAAAAAGTTTACTTTCTATTGTGCAAAAATACACCAATTTCTAGAAACATGCTGCCGAGCGTATAGAGATATGCCTTCAAGCTTGTGTCCGAAAATCTCTGTGGTAACGGTCTCACACTAAAGACAGAGACCGAGCACGGCATATTCAGACAAATCACGCCGAATGGCCTAATGTTTGTGTTGCAATAAGTGGCAATACTTTCCGTCTAAGCGGCTAGTTTGCATGTGTCATGGCGGATCTTTTGTGCATCGAGAAAGGTGTTTCCTGTAGGTTTTACGCAGCTCCAGCCAAACAGACCATGAGTATTGCATCTGAAGATAATGAAAAGCGGAAAGGTTGATAGTTTGAGTGTCTTTTCTATTTCTTTTCAGAACGGGTTTAGTTGGAAGGTCTCTGAGATCGGTGCTCGCAAGTTCTGACAGGCGTTCGGTACGAACTTCGCAAATTCCGTATGTTCCAAACCTCAGTCCTTCATAGAAATCAAAAGATCGTAAAATATGATTGTTCAGCTATTTTCTGACCGAGTATAGTCAACTGTTTGTGTCTTATATCAATGTAGAGACCGTAGAAAACAGCCGTTCTGGGTGCCCCATATGACGGCCGTCATTGCGTGTTTCCTGGCTTGTTGGGGCCCCAAATGGGGTATACCGGCAGTGGTAGAAATACTTTTTTTCAGTGTTCTGCAATATTGCAGAATGTCAATTTTTTTTTCTGCAAGTTGAAAATATTTTCTGCAAATACACATGCCTCCATACTACAACCTTCTCAACTTAATAGTGCCTACTTATTTACATTATATCTAGCTTTGCAATATTGCTGCAACTTTAATTCTTTAGTCTCTCACTCTATCTTTGATTATCACTAGCAAAGTTTTAAAGAGGAATAACATGCATGTGTGTGAAAAATATTCATATAAATAGCGAAAATTGCAACAGCAAAAGCATATTAATTTTTATTCAATATCAATCAAATCAAATATTCGTTTTCATTATTTCAGTATGTGTATTAAAATTAAAATCAAATTCAACAGCCTGCCTGATAAGGAGGACAAGGGCATTATATCCTTGTGAGAAATACGTGTTCTGATTCGTATCATAATTAATAAATTAGATCGCACGACCTGTGACACAGCCACGGCCCACTGAAAAAAATGACGAAAACCGAGAAAAAAATGTAAAATTCAATATAAAATGGCTTTACGCAAACCTTGGCCCCTGTGTAGTTTTTTGTATAAATCTGAAACATAGCTATCGGTTTCAAACATCGGACTCCGACTTCGGATATTCGGGGAGACTCCAGAGACGGCCCGGCGATGTTAGTTTTTCACGGTGGGTGGCTGGTTGCCCCCCTCCCCACTGTCTCGGCACAGGAGAAATGTTGAGCCTTTTCCACACAAGGCGGTGTTCAATGTCTATCCGAATAGTTCTCAACCTCATCGCTGCCATCTGGGCTTCAAGGACCACAGACTAATGTAGTGGCCACCGTTTCTTTCCTTCTGTCATCGCGCCCATGCCCCAAGTTCGGGCTCTGAAGAAATCACAGCTTGCGACATACTTTACGCAAGAAACATCCGGGTGTTGTTTTCCCGACTTTTACCGACCTCGAAATCGTGACCGCTGAGATTAGTGAGGGTTGACGGAAATGCACGAATTTGACATTTTCTCACATGACTCACGAAGTTATCACGGAAAGTGTCGAAACCCCCCAAAAAACTGACCTCAAGTAGCACTGGCAGTCGGAACGCACGAAACGCAGCGCTGTGGGTTTCAGTTTACAGCGCCGCTAGTTTGCTTACTAGTAAATTATAATCTCCTGAATTGAGAGCCATTGAATCCCGAGTCTGATTTTTTCTTCTTCTGCAAAATTGCAGATTGTTTAATTTTTCTTCTGCAATCTTGAAAATCTTTCTGCATTTTGCAGATTGCAGACGGGTATTTCGAATGCTGACCGGTATACCTATACCGTATACGGGTACCTATACGGGTACCTATACAGGGTTTTCCCCTTACCCCTGTACCACTGCCCTCTGTACGAAAAGGTTAGACAGTAATATCAAGCACGGCTACTTCTACTAGTATAAGTAACATGTATTATACATGTTACTTATACTAGTAGAAGTAGCCGTGGTGACTTACAAAGGGTGTTTTTGCTTGATATTACTTTCCCTTCTTAGGGAAAGTATATGTAATACTTTGTATCAAGCAAAAACAGCTTTGTTAGTTGCCACGGCTAGGACAACAACAACAACAACAACAACTTAGTCTTGGTTTTAGCAAGGTCGTTTTTGACAATATTGGTTTATTGGTAAAAAGACTTCCATTACTCTCACCTCTCAAATAAACGTACCGGTACGTTTATTTTTTTTCGCCTGTAGTTCCACCCGGTATGTTCTTATTCTAGACGGTACGTTTATTATTTTTTGAAAAATTGAGGCTTTGCAAACCAGGAATCCCTCTAAAATCGTAAGTTAAGGTTTATCTGCCCATATTTCCCCGGTATTTTTGCTCGTAATTCGCTATTTTTCGGCCTACCGGCGTTGATTTTCTCGCCGCTTTGACGGCCTTGTGAAAAGTATCCTGGCGGCACTCGTAACATATCGGTCGATATCGCTATGACGCTACAAAGTAAACCGGAAAAAAAGACGCGACATTGACATTTTAAAATACAATTTTCATATAAATAACTTTGATAGTCTCTGTTTATATCGTAAACCAAAGCACGCTGATCAAAAACGTGTGGAGTAGGGTGCACGCCTGCACGGGGAATAATAATTTCCTGACCACTATATCCGTAGTATCGGCAGCGCGGCGGAAGAATTATTTGTTCGCAGAAGACATGTAACACGTTAAAACAACAATCATAACTTATAAATTAACTTCCCTTGTAATATGTGTTTTGAGGCCACAAAATCTCTAAAACGGCAGAAATATGTCCGATATGATTCGGTAAACAACAGCGCGAAATCGCGAAACATGGCCGCCACTCTCAGGCATGGCGACAGTAAAACTAGCAGCATATTGCGTAGTGCGGATACCGATCTTTAAAATGATACCGTAAACGCATGGAAATATTATATTTTTTGGGCAACGATAGACACACAAGGCCATATTTATTTTCAGAGGGTTCATTTTTTTAAATTATCGTAAGATTTTCCCAATTTATCGCGGGTTTCTAGTGTCAACACGTAATGGGTAACTTCTTAGTATGTGCGGTCTGTGACGTTGAGCTACTTTTACAGTCGATCTCTGTTCAATATTGTGGGATTTACCGCGGGAACTCGAAATCCGAGCGTCTCACATTGTTTTCGACGCTTTGGAGCAAAAGTTTATAGACATATTTCTTTTGTGGAAGGACTGTGTTCATATTTGTGTTTTTTTGTGGTTGATGTCTTTAGAAAATATGATCAGGTACATTTTTAAGTACTCTGATGATTTTTGTTATATGTCACTGATTGTCAGTCATAATAAAATGATATAACAATTTTCTTTGATCACTTGCTTCAAGTTCCAAGTAGAAAAAGCATGTATCATGTACATTTTCACTTGTTGAATTTGAAAGTACCGTGGCCCCCGGTTAGGGGTCATAGCGGGGAACCTATGCCCAATTTTTCAATATTACTATTATATTTTACGAAGAGGCGAGGAAGATCATCATGATTTGAACAAGCTATGGACAGTTATTCTGTTCAATATCTATATACTTAATAGGTATGGCATAATTGACTAAATATAAGTTACCTACCTGCTTATTATCTTATTTCCCTCTGACAGTGACAGTTGTACATGTATGGACACAGTTTACCTAGCCTCGACTGTCGATTTTTGAAATTTTCCTATTACTATTATATTTTACGAAGAGGCGAGGAAGATCATCATGATTTGAACAAGCTATGGACAGTTATTCTGTTCAATATCTATATACTTAATAGGTATGGCATAATTGACTTAATATAAGTTACCTACCTGCTTATTATCTTATATCCCTCTGACAGTGACAGTTGTACATGTATGGACACAGTTTACCTAGCCTCGACTGTCGATTTTTGAAATTTTCCGGGGGGTACTTTTATTCCAGGGGGTACTTATATTACATTTTGAAGATTTGTCCGGGGGGTACTTCTATTCCAGGGGGTACTTCTATTTGAGAGGTTAGAGTAGTGAAGTACACAACTACTGAAACAAATATCCCTGGCCATCTTTGAACTTTATTCACCTTTGAAGCGGTGGCACATCTGCAGCGCCGAGTCAGCTCAAAGTACATACTAACGCAGATTGAGATATCATGGTTAACCAATATACAAAATCTAGTCGAGAGTATCGAAGTGTGATAAATTAAAGTTACAGTATTAGCTGGTGCATGGAAACCAAAGAAGTTCATAGAAGTACATGTAATATTATACAAGGAGGTTAAATATGTCTATTTAAGGTCTCACTTCTGTATTACTCCGAGTGGGTACCCTAAAAGAATCCGTGCCCCATGAACGGCTGCATGAACGTGTGTCTATATTGGTGGGAAATATCCTTTTAGCTAGCCCAGCTGATCTCACGCGTCAAACTGATGGAAGCTTGTTTGTAACTGAAGAAATTAGCAGGCAAAGTTCGGCAAAGTTGGGGGTGTAGCCAACTGCAGTTTGTAATTGCTATAAAAAGAGATTGTGTGTAGTGAAAATGTTGTCAATTTTTTTACATAATCCAGGGTAACTGTTCTCAGCTCTCTCTCTGGCTCATTCCCCGTCGTCGAGGATTAGTGGGAACTGTTCTCAACATGGAATGAAAAACATTGGCACATTTTCTATATCTTCATTACGAACGCGCCCATGTAAAACACGTATTATAACATGTAACGGGCGAAAAAACTCATGAATGAGACCTTAACCTCCTTGTATTATAGCAGTAAAATAAAATATAGATAAAATGATAGCAGATAAATGGTAAACCTTAGTAACATTACTATACCTAGCTGAAGCAGGAAACAATGGAATTTATATACCAAAAACAAACGAAATTGATATAAATACACAACTCCTAGAGCATATAATGTACTCAGCTACCATGAAACATTTAGAGGAACATAACATCTTATTGCCAACACAACATGGGTTCAGGACCAATCATTCCTGCGAGTCTCAACTTATTACTACCCTTCACGGACTTTTTTCCTGGTTTGACAAAGGTACACAAGTTGATATGGCCATACTTGATTTTGCAAAGGCATTCGACAGTGTCCCTCACATGCGGTTACTTAGGAAGCTAGATTATTATGGTATAAGAGGTAAAACACTTCAGTGGATAAAGAACTGGTTGACTGACTGACCCAAACTTGAATATGCGTCCTCTGTGTGGGACCCCCACAAACGCATACATTCACAAACAAACAAACTCGAGGACAAGTTAGAAGCAGTACAGAGGCGTGCCGCCAGGTTCGCCACTGGCGACTACCGTTTGACTACCAGCATTACACACACTCTGCAAACCCTCGGTTGGCCCACCCTTCAACAGCGCAGACAAGTTGCTCGCCTTTCACTTATGTACAAAGCTGTCAATAACCTTATTGCTATCCCCATCCATAATATCCTCACAAGAAATACTAACATAACCAGAGGACACCAGCAACGTTTTACCACAGTCGCCTGTAAGACAGAAACATACCGAGGCAGCTTTTTCCCAAAAACAGTCATAGAATGGAATGCACTTCCGCAACATCTTATCGAAACCAAGACTACAGATAGCTTTAAAGCTGGGGTGGCCAAGTATTATGGTTACCCCGGCTTCACCCAGCTGTAAGGGGAGGAGCCTATACCTAGTGTGGCATTATGTACAGCACTACTTTGTTCGTTTATTTTTGCACCACTTTTTTTTCTTGTTGACGGCGTGCACCACCACCACCGGCCACACTTGGGTAAGGCCTCTGACCATAAGTCCTAGACACTATGCCCCACGCGGGGTTTTGTCTAGTATCACGACAAGACAAGACAACTCCACCTTCGCCTCGAGGGTGCCCAGTTTCGTCTAGACGCTGAACTCGAACTTTGACCCGATACATGTCAGTGATAACCGATTTGTCGGTAGAAAACACAAAGAATACGATATCAATAAACTGACCTTATCATTTGGCATGGTTTTCCTTCCTCCTAAGTACCTTCACTGGCAGGTTTTGAGTGAAATATGATCTAGAAATGATCCAGACAAATATTCTCACAGACTCGAAAGACGCGCGCGTTGCCACAAACAAACTGGTTCCGGGTTCTGTCAAGAATGCTAACTATACGCATGCGCAATATTATGAGTAGAGTAGAGTACAAACTTTGTTAAAAAAATTAAATATTACTCTGAATACTCATACATGTGGCGAAGAATTCTCATGAAATTAAGTTTATACAATATTTTTAACGTTTCTCATCACATATTTCGTGTAACTAAAAAATTGAGTTAGGTCAGAGGTCAATCTTATCCTGTCCGCCATTTTGTTGTCCAGAGGTTGATGGAGTGACGGAGTAAAGACGGTTTCACGATGCTCCGTGTCGGCCAGTGCTCGGGGAGAGTCCTGCGGGCCGTGACAACATGCACCAACATCAGGAGTGCCTCTCAAGCAGCCAGGGCGCCCGAAAAAATCGAGGTAAGAAGCTGGGATTCCACCATTTCTGTGCAGGTTTTATGTAACCTTTGATGGTTGTTCTGCTGTAGTACTAGGTACGTAGATAATTTCTGCTGGCAGTACAGTGTACTACTACTAGAGTACTAGTACTAGTACTAGTACTACCTTTTTCTATAAGCTAGTTAATAACCACATCAATATTAACAGTGTTATCGCCAGGCCTTTTCAGCATAGTGTGCTGTGATCTGGACCCCCTATGCTGTGATCTGGACCCCTATGCTGTGTTTCAACCAGCATAGGGGTGTTTCTTTCTGGGACAAACCTTGTGACCCTTCATAAACCTTATAAAAAGGTCAAATTTGGCTTTAGAATGAGGCTGTGACAGAGGAAAAACTCTACTTCACAAAATTTATCCCTCAAAATGCATGAAAAAATGTCTCATTGGGTTATGAATTTACAAATTTTCCGGGAGAACATGCCGGACTCCCTACTCTGGTCACTCCACGCGTGACTTGCACCGCGTTAAGTTGGCCTTCTGTACCTGACCCCTATGCTGTGAAAAAATCCTGGTTAGAACACTGATTAATACAGATAGTCTACTGAAACCAGCTCAGGGGCGCACACGGGGAAGCCACACGCTCAAATTTCAACCACTTTACGCCCGAACAGACTCTTACAAATATTCATACTTCCCCCGCACCATACCCGAGTGGAACGCCCTGCCTGGCGCGGTTGTTACGGCTCCCACCGTTGAGTCTTTCCGCGCCAGGCTGGAGGCCTGCCCGCCTTAGCCTGGGACCTCCTCCCCCCCTACTTTGCCCCTAGCGGGGTTATTTGGGGGTAGTTTAAGTTGAAGTTGAAGTTGAAGAGGGAGGGGTTTATCAACCCCAGAAGCAGGTGTTTGCAATTTATACAAGACAAGATTTTAACAAGGAGGTTTAATCAGGAGGAGAGAGCACAGAGACACTTCCCTTTGTTCCTATGCGCGTCCTTGGTGTGAACAAAATAATTGACACCTGAGTATCAAATCATGAGCTCCACGCTGGCGCGCGGGCGTCTTCCCTTTGTTGTTGCGGTCAATACACGAGTTGACCTCAATCTGGAGGTCAATGAATTTGAATCTACCGTCAGTAGTTTGCTGGCAATATCCATACGATAAAGATATAGATAACAGAGAAGAACTTGACACAACGACGATGACGAATTTCAGTCAGTAGGTCGAGACAAGGAGGTTTAATCAAATTCACAAATACCAAAGAAACACGAGAAACACGTCATGCTTGCCATGCAAAAAGTCCCTATTTTCTCAAAGACTGATACATCATTGAATAGTATGTTACGAAAAATACTAACACGCTATGAAAAATACCATGCTACGAAGAAGACCGCGATGCTACGAACATCAAAAAACATGCCATTTTAACAAGCACTCCGTCAACTGTTAGGACAAAATATCAGCTAAGCGAAGAAAAACTTCACATTCCTGTCATAGCCACCTAAAAATACATCTAAAAATTCATAATTCTATCACAAGAAAACGGACATCCACTCAGAAAAGTGGCCGTAATTTTACCCATGTTTGTCGCACAGCGAAGCCGAAAAGGTCTAGATGTCGGCCATGTTGTCAACAATCCCAAGATGACGTCGTCGCAGGCCTGCCGAGTGTTCCAAATATGGCAATCGTCGGAAATCTGAAACTCATCGCTTCTTCTCGGCCGGGCTTCGTGACGAGGTCGGGGGGATTCGGAGGTTGTGACGTCATGACTACCCTCATTTGCATTGAAAACCGCGGGAAACGCGGGGAAGCGCATAGGGCATCAAAGGGGCGCCGCGCCGGCTGGTAAACAAAGGATCGCAGCCGGCTCTCGCGGGTGAAAACAAAAGGCACAGCGGGGCGTTTACAGCGTGCTCTCTCCTCCTGATTAAACCTCCTTGATTTTAATGAGTTCAAAATCAACAAAATTTTGTGAAATTTCATCAAAGATAAACAAAGAAAGTTAAACAAAATAAGTTTGATTAATAATTATAATCTATACCGATGCACCCTAAAGGTATGCTGAAAGTGAATAGAATTTTTATGAAGTATGTTGTATGACTCAATGCGCCTCTTGTCCAGAGGTCCTGACTATAGTAGTACAACAAAATTATGTTATTTTGAAGATCAGCCATAGATTTCTGATCATACTTTTTAATCTGAGGGCACTGCTTTTCAATCTTTATCATGAGTTTCAAATTATGGGATGATTGCCAGAGAACATCAATTTTGGCCCAAAGCAAGAGAAAACTGAAGTTGCAAACAAATATCCAGAACACAGTGCACAGGGAGGTTGGGTATACACTGAAAACATGTCGGAAATACATAGTCACGATTATCTGGGAATGTATCGGGAAACGTTAAATGTTGTTCTCCGGATTGTAGGGCTTGTCGGAAGTCCATCGGTGTCGCATTGGTCGATGTACATTTCCCGACGTACACACGGTAATTTTTCGATGGTCTCAAAATTCCCGACGATAAACCCGTGGTTTCCCGACAAAATTGTCGGAAATACGTCGTTTATTCTTTCCCACACACTTCCGATGCCGATCGTCAAGGCAACAAGTAACAAATACAGCGGAGGGGACTCCCCGGCTTGGATGAAACCATGGCAACGGCGTTGATTGACGAGTAGCCGCTGTCTTGGTTACCATGGACACTGCATGATTGACAGCGGATAGACAAGCACATGGTCGTTGCGGCATGGAGCTTAATAAAAAGGAAACTTCAGACGATAATCAATCAGCTGTTCTCCAGCACCATATTTGATATTTACGGATGTTAACTTTTATTGTTTAGTTATAAGACTTAGTTTTTACGTACTTTGTAGTGGAACGTGCGGAACTTGCTGTACTGTTTGTGTCAATAAAGCTTTTATTACAACCGGCAAAAAAATAAAATATTGAAACGAATGATATTTCCGTAGAAGTCTGTAATCGGCAAGTATGGGAAGCATAGTTAAGATATTATAATCGAGGAAACATCGATAAGTTCTTAATAACCAAGGGAATTCATGTCAAAGGACGCGGAAGCATAAACCCGGAATCGAACCTGCAGCTCGCGGCGCCGTATGGCAGCCATTTGTGTTCGCAAACGCAAGCGTCGTATCGCGATGAGCTAAATATTGCGGCGAGGTAACAATACCTTCAAACCACTGTAATACAAACGGCCCATCACGTGGGGTTCCACAGCTGCAGTCCGTAATGACTATACTTGCATTGTTCTACGGTCGAACGTTACTGTTTGTTTTGTTCAATTCTATTTTAACATGTCACTCATTTCGTTTCGTTGATAAATATTAGTTTGTCGTCGTTCGCTAACAAAGTGATAATATCAACAATTGACGCGATTCTATTTCAACAGACGACACCCTATCATATACGCGATGTAACGGGCGTAATTTTGAAAAGCGCTAATAGCTCACCTGGTAGTGTCGTTGTCCATCAATCCTAACCAGGCAGGATGTGCAGGTTCGAGCCCATCGATTCATTTGTATGTTTTATTTTTCACTGTTACAGTCAACATTACTTTAATTTATTTTTATCTTTTATCATCTTATATTTATATTATCATGTTTATTTTTTTTATTCTTTATTTTTTAAATCCATCTCTGCTCCTTGATGAAGGCCTCCGGTCTCTGGGTGTTGTCTTTGCACTTCTACTACAAATGTAGTTGACACGTCGTTTTGTTCTGACGGCGTCTTTGCCAACGCTAACGCTAACAAAGCACGTGAGCCATCATCAGATCTCTTTCCTAGCCTGGTTGGGACACTGGAAAAGAAGAAAAAAATTGGTTGTTACTTACAATTGGAAACAATAGCGATGCATTTTTATTGAAAGTAGAAAACATCCCAACAGTTTGTGAACAAACGTTGTTCTTTAATTTTTCGTGGATCATGGAGCCGTCAACTTCTAATGGCCCAAATCGCTGTACTTCGTGCGGGAACATGCGTTGATTTTTGCGCTATGTAGTGCTTGGTTGAACTGTGGCAAGAATCAGCAGTAAGATTGGGAGGAATATTTCAATATTCCATAATCATATTCGTTAAATGAAAATAAATTGACAATATAATTCCGAATCCCATAGTCAGTCCATAGTCACTAGTCAAGGCGCAGCATGTTTTGAACGTTACAAATAAAGGCGCTTATCCAGTGCGAGATTCAGTAAAAGTAAAGGAATGTTTGATAAAACCTCATTGATATGACCATCATAACACCCCGGTTACCATTTAGGAGTACTACATGTAATACTTTTCTTCTCAGTGGTCATTCGTTTCTCAGTAGTCCTTCGTTTGCCGTCGGTAACAAGAAATGTATACGGGCAAGACGAAAGTTTCGGATGCTGGACAACTGAGTTGCATCGACAAAGTTCGTTATCTCTTTTAATGTTTGCAACTTTTATTTCGTAGTTTGTATTTCCTGATTTATTTCAGCAATTTACATTATCATATTATTTCAGTATTTCTTCACATACTCTTTCTTGTTAACATACAGCGTATTAGATTACCGTACGTGCTCCGGAAAAATGCAGCCGATGGTGGTTAATCCGTCTCGATGCTTGAACTCCTGTGGACCAGCTTCAAGTTCCTTCAGATCTACACAGCATTCATTCGACCTGCGTTAGAGTACGACTCACCGGTGTGGGGAGGACTGCCTCGAGGGCTGTCTGACAAGGTCGAGAAGGTACAGAAAACCTGCTGCAGGATTATTGGAATCCGCTCCGACCAGCTGCCCATCCTGGAGAAGCGGAGACGCGAGGCATCCGTGCCTGAGCTCGGGAGGGTGGTGGCGGACGACACACACCCCTGCCGGCAGTTCCTTGTGAAATCCAGAGACACTAAGTACGATCTAAGACAAACCTCAGCCTACAAAGTAACGTTGAGCCGTACGAAGGGGCATGAACAATCCCTCTTTCCCAGAACTCTAAAATTGATGCAACAATGAGCCAAAAGGTTACATTGTTCGCCATGATCTCTATATCTGTTCATGTTTTAGCTTAGTATATTTGCACGATGATCGTCAACAAGATTTTATATATCTAATGTGACTATGGTAAGCGTGCTTTTAACAGATTTTACCTATCTATTGTGACCGTGTCAAGTGTGATTTGCCTCTGTGTAGTTTTGATGGCTCATTTTCTTATGTAATGTTGACTAGTTGTTGTGTAAATTTGCAACGCAATTCAGGTTTACAAATAAAAGCTGCGAAGTTGTAAATACTGAATAAAGTTTCAAAGTTCAATGCTTTGATTACTTTTGTTAATAGAATATAATGTGTGAAAATTTTATGTGAGTTCATGTTTACTTAGCTTTCCGAACTTGTTAGTTCCGGGGAACGTCAGGTGTTAGTGTTAGTGACATGAAACAAACAGTTGAGAAAACAAACACCGAAACAAATCAATAATACGAAAGCAAACTGAACGGGAACAAAACGAAAAAATCAATGAACAATTGTCTTTTTAATAAGATGAATCGATCTGTCCGATATCTGGCCTATGTAACTGCTTTATCTTCCTTTAAGTCCGTCCCCATCCTCAAGCACGGCCGGTATGAGTGGCCCGCCGGTTGTCACGAATCTGAAAAGACGAATATGGAATACATGAGATGCAGCTATCAACAGCATGGTGTACTGGTCAACTATCCACGAATAACAATAGCTACGGAGTTTTAAAAAATACACCAAACAACCAAAAAAACAGCAAAAATAAAAATTATCTACCAACACGATGATAATTCAATGACCTGATTTGCTTTTTGACAAAATAGATGAAGGAAAATTTACGGTAATTAGAACATGATGAAACAAAATGTCTAACTCGTCCGACGAGATATTGCTACATTATTGTAATCATCGGGACCTCACACCCATCATGACCGCAAATGACCTTTATGCGTCAAATCCGTTACATTCCCGACGTAGGAATATGTAGGAAGACTATCGGGAAAGCAACGGGCGAACTCCATTGATTTGGCTTGATTTCTGGATCTGTATCGGCTCCAACATCGGGAAAAGCTGCAGGGAAAAACCGACACAAGTCTGGTATTATTCCGTTACCAACACGACATATATCCGACCTCCTCGAGCATTGTGGAAGGCAGAAACATGTTGTAAAAGTGATTTCTAAGAAATCAACCCACTTTGAAGTTTGTCCGATAGTGTTTGCGATATAATACTGTATGTTGCCCTGGACTGTAATTTATCTGGAGGGTACTTTGGGGGTAATTGGAATATTGTTGCTGAATAATGCAATGCCAATACGTCAACTAATGAGTGTTTGCAGTGGTTGAAACTAGGGCAAACTTAGACCCCGTTCACACTAGAAAAAATGGGTCGGATTAAACATTAATCGCGATAGAATTGATCCGATCGCGATTGATTTTTGTGTCCACACTGCTTTTCGCCAAGTGGATTAAAGTACGCCGTGATTCGAGTCTGATGGAATCACTCTGCGTTTCACAGAAGTACTTTGAACTTTATTCACCTTTGAAGCCGTGGCACATCGGCAGCGCTGAGTGCTAAAAGTATATACTTAACGCAGATTGAGATATCATAGGTAACCAATATACAAAATCTAGTCGAGAGTATCGAAGAGTGATGAATTAAAGTAACAGTATTAGCTGGTGCATGGAAACCAAAGAAGTTCATAGAAGTAATATTATAGCAGTAAAATAAAATATTGATAAATTGATAGCAGATAAATGGTAAACCTTAACTAACATTACTAAACCTAGCTGAAGCAGGAAACAATGGAATCTATATACTAAAAACAAACGCAATTGATATAAATAACAATACACAACTCCAGGGGAGTATGATAAACAGTGTCAGCTGGGTGGCAAGTGGATTACTTATTTCACCATAGTTGTTTGGGGGGGGGGGGGAGGTGAAAACAATATAAATAATAACAGTGGAGTCTTGGCAGTAATCTGGGTGTAAACAATTAGTGCGAAGAGCTATAACGGGGTAGGTTTACATGTAGCTGTGGTTTGAGGATATGATGTTACATAGTAACTGATAACAATTAACAGAAAGTAGTGAGATTTAACAATGATAAACCATAGTTACCGCATAAGAGGCATAACACAAGGTAGGCTGGGTGAAAAATGGTCTACATAGGCAGCATAGCTGGTTTTTAGACAATCAATTTGAAAATAATAGAAATCACATGGTGTGGATAGAGTGGGTACAAATAGATGTAAGGTTGCATAAAACTGAACTCAAAACTGCAGTGAAGTGGAGATGGAACACAGTTGGCATTAACATTAACTTGTGGTGTTGCAGCTCCTTGTAAGCTATGCGTTGCGGATGTACCTCTTAGCAAGTACATCAATGATTGTATCCCATGGACCCTTGTATCCTAAGAGTAGATGTTTTTTCATTTCAGTGTTACTAGATGTAAATGCTTCCCATAGAAAAACTCCCCCTGCCTGTGTGAGTTCTGTTTCAAGGTTGGTGAATAGGGAGATTCTTTCTCTGGCATATTTAGGACATATGAATAGGAAAAGTATACAATGTAACGCTCGTTATAGGTCATATGTAACGCTCTGTAACGCTCGTTATAGGTCATATGTTGAGGTCAAAGATTCGGCATCGCCTCGCTACAACAACTACAAAATGGTCCACCAATTTTTGATGATTTTGTATCTCTGGAGAATGTTCTGAAGCCATGGAAGGGAATGCAATCGTCGGCCTATGGTCGTGAGAAGGCGCCGTGAACGACAAAGGTTTTTGTATACTGGCCTAGCTGTAGTACGATCCCCTGGAAAATGTCCTGATTTTGGTGGCATTCTCCGAGTTTTGCCTGGACCTCTACTTGCCCCATATTGCAATTAGGACCTTCGTCTCCTCGTGGCCCCACCTGCCTGAAGTTGAAGTGGTTGTATCCGTCTTGCGAGACATTGTTGACGTTGACGAAACCGTGAGACGGAGCGATCTGACATGAGCACAGTACCCGGATGCATGACTTCATACCTCCGGAACCAGCCGAAATCCGCGGCGATTAATCATGGTTTAATCGTGTTTTGCGTTCACACTCGATTTTTGATAGGATTAAACTACCTCCGGAGGTGGACAGAAAATAATCCAATCCAAACAATCCGATCGCGATAAGGAGCGTTCACACTGAAAAAATCAATCGCGATCAGATTGTTTCTATGGCGATAATACGTTTGATCAGGTCCATTTTTTTGTGTTTGGGGTCTTAGTAGGCAGGTAAGATGGAACAAGCATTTTCGCTGTGGATTTAGGATTTCGGTGAACAGGTTACCACAAAAACTGCAAACATTAAATCACCAGGAAAATTTCAATTTTTGCAGTACCCCATTAATTTGCCTTGACCTTTTTACCGTTACAGGTGTTCGTTGATGACAAGCGCGTTCTTGTTGATCCTGGTACGACCGTGCTGCAGGCAGCGGCCATGGTGGGTGTGGAGATCCCCCGCTTCTGTTACCACGACAGGCTGTCCATCGCAGGTCTGTTCTGGTAGCTGCAATTATGAAAAAAATAGTTAAATTAGCATCATGCCACTCTTGCCAGTAGTCAGTTTGGAACTGCCTGCATGCTATACCTCCTTTATACACGCATGTACAGACATGCAGACAGTTGCCCATGGACAAGTAGTAGACACATACATGTACATGATATCATGTTGAAACAAAAACATGTTTCAGTACTATTCTACATATTCACAATGTAGGGCCATGCAAATAATTGTAAACAAGAGTTCCGCGACCTCATATCTCCATGAACTATTCTGTTTATGCAAATGACTTACACATTGACATAATATATGCTTGGTCATAAACACCTTTATCTAACTTAGACATGATGCAATATTGTCAGTCCTATCATTTTCCACTTGGATGAATTCTGGCACTTTTGTATTAATTATGCAAATTAGGAATTTATTTGCATAATTGGTATGCTCCACTTGCCATAAACAACATATGTTACATGTATTTGAGTCTTATAATGGAAAACACTGCAAATATAGATTTTCCTCATTAGTTATGCAAATTGAGTGTCGATTAGATAATTTGCACATCATTGTATACATCTCTGTCTAAGCTACCTGCATACTAAATATCATGGAAATCTGTCCTCCCTCTGTTCAGTTATTCTCCTTAGAAAATTTTCACAATAACGCCACTGCAGTTCCAGAGCAAGCTGCTAGGGGGCCCAAACCTACACCACTTCTTTATTACATCACAGGCTATCTGCCACCCAAAAATCAAGACCACAGCACGTCCAGGTCAAAAGATACAAAAACGGAAGTTCTGCTGCAGTACCAAGGTCACATACCAGGGGGCCCAAAATCGACCTTGAAGGGCGTCTGGAGAAGTGACCCACTTTCGCTATAAATAGCTACTACAAGTAACATATGTTCCACAATATGCAATGGACAACACTGGAAATATAAATTTTCCTCATTACTTATGCAAATTAAGTCCAATTTGCATAATTTGCAGTTCATTGAATACATCTCTGTCTAAGCTACCTGCATAGTAAATAACATTTGTCGCTCCTTTCTTCAGTTATTCTCCTTAAAAGATTTTGACAAATACGACATTGCAGGTCCAGTGACACATACCAGGGGGCCCAAAATCAAACTTGACCTTTCTCATTTCGACACCTACCCACATACCAAATATCATTACAATCCATTTACATGTTCTACAGTTATGCTGACTTTACGCATCCGGTGACACAAACATACACACACGGTGACACAAACATACACGCGCACACACACGCAAACACACTAAGTTTGCATGATTTGCACTTCAGTGTGTACATCTCTGTCCAACCTACCCGTGTACCAAATAACATGAAAATCTGTTGTTCCTTTCTTCAGTTGTTCTCCTTTAGAACATTTTTTACAAATAGGCCATTGCAGTTCCAGTGACACATACCAGGGGGCCCAAAATCGAACTTGACCTTTCTCCTCCCAGCACATACCCACATACCAACTATCATTACAATCCATCTACACGTTCTACAGTTATGCTGACTTTAAGCATCCAGCGACACACATGCAAACGATTTTCCTCCTTAATTTGCACTTAAGTGTTTACATCTCTGTCCAACCTGCCTGTGTACCAAATAACATGACAATCTGTTGATCCTTTCTTCAGTTATTCTCCTTAGAAGATTTTTACAAATACGCCATTGCAGTTCCAGTGACACATACCAGGGGGCCCAAAATCGACCTTGACCTTCCTCCTCCCAACAGCTACCCACATACCAAATATCATTACAATCCATGTACATGTTCTACAGTTATGCTGACTTTAAGCATCCGGTGACACAAACAAACACCAAATGCACGCAAAACAGTATCTTCATGAAAAAGCCTTTTTTTCATGGAGATAAACACACACACAAACACGCCAAAAACAATATCTCATTTTTTCATGGAGATAACTGTTGTTTTCTGGCCTGTCTATGTGTTTCTGTGATTTACAATGCTGTTTTGGCATACATGTACATACATGTATACTCATTGCTGTAATTTTTGTTTGTTGGACTGGAACTTGGAAGGGTTAACTTGTAGAGCTTTCTGGGAAAGGAGGTGAAGCTGCCATCTCTGATTGCTCTGTTGTTGGTTGGACAGGTAACTGCAGAATGTGTTTGGTTGAGGTGGAGCGGTCGCCCAAGCCGGTCGCAGCCTGCGCCATGCCTGTCATGAAGGGCTGGAAGATCAAGACCGACTCGGACATGACCAAGAAGGCGCGGGAAGGAGTTATGGAGTTCTTATTGGTCAATCATCCACTGGACTGTCCCATTTGTGACCAAGGAGGTAAGAAAGACAATTATCCAAGTAGAACTGAAAAAAATATTTGGGAGGTGGCTGTCAGAAGTCTAGATTTCTTGTTCAAAGTGCATACCACCACTGAAGATACTCAAAATATTATTTTATGGTACAAGTCATGTTTGCAAATGTCAGGCCCGTGGGTATTTCCAACCCTGCTGGAAGATACGGTGAAATTTTAGAAACTGATGGAGGACTGGGCCGAGTGGAGAAGAAGAACTTGTTGTGTCTGATGTCCCCGTTCATGGTTTCCATGCTAGAATAGGAATGTAGCCTTTGAAATTGTTTTCTTAGTGCCTAGTTAATTTCTTGGTTCTTGGATTTGCATTTTTTTCTGATTTGAAGATAAAAATCGTACCAACTACCATGCAGGACATGAGTCAATTGCGATCGATCCCCAAATGCTCTGATTTTGGCCCCAACAGTTGAAGAAAGTCATTGTGTTCTTAGTTGTACTCCCTTTCTATCTATCAATGTTTGAAAAAGAAATGTAGCCAGGTGTATATAATTATGTTAACGGTGCACACCCCAGTTCTTCCGCGACCGGGGTCCACGGAAGTGCCCGACAAAAAAGTGACGAAAGGGTTTCGAGGGGCTGGGTTTGAGTTTAGATTTCTCATAATGTGCTTCGAACTGATATTAGATACTAGCATGGCTGAAAAGCGTATGAATTGGTGTGTTTTGGGTGAAAATTTCGTTTCGATCTGAGCCTTGCTTCCGGATATCCATCCGCGTTGATGGTGAAATGTCCCTTGGCCCGGGATTGACCTTTGTTGCGTTCTGTGGGTCATGCTGACATGCCTCGCGCCGTGGATGATTAAAGAAATCTTAGTACTAGAATTTTCTTTATAATTGGCTCGACTGTACGCTAGGTTTTGCTCTTTCTGACAACATCAGTCGTTTCTACCCAGAAATTTTTTTCTACGAGTTTTATCCTACACAAAAGTGCCAAAATTTGACCATCATTTTTGACGTGAAAATTATGTTTTTGTCTCCTGATTTACCAAAATCAGAGAGGTAGAAGAAACAGAACTCAGCTGGTCCTGTAGCGGAAGGGATAGGCTTTCATCCCATACACAGTTGATTTACTTCGGAATACTTCCCTGGAAGAGACAGTACCTAGACTGGAGGGTGCGCAGCCTCCAATTGAAACACCAAATAAACTGGGGTGTGCTCCCTTAACTCTGTGTCTCCTGTGGTCACAGTTGAGACTATCATACTGCCCGCCTGTTCATTATTTTCCTGCAAAAGTCTAGATCTGAGAACCAAGAAATCAAATCAGCCTTAGTGGTTTTTGTACAATGGGTAAGACTAGGGACGTGTACCTAAATGTTCATCAGGTACTGGTACTGGTACAGAGGCTTACTCTCACCTCTCAAATAGACGTACCGGTATGTTTATTTTTTTTGCCTCAAAATCCGCCTGGTACTTTCTTATTTTAAACGGTACATTTATTATTTTTTTGAAAAAATGGAGGCTTTGCTAACCAAGAATCCCTCTAAAATCTTTAGGTTTAGGTTTTTCTGCCCATATTTCGCAATATTTTTTCTCGTAATTCATTGTTTTTCAGCCTGTCGGCGTAGATTTTCCCACCGCTTTGAAGACCTTGTGAAAATTATCCTGGCGGTACTAGTAACATATCGGTCAATATCGATATGACCATACAAAGTAAACGGGAAAATAAGACGCAACATTAACATTTCAAAATACAATTTTCATATATGAATAACTTTGACAGTCTCTGTGTACATCGTAAACCAAAGCACGCTGATCAAAGAACATGTGTAGAGTACAGAGCATGGGGAATAATTCCTGACTGTAGTATCGGCAGCGCGGCGGAAGAATTATTTGTTCACAGAAGACATGCTACAAGTAAAAACAACAATCATAACTTACATGTAACTTCCCTTGTGAATTGTGTTTAGAGTCTATAAAATCGCTAAAAGGGCAGAAATATATCCGATATGATTCGGTAAACAAAATCGCGAAACATGGCCGCCACTCTCTGCCACTCTCAGGCACGGCGACAGTAAAACTACCAGCATATTGTATAACGCAGATACCGATCTTTAAAATGAAACCCTAAACAGATGGAAATATAATATATTTTCGGGTAACGATAGACACAGAAGGCCATTTTTATTTTCAGAGGGTTCATATTTCAAAATGACTAAGATTTTTCAAAATTTTAGCGGTTAAGCGTGGGTTTCTAGTGTCAACATGTAATCGGAAACTTCTTAGTATGTGTGGTCTGAGACGTTGAGCTACTTTTACAGTCGAGCTCTGTTCAATATTCTGGGCTCTACAGCGGAAACTCAAGCATCTCACAAAAACTTTGTTTTCAACGCTATGGAGCAAAAATTTATAGACATAACACAGTGTTTTCATATTTGTTTTTCTGGGGTGATGTCTTTAGAAAATATGGTCAGGTACTGATTGTCAGTAATCATAGATAATATGATTGTACAACAATTTTCTTTGATCACTTGCTTCAAGTTCCAAGTAGAAAATGCATGTATCATGATTGTACATTTTCCCTTGTTGAATTTGAAAGCACTGCGGCCCCCGGTTAGGGGTCATAGTGGGGATCCTAATGCCCAATTTTTCAACATTACTATTTTACGAAGTGGGGAGGAAGATCATCATGATTTGAACAAGCTATGTAACGTTACAGTTATTCAGTTCAATACCTATATACTTAATAGGTTTGGTCCTAAGGCATAATTGAATAGATAAAACCTGTTTTATATCCCTCGGACAGGTGTATGGACCTTTTCCAGGGGGTACTTTTATTTCAGGGGGTACTTATATTAGATTTTAATGATTTGTCCGGGGGGGTACTTCTATTTTAGGGGGTACTTCTATTTGAGAGGTGAGAGTAGGTACAGGTCAGGATGATACCTGTACCTGAACTATTTAACAAAGTAAACTGTGGTCTTCAATGATGACTGAAACATGAAACAGTTAACACAAGGTTTATTTAGACTTCAGGTGTCTTATTAATTAGGCCATGTTGATTTGACTACAGTCAAACCTGCCTAGGCAACCACCTTTTTAAGGCGACCACCTGGCCTTGGCGACCGCTTTTTCTTGGTCCCAAAAATATTCCCTATAGGCGCAAGCATTAAGCTGCCTGCCCAAGGCGATCATTTGTCCAACGTGACCGCCATGAATCGGGACCCCACGTGCACGGAGCACAATTCCTGCCCATGACGACTGCCTCATGTGGCAACATTGGATTTTGCTATCGATGAAGGAAAAGTTTTTAAGATCTTGGCGGACAAAAATCTATGGAAAGACATTGATCCATCCATAAAATTGATCCATCCATAAATTTTAACTTTAATAAAAAGTTTTAAATTATACTAAATAGAACAAGATACTTTTCGGCATTGCACGTGCCCACCAGTCATACGGCAAGCTCCTGGTTCGGTTTGAAAACGAGCACATGCATGTGGTACATAAAGAGTCAGATTTCACAGAAATCGTTATCCATTTCTTGTATTTTTATCAAAAATTTGTCCGTGTCTCACCAAATACCGCCGAAAAATGACTTTGCAGCTGGCAAAACATGTCGGCAAGACAATTATTTTTGGGGGACCCGCCATCTTGAAAACGTTACTCTGACCACTGGCGTTTCAAAAACACAACGTTGCTTAATATGAACTTAATTATCGTTCGCCCAGCTTCACCTACCTCTTATTGATAAGAATCGTAGAGACACAAGAAACACACAACACACTGTCCTTTGTGGCAGAAATATGGGGGCAAGGTACAAGGTCAAGTTCAATGCTACCAATTTCCATCTCTCTTTGATCTGCTTATCTTGTGAAATGGGGGGTTTGTGCTCACTCCTTGCACAACTTTCGCCCCACACTCATCATACTCCAGACCAATCCAAACTTTCCCCATCTACTCTGACATAACCTCCTCTTAGGTCCTTTAAACTCCAGCAACCACCCATCACACAGGGTCTATGGTTACCAGTCCCAGAATCTTCACTCCGCGGGCGTCAATCTTAGCGTACTAAGAAAGTGCCATGGGAAGCCCCTTCTAAATCAAGAGGACATCCCGGTATTAGGTATGCGGCCCTTATCCTGGGACTCTTCTGTGAAGCACTCCCGCTTTCTCACAGGCAACTGGGGCTCTCTGCCCCCAACATCTTGGGGCACCCCAGTATCTCTTGGAGCGCTCTGTCTCCCTCTTTACTTCAAAGGAAAGGTTCCTTTCATCATAACACCTGGTAGCATTGAGTGACCAAAGTACCCATTCCCAGTTTATTAATAATTCTCAAAAACTTTCTTTCCGGGGACCTTGCTTCTACTTTCAGTATACAGACCTTAACAGTAAAAACAAAACAAAAACAAAAACATGTAGGTCACTCGCAGTGACAAACATTGCCAAATGTGCCGAATACCATTACATACAGAACATATGGAAATCTCTGTTCGTGTTACGAAGGTACAGTTAATTGTTCTCGCATCTTATACAATGTTATACATCAGTCTAACAAGGTCCCTCCTGTCTACTAAGCAAGTCATGCTGCGAGCTGGCGACCTGTTTTACCCTGGTTTGCCAATCGCTTTAGCCAATGTCGGGCTGGTCGGTTAAACCAAGGCTCTGTCCAGCGGATGTTTAACTCATCCTGACTCGTAACTAACCTAGATCATCAGTATCCAACCTTCAATTCCTTAACGTATTCAAAGTCATGTACATATACATCACAAACATTCATTTCTTAGGGTGGGTGGGACAGGGGAATTTGCTGAACCCTGCAGCATATATATAGTAGACTTTCTCTGAACTCTCTACTCTCACCTCTCAAATAAACGTACCGGTACGTTTATTTTTTTTCGCCTGTAGTTCCACCCGGTACGTTCTTATTCTAGACGGTACGTTTATTATTTTTTGAAAAATTGAGGCTTTGCAAACCAGGAATCCCTCTAAAATCGTAAGTTAAGGTTTATCTGCCCATATTTCCCCGGTATTTTTGCTCGTAATTCGCTATTTTTCGGCCTACCGGCGTTGATTTTCTCGCCGCTTTGACGGCCTTGTGAAAAGTATCCTAGCGGCACTCGTAACATATCGGTCGATATCGCTATGACGCTACAAAGTAAACCGGAAAAAAAGACGCGACATTGACATTTTAAAATACAATTTTCATATAAATAACTTTGATAGTCTCTGTTTATATCGTAAACCAAAGCACGCTGATCAAAAACGTGTGGAGTAGGGTGCACGCCTGCACGGGGAATAATAATTTCCTGACCACTATATCCGTAGTATCGGCAGCGCGGCGGAAGAATTATTTGTTCGCAGAAGACATGTAACACGTTAAAACAACAATCATAACTTAACTTCCCTTGTAATATGTGTTTTGAGGCCACAAAATCTCTAAAACGGCAGAAATATGTCCGATATGATTCGGTAAACAACAGCGCGAAATCGCGAAACATGGCCGCCACTCTCAGGCATGGCGACAGTAAAACTAGCAGCATATTGCGTAGTGCGGATACCGATCTTTAAAATGATACCGTAAACGCATGGAAATATTATATTTTTTGGGCAACGATAGACACACAAGGCCATATTTATTTTCAGAGGGTTCATTTTTTTAAATTATCGTAAGATTTTCCCAATTTAGGCGGTTCATCGCGGGTTTCTAGTGTCAACACGTAATGGGTAACTTCTTAGTATGTGCGGTCTGTGACGTTGAGCTACTTTTACAGTCGATCTCTGTTCAATATTGTGGGATTTACCGCGGGAACTCGAAATCCGAGCGTCTCACATTGTTTTCGACGCTATGGAGCAAAAGTTTATAGACATATTTCTTTTGTGGAAGGACTGTGTTCATATTTGTGTTTTTTTGTGGTTGATGTCTTTAGAAAATATGATCAGGTACATTTTTAAGTACTCTGATGATTTTTGTTATATGTCACTGATTGTCAGTCATAATAAAATGATATAACAATTTTCTTTGATCACTTGCTTCAAGTTCCAAGTAGAAAAAGCATGTATCATGTACATTTTCACTTGTTGAATTTGAAAGTACCGTGGCCCCCCGGTTAGGGGTCATAGCGGGGAACCTATGCCCAATTTTTCAATATTACTATTATATTTTACGAAGAGGCGAGGAAGATCATCATGATTTGAACAAGCTATGGACAGTTATTCTGTTCAATATCTATATACTTAATAGGTATGGCATAATTGACTAAATATAAGTTACCTACCTGCTTATTATCTTATTTCCCTCTGACAGTGACAGTTGTACATGTATGGACACAGTTTACCTAGCCTCGACTGTCGATTTTTGAAATTTTCCGGGGGGTACTTTTATTCCAGGGGGTACTTATATTACATTTTGAAGATTTGTCCGGGGGGTACTTCTATTCCAGGGGGTACTCTATTTGAGAGGTTAGAGTACCATACTGCTGTCTTGATCTGACTGAAGACCGAGTGGTGCAGGTACCCTCTGCTATGCAGCTAAATACCCCTCTCCTCATCAGGGGGTATGCCTCCCCTGAGATAACCATTCTCTGAGTCACCTCCTGACCATTCTTCTCAACTTTCCCTGGAGTTACTCAGAAAGTTCCTTCCTAACTGCCCATATCCTCCAAGTTATACTGTACGTACATGACTCATCACAACAGGCCATTCTTGTTTGCTGGGGCTCAGATTATTAACGTCGCTTAGACAACTGTACCAGTGCCTAAGCTGTTAATAAAGAGTACTCCCGTTATTGATGAAAATTGAGAAAAGGATTTTCTTTTTACTTTCATGAATCTCATAAACCTTTTTTGGGCACTGCTTGTTTGTGATCGCCAACGCTGCACTCTTACCTTTTGATGCGGCCGGGGGCTCGGCCAGCGAAATTATGTTACGTTTTCCTCATTCATTTGTCAGATCAAAAACTTTTTTACCCCATTTATCCAGCGGTCGGAGCCCAAAAGAAGGCTGGGGTCGCAGGTTTTTGCTAGGGCTCTTCCATAGGTCTTACTAGGATGTTATGCGTGTGTGTGTGTGCATGTACTATTTGACGTAACATGTGAATGTGGGAGGGTACTATTTGATCGAGAGAGGCAGACATTGTTTTGAAGTCAAAAGTATGACGAAATTTTGTACACGATGTAACGGCACACCAAACGATAACGAAAAATATAATTTTGTAGGATCTTTCTGTCAATGGTAATTAAACCTGGTGGTAGTTAAGCTGTCTAAAATCATACCATGCTCCATCCATCTGTGTAATACTGTATTGATTAACATCTCAACTGACATTCGGAAAGCGTTGTACCTTTCTATTGTCAGAAGTGTATTAGAATATTGCTCACCAGTTTGGAGCCCTTCTTGAGGGTGTCCAGCGGAGGGCATCGAAATTCATTCTTGGTCCTTCCGCACGTCACCTCGACTACAAGTCAAGCCTGGCTTGCTGCTTCTGTCTTACAGAAGGGAAATATCCGATCTTGTAACATTTGTTAAGTCCCATGCAAAGGTATTCGACTTGGATGTAGCGAGGCTTGCTAACTTTCCTACAAGAACACCCCGTAGTCTTAGACTCTTAGGGCATACATGTTAGTCCCACCTAGAGTCAAAACATCAACATTTTCATCCTTGTTCACACCTCACCTTTCTCGATTTGGAACAAACTTGAGGTTGAAACAAGAGGGCTGGGAGCAAGTGCTTCAAGCCCTGCTGAAGTGGCTACCTTCAAAAGGAAAGGTCTTGTTTCTTTCATGAGAAATAGGTTTTGCCAATCCTTCAACTTAGAGCAACCATATACATGGTCACTACCGTGCAGTTGCTCCACTTGACTTTCTACTAGGCCTCGCTTATTTGTGACATTCAAATTGCTACCTCATTATGAATCTTGTGCTGTTTCTTTAATTCATTTCTACCTTTGTATTATATATTTTGTTAAGTTGACTTAAGTTGAATTCTATGTCGATTTATTTATATTGGTTATTTATATTGTTATCAATTGTACTAACGGGGGGTCCCATAACTTCAAACGTAGATTCATGAGTTCGACATCGCATTGCACCAGTGTCAGTTGTCTGAAAAGTGTTGCGTTTTGACGAATGATAAATTAGAGTTGCGGTGTTTAAGGATTTTCCATTGTCGAGTTGATTTTACATCGTCCATGCACGATTTACACTATAATCTCAGTCGGTAAAACCAGAAAATTGTTGTTATGAATATAGCGTTCCATATTGTTCCATTCAAATTAGGGTACCGTAACTTCGACATACAAATACATCATGTACCGTTGTCTCTCTTTAATTTGTCGACACGATTTTCAGTAAACAGACGGAATAATTTTGTGTCAACTAACTTCAGCTTCCCTGTAGTAAATATTTTTTCACCGTGCGTAAGTTGCCACCGATGCAAGGCGCACTGCAGCTAAGCGACTGTTTACGCCGCTTGTCGCGTTCCAAGCCATGACAAAGTTGACGATCCGTTCTTTGGTATGGCAATGAGAGTAGGTACTTCATTTCATACAAATGGTCCCGTAGCATGAACGCAGAGATGCCACAAATGTGCCACAAGTACGTCCAAAACTGCCGGGCAAGCATAATTGTTACACCGGAAACTGAAATTGTAACTTTTGCACTCGGCACGGCACCGCATGTGACCAGAAAGTACGGGGCAAATCGTCCTTGTTTTTCCAGTCAATTTGATGCAAAGTTATGACATATTTTAAACAACATCATCAATTGTTTTTAGAGCTCGCTATCCCTGATTTTCTAGATATTTTTTGAGCAAGCAATGAGGAATCGCCATTTACATTCAATGAACTTTGTGTTTATGCATTCAGAGATCTCCGATCCGTGCCGCCCACATCAAAGCAAAGCGGCCTGTCAATTCTAATTTACATGCGGGGTTAGGTTACATGTTTGCAACATCAATGCCTTTGCTTGTGGAACCATGTGCAAGCCTGCCGACGGAAACTTAACAAATGCAAGTTTATCCGACGTGTTTCAAGCTAGATTAATAAGATTTGCTGTTTGGGAGCCTCACTAGCGCTAGTACTTGATTTAGACGGGGACCGTGAAATGTCAACACTGTAGCATCACATTCGAATCGTGATCAACGGGATGGCCGTGACGTAAAGGGGGAGGGCGTTCGAAGCCGCGGTTATTTTGTTATTTGAGATAAGTTTAATCGTGATATAATCTAACGAACACCTACGTTTTTTGTGTGTTTTGTATAGCTTTATGCCTGACATGTTTAAAACAAGAGAGTTTGCGTTACAATTGCTGACTGTTCTTTATGTAAGAGTTGCCATTACGTAATGACTACATCGAACGTAGCCATAGTTTATAGCCGAATTTTCCTGGTGGCGCAAAAATGAGTTAACTGTACACAAATCCGTGTTTCATTCAGACGACAGCTATATGCATGAACTTGGGTTCTCGGCGTTTCTATTCAGCACAGTGGATAGAAACAAATATTTCTCTCTTCTGCATAATGAGACAAAGTAAAACTCGTTCGAAGTTATGGTACTGTCGAAGTTATGGGACCCCACGTTATATGTTTTGATCTTGTGTATAATTTTGTATGTTTCGGCATGGCGGCCTTGAAAAGGTGACCCCTGCGGGGGTACACCTGTTTCGTCATGCCATCCATTTCTATGGAGAAGTTCAATAAATAACTAAAAATGAATAAATATGTTGTGAGTCTATCGTCTTCAAGGCCTGTCCAAGGCGACCACTTTTCCTCGGTCCCCCGGGTGGTTGCCTTGGACAGGTTTGACTGGACATGTATATGGATGACATCCTCTGGGAACCCCAAAACTGATGCGAGTGTGCGAATAAAAAAAGTTTGGCAAAAAAAAAAGTTGCCTTCAGTGTGAAATCAACATGGTCAGGAAGGATGAACAAAACTAAACACACTGAGTATTCTTTTGAGAGGATCGCAAATCAAAAATGGTGTTGATTTTAAAGACAATACAGTGTTTTTATCTTATTCCAGCGCCAAATTCTTTGTCTAACTTGTTGTTGTGTACCTGTCCCAGGAGAGTGTGATCTCCAGGACCAGTCCATGACGTTCGGCAGTGACAGAAGTCGTTTTACCGACAACTACTTCTCCGGGAAACGTGCCGTGGAGGACAAAAACATCGGACCTCTGGTGAAGACCATAATGACACGTTGTATTCACTGTACCAGGTGTATCAGGTAAGTAGTGAGGGCACCAATTTCAGGCCTGGAAGTAGTGAGTGTGTATGCACTTTTACATAGGCCCTGTTCATGCTCAAAAAATGAAGCCAAATTGAATCAACCTGTGGGCGAAGTCGCTTGAAGTCGACTTGGGGTTTGCGTCCATGACATTGTTCAAAAATCGGCTTCAAGCAGCTTCGATCATTTGTTTCACAATGATGTGGCTAGTTGGGTCATTAAAGGTCATAGGTTGAGGTCAAATGGCCGCCATAATCCGAACAATTGACAGCAACCTCTCATGTGTTCTGTAAGATTGGAAAACATTGCGTAACTGCCGAGGAAAATGGTGGTGAAAAGGCATCACCGACAAAGGTTTTTGTATGAAGGCTTAGCTGCAGTAGCTGTAATACATGGCGACAAGGCCATGGAGATCACGTTTTTTGCCGACGTACGTCACTGAAAGTGCTGGACTGTTGCTGAGATGTAAAATAATATGCAAAGTAGGCAAATCTTTGGATACATTGATAATTAGAAATTGTGAACTATGTTGTTTTGGCAAAGTAATCATACGACGTCATATAGGCCAAGCCAAGTCGCTTCAAGCTAGAATTGTGTTCATGCTCAAAGTCGACTTGGCTCAAGTTGCTTGAAACCATCTCCGGGGTAGGTTCGATTCAAGGGGCTTCAAGTGACTTTGGAGTGTTCATGCTCGCAAAAGTTAAGTGACTTCACATGCAAGTCGATTTAAATTGGTTTAATTTTTTGAGCATGAACAGGGCCTTAGACTTACTTAGGGACTGTACGATATTTAGGGGGGGGGGAGTGAGGGCTGGTGCTAAGTATTGACACTATTGTTTCCTGACTGGAAGTAAAAGTTTTAGTTACCCAAATTTTTCCACTGTAGATATTCTGTATGACCTTCTCCCTGCTGTTTAACCTGTAACTAAAGCACATTTGATGCGAAAAGACTACGGTGACCACAGATGTTAGGTTAAGAGGAAAACCATGGGTAGTTAACAGTCTATGTTCCTCCTGTATGACAGATTTGCCAGTGAGATTGCAGGGGTCGACGACCTCGGCACAACAGGGCGTGGTGGAGACATGCAGGTGGGGTAACACTAACTTAGTAACTACCACTTAAAACAGCAAGAAAACAAGAGTCTTAGGACCCAAAATCTTCATGAAACTTTTTTATTAAGCCAGTTCCCCCCATTCCATATCGCTCAATGGTATGACCCACACCTGTCGGGCCAAGGAGAAGTGACCCACTTTCGCTATAAATAGCTACTACAAGTAACAGATGTTCCACAATATGCAATGGACAACACTGCAAATATAGATTTTCCTCATTACTTATGCAAATTAAATCCAATTTGCATAATTTGCACAATTCACTGTATACATCTCTGTCTAAGCTACCTGCATAGTAAATAACATGAAAATCTGTCGCTCCTTTCGTCAGTTATTCTCCTTAAAAGATTTTGACAAATAAGCCATTGCAGTTCCAGTGACACATACCAGGGGCCCAAAATCGACCTTGACCTTACTCCTCCTAACACCTACCCACATACCAAATATCATTACAATCCATGTACATGTTCTACAGTTATGCTGACTTTAAGCATCCGGTGACACAAACATACACACAAACTCCAAACACACGCAAAACAGTATCTCCATGAAAAAGCCTTTTTTCATGGAGATAATAAAACTTTTTCCTCTATAGCTAGCTTTGTGTTCTCTTTGAATGCTGTATAAAACACTTGCTTTTATTAAAATTAACAATATTGGGTGTACATGTACATGTTGTATTTGTAGTTAGTTGACTGAGTGAGATATCACAAAGTTCAACTTAGACCAATTGACCATGCTTGCTTAAACAATCAGTTATATGTGTAGTTGTGCTTGAGTAATTCTGTCTCTGCAGTGTACAGAGAATTTGCAAGGTGGGGCTTGAGTATTGCATGGTACAGGTTTGCCTCCTGGGTTTGTGTGTATAGACCGATCCTGTCGAACACCATATCGAACGAATAGAAGACCCATAGAACCCCCTGTTCTATTCAGCCCACCTCCGTCAAAAACAGTTGGCGGGGCGGAAATGGCATGTAAAGTAGGGTACGTATATCTGGGACAGGTTTTCCACTGTATTGGTTGAATGCATGCTCAGAACAAAAACGAATTTAAAAAGAAAATAGATCGGGCACTCAAGGAGAGGAAGCTTGTACCACATGCTGACTACTACAAAGTCCGCTAGCAAAGAGTTTCGTATCTTCAGTTACTGGTGTGTGAAACTGGTTAACTTGAAAGTGAACAGGGAAGTAAAATGATGCATTTTAATTCTTAGTTACTAAATACCATGTAGCTGTTGTGCATGCAGTCAATACAGTGGGAACCCTGTCACAGATATATGAACCCTGTTTTACACGTGCATCGGCTGCTTGTCAAAAACTGGGCGCTGATACCCGCCGACAACGGAAAGCTATGCGGCGCATACTGCTTTAACATTGACCGAAAACATTATGCTCTCACCGCAACTACATCTACCCCCTCCTTAAACAACTCTACCTGGTGG
The DNA here is from genome assembly GCF_035083965.1 of Branchiostoma lanceolatum. NCBI lineage: Eukaryota > Metazoa > Chordata > Leptocardii > Amphioxiformes > Branchiostomatidae > Branchiostoma > Branchiostoma lanceolatum. The sequence goes on from NC_089737.1 coordinate 1,617,658, forward strand.
ATACTGCCTTCCACAAAGAAGACGTAGCATTCTTATTTGGGCCTCTTTGAAAGGGTTTCAGTGCCACAAAAGCTAAACCAAAGTCAGTGGCATTATTTTCAAGCTACCCGCGGCGGCCATGTTTGGTCCGTCAAACCCTGTTTTTGACGGAGGTGTTCGAAATCGAACAGGGAGCATGGCTTTGGGATCGGTCTATTGCTTGGAGATGGTGCTGGCTGGCTGCACAGATTGGTCTGACTGTTCTTTTTTCAACTGTGACAACTTTTAGACATTTCATAAATAGTTGTTGTGTTTTGATCAGGTTGGCACGTATGTTGAGAAGCTGTTCAAGTCTGAGATGTCAGGAAACGTTATCGACCTGTGTCCAGTGGGGGCGCTGACGTCCAAACCCTACGCCTTCACGGCCAGACCGTGGGAAACCAGGAAGACGGAAAGCATTGATGTAATGGACGCTGTGGGAAGCAACATTGTAGTCAGTACGAGGTGGGTAAAAGGAGATTCTTGAACCCAACGATATTTCTACTTAATCATATCTCCATTATCTCTGCATGTCTATTAGGGGTGGGTACCGGTACAGAAAATTCAGGTCCAGGTCCAGGTCCAGTGGGTCAGGTCCAGGTCCGGACCTGTACCTGTACCTGTACCTGTACCTGATTATAGTAGTGTCTCAGTACACCATATTTTGGAGAGCGAGACACAAGTAAAGGTCTATGTGAGTCCTACAAGTTATGTTCAAATTGTATAATATTAGAATTATCGGTGCATACTAATGTGCAAAAAGAAAACGAAGATGTACCAAAACATGCAACCTTGTATTCAAGGTATCTCACAAAAAGATTCAGAGCAATATTGTCCTTCTTAGACAACAACTATAAACATTATGACCAGCAAATAATCAATATGTACTAGTATTTGCTACATGTAGCTTATCATGGGTAGAAACAAAAAGCAAGTAAACTATGAGGACTATTGGCACACAAGAAGGAAACAAATATCGGGTAGCTGATTTGTGGTTTGTTTCAGTGTCTTTATACTCTCCTCGCCGTCTGTTGACTCATCCTTTGAATGTTTCTAGATATAATTCACAGATAACGTTTTCGAAAAAGAGCAACCACGGCTCGTTAAATCTGCTGTTTTGTATTTTCTTAGACCGGTTGTGTGACCGCCTGCTAGTAGCCTGGTACAGTGGATTTTCTAATCGGTCCATAGGCCGGTCCACTGATTTTTTCCGAACCGTTTTTTTTGGACCAGTCCATAACAAAATACCGGTTTTGGACCGGTACACCGTACCGGTACCCACCCCTAATGTCTATAGTAGTGTGAATATTGTGCACTAGCCGCATAATCCTGTCGGTTGCTTGCCTGGATCAAATCCACTGTACTTCTCCAAGCATCTTGTTCTGTCATTATGTTGTGTAAGTCCTGGACCTGTACCCATCACGACATCACGGGCAAATTGGTCCAAATAAGTGTGTTGAGGTCCATATCCGTGCCTTGGCGTCCAGAGAAGAAGGTCACCGAATAAATCTTCTCTGTACTACCAGTAAAAAGTATGATTTCTCCTCACGTGCATTCATGATTCCTTTCCCTCAGGTCTGGTGAAGTGATGCGGATACTCCCTCGCCTACACGAGGACATCAATGAGGAGTGGATATCAGACAAAACACGTTTTGCGTACGACGGACTGAAGCGGCAGCGCCTGACCCAGCCCATGATGAAAGACGAGAGCGGGAACCTGGCTCCATGTACGTGGGAGGACGCACTGCTGAGGACTGCGGTGCAGCTCCATGGGGTCGGAGGTGAAGAGGTGGGGGCCATCGTGGGTGGACAGGCGGACGCAGAAGCACTGATTGCCCTGAAGGACTTACTGAACAGGCTGGGCAGTGAAGCACTCTGCACAGAGGAGGTATATCATGTGGAGTTACCGGTAGTGCATATTAACCTTTGGAGTGTTTGATCAATAGGTCCTGGGTTCAATCCGCTGACATGCCCTGATGTTGTGCCCTTGGGGAAGGTACTTTACACAACATTGTGTAATGTGTGTCCTAACACTGATGAGGACAGACTTATTTAGTGTGCCAATGTGCCAATAACTGTTTGTTTGTCACCAAGGACAATGGATTTTAAATATTTTCTATCTTCAGCCTGTGTTTTTCAGTTGCTAATCTGCCAGTAAATGCTCCTCTTGTTTATTCCAGATCTTCCCCATGAATGGTGCAGGGACAGACCTGCGTTCCAACTACTTACTCAACACCTCCATCGCAGGGGTAGAGGAGGTAGATGTCTTGCTGCTGGTTGGTACAAACCCACGGTTCGAGGCTCCGCTCTTCAATGCACGTGTTCGCAAAAGCTGGCTGCACAACGACCTCCAAGTAGCGTTGCTAGGTGCTCCAGTCGACCTGACATACGAGTACACCCACCTCGGTGAGTCACCCAGTGTTCTACAGGACCTCATTGATGGGAAACACCCGTACTCCAAAGTTCTTGCCGATGCCAAACATCCAATGGTTGTGGTCGGCAGCGAGGCTCTGCAGAGGGAAGACGGAGCGGCAGTTCACAAAGCGGTCAGCGCGCTGGCGCAGAAGCTGCGCGTGACCAATCAGGCAGAGGGTGAATGGCGAGTTCTAAACGTTCTCCACAGGGTGGCCAGTCAGGTGGCAGCGTTGGATCTTGGTTACAAGGCCGGGGTGGAGGCGATCCGAGAGAACCCTCCCAAGGTCCTGTTCCTGTTGGGTGCAGACGGTGGTGCCGTTACACGTGAAGACCTTCCCAAAGACTGCTTCATTGCTTACCAGGGTCACCACGGTGATGTGGGAGCACCTGCTGCGGACGTTGTCCTGCCAGCTGCAGCATACACAGAGAAAACGTCCACGTATGTTAACACCGAGGGTCGTGCCCAGCAGACCAGAATGGCCGTCAATCCACCCGGGATGGCCAGGGACGACTGGAAGGTCCTCCGGGCGCTGTCCGAGCTTGCGGGGCTGACGCTGCCCTACGACACGCTCGATGAAGTGCGAGGAAGGCTGCGAGAAGTTTCGCCAAACCTGGTGCGATACGGAGATGTTGAGGATGCCAACTACTTCAAGCAGGCACAAGAGCTGGCTGATTTAGTGGAGGGGAAAATCAGCGCATCACCACTGCAGCCAACACTGCAGGAACTTAAGGACTTCTTTATGACAGATTCTATCAGTCGAGCCTCCCAGACCATGGCCAAGTGTGTGAAAGCTGCTGCCCAGGAGAAGGACAGCAAGCATACAGAGTACTAGTGTTTCGGCGTGTCATGTGCTTCATACAGTAACAGCCTATCAAAACTAGTGGGGGAAAATACAGAACAAGTAAAAAGTCTTTATATCTGATTTTCAACAAAGTGTGAAGAAAACAAAAGAGAGAATGCTGCAACCTGTATTACTGTACTTTAAATCCAACTCTGAAACTTTAGATGTGTTAGTGGTTATTTTACCCCCAACTACATGTACAATATAAGAGAGAATTCTGTTCTAACTTCCACATCATCAGATTACAATTAGTGTGGTTGACAATAAGAAACACTTGCAGCTGTGTTCAACATGCTTGTGACAATAAAGTTGTGTTCAACATTTAAAATCTGTGTTGTGCACATTGCTTATAGTCAAAACACACACATACACTTTTTTAAAAATTAGACTGCACTGATCTCATTATATAATGGATGACACCCTCTGGGCACTGAAAAGTTGCCCTCAGTTTAAAATCTAAGTGGTCTGTCAGGAAGGTTGAACAAATGGTGAAGTGAAGTGTGCACGTGCGACCCCCTCCCACCCTATCGGTGTTTTGAAGGGGATACTTCACCTATTTCAGTTCGTTTTATTATTATTTTCCCGACTTTCTTCTGTTGGTGATACATTCTGATGTGACCTCAAGACAATACGTTATCTACAAGTGAGTTTGCACCACCATAAAGAAGAAGACGAGTGCGCAACCTCTTCAGTGTGGTTGGTCGGGACCCAACATGTACCAACATGCAGCCGTAACCAAGATGCCTCAACGAGGAGAAGGCTACTCCTAAAGAAAACCCGGACGCAGGCCCAGCGAGCCGCGCCTGTATACAGCTATCGAAAGGACCGATGAGAAGTGCATACCACTCCAGAGCCCTTTCACCAACACATCGAACTGTAAACTCCAGCTGCACAACTCCGGATGGCCACAACCGAACACAACCAAACCCCACCAAGGGAGGACAACAAGCTCACAGAAATAAGGTAAAACTTGGACTTCTGAAATGCAAGATTCCTACTGTCTACAGTACATTTAATGTCAGAACCATTGCAAGAGCAAGTAGACAACAGGAGCTAGTAAAGTATGCTGCCAAGTACAATATTGATGTCATTTGTATACAAGAGCATAGAATTTTCCACCCACGCACAGAGATTAAGTACACAAGACTTGACAACTATCACTTCATTACAGCCTCGGCTACGAAGAACTCCCAACGATCCACCATTGGAGGAGTCGGTTTCTTACTCTCTCCGAGAGCATCAGACAACCTGCACAAGGTAAAGAGGATCAGTGATCGGGTACTGGTAGCAGAATTTAATGGAAACCCCAAAACAACTGTCATCGCGGCCTACTGCTACACGAACTGCAGTGAAGAGAGCAACGTCAACAATTTCTACGAGGACCTTAAAAGAACTGAGACTGTTCCCAAGCACAATTTCTTAGTTATTGCAGGGGACTTTAATGGACAGATAGGGCACGAAGACACAGTCTTCACCTGTAACAGGAAGACAAACAGAAATGGACAGAAGTTGCTTGACTTCGCCCAAGAATTTGGTCTAATGATATGTAACACTAAATTCATGAAACCCCAGAACAAACTATGGACATACCAACATCCTGCTGGGTACCGCTCACAGATCGATTACATAATGACTCGTACGAAATGGAGGAACAGCATTAGAGGTTGTCGGGCTTTCTCCTCTTTTTCCACCATAGGATCTGACCATCGAATAGTATCCTGCATAACCTGCCTCAGTCTCAGGGCATCTAAGAAGACATCCCTTTCAAACCCTATGAAACGGATTGATTGGAGAGCAGTAACAAGGAACCCCTCTATGAAACATCATTTCGCACTTGAGGTGAAAAATCAATTTGACGCTCTCGCAGATCCTTCTGATGATATCGAAATATCATATAATAACTTGATTGAGTCTACGGAAGAAATAGCTCTCTCCACACTGCCCAAGAAGAAGAAAACTAAGTCATCACCCCTGAGTTCTCACACTCTTGTCTCCAATGCACGCAAAGAAGTGCTCACAGCAAAACAAGTGTACGAGAACAGAGCTACTAGAACCAGTTACAGAAATCTTACTAAAGCCCAGAGGCACCTGGATGAAGCCTAGGCAAGTGCTGAAGCAGAACTCATTCAGGGAAAAATAGATAGCATTGCCCATCTTCATGTCACAAAACAACATGAAGCTGCCTGGAAAACCATTAATGAACTCACTGGCCGAAAATCCAAACCATCAGTCAAGCTAAAAGGGGGATCTTCGGAAGAGAGGAAAGCCAACTGGTTGGAACACTTCAGATCCCTTCTAGGTTCAACTACAAGGACTTTACCCAACCGACAACTCAAAATGACACCTGTAGTGGAGGAACTTGACATCTCAACAGATCCTTTCACTCCAAGCGAACTCAAAACAGTTCTGGGATCCCTCCCTGACAATAAATCTCCTGGTCTGGATAATATTCCAGCCATCATCTGGAAAGACCTGGTTTTCAATGACCTTCTTTTACACCTGTGCAACCAAACGTTTATGTATCACAGACCACCATCTTCCTGGCTAAAAGGAGGAATCGTTCCCATCCCCAAAAAAGGTGACCTAACATCTGCCTCCAACTATAGAGGTATTACTCTCACTCCCATTGCAGCAAAGGTGTATAACAGACTTTTACTTAATCGTCTTACCCCTGTAATAGATCCCATTCTTAGAAGGAATCAAAATGGATTCAGAAAAGGAAGGTCTACTATTTCACAGATTCTGGCAATACGTCGTATAATTGAGGAGATGAAGAGATGTAATAGGGATTTTGTACTGCTTTTCGTTGATTTTCGTAAGGCCTTTGATTCTATTAATAGAGATGTAATGTTTGATATTCTAGCACAGTATGGTATTCTACAATGTTTTATAAAAGCAGTCAGAGCTTTGTATAGAAATACTTTAGCCTCAGTTATTACACCTGACGGTGAGACTAAATCATTTGAGATAGTTACAGGAGTTCTTCAGGGTGATACTTTAGCACCATATTTATTCATTATTGTACTTGACTATGTCTTAAGACTATCATTAGATATAAATGAAAACAAAGGTATTGAAATCAAACCACGCAGGAGTCAAAGACACCCTGCCCAGTATCTTACTGATTTGGATTTTGCAGATGATCTTGCTCTAGTTGCTGAACTGATCAAAAATGCAGAAACTCTGCTACAATCCCTAGAAGAGTCTGCATCCCAAGTGGGGCTATATTGTAATGAATCTAAGACAGAATACATTAGCAACATCTCTGGAACACTTGAACTCAGATCCCTGTCTAGGACACTCATTCATGGAGTACATGATTTCAAATATCTTGGTTCTTACATTATGTGCTCAAAGAAAGACCTCAAAATTAGAAAAGCCCTAGCATGGGAAGCAAGCAACAAGTTGGACAAAATATGGAAATCTAACATTTTTAACAAACTGAAGGTACAAGTTTTTCTTACCCTTGTGGAACCGATACTACTCTACGGTGCAGAAACTTGGACGCTTACCTGTCAGCTCCAAAACAGACTGGATGGGACCTACACAAAGCTACTACGCAGGGCACAGAACATTTCTTGGACACAGCACGCTACTCTCAAAACAATTTATGGAAGTCTTCCGCGGTTGTCTCAAAAGCTCACCCACCGTCGTGTAACATTTGCTGGACACTGCTTTCGAGCCAAACAGCAAATAGTTTCGGACATCCTTCTATGGAAACCAAGAGGCCAAGTGCACTGCAGAAGTTTGACTTTTACCGATAGTTTAGTCAGAGACACTGAGATTGCATATGAACACTTAGGACAAATGATGTTGGACAGGGCGATATGGAGTGGTGTATGTACTTATTTAGTCCCGGCCGATAGACGATGATGAACAAATGACTAAAAACACAAAATGTTTTTGGTGTTTAGCAGGCTGGAGTAAGCTCTTAATGTTCTTGAGAGCCAATATATTGTAGGAAAAACTGAATCCACGCACCTTCTCCCGAGTCCGCCATCTTGAATTTGCCGCCGATGTCACCTGATCAGGCACATTTTTCCAAATTAGTATGGATCGTATGTATTCCGCGTAATGGATCATATGTATTACGTATGGATTGTATGTTTCTAGTAATGGATCGTATGTATTACATAAAATTCGTATGTATTCCGTAAAATTCGTATGTATTCTTTGGCACCCCTGTGTTTGTGCATGTGATATCATCCATTTAATTAAGTCAGTGTGGCAAAATATTGTTATCAAGGCCTTTCCAAAAATGTCTTGGTGTGGGATTGCTGATGTTGCATTTTGATATGGCCTTGGGGTACCCATTGGAATTATGGAGTTAAAATTACATGAGCAGCAGACAGCATGGACAAAAAACAAGCAAGGTTTCACTGTATGCAAGAATTTATTCTGCAAAAGATTTATAGGAATTGTAAAATTTCATAATTGGTTTCAGGTACATTTAGTAGCAGGTACAGGTAAACGTAGATTCTATGTTGTAGAATGGATTTTAACTTTCCATAAAATTTACCAAAACATTTACGCGTACAGTGGAAAATGCAAAGATAAGTACTAAGTCTTATGAAATCTACAAAGCTACAGTATAATAAAGCATTGTGCTAGGAATTTAGACATAAAAGATCATATAATAACAATTTGTAGAGATTCTGAATTATACCACACACATTCAGCATGTTTGAAATTTGCTCATGTGAATACAGATGTTATAGACAGCTACTGCTACTGCTACTGCTAAACAACAATACAGTAACTGTTGCACTATTCATACAATGGCACATATCTCTACCACCTTCAAGGATGGTACATAAAAATGATTATAAGAGCTTGTTATATTGATAGTACTTATTGTATGACACAAGGTTTTGATGGAAATATACACAAGCAATCTCAGAAGTATAGACCAGATTACAGTACATAATCTCCTTTAATGCTTACTGTTAAAACAAAGTCAACATAAAAGATGAAAGCAATTGAATCTCTATCACCTCGGTAATGTATGAGGTTTGGAGTTGACTATAACATAGTCTTGAACATAAAAAGTAACAATTATAACGACCAGCTCCCTATCCTATAATAAATTATATAACTGATGCCGGAACATTCCGGGCACGGTCGTCCGAGCATCAAGAAAATTTTGAAATCTCGACCCCCTGAAACGCTTTTACCCGAATTTTGAGGGGCAAATTTTGCTGGTAGATTAAACAAACACAGAAGGGTTTCAACTTAAGCTTTAGGGGGCGACGTCGTCCCGATATACCCTAGCCGCGCAACACTCCTAGGGCGGTCCGGGAGTAAGGTAACGTTGGAGAAAATTTTGAAATCTTTTGGATGGTGGACTTATGCCCCGCCAAGAAAAGCCTCGTAAGGCCCGATAGTAGCTTCCAGGTCATGAGGTACTAGGTTTAAAATCTCAATCTATGGCCATCTGTGTTCCAAGACAGCCAGTGACCATCTTATCAATAGTAAGACAATCTAACCAGGAAGTCCAGCAGATACCCGTCTCGCAAATCGGGTACCGGTCATGATCTGTAAAAGCACACACAATGTACCTTAAAAACAACACTCCAGACAAGCCTGCTGCCTGACTGCTACATCTGCTCGGACAATCATCTCGTGTTCAGCGCACTGTGGGATCATTCACTTGTACGTGCCTTGCTAGTGTACAAGATTTTGGGAACGAGTTCGGTGGATTGTACATGACACTCGTTTGTGACTAAGAGCAATGTTGGAAAAGTTCGACAACGCTTTACGCACAATTCATCAACTACATTTTACGCTAAATTCCGGGTAGATACTACGCATTACGTAGAATAAATGTGGCCAATAACGCTCTACGCAAAATACACCGATTGCGCTCTACGGTGAATTGGAGGGGTTGGCAACGCTCTACGTAAAATTTAAACGGCTGATTACGCTCTAAGTAAAAGGGCATGCAGGCTCTCATTTTATGTCTTTTTCATAAGACATGCCAGTTTGTTATGTAATGGTCTAAATATAAATGTCTGCAATGTCCAGTGGTCTTAAAAGCAAAAAAATTGGTCTTAAGTTGACATCACTGATAGACTAGACGTGATAGAATACACACAATACATAACTGAACAAGTTTCTCAATCTAGTACATTTACCACCATTATATTGGTGGTATAAAGATTTTTGGTGAAATATACGAGGTACTTTCACAAATACCTGCAATAGGCAGTTAACAGCCAAATTACACCAGACAAATTCTACCTGTCATTTCCTTTCCTCTTTAAGTCCATCAAAAAGGTGGATCTAGCACCATTGTAGATCTTAACTCTACAGAATCTAAATTTACAGCCAAAACATGACAGTTACAACATTTCCTGGGAGAAGCAGAGTCAATTTGAGAAGAAGGCTACCTTACAATAACCCCATTAACTAAGAATACAAAGATGTAAATTAAGACATCTATTCTGGTCTTGGCTTATTTTCATTATTTGCTTTCTCAATGGTTATTTCAACGTGCTCGCAGAACTCGCGGATCGCCCCCTGGCCTCCACGCCGCTTGGACACAAAACGTGAGTAGTTCTTGGCGGGATGCTGAGCGTCCACTGGACAGCCGTTCACCCCGGCCTTCTTGATGCACTCTGAGTCACTGGCATCACTCCCTGGGAACAAAACAAAATACCTTCTAAAACAAGATCAGATCTACGTTCCTCTGAAGAAAGGAAGTGAATGAAGAAGATCCGAGTGCCCAACAAGAGCCTGCCAGTTGTCTGGCCATGGTGCACGGGTAGGGGTGTGTACTGGTACAGTAGTGCAAAAATCCTTCCAGTACAAGTTCAAAAAAATACTGGATATCTATGTACCGGGTACTGTACCTATATAAATTTAAAGTATTTGTGACTACATCCTACCACAAAGCCTAAAATCAAGCACTGGAAAAGATGAAAATAATCAATGCCATCTTTGATTTGAGAACGTTTTCAGTTTCCACTGTTAGGCCACAAGCCCACAAATGTTTGTCAAATTGTACAGTCAGTTACAGGTCCTGATCTGTACCTAAACATCTGTAACCGATTCCTTTACCGGTACCTGATGTTATGTTTAGGTAAACATCCCTATTCATGGGGCATGTGACGTAGAACCAACCAGCACCTGTCCAGTGACTGACAGAGAGTGACTGACAGATAAACAGGCTCCAGAGTGACACCTCGGGACCACCACAGGGCAGCGGGAAGGAAACTTTTAGTTGTAAATGCAAATATCTGACAGGCATGCAGCCACTCTCTGATTGGTTGAACTCAGCTGACTGCCATGCTATCATTGGTTGAAATGCTAATTGTGATGGACAGTCAAGATCCGTCTATTATGACTAAGGCATAACATATGGTTGTAACAAAATTGAATTTCTTTGATGGCCATGTTTAGTCATATATTACTGCAATACAGCCAGGGCATTGCAGTAACAGGAACAAAGTTTGTGCATAATTGAATTAGAGCTTGTGAGAAAATCAGGATTCTCCCACCTATATATGCCACCTGTAGCCAGTCCAGACCCAGGTCCTTCCTCCAGGCGTCCACAACAGCCAGCTTGTCCTGTTATACAACAGGATGAGAGAAGAGACGAGACCACCAGAGAACAAAGTTTAGCAAGGAACCTGGATGACTTAAGTGGTTATCTCACTGGACTTTGCCAAATTGCACTAGAAAATTGTGCCAACTTTGCGAATTTGTGCCAATTTTCCCTTGCAATCACACTGACGTACCACGCATTTGCGTATGAAATCCCAGATGAGCCAAATAAAATGGCAGCACTCAGAATGTCACATTCTCAGTTTCTTCAAGATAACTAGTCTTGTATGATTGAAAATCCATCAAAAACAAAAGATACTTGCAGCGACATCAGTATTAACAAAGTATTCAAATACAATCAACAGTGATGACAACATGAGAATGACACACATTACATATAATATTAAGAAAAGGTGCACTACTAGTATCAACAGTCACATCACTTATGTTGTCTCTTTTCCTTCAAATCCAAATCACAACAAACAAGTTCAAAACAGCAAAAATGTCCTCCCACCATGCAGCCTTCCTCCAGCTTACAGCCGATCTTGGCAGCCAGCTGACGATGTACCTCACTCTCATCCTCTGAGATGAGCCTCACCTATGGACAGAGGCCAGGATAAGGGGGTGTTTATACTCATGTGACTATCATAATGACATGAGTATCGTCTGCCATGTTGAACTGTGAGTTAAACCTCAAAGCTGCCAGGTAATTTTGAATTTGTACCATTTGTAGAGAACTCAGTCACGTCATCATGAGATAATTATAGAATTTTACAGGTCTGACTCTTTGTGGTTTTGCCAACTAGTTTGGCATATGATTATTTAGTAGTCTTAACTAACTTATTAAAAGTGGAGAACCAATACATCCACATGTATGTACATGTGTAACCAGGAGGTTTTTGCTTCGAAGGACTAATGAGCTGCATCATTCCATAATAATAGTTGTGCTTTGAAATTCATGTCTTTTCAGGAAAGTACAAAACTAAGAGTGACATACGTTGATGAAGGTTAGACATCCAGGTAATAAGATACGCCAAAAATAATTACTCAAGCAACTGGATAAGATTTTGAAACAGTCAGACGTTTCAGACAGTATCCACTGTCTTTCGTCAGTGACAGTGACATATTTCCTCCATGAAAACGGAGGTTTTATAGTTAGTTGGTGCGTTTGTGTCAGTGTTGTGTGTCCCCAGTTCTGCAATTGGCATTTGAATGCTAGGCATGTTGTGGACACTAACACTAACAGGAAGTTGCCAGAAAGGTCCCAGAAAATTTGCAGGAGATGGCATGAGTCAAGGGTTTTCCACCGTGCAGCAGGTACTGCTGGCCTGAGTCTATGATGTTTTATGCATACTAGTTAATGCCTGCAATTTAGTGTGTTTAAGACCATGGAAGGATTTCAAATGTCATGTTCCTAACAGAATAAGATATTTGCTCTGGATGGTAGCCAGGCTAAAAATTTCTTTCTCAGTACATTGTTTGGACCTTAAATTAATCCTAAAAAAACAACAATAAACAACCAATCAGTAATAGGCATGATACAGCCATGCACATCACCTGGTCTTTCAATCCCACAATGCACCACACCTTACCTCTACACCCTTACTGGCCAGCTGTTTCATACCGTTGATGTCGTGGACGTTGAAGGAGCGGAACTCCTCGCCCGTAGGCGAGAGATGGACCTGAGCCTCAGTCAGCGCACCTTCAGCACTCACCACCACCAGACATGGAGCCTGCGCCAACATTAAAATAACAATTACAAAGACAGCGCAAAGCGTGTAACAGTTCATCTTTTGTTGATCACAAATGTCAATGATGTAAGTGGTTATTTTCAGCACACGCTAACAGTCCCATTGTCTGTCTACTCAAGCCCTACGTAAAGGTCATTATCTATTGACAATGTCTAGTACTTCTATTGACAATGACAATTGACTGATAAGATCAAATGGCCATTCAATGCAAAACAATGAGAGACTTGGAATGTAAAAAAAGGGAGGATTTACATCACCAAAGGAACCATTATCCATAATACCTGCACTGCTTTTTAGCTGTCCAAAAAATGGTGTCACTGAAGAGTTTAACGGAAAATAGTGCAGGTGCCAATAGAACAAAACTCTATTAAAATTGATAACATCTAAAATGGCATGCAGAAACCTTTGTGACTCCGTATAACAAAGTTTACATGATGTTCGAAAGATAAAGACAGGTAAAGGTAAAGATAATTTGCTTGTAAAATAGTCAAACTGCCTACGATGATAAAAACGGTATACTGTAACTACAGTACCCAATAATCACAGCAGCCCTTACTCAGTGGTTTCTGGTTACCCGACCGGCCCTAGCAAAAACCTCTTGACGCTAGGCTTTTATGAGTCGACCACTGGCAAGGGACATAAAATTTAGAATTTGATATTTGAGCCATGAAATTCTAACCAGACTACCTGCAATTTACACTCCATAACAGATTAGGGCGTTGAATTCTTGATGTAAGGAAGTGTAGTAAAACGTGTTCAGTGTATATCAATGTACTAGTATATCAGCAATATTATGTTGAAAATACCAGTGTCCTGATGCATTTCCTTTGTTGGATCACTTCAGCCGAAATCCCCTCTAAAATTAACAAGACTGCCAATGATAAAAACTTAAAAAGACATTGCCGTGGCGACGGTGGTTGTTGTTTTAATTTTTACTGTACCCTGCTTAGGGCACAGTGATAGGTGGTGCTGTTCATACAGGATTTCTAACGAAAAGGGCTGACGGGTACCTGTTCTACTGGACAAATACACAGACACGCACACACACACAGACACGCACACACACAGACAGCGACAGTTCCACTAGATTCTACCAGACACACCCCACTGCCAGAACGAACATCGATTTCATCACAGCCTGATCATGACAACTGAAAACAGCCCACGGACCGGGTTCCCACCATACAAAATGACTATTCTACTCTGATAGGACTGCTATTTACATGAACAACATGTTAGGCCAAATCTACACAAATTTTAACATCATAGTCCACTTACCAACAGACACAGCATACATGTACACCATGCAACAGCTTGTACACTTATGTTCCCTGAACTATAGAACTAAGTCCTCTAGAGCGTGAATTGCCAGGGATGTTAGCTAAGGATGGAATGCCATGATGGAATGCCATGATGGAATGCCAGGATGGAATCCCAGGATGGAATTCGAGTCCCACTGGAATACCAGGAACACCAGTCATAAACGAATTTGTCAGTGATTCCTGGAGCCCTAATGAAATGCCAGCCTGGGAATCTTAATCCACAGAAATGTTGTTGTGTAAAAATGTGTCCCATGTGTTCTTGGAAGTGTACAGGTAACTGAAGCAGCGTGTGCACAATCGTTATCAGCACAGAGTTGATGCAGTTATGACCTGTTCCCCGAAAAAAGACATTAAATCTTACAGTTGTAAGGACCAGCATTAGGGCATCTAAGAACATTGTAACAGACACACATTGTTTTAGAAAAGAGCAATATTACTGTAGAGCTGAGGTCTTAAAATGGGTCATGTATACATAAGCCTGACACATCTGGTAGACAGATGTAGCTTCCTGTCTAGGTTATCTAGGAGGCTTTCTGTCTGACTAGCATTCCTAACATTCTTATTGTCTTAATATGCCTATGGACACATGCCTGTACAATTCCTAGAATAGTTGCAAACTGCACACAATACTATATCATTTGGCTCGCCCCTGATGCGTCACCAAAAAGAGAATCCCTACATACCGACCCTATTTTTTTCAGCACTGTAACCGGAAACAGGACATTTATTTTCCATGGCCTATTTTAGGATCCAGAAATGTTCATACAATGAAAGTATTTCTACTTGCCTGCCTCTTTTCTTTTCCGAAGTAACCAAACCTCAGGACACGCTGCTCCGCAATCGGCCAATCAATGTCAATGTCGATGTCCACGCTGTATTCAGCAGCCATCTCCAGATACCCTACTTTCCCACCCTATTGAGGTAGAAACACTCTCAGCACAGAGAACACTTCGGGAATAAGGGAACTTGCCTAGAATTTTTGGAATCTTTGGTTATATTGACACTAGCGGATGTGCATAAGATACCTGAAGTCTAAATAAACATTCTGTTGACTGTTTATTCATATTTCAGTCATCATTGAAGACCACAGGTTACTTTGTCCCGACCTGTACCTGTACCTGTAACTGTCGTATATGATGTTACATTTAGATACACATCCCTAGTTAACACCCATAGGTCTGGTGATCATTCTACAGACTTGACAATAACTACAGACTGATTCTAGAGCTTGAAGCTTAATACTGTAAATTCATTTAACTTTGATGGACCTACACAGCGTGGTAAATATCGAAAGTTTGTGGTCGAAACAATAACCTGGAATATGAAACACAACAAAGTGTTGACACCTAATCACAGCTGTGATGAGATTACGGTCCCTGTCGGAAAAGAGCAACTGGATAAACTTTGGAAACAGTCAGACGTTTCAGACAGCATCTGTCTTTCGTCAGTGTCCGTTTCCAAAATCTATCCAGTTGCTTGAGCAACTGTTCCCTTGCATATCTTATTAGGCCACAGCAAGTAAATTTTATGGATGACATTCTCTGCAGACTCCAAATTTAGTGCGCGCGGGCGGAAAAAAAACAAGGCGGACCAAAAAACAACAAGGCATCCACATTTTCAAACTTGAATACCAAGAATTGAAGCGAAAAAACACGGTATTACAACAAGTCTTTTTATCCCTGTATTCCATTAAGGGTTAATGACCCGCCCCGAGGTGTATATGGTGTCATAACGCCTGGCCATGTGCTATAACCACCGAATAAAACCACCGAGTGAGCGAAGCGAACGAGATGGTTTTATTCAGGGTTATAGCACATGACCAGGCGTTATGACACCATGTACACCGAGGAAGAGGCGGGTCATTAACGTTATTATCATATAGCCTATCCAAACCCATATAAGACTTAGAGTAGACAATTCCTGTATGACCCATATACTCTTGTACTATCAAGAATCATTTCAGATTTACATTTGTCCTACTTGAACAGAAGATGATAGATTTCATTTTGAAAGCCAACATTTCCACAGATAATATTTAATAACATTGCAATATTGGCATGTCAAATCTTTTTCAAATCTATTGTCTATTATCATCAGTCCTCCCTGCTGGATGTCCTTCTGACAATGCTGTGGGCGGCTCCACTTACAGTTCCACCCGTTTAGATTTGACTTGTATTGAAATGGTTCATTCTATTTTGTCATATGCTTACAAAAGATTTGATTTATCTTATTAAGATAGTAAGCATTTTTGGGAACAAATAAACATTATACGATTGTTAACAAAAAGATAACCCCCTCCTCTACATAATGGGAGGAATGATGATCACGGGTGTGTTATCCTCTACATAATGGGAGTAATGATGATCACGGGTGTGTTTACGTTAAAATCCTCCCACACCATTATTGATGTATAGGGCGGTGCCCCTCTCCATTTCATAGCCCTGGGCCATACTGTTGTGCAATCACTGCAACAGGGGGCTAGTCCACTGGCAGTGAAGTGTGTTTAACTTCCATACTGTTTCACCAGTATGTACCATTTTTATAAAGTCTTTGGTAATGACTCAATGCGCCTCTTGTCTAGAGGTGTCCTACCTGGGGCTTGAACCCCAGTCCTTCTGGTCCAAGTAATTTGAACCAGATGTGGTGAGAGACAAAGGCGCAAACCACTACACCACAGGGACACCCCCGCACGCACAGGTTTGTTATCCTCTACATAATGCTACATGTTGACTACATGTTGCTGGCTCTGCTCACTTTTCCTCTAGCTGTCCTGGCTGTCTGACTGAATTGCCGTGCCTTAGAAATCACCCGTCTTTTCATTTTGTCTTCAACATACAGTTTAGACAATGGTCTACTCAAAGCACATGTAACTTAATTAGTTACTTCATCTGACCCTGTTATCGAATTTGTTAGTAGTTCACTTCATTCAAGAACAGCACATTGGATTACACGTTGTTGATCATATTAATGGCACAGCAATTACAGACTATATTACAAGTTTGGCATGAGGCTGCACTGAGTCTTCCTGTAAGTTGGTGACAACAAGCAATCTTATTACAGCTTGCATACACAATAATTGTACAACGCATTTGCCTTTTTATGGCATCTAGAACGTTTTTGCGATAGATCTGACAGTAGTTTGTGACATATTGTTATATTTTTGGTATGTTGACCATTGCCGAAGGTTAAAAAAAATCTTGTTTTTCATAAGGTGAAAATCAATGCGCGCGCTGATGTCATCCATAAAATTTACATGCTATGGCCTAAGCTGGATGTCCAACATTTATCAACGAATTTCCTGTAATGTTTCTGTGTTAAATTGTGAGCTTTTCTACATTCCAAGGAAGAAAACTCCTTACAGACCTTCCGAAAATAGTTTCATCAGGTTGGTAGAAGCTCTGAAGAAGGTGTCTGATAGACATCGAAACGTTAGCAGGTGAGAACAATACCTGGTTGTGTACAAAGAATCTCCTATATCCTTACAGACCTGTATTAAGCCTTTCTGCAGCAGGTCTGTCGTGCAGAAGTAGAAGGATCCGTTCTCAATCAGCTCACCATCCCAATCCTGTCTCCTGGGTCTCTTACCAGGGTTCAAGTTCAATGGCTCTGTCACCTCACCTGGGGAAAGCAAGTGTCTCAAATCAACAGGGCTACTGGATTTTTACAAAACAGGAATTTTGGGGTATATTGAAACAAAGCAGAAAGTTGAAATCCCTAAACTTCATCATTGATGTTGAGAATATCAGATGATAGTGGAAGCTATACAACCCCAATATGGCCTCCTTACAATGGTAAATTAAAGACAGTTGATATGGTACCGACATGTCATGTGTTTCACTAGCCTTACAAAAACAACATAACACCGAAAGAACAAGGTTAACAAAGATGAGGAACACCAAAAAAGAGATGGTAAAACACCATCCAGGAATGAACAGGCATGGCCCTAATTATAATAGACCCCTTTCCAAACTCCAGCGCCATTTTGAATCTAGCGTGAGCGCATGTGGTTTGAGCGCGAAAAAGTGAACAAGCGGTAAGACCACGGGAGCGGTAAAGCTAAACAATGGCGTCCCCAATAGAAAGCAGCATTGAGTCATCTTCGGCGGCGAGATGTTCTCCTCGGTGAAATCCGTCGATATATTTGCATGGCACAAGTAGATAATATTGTTGTGGACACTTGGACTCGATATCGGTCAGTAAAATTGTGAATTTCTGCTACTTTTCCACATTTCCTGCTGGGCTGTTGAATGCGGGCTACAGTAATAGAATGCTTATATGTTTACACCACGTGCTTGTAGTTTCCCTTATAATGTTAGCTAAAGTCGAGAAGAAATCCCACAAAATGTACACATTTCGGGCTGGAATCCTTGTAGCTACGTACATAGAAATATACAGAATTTTTGGCGACGCCTCAGGGGCGAGCCAAATTTTTACTATATTGTGTGCAGATTGCAAGAATTCTAGGAATTGTACAGGAATGTGAAAGTCCATGGGACGATAACTCAAGAATGCCCTGGATGTATTGTCTTCATATTTTGTAGGTGGGTAGGTCTTTGGGAGACCTTGCAATGATTGGATTTTGGGCCCCCTAGCGACTTTCTATGGTACTGCAGGGGAACTTTCACTTTTCAAATCTCGTCTTCTGAACATGCTATAGTCATGATTTTTAAGTGGTGGATAGCTCTTTGTTATGAAAATATGTCCTGTAGATTTGGACCCCCAAGTGGTTTTTTTGGAACTGCAGAAGCTGATTTTGACTCAAACTTTGAAAGAGAATAACGCAAGAAGGGGATGACGGATCATCATGATTTTTGGTGTGTAGATAGCTTAAGTGAAGATTTACATAATCATATGCCAATTGTGCAAATCAATATCTGATTTGCATAATTAATGAGGACAGTTAATAAATCAGCTGCATTCTATTATAGGACTCTCAAACACATGACATGTGTAACTGAGAAAGAGATAGATATCGATAGATATCAATTGTGCAAATTGATACTTGATTTGCATAATTAATGACAAAATACTATAAATCCATAGTGGTAAATGATGGGGATTTCATTTTTGCACCATTTGGAAGTTAAGTAAATGTGGCCACTATTAGACACAAATCTTGCATAGAGGGCCTCATTTACATAATTTATGAGGAAATGGTACGATATCTTTTTTTGTGAAAACAAGATTTTCATACATTGGACAACTTGTGTTATTTTGGTAAAGAGGGTGATCGACTGATATGATTTATGCAAGGTCCTTATTTGCATGTGGGCTAAAAACGAAAACGTTAGCAGAGACCACCGTCGCCATGGCAACATCTTTTTATGTTGCCAATCTTGTTCCTGTTGTGACCGTAATTTTGGACGATGCCAACTTCGGGTGGGAAAATGTGCCTTGAGAGGGGGTCGTGTGTTCTGTCTAGCCTTTCTTTACATCACTTCGCCTGCTGATATTTGACACTTCCACTCAATGAAATCCCACAAAAAAGACGTGAAAATGTAGGCTTGAGCTTAAGGTCCCTTTGGTTAGGAATTTAGCAGAATTTCGGCGGTTTCTTTTGACGAGTTTTCTGAAATATCAAAACCTAAAGTATGTGACTAAAGATGGAGTGTTTTCACTTTGCGCCGAAATATCTTGAATTTCCGTCCGATGATATTACAGAAACGTGAAAATATAGGCTTGAGGGCTTTGCGAGTAGAAATTTGACGGAACTTCGGTGGCTCCTTTGACTTTGACTCCTTTGATATTTTAGTGCCAAGATTAGGTTGTGGAAGTTCGTGAGTGGAGCAGGGGGCATGTTTTCTTTGTAATGTTTCATTACATCACTTTGCGCGGCGATATTTTAGATTTCCTCAGGATGAAACCCCACAAAAAAAGCAAAATATCGGCCTGAGGTCCTTCAGTTCAGTCCTCAATCCAATATTATTTTTTCATCCAGCCGACAGATATCTTAAATATTGCCGCGCAAAATCATTTAAAGAAACGCCACATACAGTGGAAAAGACACCTTTACTCACGTACTTGGAGTCCTCAAGACTAAATTCTTGGCATCTGAAAAGATCGTCAAAAAAGCTGCCAGAATTCTGCCAAATTTGTATCCAAAAGGACATTGAGCTCAAGCTTATATTCTTACGTTTTTGCAGGAATTTATTTGGCGGAGATATAAAATATTGCTGAGCGAAGTCGATGTAACGCTGCACAGAAAACACCACCCTCCATTGTCACGACAGCCAAAAGGCTCAACAGTTATATTCATACCTAAACGATCAAGGATCCCAGCCCGAAATGAGTACGATTTGTGGGATTTTTTCTCGACTTGAGCTAACATTATTAAGGAAACTATATACAAGCACGCGGTGTAATTGTAAACATATAAGCATTCTATTAGTATTACTGTAGCGCGTTCAATAGCCCGGCAGGAACTGTGGAAAAGTAGCAGAAATTCACAATTTTACTGGCCGATATCGAGTCAAAGTATCCACAACAATATTATCTACTTGTGCCATGCAAATATATCGACGGATTTCACCGAGGAGAACATCTCGCTGCCGAAGATGACTCAACGCTTTCTATTGGGGACACCATTGTTCAGCTTTATCGCTCCTGTGGTCTCACCGCTTGTTTACTTTTCCCGCGCTCAAACCACATGCGCTTGCGCTAGATTCAAAATGGCGCCGGAGTTTGGAAAGGGGTCTATTCATAACCACACAGTGGCTGAGGATAAAGTCAGATCAAGGAGGTTTAGTCAAGTGAAGAAGAGTGATGTCTTACCTTCTTTGACTTCCTTCCATCTGAAAGCATGTCTCCTCACCACCGCAAACAGGGAGTCAAACCCGTCCTCAGTCATGGCCTTCATGGCCTTGCGCAGGTGGAACGGGTGGACACATGGTGCCGTGGCCTGGACGTTACCAAACAGGTCCACCTCTGTGGACACACAACGGAAAACTTAACCCCCTTACCCAGACTACTTTGCAACCCTATAAGTCCCACAGACAAAATAGCAGCACTGAGAATGAATAGCAATGCTGTACTGTCTGTATGATATTGGTAATTGCAGAAACACATGAGGGCACACACACACACACACACACACACACACACACACACACACACACACACCACACACACCACACACAGACAGACAGACAAGCCAAAACAATACTTCACTACTGTGGGGTAAAATGATTACAAACTAGAAAGGCCGTCATTTGCCCCTGAGCAAATACAGCATGATTAGCCATACCTTTCCCCATGCAAAAAATGGAGATGTGCATCTTTGTTTTGAAAATGGCAAAGAATTTAGAAAAATAATTCTGAAGTACTAGTAATATGCCAAAGGTGTGAACAAAGCCATGTACGCACATGTCCCAGGCAGTCACAATGCCACATTTGGTATAAACACTACGGCAGCTGACCCAGAAATGCAAGATTTGGTCAAAAAATGACAGAGATGAATCGATTTGAAGATTTGACAATATCCGCTCAAAATTACACTCTTGTGCATAATCAACCCAGTTCAAAATTGAAGTAAAAAAGATAAACCCCAGGGAAGAATGAAGTTTTCCATAGTATACATAATGATATATATGAAGATTTGACAGGAGAAGAAGGAAATTACCCAAAACAACATATTTCAGCGATAGTATGGGTGAAATATAAAAATGTGACACCTATATGTTTGAATGCATGATTCAATAGTAAACATTTTGGGTTGAAAATAACGAAACGAAAAAATTGTTTATTTCAAAAATCGTTTTGAAAGGCTGCATGCCAAACATTTGAATGAGGGCCTGTGTACATGACCAAGGCAGACACATGCCAAATTTTGCATCATTTTTGTTTGATACAAAGGAACTGGAGATGTGTATCTTTGTTCAAAAAAGAGTGAACAAAGCCATGTAAGCACATGTCCTACGCAATCCCATACCACATTTGTTATGAATACTAGCACACCTGCGACAGAAATGCAAGATAAATAGACTCAATTGGCCAATCAGGTGGTCGCAAGGCTCACAGGCAGGCCAGGTGCACTTGGGGTCACTGACCTTTAGGTTGTGTTGGCAACATGTTTCTCCTGCTCTCCTGATTTGAGTCAAATTTGATTTCTGTCACTTTGTAACTTTGCCATATTTCTATCCCAGCTAAAGGTTCGTAACTTTATTTACTTCAATGCGTTCCATTTCACGTCTAACTGTTTCTATCGCTCTCACTTTCGCCACCGAGTGAGGTCTGTACAGCGTCGAGGCCGAAGCGGTCATTCCGGGGACAAAGGCCCTCCTGTAACCGACGCAACTTCGTGGAAGGAAGGAAGGTTGTGATCATTCGAGGCCTGAGACTCTACGGTATCCTGACCAGTGTTTCCAGTGCAGACCTGCTGCTGTGCAGACAACTCACCGGCATGCAGACTACTCCCCCCTGTCACCCGGTGATTCCAACATGGCGAGACCGAAGGAAAAGTACTTTGCGATTGTGCTAGGGAAGGAGTGCGGAATCTTCCACGGGCCTTGGGAGGTGGACGGCATCAGGAACCTTGTAGCCAACCAACCAGGTACGGTTTACAAGTCCTTTTCCAGCGTCCATGAGGCGGAAAACTTCCTCAGGACTAAATGCCTGTCGAAAGACATATCATTACGCCTCATACATAGGAGATGTGCTATAAGGTCCCTCTACCCAGCCCTGCCCGTCACAATGATTCCGAAAACAGCCCGGATGCAAGCAAGCGAAGTGGGTTCGGCCTCAGTACCATGTTGAACGTTTTAACGACCCCCTTCCGGGCAAGCCAGGAAGCCCCCCCACCCCAGGCCAAGTCAGCATCAGCAAGGGCCCTGAATCTCGTACCTGATGATGAACGTTTTAACGACCCCCTTCCGGGCAAGCCAGGAAGCCCCCCACCCACCCCAGGCCAAGTCAGCATCAGCAAGGGCCCTGAATCTCGTGCCTGATGATGAACGTTTTAACGACCCCCTTCCGGGCAAGCCAGGAAGCCCCCCAACCACCCCAGGCCAAGTCAGCATCAGCAAGGGCCCTGAATCTCGTGCCTGATGATGTCTACTGCCTGGATACCTGCCCTAAGAACGGCATGGAAGATGACGACATGGTAGAATGCTGCTTGTGTCGTCGGTAGGTCCACTTCGAGTGTGGGGAGGTCATGGGGGAGGACGACGTGCAGGGCGTGTGGCTGTGTCCTGAGTGTAAAAACTCGCCCTTCGTAGTAGACCCTTGACGGAACCGCAGGTAGTGATGAGTGCTAACACTACGGACCACTCAGCCCAGCATGATGCCACTGCCCAGTCCAGCAAAGAGGAGTCGGGCTCCAACAAAGACACTAAGAAAGTCCTTCTGATCGGAGACTCGAACCTGAACTGGCTGAAGTACACCAGGGGACTCCAAGACACCATCGTACCGACTAGGCCGGGCCAGACGTTGAAAGATATCTCACGAGAGTTGGACACCACAGACCTGCAGTCTTACTCCCATGCAGTGGTCCAAGCAGGCACCAACGACCTGACCGAGCTAGATGATGAGCAAGACATCGCCAACATCGAGAAGGAAGCCGAACGTCTATGCACGATAGTCAAGGACAAACACCCTAGGGTAAAGCTTGCACTATCTGGTATCTGTCCCAGGGCAGATAGAGCTTTACCAGCCGCCAAGGTCGACCCAGCAAATGCGGCACTTCGGAGAGTAGCTGACGAATGGCGAGTACTGTACGTAGACAATGAGGGATCTTTTCAGTACAGGAACGGACAGTTGGACGAGTCTCTATACGACCGAGACCGCCTTCACATAAGCCGACGAAGAGGTGCATCAAGACTCGTCTCCAACATCAACGAGGTAGTACCCATCCTCCCGACGCGCAGCAGGATGCAGCAACCAAGACGGATTCCAGGCGAACCACCATGCCACTTCTGAGTCCGGACACATGACACACGCCTGCAGACATGGAGGCCCTATACGATGCAAGTCATGTAACTTGCTGGGACACAAGGCCAAAATGTGCCGCTCCTGATCTGCTGGCGAAGAAGAGACTGCCGTGTCACACACTCATAAGACTCCATGTAACCATCCACCGCAAGACTTTGTGATTAAGACTGAAAATAGATATGACATTCTGAACCATCTAGAAGAAGGGCATACCAACATTAATGACAGTCATATAAGGTCTGAGATAATTAACATGTGAAAGATAAGAGCTGAAAATACATCTGAAGACCTAACTGTGGAGATGGAACACAGTGACACTACGAGGAACACTACTAAGAAAGGAAATGTGCACAGGAAAAAGGTGAGATGGGGAAAGGGGGCAAGACAAGCACACTAGTTTGAAACTACCGTCCGTTGAAGAGAGTGCTAAGGTCATATAAACGTGACCAAGCAAAAATAAACACACAACAAAACGGTCGTACCGCACACGTGAGGCCTTTGGTAACAACCCGTTTATTGAGTTGGTAGAACGTCACTCAAAGTTGACCCCCACCGTCATGGCAATGTGTACATTATTCAAGGGGACGTTAGCTGGATGCCATAGCAATGGTAATACTACTATGTCCATGTGTTTCTTGTTGTGTTAGGAGCAGACTTTGAGGAAAATATCGCCTTCAGTCCACTATCACACAAAAAAATAAGACAAAAAGTGTTCCTCACAAAACCATTGTCGTCTGCTGAACAACAGAATTCTGGGTATTGAATATGGCGGCGGTAAAATACATGTGGTGTAGGTTGCAGCAACAAATGATGATTGGTCACACTTCGAGTCCATTTGCTGGTTAGCAACAGAGATTCTAATAAGTTGTCCTGTAAATAATTGTGTTTAGCAGGGAGCAGATGTGACATGTCTTATAACTTTGAACTTTATTGAATCACCACCTTGCAGGCATTTAGCCTGAATTGTGTTGGTGTTTACAAACTTCGTTGACAACAATATTTAAAAATGTTATCCAATTCTGAAAACATACTTAAAATTCATATATAACAATTTTGCTTAAAATTACAAATTACAGACATTAACTATACAATAATTGCACGATGAGTTAGGCAGACGTCATACGAAAGTTGATGCATATGGGATATAGTGCGTTAATTGTGATTCAACGTGGCAAGGGCCCTGGGGATAAACGATTGCGAATGTCTGTTGGATCGGCTCAATGGCAGCTTAAAACGGGGAGCCCGACGCAGCTGGTACTGACACTCAGTGGCCGGCTGCAGGAACTGATGGCAAGGATGGGTGGGGTCAGCCACCACCCTTCTGAGTTCTCGTGTTGTCGCCTCTCGTCTCCGGGACTCCAAGGTAGGTAGCTGTTCGTAGGGTATAGAGATGATCCTACAACAGGACCTCTGGACTTTCTCCAGCTCTTCAGCCAGACCGCGGGGTAGACCTCCCCACACCGGTGAGCCGTACTCCAGTACTGGGCGGATGAATGCCTTGTAGATGTCGAGAAGTACGTCTGCTGGTAGCCCGGCTCGTTTCGACAGTCGCAGGTAGTGAAGCCGAGGGCGGACCTTGGACAATATGTAGTCAATGTGTGGGCCCCACGACAGGTCATCACTGACCAGCAAACAACCACAGGTCATCACTGACCAGCAAACAACCATAGCGTTATTCTCCCACAACCCCCTCAGACTGTTTCAAAAAGGGACGGAGAATTTTTGACCTCACTGTCTTTGAATGTATAGTTGTCGAAGCTTTTCAGCCATTTTTTTGAATATGTTAGTCAGTCATGTTTGCATTTCTGGCAGTTTTGCTGATGTTGCATCTGACACATATCCCGAAATACCCCGTTAAAAAAAATGCTGTGTTTAATTACCCGGCGAGTTTATGTTAACCAACGTTAATCGCATTAGCCATGTTCGCATACTCCTGCTATTTGCATAAAACAATGCCAATGGCAACTGGAAAAACCGGTTGAACATGTCAAAGTCACTAACTCTTATGGATTGTATGCAAATCAAGCTTAACCTCCTTGGTTTGCCATTCTTTGCACTCAACATGTGTAAATGAACTGATGATATGCTTATGACTTCAATAAGTTACATTTTGTATAACCTGTAAGTGAGTGAATTTGACACAAAGTGTGTCTGTTTTCTTCAAGTGCCATCCTGGTAACCAGTACAACCCCCTCTCTCCATGAGTGCCGCTCATCTTGTCCCCTAGGGTTAATGCTCTACTCCTTATTATTGCATGAAATACACTGACTAATCAGTTATGCAAATAAGTGGATTCTACTGTATATGCTAATGGTCACGTACACCTTTAATCAACTTGCACATGTCACAATTTCTGCAGTTCTTCCGTCATTTACCACTCAGATGAATTATGGCACTTTTGCATTAATTATGCAAATTAGGAATTTATTTGCATAACTGGTATCTGTTTATGTTCCCCCTGCCATTAACTACATAAATTACATATATTTGAGTCCCCCGTCCATGTGTAACCCCCAGATGATGGGGAACAAAAGACGTAAAACTGGATAGAGAGAGAGAGTCCGATAATGGAAAACACGGCAAATATTGATTTTCCTCAGATTATGTAAATTAATTCCCATTTTGCATAATTTCAATGTGTATATAGCACAATTTGTTACCCAATTATTTATATATTATCACATAGCTAGATGGAGTCGACCAATCAGAAGCCTCCATTGCCCTTTATCGTCTTAAAATTAACAAAACCATCTTAAAATACATTAAAAAGGAACAACTTTCAATTCAAGTGAAATCTAAATGGAATGACTAAAAACAATATTTTCACACCCCCGTAAGTGGAACAACAAAGTTCCGATCGTCATGGACGGAGCTGAGTACCACAGTTTTTCGTCGAAGAACTGTCAGACGCCGACTTAGAGTCAGTTTTCGGGTCATGGGAAGCTGGGGAAGACTCCCAGGAACATGCTGAAGGAGTTGAGGGGCGAAAAACTGACGCAAATTTACGGAGAGGAAACTCGGGAGCGAAAATAGGTTTGGATTCCAGGCTGACATATTTCCCCAAGCTAATCTTGACAGACATTCGCCCATGAAGCCGCCGTAAGTCTCCTCAGTTTCTGACCAGGGAGACCCCAGGAAGGTATGTTCACGTTTCTGAGGGTTTTACCCGGCAAAAATTAAAAATATTGCCGGCAAAGTGATGTCGCCTTGTTGAAAACAAACGTGACACGCACTAAACAGGCCCCCCTCCCCATGGCCAAGTCACGTAACCTCCCCAAACCGATGTGTTGACATCGAAAAAATTACGGTCAAAATCGCCAAAATTTTCTACCTACAAGGATCTCAGCACAATACGTGTACGCTTCTGTGGGATTTTTTTTCCGGCTTGAGCAAAAAGTATCCGGGGAAACTACGATTTTCTTACCACAGCCAACTAAGCATTTGACAACCGGGCGTCAGGAATTGTGAAAATTGAACAGAAATCTACAATTATACCGCCCGATATGAAGTCTACGTGTCCACAACAATAAGACAAGTTACCGCTTGTTTACATTGGATTACATGAAGATCATATGTACAATGGATTGATAAAGAATCTTTGTATTGTACAGGAATTTGTCTGTCTTATATGGGTCAGTTTGGATAGGCTATGTGATAATAACGTTAATGACCCGCCTGTTCCTCGGTGTATATGGTGTCATAACGCCTGGTCATGTGCTATAACCACCTCATAAAACCACTGTGTGAGCAAATGGTTATAGCACATGACCAGGAGTTATGACACCATATACACCTCGGGCGGGTCATTAACCCTTAATTGATTGTTGCACGAGTTGCGTTTATCTTTTTTCGGATTTTCCTTTTTCACCATCACCACCACACCTGCTGCAGCTGGGCGTGACCCTGACACTTCCCTTGGCGTTATGCCCCTCGCGGGGCCTTGCCGAGTACTGTGTAGATGTAGATGTAGATGAATTTCCACTGCATCATGTACATCTCTGTCTAAGCTACCTGCATACTAAATATCAAGGAAATCAGTCGTTCCTTTCTTCAGTTATTCCCCTTGGAAGATTTTGACAAAAAAACGCCCCTGCAGTTCCAGAGCAAGCTGCTAGTGGGACCAAACATACACAACTTATTTCTTACATCACAAGCAATCTGCCAACAAAAAATCAAGACCATAGCAAAAGATACAAAAGACCATAGCAAAAGATACAAAAAACAGAAGTTCTGCTGCAGTACCAAGGTCACATACCAGGGGGCCCAAAATGACTCTCGTCTTCCCAACACCTACCTACATACCAAATATCATCACAATCCATCCAGAGTTTCTTGAGCTATGCTGACTAAAATCGACCAGAAACTCAAAGACACACAGACACACCCAAAACTATATCTCCATTTTTCATGGAGATATATGAAGTGGCCTTATGTAGCAACTATTCTGTAAAGAATCATAAGCTGTTCAGTGAATTCTTTTTGTAACTGTACTGGCAAATGAAAAACTTACAGTTTCACTCAACTTTCAAGGCACTCTTTTACCTGTATAAAAAAGATTTTTATTCTTTGTAAATCTATTCCATTTCTGATCGTAACAGCATCATTTTGGACAACTCATCTACAGTCAAACCTGCCTAGGCAACCACCTCTTCAACGCGACCACCTGGCCATGGCGACCGCTTTTTCTCGGTCCCAAAAATTTTCCCCATAGGCACAAGCATTAAGCGGCCTGCCCAAGGCGACCACCTGTCCAATGCGACCGCCAGGAATTGGGACCACACAGAGCACAATCCCTGCCCATGGCGACCACTTTCCAGCGTGTGGTGACATCAGATTTTGCTGTCGGATTTCGCGGAAATGTTTTTAAGACCTTGACGGACAAAAATATATGAATAGCATTGATTCCTCCATGAAGTGTTTTAATAAAACGTTCCCACTATAAACAAATGTAAATACAAAGGTTTGTGAATACTTTAATATCGATGTTGTTGTGCCCATCGCAATCTTATAGTTTACCGCAAGCTCGGTTTGGTTTGAACTCAATTTTCAATACGATCACGTAGTGCATGGTGTCAAAAAGTCAGATTTCACAGAAATTACTATCCATTTCTTGTATTTTCAACAAAAATGTGTCTCTGTCTTACTAAATTCCAACGGAAAATGACTTCGCGGAGGGCAAAACGTCGGTCGAGACATGTTGTTCCTTGGTCCGCGACGGCATCTTGGTTTCAGCGCGGCATAACACTGACCTTTCTAAAACACGACGTTTCTGTGTATGAACATTTAGAATACTCTCGTTATTGATGAAAATCAATATTTTTTATTTTATTTTTATTTCTCTGACTATCACAAACCTTTATTGGGCGCTGCATGCTTGTAATAGCCGACGCTGTACATTCTGCTGCACTGTTACCTTTCCATGTGGTTGGGAGCTCGGCGGCGGTATCACAATTTTCCGTTTTCACCTTCAGTTGTCAGATCGAAAATTTTTTGCCCCTTTTATCCAGCGGTCGGCGCCCAAAAGAAGGCTGGGATCAGCAGGTGTTTTATAGGGATTTGTCTTAGGCCTTATAACCTAGATTGTATGTGCGTGTGTGTACTCAGACGTAACATGTGAATACGGGAGGGCGCTGTGAGATCATAGAGGCAGACATTGTTTTTTAGTCAAAAGTATGACAAAAATTTGTACACGATGTCGTATACAAATATTACAACGATAACAGAAAATGTAATTTCTGTAGGATCTTTCTGTCAATGAGAATTGAACCTGGTGGGGGTTATGCTGTCTAAAATCATATAATTTTCCATCCATCTACGTAGTACACTGTATATTTTGAACACTTAGACCTGGAAACATGTTATGAGTGGAATCCTCTTCATGGCGACCACCTGTCCATCGCGACCGTTTTTGCTTGGTCCCCTGGGTGGTCGCTTTGGACAGGTTTGACTGTACATAGTAAACTTGGCACAAAAAGTTTGGAAAGTTTACTTTGGTTGATCATATTTCCGTTGTTTCTTGATCAATTTCAATGCATTATATGTTGTTGGAAAGCTTGTGTAATTTCCTTTCCTATGATACCCAACTCATTATAATTGCAATCTCATGGAGCGAGCACCAGGCCTGCTTACGCGAATGGGTTGTAGAAAAAAAGTGCCCAAATTTCCATGCTAGTGTCAAACACTCAGCTCAGCGCCAAACCCATTTGAGGTGGTGTCGTCCGCATCATGAATGGAAAGGTGTTAGAGGAATGTTACGTTCACAGCTACAGATAAGAGAAGATTTATTTCGACTGTTGGAAGGGTAAATGAAAGTGTTGGGGCGGCGAGGAGAACCCTATGCTGAATGCTGCACAGATAGACTGACAGTGTTTGTTGGAGTCAGTGTCATGGTGTGAGGCAGTACAACTGCCAGAGGAAAAACCAGGCTAATCATCCTAAGCAACCTCGATGTGTCAAGATGTAGAGACACCTTTCTCCATCCAGTCACATTTCCTAGATTCTTACCTCTGCAATATGAGACTGAGTGCCATTCTGCAAGATGAAAGTGCATGTCCATACAGAATGAGAGTCATTTCAGACCACCTCCATGATGGTGCAGGAATATAGAGAATGGCCTTCCTGCAGCCGAGATCTCAACACAATTGAACACCTCTCATACTCTGTGATCACTGAAAAGCTTGGACGAACTGTGCATGAAAGAATGATCAACAGAACAATACGACCTGCGACGACTCCTTGTGGAAGAATGCCCAGGGACCGCGTAACAAAACTGGTGACAAACACGAGGAGGATGTGCCGGGCTGTAATGACAGCGCATGGCTTGTGTACTCAATATTGAGCCACCTTCATCATAACTGAGGCTCTTTTAAGTTTTATGCAATTCTTTTAGCTTGGATGAAGACTTACCTTGGCTTTCATATTATTGTGTTTTGTTGATTCAAGTTTCACATCACCCTCGTACACAAGCCACATGCTACCAGCAGAAGAAAAATACTGAATTGAGCGTTTGAGCTTAGTAGGGTAATCTGGGCACATTTTATGTGACCCGCTCGCATAAACAAGTCTGGTGCTCGTTCCATTAATTTAGAACCATAAAGAGTTTGGTATCATGGGAAATAAAATCACACAGTCAAGCTTTTCAATGATACATAAATCATTGAAATTGATCAAGAAACAACAGAGATATGATCCACCAAAGTTAAGTTTCCAAACATTTGTGCCGAGTGTATGTCACAGTAGAGATGGCGATTCAGGACAATCGGCGATTGTCCTAGGACAGATCACGATCGCCATTTGTCCTAGGACAGACTGCGATCGCGATCTGTCCTAGGACAATCGCCGATTCTACTAGTAGAGATTGCGATCGCAATCTGTCCTAGGACAAATGGCGATTCTACTTGGACAAATTCTGCAATCGCGATCTGTCCTAGGACAATCGCCGATTCTACTACAGAGATTGCGATCGCAATCTGTCCTAGGACAAACGGCGATTCTACTTGGGCAAATTCTGATTAGATGGAAATGCTTTGGAAAATAGAATGAATCATTGCATTACGTTTCAATCATGTTTAACATGCTACCTACATTTCACAATTATTAACTATTTTAGGTGAATTAGTTCACA
The DNA here is from genome assembly GCF_035083965.1 of Branchiostoma lanceolatum. Taxonomy (NCBI): domain Eukaryota; kingdom Metazoa; phylum Chordata; class Leptocardii; order Amphioxiformes; family Branchiostomatidae; genus Branchiostoma; species Branchiostoma lanceolatum. The sequence continues at coordinate 1,649,099 of NC_089737.1, forward strand.
TTTCATGATGGATCAATTTCATGTGAGTATGTTTTCTGATAAAGTAATTTCTGATAAAGTTGAATGACAAAATTTTAATAATGTGTGAAAGATATCAGTTGGAAGAAGGTGATCCAACAATATTTCGGTATGCAAATTTTGAGGTGTCAAGATAATACTCACAGTTTCACACCTATTGAATTCACAACCTTAGGAGAACAATAACAATTGTAAAGTGATAAAACAGGTGTCAAAATATCAATCTCAGTTTTAAGATACTACAGTTTCACACCTATATCATTTCACAGTCAGACATTTACTGAATGATTTCACAACTTTGGCAGAACAATAAAAATTAGAGGGTGATCAAACAGTTTTGCTGTATATTACTGTTTCCTTTATCTTAGCATGAATTGAGTTTTGATCAGAGTTTGTAAATACTAAATAAAATCATGGTTTATATAAAAAATATTGCTGTTTCCTTAATATCTTAGCATCATTAAGTTTGGATCACCGTTTGTCCTAGGACAGATTGCGATCGCAATCTCTACTAGTAGAATCGGCGATTGTCCTAGGACAGGTCGCGATCGCAGTCTGTCCTAGGACAAACGGCGATCGCGATCTGTCCTAGGACAATCGCCGATTGTCCTGAATCGCCATCTCTACTGTGACATATACATGTAGCAAAATACAATAGAAATAGTGAAATAAATGCACATGAACATGAATGAGTTATGCTTAACATTCCCTGGGGCATGTATACATTGTCGCTAATGCCAGAGTCATTAGAAGGCAGTGATGATTATACAATATACATTGTAATTGCAAATTTGTTCCCTTGCCATGATGTGTATTTCACTATATCCATTACATTTCCCTCTTTGATTGGACTACACAGAAAGCTATCTCTCTATCCTCAGACCTGGATGTGCCCTGATAAACTCCTGTATCGTCTCCAGAGAAGTGGACGCATCACGTGAGACCTCCGGACTGCGTCTGTGCACCTGCGCTCCAAACTCACGCGATACCGCAGCGATCTCATCGTGGTCGGTCGACACCCACACACTGAAACACACAGCAGATATATCAAGAAGTGACGGATATGTTGTCAACACAGTTAAGCAACCAAAAATGGCAGACTTCACCCATATCCAGACTTAACCCATACTGCATTCCAAAGCTGACAGACAAAAGTAGCAGCACTGAGGTGGTACTTATAGTTAAAAGCATTATGAATATGGGGGAATATACATATGGACAGGCTTTCTTACAGGCTAAACCTAGCATATAATCAAGCCAATTATAAGGAAAATTCTAGTACTTTGTTTTCTGTGATCATCCACAGCGCGAGCCATGTGGAAACCATCCACAGAATGGTTACAACCATCCACAGAATGCTTACAACGGTCAATCTCGGGTCAAGGGACAACTGAATATCAACGCGTATGGATATCCGGAAGTAAGGCTCAGATCGAAACTAAATTTTCACAGAAAACACACCAATTCATACGCTTTTCAGCCGTGTTAGTATTTAATGTCAGTTCAAAGCACATTTTGAGAAATGTGAACTCAAACCCAGACCCTTGAAACCCTTTCGTCACTTTTTTGTCGCGCACTACCGCGGGCCCCAGTCGCGGAAGAACTGGGGTGTGCACCGTTAACCGGCGTGTGTCGGTTAATCGTTATCGGTCTAAAGAGGAAATAAGCGTCATATGTCGTTTTTTCCACGAACCGACCCAGACCACCTTCCAACCCGGGCCTGCGCCGCTTCAGTGGGGGGCTGTGACGGTTCCTCTCTGTGTGTAAAGAGAAACCGGCTCCCGCAATGCTTGGGATGTCATGATAATGATATCCTAATAAGCCTGCGCTAGCGTTAGAAGCATGTTTTCTTCATTCTGAAACGTTTGTGCAATTGTCATTGAAAGTTGTTGACTGTTTCAAGTGCAATGGCCTGCCACCAGTGGCTGCTTCTTTGGTGTTCTCCTATGACCCAATCAACGTGCCCGGCTTGCAGTGCCACCAGATTTTCAATTGTGGGATGCCTTAATGCTTCTATTCTATACAAGAAGCACTGCTTTCTGTACCTTCAGCTTATAAGATATTTATAATCAAACTTTAAGGAAAAAATAGCGCTTCTACCGGTAGGATCTAAAATGGAATTAAGAGCAGAATCTAGAAGATCTATCTATATAAGCATATAAGATATATATATATATATGTCCATTATACATATACAACTGTATAATATGAAAAATACTAGCTATTTAGGGTACTGGTTGTCAAGGGAAAATGTTGCAGAGCAAAGGTTGTCATGTAGATAAAATCTATATTAGAAATAGCACTTTCATTGCATGCAACATTCATGCAAAGATTCATGCACTATTCTAATTTTTTGCACCAATCACCTTGACTATTTACTATATGAGAATGGGGCCAGGCTTGAAGTGCTCCCAATGACTTTTGACCTTTGAAACTGGAAACTGGTGTATTGTGTATATGAAATACGTCTGAAGGATAATATGTACATTTTAGATTTAACCATTGCTACCGATATCATCATAATATGTAATTTATTGTTACAACCAGCATGCGCACATACTATGAGCTAAATTCAGGAAGGCATTTATCAAAAATGTCTCCATCTCACTACAAATTATATTGATAAGAATTTTAATTCTTATCAACATAATTTGTAGATACCTTTTCGTATGTTGAGAAGATGCCTTTTCAAACAAAATGCATGTAGCTTACGTATGTTAAAGAAATTAGCCTGGATGCCAGACCACCGATCTCTATAATGTTTATTGTGTTGGGGTTCGGCCCCAAAAGATAACGCTAGATATTTGCCTTCGCTGTGAGGCAGAAGGGTATGCGTTTGGTCTGGATTTGTGGAATGATGGTGTCGCCGGTATAACTCTCGAAGACAAGGTCGGATGTTGGTGATTTTTGGTTGGTAAGTTTCTGTTGGGGAGACGAAGGTCAAGTTCGAAGATGGGTGTTCTGCCATGTTCCTTTGGCGCTGTAGTGGAAGTTTTGTGTTTGACAATTAGTTTCTCTGAGAGATTTACTGGATCGTGATAAAATTTAGTACTAGTAGGTTGTTGGGGGTTGGGGAAAGGAAGGTCAAGTTCGAAGATGGGTCTTCTGGGGTGTTCCTACAGTACTACGGGGGCATTTTATTATCTAAATTTTGGAAGAGGATAACTAAAGCAGGTTTTGCTGGATCTTAATTGTTTTGGGCAGGTAGAAACGATTAGTGATGATTAATATAATGAGATGCAAATCAGGTCATTCTTTCCATGATTAATAAGAGAAAGTTGAAATTTCCTTTCAATTATGTTTCGCCAACGAAACATATTGTTTTTGTCAGGTTTCTTCTTCTCCTTCTCCTTCTCCTGTCAAATCTTCAAATCGCTTCATCTCGGTCGTCCGTCGACCAAATTGGCTGAAATTTGGTATGCAGGTAGAGTAATTGTATACCCCTAGACCCTTTTAAAATTTTTTGATATAAGTTTTTAAAATGATTTTATCGAGGCTTTTTGGTTATTTTCAGACAAAAGTCGCACATTATGGCCTCCAGTGCCGTGGTGTTGAAACCTAAGGACCTGAAATTTGGTTTAGTTGTGCATTGGATATTTACCCAAAGGTTAGGACCCCACTATTTTTTTTGGCATACACTACTTCAAAATGATTTACTTTGCAATTTTTGGATGGAATTTTTGGTTATTTTGTGTCTACAGCGGCGCCGGCAAGAACTAGGTCATATTGTAACATAAGCCCTCATACACTTCCCCTGTCTGTACTGTGATTCTTTGGTCTGACCCAGACACTAGGGGTCGTGGTAGAGATAAGGATCAGATGTGTCCCCCTTGCCTTGTCTAGGGTCTGTTTGGAGGGCTAATTATAAAAACCAAGTAGATGTGAGGTGGTAGATCTACTAATGGTATTACAGAAAGTTATATGTATCTTATGATACATGGTACGAATGTTATATTTGAGATGTAGGTACCTATAGGAAAAGTGAGTACACCTGACAATAAATCATGCTACTGAGGACCTAATTTGCATAATTTATGCAGAAACCTGTATTTCCCTTACCGTAAAAGCTGCGGATGTCATATTTGAGATGTAGGTACCTTTCGGAAAGGCGAAAACACACCTGGCCATGAATTATGCTACTGAGGACCTCATTTGCATAATTTATGCATAAACTTGTATTTCCCTTACCGTAAAAGCTGCGGATGTCATCTTTATGATGTAGGTACCTTTAGGAAAGGTGCATGCACCTGTCCATACATTATGCTAATGAGGACCTCATTTGCATAATTAATGCAGGAACTTGTATTTTCCTTACCGTTAAAGCTGCAGATGTCATATTTGAAATGTAGGTACCTTTAGGGAAGGTGAACACACCTGGCCATGAATTATGCTAATGAGGACCTCACTTGCATAATTTATGCAGGTACTTGTATTTTCCTTACCGTTAAAAGCTGCAGATGTCATATTTGAAATGTAGGTACCTTTAGGGAAGGTGAACACACCTGGACATGAATTATGCTAATGAGGACCTCATTTGCATAATTCATGCATAAACTTGCATTTCCCTTACCGTACAAGCTGCAGATGTCATATTTGAGATGTAGGTACTTTTAGGAAAGGTCATCACACCTGGCCATGAATTGTGCTAATGAGGACCTCATTTTTGTAATTATTTCATTATATTTCATTTTGCCCAGGTATTATCTTGCCACAGCCCATTTTTCCATGGGGAGCGGTATTGGCGAAACATGCTGTATTTGCTCAGGGGCAAATGACGGCCTTTCTAGTTTGCTATTATGTCTGTATATTCAGGTTAGATTGCACTGACAGGCCTGCGGGCGGGTGACCTACTACTTTCCCCCGGGAACATTCCTCATGGGACGTCACTTGAGCCCAATTTGCTTGCCTGTTCTTTTTCTTCGTCTTCTGCCAAAATCCAAGTAGTTGTGGGGTGGTAGCTCTACCAATGGTATTGCAGAAAGTTATATGTACCTTGTACATGGTTCTAATGTTATATTTGAGATGTAGGTACCTTTAAGAAAGGTAAATACACCTGGCCATAAATTATGCTTATGAGGACCTCATTTACACAATCTATGCTGAAACTTGTATTTCCCTTACCGTAAAAGCTACGGATGTAATATTTGAGATGTAGGTACCTTTAGGAAAGGTGAATATACCTGGACATAAATTATGAGGACCTCATTTGCATAATTTTTGCAGAAACTTGTATTTCCCTTACGGTACATGCTATGGATGCCATACTTGAGATGTAGGCACCTTTAGGAAAGGTGAACATACCTCGACATAGACTATGCTAATGATGACTTCATTTTCATAATTCATGCAGAAAATTATATTTCCCTTCTGGTAAATACCTTGGATGTCATATCTAAGACGTAGGTACCTTTTAAATAGGTACATACACCTGGACATAAATTATGCTAATGAGAACATCATTTGCATAATTTATGCAGAAACGTGTATTTCCTTTACGGTAAATCCTATGGATGCAATATTTGAGACATAGGTACCTCTAGGACCGGTGAATACACCTGGACATAACTTATGCTAATGCGGACTTCCTTTCCACAATTCATGCAGAAACTTCATAATTCCCTTATAGTTAATGCTAAGGATGACATATTTCAGGTGTAGCAAATGAGAGGGGATATCCTGCATTTTCTCGAAAATGTTGCCTTTCTAGTGTGTGTAATTGATAAGAACATGCCATGATTCCAAAGTTGTAAATAACGGTTATTTGATACTTGCATTCAGAAGTTAAATGAAGGTGAATATCATCATACATTAAGTATGCAATCCATAACACACCTTTCAAACACATCTTTCATACAAGTTAACACCATTCGGCGAAGGTATGGGATCGCCAAACTCTAGTTATAACTTGGTTGGGGGTCTGGCGTCCAGGCTATACAAAAAAGGGACATGCAGGCTCCTGACGACCTGAGTGTGTTGGTGAATAAATAACTATCCAACCTGGTGTATAAAAGCATCTAATCTACATGTAATCCAGGAAGTAACTTGTTCTATCTTTAACCTCCTTGATCTATCTATGTAAAAGGATCTTTATGTCACGCCTGGGCCGCGAAAACGTTTGATACGGGTGTTCCAGACCGTGTGATAATTAAGGGTTAATGACCCGCCTGTTCCTCGGTGTATATGGTGTCATAACGCCTGGTCATGTGCTGTAACCACCGAATAAAACCGATTTTTTTTTGAGGTGGTTATAGCACATGACCAGGCGTTATGACACCATATACACCGAGGAACAGGCGGGTCATTAACGTTATTATCACAGAGCCTATCCAAACTGACCCATATAAGAGAGACACATTCCTGTATAATGATATATTCTTTATTTAATACTATACATGTAAAATCAATCCATTGTACATTTGATCTTCATATAATCCAATGTAGACAAGCAGTAACTTGTTTTTGAGCCCACACGGTTACAAACTGACGGGTTGTTAAATGCTTATAGCTGTGGTAAGAAAATTATGCATGTTTACGTCCCCTTTCCTTGTAGTTTGCCCGGAAAAAAATCCCACAGTAGTGTACACATATCGGGATGTGATCGTTGTAGGTAGAAACTTGTAAGAATTTTGGCGATTTTGACCGTAATTTTTTCGATGCCAACACATCAGTTTGGGGAGGTAATACAGCGTGTACGTGACTTGGGCCCTGGGGAGGGGGGCATTTGTTTTGAACAAGGCGACATCACTTTGCCGGCCATATTCTTAATTTTCGCCGGGTAAAAACCCTCAGAAACGTGAACATACCAGCCTGGGGTCCTCCTGGGTAGAACCGTAGGAGAATTTTGGCGTCGAGAAGCTGACTACCCTGGAATCCAGAGCATATGTATCATCGGGGGGAAGGCCGAAGGGTAGGCCCGGGGAACTCGGAGCGCGGGCTGGTACATATGCTCTGGATTCCAGGGTAGTCAGCTTCTCGTCCCTCAACTGCTGCAGCATCTTGGGTGCCTCCTCAGCTTCCCATGACCCGAAAACTGCCTCTAAGTGAGGAAGGCTCTGGAACTCGAATTGGAGGAATTCGAGACACGAATTGCGCCACATAGAGGCGCAAATCGCGGCACACAAAGCGCCACCAGGGGGTGAAACTCGAGATCTCAAATTCGTCCACGCGGAAGCGGTAGCTCGAAGCGTAATACAAAACCGGCACTGACATGGCACGAATAGCGCCATCAGGGGGCTAAACTTGAGATCTCGAATTCGTCCACCCTGAAGGGGCATCGCGAGGCCCGCAATGTACTGACGGCATGAGTTACGAAACTATATGTCCAACCAGCGGTGGCAGCGAAGCGCATATTTACGAAACACGGACCCGAATATCATCTTGCGATTTAGCCATTCTGTTAGAGGAACCCAGAGCATTTTATGAGGCTTGAAAACTGGAAATATTCTACCGTATTGTCTCGAATAAAGTACGCACTTTTTAAACATTTCAAAATTCAAAAGGCACCACAGGTCATTGCTAAAGTCAGTAGTGCGTACTTTATTTGAGGTTATTGCCAGGACAAATTGGAAAAGGGCCTCAAACCCTTGCTTAATCAAACCAGGAACCCAGCTGCGATGCAACAATGCATGGCTCAATCATCAATACCTGCCAATTTGCAAGGTTTGTAACTTGTCGTAGGCAATCCTCAAGTTTGCAGAGACAATGCTGGCGGAGAAAGCAAGATAATCTTTTATGAATCTAAGGAATGGCATTGTGTAGAAGTCCTTGATATAAATGACCAGGAGATAATAGAAGGAACACCATAAATTTGGATTTATCCTGTTCAAAATGTGTTCAAGATCAGTGGAGAAGGGTACTTTATTTGGGGTTTTTGACTTTACATTTCAGTTCTGCAAATTAGTCTGGAACTAGCCCCAAATCAGGGGTGCGTACTTTAATTGGGGTGCATACTTTAATCGAGAAAATACGGTAGTTGCTGTAATCTTTGAGATTGACATTTAATGCCAGTGTTTACCACATTTGCGTGCGGATTTCTTGTCAAAGGTGCTCAAAAGCGGCACAAAAATAAGCTACACCTAACTGTACATGGTGATCTTTTAGTTTCACACACCTAGTGTAAATAGACAGATACCATAGCCCCGCCCACCTCCGTCAAAACGTAGAAATGCAAAATTAAAACATAAAAATGCAAATATTAGACGGACATGCAGTCGCTCTCTCATTGGTCGAACCGCTAATTGTGATGGACAGCCAGTATCAGTCTTGGATTAGGGCTTGGATTTTGTATCAATTCTCACAACACAACGACATTGTATCTTTGCTCCTTTAATGTCGATATGAAATGGTATAGTGTTATTAAAACTTACTATGTGTAGAAATGACTTGAAATCAGAGTTTTTTAATTCACGTTTCAAGCCTCATAAAATGCTCTGGATGCCTTTAATGTTTAACTTATAATGTATTGTAGTCAGCAATCGTTGGTTTGTTAATCACCGTTAAATCAATAACATTCCGTTTCATTTGCTTTCACAGGACTTGGTAACGGGGCTGACAAATCGCTACAAATGCGTGACAGAAATAGTGCGATAAGACGCAAGAATGAGACAGTTACTGTTATAATAATGATAATGTGTTCTTCTTGTCAAGAGAACTTTCAAAATCTACCACTGAAAGTACATAGACAAGCACACACAAAAAAAAAAATTAGTCTAATTTTGTCTACTTGTGACTAAAGCTTGCTGCAAATTATGTCAGCATTAGTCTATGGTAATGATTGTTGATTCAAAGCCAAAATGGCTACCTCACAAATATGATGCTATCCCAGCATTCTTTGCAGTTTGTAAGCAGACTGTTTCCAAAAACATCCGAATGTTAACAAAATTGACATCAGGTAAGTTAAAAGTAAACCGATTGTAGAAAAACGGTGTTAAAAAAACTGCTAAAAATATATAACGACATTCATGTACATCAGTGATCTGGCTTTTTCCACCGACGATCACACCGCCTCCGACGAGCCCGCCGCCTCCGACGAGCCCGCCGCCTCCGACGAGCCCGCCGCCTCCGACGAGCCCGCCGCCTCCGACGAGCCCGCCGCCTCCGACGAGCCCGCCGCTCCGACGAGCCCGCCGCCTCCGACGAGCCCGCCGCCTCCGACGAGCCCGCCGCCTCCGACGAGCCCGCCGCCGCCCACAATAAACCTGCCACCGCCTCCAACAGTCCCGCCGCCGCCAACATCCTCTCTCACAGCCTATCTCTGTCCGAATTTTCTCGACTGGACTCAACAAACCCCTCCCCATTGCCCAACGCAACATTCACCATGTCCCCCGCCTATTCTCAACCCATCACCTCATCGCCAGTCACCTCGTCGCCAGTCACCGACAGCTCACCCATCATTCCGGAACAGTCACCCATCATTCAGGATCTACGCCGCCCTTCACCATCCGTCTACCGTCAAGCCAAACACAAGAGACTGCCAACCACCAGAGCCCCCAGTAAACGGACAAAAAAGGCGAAAGTAAATTATACGCCTTCAACCCACCGCAACTCATCCCGCAAGTAGATTTGTATGTTTTTTCTCTGTTCTATATAGTTAGCAGTAGATTTAATAACGTTTTCCAATTTAGCATGAAAGTTCATCTGAGTCAGGAAGGCATGTGTACCCGATATTGGTCGATTACTCGCGGCGGTGCACGCGCGTGCACTCGGCCACGACGTATAAACGGTGCACGTGCGTGGGTCCTGCCATGGATGATAACGTTACGTACATGTGACGTTATAGACAAGCCTCGACAACATATATACATGCACATAATATCAACAAATATAACGCAAAATCAAATTATGATGGTTACCTTACAGTGCAGTGTGTTTTGGGGCTCGGGACGTGATGAAGTCATCTTCTGAGGTCATCTTCATAACATCATACGGAAAAAAATGTCACTGCTACCGGAGGACAGCGGAATGCGTTACGTTACTTGTTAGAACCAAGCGAACTAATTATCTTGTGACGTCACTACCTATTGTATGCAAAAGCCGCAGCGCACAGTATCCATTCGCGACGTAGCCCATAACACAGTATTCATCCGCGGTGTACAGGTAAAAAATAGTGCGCCCTAACTTAAATCATGAAATTGTAAACACTTTCATGTGAACGCCAGCTAGGCATGAACTTGACTGCATGGTAGTAATGTATATGAGATTGTGAAGCTTGCCATGCAAATGAGCTTCACGGAACCACGAAAATTCAGGCAGCAGAACTTTACTTGAAAGAACTTTTGTAGAATATTCAATGTTCTCAAGTTAACTAGTTGAATTGGAGTATAATGTCCTTGGAGTACTCTGGAATTAGCGCACAGCGTTGCTTTGAATGGATTCACAGCTACCAAAAAATCAGTGTGTAACGGAGGAATAATGTGGGTCCCCCGAAAGTGCGAAATGGAACGAAATGGAACGAAATGGAACGAACTAAAACATATGTAACATTATGAAATGAAATACCAGTAGATAGCGAAATATAAGGGACGTTGTAACATTCACAGTAGACGGGAACAGGAAGCAAATACATAATATTACATGTTTTATTTCTTGAATCTGTTTGATAATAGTAAATACAACGTTTTTGCCGCGTTTGTGTGGCTAAATTCTTCCCTGAAAATGGAAGCGCTGCGTGCAAAGAGATCCACTGCTCTTCCTTTGTGTTAACCAACAATCTGCAAATGAACTGCTGAAAATAGCAGGGAAAACAAGCAAACGGAACTGAGTATCGAAGTAAGGACTAGATTAGTTCGAATTTTTGTTTGTTGTGGTGGTGAAGGTCTACGTAGTTTCAGTCTGATTTATCAGACCCCGACTTTAGTGTAATGTTCGCTTTATTGAACTAATTCTATCTGCCGTGAGTAGAGTAGCTTCAGCAGGAAATCTTTGCCATGGTCGTGAATAAGGGATGTATTATTTGTACAATCGATTTTGAAACTGGAGCAAGGAATGTACTTACACATACTATCCCATTCTTGCCACTATTTTGGCACAATGCATTTGTATCGATTTGTTATCATTCTCAGCCCCGTAACCAGGTCCTGTAACAGCAAATCAAACAGAATGTTATTGATATAAACGATTATAAACAAAGCAACAATTGCTGGCTAAAATTGTTACCCATACACGATAAGTTTCGTAAATATGCACTTCGCTCCACCTCAATTCGCTGACTACACATCTACAATGCATCATAAGCTAAACATTAACAGAATGGCTAAATCGCAAGACGATACTCGCGTCCGTGTTTCATAAATATGCGCTTCGCTGCCACCGCTGGTTGGACATATAGTTACGTAACTCATGCTGTCAGTACATTGCGGGCCTCGCGATGCCCCTTCCGGGTGGACGAATTAGAGATCTCAAGTTTAAACCCCTGGTGGCGCTATTCGTGCCATGACCGTGCCGGTTTTGTATTACACTTCGAGCTACCGCTTCCGCGTGGACGAATTCGAGATCTCGAGTTTCACCCCCTGGTGGCGCTTTGCGCGCCGCGATTTGCGCCTCTACGTGGCGCAATTCGTGTCTCGAATTCCTCCAATTCGAGTTCCATGGCCTACCTGTCTAAGTCGGTGTCTGACAGTTCGTCAACGAAAAACTCTGGTACCCCGTCCATAACGATCGGGGAGACAATATGGCGGACGTTCGAACGCGTTCTGTGAACTGTCGTCTGATCTGGGCCGGTTCCACTTTGACAGTGGGGGTGTGAAAAATATTGTTTTTAGTCCTTCCGTTTGAATTTTACTTGAATTGATTTTTTTTTCTTTTTTCATGTATTCTTCATGTATTCTAAGGACATTTCTCGGAATTTTAAGACAGTAAAGATATTATGAACAAGGTTAAGAAAAAGATTCATCAAAAAGATACCCCCTCTACAAAATGCAACGGTTGTGTTATGACATGACGTCAATAACTCTCAGATAGCGGTCTGAAGGTTAGTAAAGTTTTAGGTCTGAACCTGTTGCACGACGCATACGTTTCTGTACACATAGACATAGATGGAGTAATTCATTTATTCTATTGTCGAACACAGTGGTTACAAACGACATGTCCTCTATATGTCATGCACCCTGCCTGATCGAAAACTGATTTTGAATTGTAGCACTCCTGGCAAGCCATATACGTGATCATGAGTTTGTTAAGATTTTACCGTGTTAGATTTTACTTACCTAGAAATGGTTTTGTGGCCTGTCGTTTAATTTGTGCTACTTCTAAGTAGGTGTGGAGAGATAAATGATAAGTACGGATATCTTTATGACATTGAAATATTTCTTGCAAAGTTACAAATTCATAAATATCCTGTTAAGCTCAGACGACACAAATATCCTTGAGTTACAGATTTTCCCAACAGTTCAGTTACCCATTAATGTGTTAGCAGGTTGTTTAGTTTTTCTTTTGCAATCTTGAAAATCTTTCTGCAATTTGCAGATTGCAGACGGGTATTTCGAACGCTGCTTTGTAACGAAGTACAGGACAATATAAGAGCCCCTATTGTATTCATATTACTGTTCTCGTTTCTATCTTGTATAACATTATGATATTTAGAACTTTCTGATCAAAAGATCATGAATGCACTTTGATACGAACGACGTTAGTACGATACTAACAAAAAAAATGAGCACCTGTTAACTCAGTACAGAATGATATCTTTTGTCTATATCATTGTATTGTTTCCATGTGTATACCCAAAGTCTCCCAAAAGTGCAATGTCGAACCACTACGTCAACTAACTTGTTAATCCAAAACAAATACAATGTACTGTAGTAAAGTTTCACCCAGTTATCTGTTATTTTGTATTTCATCTGCCTTTGGAACGATGTACAGATCAACATAAGAGCCCCCTATTCCATCCTTATTACAGTTATCGATTCTATCTCGTAAAACATTGACATGACCTTATCTGTACCAGGTCTTGAGGGGTGGAATATTCCACATTGCTTCAAAACAAATTGATACATTTTATCATGCTCTTAGAATAAAAAAATATGACCACACTATGACTGTCCTTTTGCTTCGAAACATAGATTATCACAACAATCTCAAAACTGATGACACATGCGCGTCTTGCAAATGAGTCACTCAGATCATTACCTTCGCGACGAAATTTCGTCGAGAAGGTTATTTTTTTATGCATGTCTGTGTGTCTGTTAGTGAACAGGATAAGTCGAGAACGCCTGGATGGTTTGTTGTTGTATTTGGTGTGTCCGTGTGTATGTGGGAAATCTCAAGATGATTAGATTTTGGGCGAAGTACTTTGCATAATTAAGGAGAAAAGTGTAAAAATGTGTTAAATTGTATGCTAATACTATGCCTTCTGGTTGCGACGTGTGGGCTGTGTTGTTTCAAGGGATATTGATACGGGCAGGGGTGCTAAATTGGTCATGAGGGGTCATGAGGCAGGCAGGAAACGTCAGTTACTGCCAGGGACAAATTGGCTGTCAGCCAGCTGTATTCATTGGTGTGGAATGTCTGTTAGTGAACACGGTAAGTCGAGAATTCTTGGAAGGATTGTCTTGGTATTTGGTATGTTGGTAGGTCTAGATGAAACCTGAAAATGATTAGATTTTGGGCCCCCTAGCGGCTTGTTATGGTACTGCAGCGGAACTTCCTGTTATGATATCTCGTGTTGTGGACATGCTATGGAACTGATTTTTGAGTGGTAGATAGCTCGTTGGGCAGAGAGTAAGTGGTATAGGCTTGGGCCCCCTAGCAACTTTTTTGGAACTGCAGGGGCAGGTTTTACTTCAGACTTTGAAAGGGAATAACTCAAGAAGGGCTTGATGGAAGGTCATGATTTTTTGCAAGTACATAGCTTGAGCGATGATGTACATGATTGGATACTTATTATGCAAATCAGTAACTAATTTGCATAATTAATGATGTAACTGAGGAAGAGAGAAATATTAATAGATATCAGCTATGCAAATGAGAACCTCATTTACATAATTAATGAGAAAATACTATAACTCAAGGTGGGCTTGATGGATGGTCATGATTTTTGGTATGTAGATAGCTTACGTGATGCTTTGTATGATTGGATGATAATTATGCAAATCAGATTATAATTAATGAGGCAATTTTAAAAACCTGCTGTGCTCCATGATATGACTATTCAAATATGTGACATTTGTAACTGAGGAAGAGAGGAATGTCAATAGATAGACATTATGCAAATGTAGGCCTAATTTGCATAATTAATGAGAAACTACTATCATTCCATACTAGTAAATAACGGCAATTTCATACTTGTGGCATTTAGAAGTTGTGTGAATGTGAACACCATTGAATCAAATTATGCTAATAAGGAGCTTATTTGCATTATTGATGATAAATGTTAGCATAACCTTCTTTGTTAAGCTCATAGAGGTTTGGACAACTTATGTTATTTGGGTGAGGAGGATCAACTGGTATGATTTTTGATTGATGAAAAACACTCCTAATACGTCAGTCATAAAGGTCAAAATCATTTGGCGAAGGTATGAGGTCGTAGAACTCTTGTTCAAACTCAAAGGATGATTTCTTCATGACCATCTTACATTACAAAAATAAATTTTTCAAACATCAAACTTCCATATATCCATTTTCCTACTTGAACCGTATCACTATCAGTATAAAACGAGTTTAACATATTGCTCGCTATTGCAACAAAAAAAGCAATTTACTTACAACAGGTCTACTGATTTAGTTCATGACGATCATACTTTTCCATTCATTCTAATTGCATCTAATCAACCAAAAATATGTGCAACATATTGTTTGCCCTTGTTACAAACAAAAAACGTCTTTATATATATATGTACAGATCGTTACAACAAGCCCTCCCAACATTGAACGCTAAAATAAACAACCATGATCACTACCCGATTACATCAAACTCAAAGATATACACTTTGACAAATCCATGACAAACCATTCCATCAAACTATTTGCCAACCCCGTTACTTCCAATTCAAAAGAGGGACAGGCACCTTCAAAACAAATTCCCCAGGGAATACTCATATGTTGCAACTACGCATGCACGAACACATTCCAGACATGCCTGTACAATTCTGGGAATTCTTACAAATCGGGCGTAAAGTATACTACAGTAGAAGCCACTTAATTGCACCTCGGATTAACGCACATTCCATTTAATTGCACCGAATACCCAAACCGGTTCCTATTCACTGCATTGTTAGTGACTCCGCATATCTGCACAGCACATTGTCACCAATGCCAGATATTAATAAACTGCACCAAAATTTTTCGAAAATCCCTGACAAGTTAACTAAAAAGGTGCGCTAAAAATCGGCAAGCGCGGTACAAACGAGCCGATACCTGCCGTTGTAAAGGCGCAATACCGCCAATATGTTTAAAAGTGGTTTGAGTAACAAAAGAAGGCGGTCTCTATTGACAATCACGTTGATAGGAATCATATGGGAGGTCCCGGGTGGGTCGTGTCGGCACCATTAAATAAAGTAAGAGACGCGCGCCTACTCAGCAAGGGCAGCAGACGCGTAGACGGACATAGCAGTCGCTTTTGGTGGTGCGGTGCTGATGTGATCATCTGTCAAAATCTTTTATGGCAGAGCTGAATCCGCGTACCTAGCCACTGATTTAAACATCTATATTGCAATTATAACCACATGTACCACAGCCATGTAAAGATATCAGTACTTGTTTGTGAATCCTGCAACTGGTACTGTGAACTCAATATTTTGCTGCTTCTATGAGGGTTTATGGTAGCGCAAGAACTGAAACGTTAGATACTAAGGTCAAGTAAGTCTCAACTCTGGGGTGTTATTCAGCCTGTGAAGAAGAAAAAACATGTTAAGTTTAATCTGTACAGTATCTTGGTAAACTTCACAAGATTTGTTTACATGTCCTTGAATACTGTATATGCAAATAAAGTTAATAACTACATAATTTCGTCTGTTTGCCCATGGTGCTGCGGTCCAGCTGGGCCCTTTGCATTATTGCACAAGCCGGATAATTGCACCAACAACGCTGACACATGGGCAGTGCAGTTAAACGGATTCTACTGTATTAGGCTCGCTCCTAAAGCGCCGCCAAAAACATGGTGTATTCCGCATCGCCCTCGGTCTTGGCCCTCCTGCGGGCGATCCAACACGCGGTCGGGCTGGTACCTCGGGTGATACTGAATACACCGAGTTGTATTCTATATACGATTATATACATATAACGTTATAATTATTATATATAAATCAAGCTGGTGACTGCCACATCTGCTTGCAGCTGGAGATTACAAAGCACGTTTACTTATCAATAGATCCGGCCACTTCAAGTTGCTAAATAAACACACCACTCGTTACCACGTCACCACCAACAAAATCGACATAAATCTGATGTTTAACGTTACTAGTTTCTTTCTGCTATGTTTTACCTGTCGAACACCTCGGAGTCTATGGCGGCGCGGAGGACCCAGCCCACCAGCGGCGTCCCCGCCAGAGGCTTGATGTTCTTCAGCGGGATCCCCTTGCTCCCTCCCCGAGCCAGCACCAAGCAAGCCCGGTGAGGCTTTTTCTTCCCGAACCGCTTCATACATTGGTCCTCTGTGGTGGCACAGTCCCCGTCCATTACAGATTTGTCACAAATGTTGCCAACTTGGCACGGAAAGGTGAAACGTGGCACAGAAACAGGACACAAACGGTACAGGTTACGACTGTACACCTTCCACGAATAGCTGAACCCAACCTCGTACCCAGGGAGCACCTACACTAGTGTATCCTGAGGACGAGATGAGAGACGGCTTCATTTACTTTGTCCCGAGTATGCAAATGAGCATGCTAATTTACTACCTGTGTCTGTATATATAACGGAGGGGGCCCCAAATTCGCCACTGTACCCTAAATTCGCCACTTTGAGTTTTCTTAATTTTTGACATGTTAAGCTACAATAACAAGGTTACTTTTACTTTTCTTACAAGCATAACATGTTAAAGTTTGATATGAAAAGAATACTTTGTTCAAGTTTAGCCAAGAAGTGTGTATGTCAAGGTCCTGTCGAGAAGTTTGTTGAATGCCACGATTATCATAAATCTGACCCTCAAAACAGAAAAAAGAAGCCTTCTCAATAGTCTAAAATGCAAGAGCTTCTGGGCTCTGCCCCTGGACCCCGCCCGGGGCTTTCGGCAGCCCCCGAACCCCTACCCCGATGCTGTGAAAAAAGGGCGAGAACACTGCATACTATTTCCGCCATGGCGTTCTGCATAGAACTTCGCGTTGTGTAAAGCCGACTTAACCATATCCAAAAATGCGTGTTTCATTCCGACGCTCTGCAAAATATTTGCCTGTTTGCCACAGAAAGGGAACCCCTCAACGTTGGCAATAAAATCCAGTGCCTGGAAAGCAGGTTTAGTCAACATTTTGGGCAAATCTTGACTTCTTGTAAAAGTGGTGAATTTATGGAACACCCTGGAAAAGATAACGGAATTACGGCGCGTAACAACCAATTGACCTATCACCTTAATATTCGATCAATCACCATGACAACACGTATGTAAAAAGTCTAACAACTGCACTTATAATATAGCCCCATGGTATCACCAGGTTCACAAAATTTACATTTGAAAAATGTGAGTTAGAAAAAAAGTGGCAAATTTGGGGCCCCCTCCGTTATATAAACTACGCACAAAAAGTTTGGAAACTTTACTTTGGTTGATCATATTTCCGTTGTTTCTTGATCAATTTCAATGCATTATATATCGTTGGAAAGCCTGTGTAATTTCCTTTCCTATGATACCCAGCTCATTATAGTTGCAATCTCATTGAGCAAGCACCAGGCCTGCTTACGCGAGTGGGTTGTAGGAAAAAAGTGCCCAAATTGCCATGCTAGTGTCAAACACTCAGCGCAGCGCCAAACCCATTTGTGGTGGTGTTGTCCACATCGTGAATGGAACTGTGTGGAGAAATGTTATGTTCACAGCTACAGATAAGAGTAGATTTATTTAGACTGTTGGATGGGTAGATGAATGTGTGGGCAACGAGGAGAACCCTACGCTGACTGTTGTACAGATAGACTGACTGATTGTTTTGTTGGAGTAAGTGTCATAGTGTGGGGCAGTACAACGTTAACTGCCAGAGGAAAAACCAGGCTAATCATCCTAAGCAACCTCGATGTGTCAAGACATAGAGACACCTTTCTCAATCCAGTCACATTTCCAAGATACTTACCTCTGCAATATGCAAGATCTGCAAGATGATGGTGCACGTCCATACAGAATGAGAGCCATTTCAGACCACCTCCAGGATGCAGGAATACAGAGAATAGAATGGCCGTCCTGCAGCCCAGATCTCAACACAATTGAACACAGCCTCAGACTCTGTGATCACTGATCAGCTTGGGCGAGCTGTGCATGCAAGAATGATCAACAAAACAATACTGGTCGACCTGCGACGACTCCTTGTGGAAGAATAGCCAGGGGCCGCGTAACAAAACTGGTGACAAGCATGAGGAGGATGTGCCGGGCTGTGGTGACAGTGCATGGCTGGTGTATTTAGTATTAAGCCACCTTCATTATAACTGAGGCTCCTTTACGCATTTTTTTTTTGTTTGGATGAAGACTATCCTTGGCTTTCATATTAATGTGTTTTGTTGATTTGAGTTTCATATTACCCTCGTACAAAAGCCATGTGCTACCAGAGGAAGAAAAAATACTGAATTGAGCGTTTGACATTAGTAGGGTAATCTGGGCACTTTTTTCATGTGACCTGCTCGTATAAGCAGGTCTGGTGCCTGTTGCATTAATTTACAACCATATCAAGTTTGAAATCATGGGAAAGAAAATCACACAAGCTGTGTAATGATATATAAATCATTGAAATTGATCAAGAAACAATGGAGATATGATCGACCAAAGTTAAGTTTCCAAACTTTTTGTGCTGAGTTTATATACATCATACTATACTATACTAAACTATACTATACTATACTACACTATATATACTATACATACTATACTATACTATACATACTAAACTATACTATACTATATATACTATACTGTACTGTACTATACTGTACTGTACTATACTATACTACACCATACATACTATCCTGTCCACCCTGACTACCCTTGCACACCTTGTTCACTCTGACCATCCGTGCACACCCTGTTCACTCTGACCATCCTTGTACACCCTGTACTCCACTCTAACCATCCTTGTACACCCTGTCCACTCTAACCATCCTTGTACACCCTGTTCACTCTATTCACCCTTGTACACCCTGTCCACTCTGTACATCCGTACACCCTGTCCACTCTGACCATCCTTGTACGCACCCTGTCTACTCTGTACATCCTTGTACACCCTGTCCACTCTGTACATCCTTGTACACCCTGGTCACTCTGACAATCCTTGTGCACCCTGGTGACTCTACATAATAATACTAATAAGTTTATTGCAAATTCATGCCCGAAGGCTTAATGCAAATAACATAAATAAAAGAACAGGGTACAAAATAGGTATAAAAGCCGCTAATCTAAATATACAACATAATTGTCTATAACTATTGAAAGGTTTGACTTCTCTTTTGTAAGCAATGGAAGACGTAACGTCCCACCTTTTCTATAATTTGTGGGGTTTTGGTAGTTAGAAGAAGAATAGTCTTTTCTTTGTCTGTAAGCTTAGCGAAATTCGGATAGATTTTAGTGGTCGGAATAGACAACTCATTTCGTGCATTATCATGAAATGAACAGTTTGAAATAAAGTGTATTTCGTCTTCCACGGCATTTGCATTGCAATACTTACAAAGTCTTTCGTATAAAGGTAATTTTTTCATACCTTGGTAAACGACAGCGGTAAGTTAAGATTCTGTGCAAAATGTAAAACCATGTACAATATAGAGAGTTATCATGATCTTGCAGATTTTGATCTGCGCTCAGCCATTAGCAAAATTAGAGTTAGTGCTCATCCTCTTGAAATAGAGAGAGGCCGGTATAGAAAATTACCTATATACGAAAGACTTTGTAAGTATTGCAATACAAATGCCGTGGGAGACGAAATACACTTTATTTCAAACTGTTCATTTCATGATAATGCACGAAATGAGTTGTCTATTCCGACCACTAAAATCTATCCGAATTTCGCTAAGCTTACAGACAAAGAAAAGACTATTCTTCTTCTAACTACCAAAACCCCACAAATTATAGAAAAGGTGGGACGTTACGTCTTCCATTGCTTACAAAAGAGAAGTCAAACCCTTCACTAGTTATAGACAATTATGTTGTATATTTAGATTAGCAGCTTTTATACCTATTTTGTACCCTGTTCTTTTATGTATGTTATTTGCATTTAGCCTTCGGGCATGAATTTGCAATAAACTTATTAGTATTATTATGTAGAGTCACCAGGGTGCACAAGGATTGTCAGAGTGACCAGGGTGTACAAGGATGGATAGAGTGGACAGGGTGTACAAGGATGTACAGAGTGGACAGGGTGCGTACAAGGATGGTCAGAGTGGACAGGGCGTACAAGGATGTACAGAGTGGACAGGGTGTACAAGGGTGAATAGAGTGAACAGGGTGTACAAGGGTGATTAGAGTGAACGGGGTGTACAAGGATGATCAGAGTGGACAGGGTGTACAAGGATGGTTAGAGTGGACAGGGTGTACAAGGATGATCAGAGTGGACAGGGTGTACAAGGATGGTTAGAGTGGACAGGGTGTACAAGGATGATCAGAGTGAACAGGGTGTACAAGGATGTACAGAGTGGACAGGGTGTACAAGGATGATCAGAGTGAACAGGGTGTACAAGGATGATCAGAGCGGACAGGGTGTACAAGGATGATTAGAGTGGAAAGGGTGTACAAGGATGTTTCCAATGCAAATCCGGCAGTTTCACGGAATTTTTCATCTTGGCTTTTTTTCTCGCCAAACCGCTCGGAATCGCTTGCAAATGACTTAGAACAGCTTATTAGGCCGTTCTACGTCGTTTTCAATGCAAATCCGACTTTTCCCAGACAAAAAATTTCAAAGTGATAATTTGGCTCCAAACCGCTGTTTTAAGGCCTATTTCGACGTTTTGAAGCATAATACGGCCTTTGCCGGTAAAATTTCATCTTGGCTTTTTTTCTCGCCAAACCGCTCGGAATCGCTTGCAAATGACTTAGAACAGCTTATTAGGCCGTTCTACGTCGTTTTCAATGCAAATCCGACTTTTCCCAGACAAAAAATTTCAAAGTGATAATTTGGCTCCAAACCGCTGTTTTAAGGCCTATTTCGACGTTTTGAAGCATAATACGGCCTTTGCCGGTAAAATTTCATCTTGGCTTTTTTTCTCGCCAAACCGCTCGGAATCGCTTGCAAATGACTTAGAACAGCTTATTAGGCCGTTCTACGTCGTTTTCAATGCAAATCCGCTTTTTCCCCGACAAAAAATTTCAAAGTGAAATTTCCTTCAAAACCCTTGTTTTAAGGCCTATTTCGACGTTTTGGAGCGAAATACGGCCTTTGCCGGTAAAATTTCATCTTGGCTTTTTTTCTCGCCAAACCGCTCGGAATCGCTTGCAAATGACTTAGAACAGCTTATTAGGCCGTTCTACGTCGTTTTCAATGCAAATCCGCTTTTTCCCCGACAAAAAATTTCAAAGTGAAATTTCCTTCAAAACCCTTGTTTTAAGGCCTATTTCGACGTTTTGGAGCGAAATACGGCCTTTGCCGGTAAAATTTCATCTTGGCTTTTTTTCTCGCCAAACCGCTCGGAATCGCTTGCAAATGACTTAGAACAGCTTATTAGGCCGTTCTACGTCGTTTTCAATGCAAATCCGCTTTTTCCCCGACAAAAAATTTCAAAGTGAAATTTCCTTCAAAACCCTTGTTTTAAGGCCTATTTCGACGTTTTGGAGCGAAATACGGCCTTTGCCGGTAAAATTTCATCTTGGCTTTTTTTCTCGCCAAACCGCTCGGAATCGCTTGCAAATGACTTAGAACAGCTTATTAGGCCGTTCTACGTCGTTTTCAATGCAAATCCGCTTTTTCCCCGACAAAAAATTTCAAAGTGAAATTTCCTTCAAAACCCTTGTTTTAAGGCCTATTTCGACGTTTTGGAGCGAAATACGGCCTTTGCCGGTAAAATTTCATCTTGGCTTTTTTTCTCGCCAAACCGCTCGGAATCGCTTGCAAATGACTTAGAACAGCTTATTAGGCCGTTCTACGTCGTTTTCAATGCAAATCCGCTTTTTCCCCGACAAAAAATTTCAAAGTGAAATTTCCTTCAAAACCCTTGTTTTAAGGCCTATTTCGACGTTTTGGAGCGAAATACGGCCTTTGCCGGTAAAATTTCATCTTGGCTTTTTTTCTCGCCAAACCGCTCGGAATCGCTTGCAAATGACTTAGAACAGCTTATTAGGCCGTTCTACGTCGTTTTCAATGCAAATCCGCTTTTTCCCCGACAAAAAATTTCAAAGTGAAATTTCCTTCAAAACCCTTGTTTTAAGGCCTATTTCGACGTTTTGGAGCGAAATACGGCCTTTGCCGGTAAAATTTCATCTTGGCTTTTTTTCTCGCCAAACCGCTCGGAATCGCTTGCAAATGACTTAGAACAGCTTATTAGGCCGTTCTACGTCGTTTTCAATGCAAATCCGCTTTTTCCCCGACAAAAAATTTCAAAGTGAAATTTCCTTCAAAACCCTTGTTTTAAGGCCTATTTCGACGTTTTGGAGCGAAATACGGCCTTTGCCGGTAAAATTTCATCTTGGCTTTTTTTCTCGCCAAACCGCTCGGAATCGCTTGCAAATGACTTAGAACAGCTTATTAGGCCGTTCTACGTCGTTTTCAATGCAAATCCGCTTTTTCCCCGACAAAAAATTTCAAAGTGAAATTTCCTTCAAAACCCTTGTTTTAAGGCCTATTTCGACGTTTTGGAGCGAAATACGGCCTTTGCCGGTAAAATTTCATCTTGGCTTTTTTTCTCGCCAAACCGCTCGGAATCGCTTGCAAATGACTTAGAACAGCTTATTAGGCCGTTCTACGTCGTTTTCAATGCAAATCCGCTTTTTCCCCGACAAAAAATTTCAAAGTGAAATTTCCTTCAAAACCCTTGTTTTAAGGCCTATTTCGACGTTTTGGAGCGAAATACGGCCTTTGCCGGTAAAATTTCATCTTGGCTTTTTTTCTCGCCAAACCGCTCGGAATCGCTTGCAAATGACTTAGAACAGCTTATTAGGCCGTTCTACGTCGTTTTCAATGCAAATCCGCTTTTTCCCCGACAAAAACTTTCAAAGTGAAATTTCCTTCAAAACCCTTGTTTTAAGGCCTATTTCGACGTTTTGGAGCGAAATACGGCCTTTGCCGGTAAAATTTCATCTTGGCTTTTTTTCTCGCCAAACCGCTCGGAATCGCTTGCAAATGACTTAGAACAGCTTATTAGGCCGTTCTACGTCGTTTTCAATGCAAATCCGCTTTTTCCCCGACAAAAACTTTCAAAGTGAAATTTCCTTCAAAACCCTTGTTTTAAGGCCTATTTCGACGTTTTGGAGCGAAATACGGCCTTTGCCGGTAAAATTTCATCTTGGCTTTTTTTCTCGCCAAACCGCTCGGAATCGCTTGCAAATGACTTAGAACAGCTTATTAGGCCGTTCTACGTCGTTTTCAATGCAAATCCGCTTTTTCCCCGACAAAAACTTTCAAAGTGAAATTTCCTTCAAAACCCTTGTTTTAAGGCCTATTTCGACGTTTTGGAGCGAAATACGGCCTTTGCCGGTAAAATTTCATCTTGGCTTTTTTTCTCGCCAAACCGCTCGGAATCGCTTGCAAATGACTTAGAACAGCTTATTAGGCCGTTCTACGTCGTTTTCAATGCAAATCCGCTTTTTCCCCGACAAAAACTTTCAAAGTGAAATTTCCTTCAAAACCCTTGTTTTAAGGCCTATTTCGACGTTTTGGAGCGAAATACGGCCTTTGCCGGTAAAATTTCATCTTGGCTTTTTTTCTCGCCAAACCGCTCGGAATCGCTTGCAAATGACTTAGAACAGCTTATTAGGCCGTTCTACGTCGTTTTCAATGCAAATCCGCTTTTTCCCCGACAAAAACTTTCAAAGTGAAATTTCCTTCAAAACCCTTGTTTTAAGGCCTATTTCGACGTTTTGGAGCGAAATACGGCCTTTGCCGGTAAAATTTCATCTTGGCTTTTTTTCTCGCCAAACCGCTCGGAATCGCTTGCAAATGACTTAGAACAGCTTATTAGGCCGTTCTACGTCGTTTTCAATGCAAATCCGCTTTTTCCCCGACAAAAACTTTCAAAGTGAAATTTCCTTCAAAACCCTTGTTTTAAGGCCTATTTCGACGTTTTGGAGCGAAATACGGCCTTTGCCGGTAAAATTTCATCTTGGCTTTTTTTCTCGCCAAACCGCTCGGAATCGCTTGCAAATGACTTAGAACAGCTTATTAGGCCGTTCTACGTCGTTTTCAATGCAAATCCGCTTTTTCCCCGACAAAAACTTTCAAAGTGAAATTTCCTTCAAAACCCTTGTTTTAAGGCCTATTTCGACGTTTTGGAGCGAAATACGGCCTTTGCCGGTAAAATTTCATCTTGGCTTTTTTTCTCGCCAAACCGCTCGGAATCGCTTGCAAATGACTTAGAACAGCTTATTAGGCCGTTCTACGTCGTTTTCAATGCAAATCCGCTTTTTCCCCGACAAAAACTTTCAAAGTGAAATTTCCTTCAAAACCCTTGTTTTAAGGCCTATTTCGACGTTTTGGAGCGAAATACGGCCTTTGCCGGTAAAATTTCATCTTGGCTTTTTTTCTCGCCAAACCGCTCGGAATCGCTTGCAAATGACTTAGAACAGCTTATTAGGCCGTTCTACGTCGTTTTCAATGCAAATCCGCTTTTTCCCCGACAAAAAATTTCAAAGTGAAATTTCCTTCAAAACCCTTGTTTTAAGGCCTATTTCGACGTTTTGGAGCGAAATACGGCCTTTGCCGGTAAAATTTCATCTTGGCTTTTTTTCTCGCCAAACCGCTCGGAATCGCTTGCAAATGACTTAGAACAGCTTATTAGGCCGTTCTACGTCGTTTTCAATGCAAATCCGCTTTTTCCCCGACAAAAAATTTCAAAGTGAAATTTCCTTCAAAACCCTTGTTTTAAGGCCTATTTCGACGTTTTGGAGCGAAATACGGCCTTTGCCGGTAAAATTTCATCTTGGCTTTTTTTCTCGCCAAACCGCTCGGAATCGCTTGCAAATGACTTAGAACAGCTTATTAGGCCGTTCTACGTCGTTTTCAATGCAAATCCGCTTTTTCCCCGACAAAAAATTTCAAAGTGAAATTTCCTTCAAAACCCTTGTTTTAAGGCCTATTTCGACGTTTTGGAGCGAAATACGGCCTTTGCCGGTAAAATTTCATCTTGGCTTTTTTTCTCGCCAAACCGCTCGGAATCGCTTGCAAATGACTTAGAACAGCTTATTAGGCCGTTCTACGTCGTTTTCAATGCAAATCCGCTTTTTCCCCGACAAAAACTTTCAAAGTGAAATTTCCTTCAAAACCCTTGTTTTAAGGCCTATTTCGACGTTTTGGAGCGAAATACGGCCTTTGCCGGTAAAATTTCATCTTGGCTTTTTTTCTCGCCAAACCGCTCGGAATCGCTTGCAAATGACTTAGAACAGCTTATTAGGCCGTTCTACGTCGTTTTCAATGCAAATCCGCTTTTTCCCCGACAAAAACTTTCAAAGTGAAATTTCCTTCAAAACCCTTGTTTTAAGGCCTATTTCGACGTTTTGGAGCGAAATACGGCCTTTGCCGGTAAAATTTCATCTTGGCT
This sequence comes from Branchiostoma lanceolatum, assembly GCF_035083965.1. Lineage (NCBI taxonomy): Eukaryota > Metazoa > Chordata > Leptocardii > Amphioxiformes > Branchiostomatidae > Branchiostoma > Branchiostoma lanceolatum. The sequence continues at coordinate 1,674,911 of NC_089737.1, forward strand.
TTTTTTCTCGCCAAACCGCTCGGAATCGCTTGCAAATGACTTAGAACAGCTTATTAGGCCGTTCTACGTCGTTTTCAATGCAAATCCGCTTTTTCCCCGACAAAAACTTTCAAAGTGAAATTTCCTTCAAAACCCTTGTTTTAAGGCCTATTTCGACGTTTTGGAGCGAAATACGGCCTTTGCCGGTAAAATTTCATCTTGGCTTTTTTTCTCGCCAAACCGCTCGGAATCGCTTGCAAATGACTTAGAACAGCTTATTAGGCCGTTCTACGTCGTTTTCAATGCAAATCCGCTTTTTCCCCGACAAAAACTTTCAAAGTGAAATTTCCTTCAAAACCCTTGTTTTAAGGCCTATTTCGACGTTTTGGAGCGAAATACGGCCTTTGCCGGTAAAATTTCATCTTGGCTTTTTTTCTCGCCAAACCGCTCGGAATCGCTTGCAAATGACTTAGAACAGCTTATTAGGCCGTTCTACGTCGTTTTCAATGCAAATCCGCTTTTTCCCCGACAAAAACTTTCAAAGTGAAATTTCCTTCAAAACCCTTGTTTTAAGGCCTATTTCGACGTTTTGGAGCGAAATACGGCCTTTGCCGGTAAAATTTCATCTTGGCTTTTTTTCTCGCCAAACCGCTCGGAATCGCTTGCAAATGACTTAGAACAGCTTATTAGGCCGTTCTACGTCGTTTTCAATGCAAATCCGCTTTTTCCCCGACAAAAACTTTCAAAGTGAAATTTCCTTCAAAACCCTTGTTTTAAGGCCTATTTCGACGTTTTGGAGCGAAATACGGCCTTTGCCGGTAAAATTTCATCTTGGCTTTTTTCTCGCCAAACCGCTCGGAATCGCTTGCAAATGACTTAGAACAGCTTATTAGGCCGTTCTACGTCGTTTTCAATGCAAATCCGCTTTTTCCCCGACAAAAACTTTCAAAGTGAAATTTCCTTCAAAACCCTTGTTTTAAGGCCTATTTCGACGTTTTGGAGCGAAATACGGCCTTTGCCGGTAAAATTTCATCTTGGCTTTTTTTCTCGCCAAACCGCTCGGAATCGCTTGCAAATGACTTAGAACAGCTTATTAGGCCGTTCTACGTCGTTTTCAATGCAAATCCGCTTTTTCCCCGACAAAAACTTTCAAAGTGAAATTTCCTTCAAAACCCTTGTTTTAAGGCCTATTTCGACGTTTTGGAGCGAAATACGGCCTTTGCCGGTAAAATTTCATCTTGGCTTTTTTTCTCGCCAAACCGCTCGGAATCGCTTGCAAATGACTTAGAACAGCTTATTAGGCCGTTCTACGTCGTTTTCAATGCAAATCCGCTTTTTCCCCGACAAAAACTTTCAAAGTGAAATTTCCTTCAAAACCCTTGTTTTAAGGCCTATTTCGACGTTTTGGAGCGAAATACGGCCTTTGCCGGTAAAATTTCATCTTGGCTTTTTTTCTCGCCAAACCGCTCGGAATCGCTTGCAAATGACTTAGAACAGCTTATTAGGCCGTTCTACGTCGTTTTCAATGCAAATCCGCTTTTTCCCCGACAAAAACTTTCAAAGTGAAATTTCCTTCAAAACCCTTGTTTTAAGGCCTATTTCGACGTTTTGGAGCGAAATACGGCCTTTGCCGGTAAAATTTCATCTTGGCTTTTTTTCTCGCCAAACCGCTCGGAATCGCTTGCAAATGACTTAGAACAGCTTATTAGGCCGTTCTACGTCGTTTTCAATGCAAATCCGCTTTTTCCCGACAAAAACTTTCAAAGTGAAATTTCCTTCAAAACCCTTGTTTTAAGGCCTATTTCGACGTTTTGGAGCGAAATACGGCCTTTGCCGGTAAAATTTCATCTTGGCTTTTTTTCTCGCCAAACCGCTCGGAATCGCTTGCAAATGACTTAGAACAGCTTATTAGGCCGTTCTACGTCGTTTTCAATGCAAATCCGCTTTTTCCCCGACAAAAACTTTCAAAGTGAAATTTCCTTCAAAACCCTTGTTTTAAGGCCTATTTCGACGTTTTGGAGCGAAATACGGCCTTTGCCGGTAAAATTTCATCTTGGCTTTTTTTCTCGCCAAACCGCTCGGAATCGCTTGCAAATGACTTAGAACAGCTTATTAGGCCGTTCTACGTCGTTTTCAATGCAAATCCGCTTTTTCCCCGACAAAAACTTTCAAAGTGAAATTTCCTTCAAAACCCTTGTTTTAAGGCCTATTTCGACGTTTTGGAGCGAAATACGGCCTTTGCCGGTAAAATTTCATCTTGGCTTTTTTTCTCGCCAAACCGCTCGGAATCGCTTGCAAATGACTTAGAACAGCTTATTAGGCCGTTCTACGTCGTTTTCAATGCAAATCCGCTTTTTCCCCGACAAAAACTTTCAAAGTGAAATTTCCTTCAAAACCCTTGTTTTAAGGCCTATTTCGACGTTTTGGAGCGAAATACGGCCTTTGCCGGTAAAATTTCATCTTGGCTTTTTTTCTCGCCAAACCGCTCGGAATCGCTTGCAAATGACTTAGAACAGCTTATTAGGCCGTTCTACGTCGTTTTCAATGCAAATCCGCTTTTTCCCGACAAAAACTTTCAAAGTGAAATTTCCTTCAAAACCCTTGTTTTAAGGCCTATTTCGACGTTTTGGAGCGAAATACGGCCTTTGCCGGTAAAATTTCATCTTGGCTTTTTTTCTCGCCAAACCGCTCGGAATCGCTTGCAAATGACTTAGAACAGCTTATTAGGCCGTTCTACGTCGTTTTCAATGCAAATCCGCTTTTTCCCCGACAAAAAATTTCAAAGTGAAATTTCCTTCAAAACCCTTGTTTTAAGGCCTATTTCGACGTTTTGGAGCGAAATACGGCCTTTGCCGGTAAAATTTCATCTTGGCTTTTTTCTCGCCAAACCGCTCGGAATCGCTTGCAAATGACTTAGAACAGCTTATTAGGCCGTTCTACGTCGTTTTCAATGCAAATCCGCTTTTTCCCCGACAAAAAATTTCAAAGTGAAATTTCCTTCAAAACCCTTGTTTTAAGGCCTATTTCGACGTTTTGGAGCGAAATACGGCCTTTGCCGGTAAAATTTCATCTTGGCTTTTTTTCTCGCCAAACCGCTCGGAATCGCTTGCAAATGACTTAGAACAGCTTATTAGGCCGTTCTACGTCGTTTTCAATGCAAATCCGCTTTTCCCCGACAAAAAATTTCAAAGTGAAATTTCCTTCAAAACCCTTGTTTTAAGCCTATTTCGACGTTTTGGAGCGAAATACGGCCTTTGCCGTAAAATTTCATCTTGGCTTTTTTTCTCGCCAAACCGCTCGGAATCGCTTGCAAATGACTTAGAACAGCTTATTAGGCCGTTCTACGTCGTTTTCAATGCAAATCCGCTTTTTCCCCGACAAAAAATTTCAAAGTGAAATTTCCTTCAAAACCCTTGTTTTAAGGCCTATTTCGACGTTTTGGAGCGAAATACGGCCTTTGCCGGTAAAATTTCATCTTGGCTTTTTTTCTCGCCAAACCGCTCGGAATCGCTTGCAAATGACTTAGAACAGCTTATTAGGCCGTTCTACGTCGTTTTCAATGCAAATCCGCTTTTTCCCCGACAAAAAATTTCAAAGTGAAATTTCCTTCAAAACCCTTGTTTTAAGGCCTATTTCGACGTTTGGAGCGAAATACGGCCTTTGCCGGTAAAATTTCATCTTGGCTTTTTTTCTCGCCAAACCGCTCGGAATCGCTTGCAAATGACTTAGAACAGCTTATTAGGCCGTTCTACGTCGTTTTCAATGCAAATCCGCTTTTTCCCCGACAAAAACTTTCAAAGTGAAATTTCCTTCAAAACCCTTGTTTTAAGGCCTATTTCGACGTTTTGGAGCGAAATACGGCCTTTGCCGGTAAAATTTCATCTTGGCTTTTTTTCTCGCCAAACCGCTCGGAATCGCTTGCAAATGACTTAGAACAGCTTATTAGGCCGTTCTACGTCGTTTTCAATGCAAATCCGCTTTTTCCCCGACAAAAACTTTCAAAGTGAAATTTCCTTCAAAACCCTTGTTTTAAGGCCTATTTCGACGTTTTGGAGCGAAATACGGCCTTTGCCGGTAAAATTTCATCTTGGCTTTTTTTCTCGCCAAACCGCTCGGAATCGCTTGCAAATGACTTAGAACAGCTTATTAGGCCGTTCTACGTCGTTTTCAATGCAAATCCGCTTTTTCCCCGACAAAAAATTTCAAAGTGAAATTTCCTTCAAAACCCTTGTTTTAAGGCCTATTTCGACGTTTTGGAGCGAAATACGGCCTTTGCCGGTAAAATTTCATCTTGGCTTTTTTTCTCGCCAAACCGCTCGGAATCGCTTGCAAATGACTTAGAACAGCTTATTAGGCCGTTCTACGTCGTTTCAATGCAAATCCGCTTTTTCCCCGACAAAAAATTTCAAAGTGAAATTTCCTTCAAAACCCTTGTTTTAAGGCCTATTTCGACGTTTTGGAGCGAAATACGGCCTTTGCCGGTAAAATTTCATCTTGGCTTTTTTTCTCGCCAAACCGCTCGGAATCGCTTGCAAATGACTTAGAACAGCTTATTAGGCCGTTCTACGTCGTTTTCAATGCAAATCCGCTTTTTCCCCGACAAAAAATTTCAAAGTGAAATTTCCTTCAAAACCCTTGTTTTAAGGCCTATTTCGACGTTTTGGAGCGAAATACGGCCTTTGCCGGTAAAATTTCATCTTGGCTTTTTTTCTCGCCAAACCGCTCGGAATCGCTTGCAAATGACTTAGAACAGCTTATTAGGCCGTTCTACGTCGTTTTCAATGCAAATCCGCTTTTTCCCCGACAAAAAATTTCAAAGTGAAATTTCCTTCAAAACCCTTGTTTTAAGGCCTATTTCGACGTTTTGGAGCGAAATACGGCCTTTGCCGGTAAAATTTCATCTTGGCTTTTTTTCTCGCCAAACCGCTCGGAATCGCTTGCAAATGACTTAGAACAGCTTATTAGGCCGTTCTACGTCGTTTTCAATGCAAATCCGCTTTTTCCCCGACAAAAAATTTCAAAGTGAAATTTCCTTCAAAACCCTTGTTTTAAGGCCTATTTCGACGTTTTGGAGCGAAATACGGCCTTTGCCGGTAAAATTTCATCTTGGCTTTTTTTCTCGCCAAACCGCTCGGAATCGCTTGCAAATGACTTAGAACAGCTTATTAGGCCGTTCTACGTCGTTTTCAATGCAAATCCGCTTTTTCCCCGACAAAAAATTTCAAAGTGAAATTTCCTTCAAAACCCTTGTTTTAAGGCCTATTTCGACGTTTTGGAGCGAAATACGGCCTTTGCCGGTAAAATTTCATCTTGGCTTTTTTTCTCGCCAAACCGCTCGGAATCGCTTGCAAATGACTTAGAACAGCTTATTAGGCCGTTCTACGTCGTTTTCAATGCAAATCCGCTTTTTCCCCGACAAAAAATTTCAAAGTGAAATTTCCTTCAAAACCCTTGTTTTAAGGCCTATTTCGACGTTTTGGAGCGAAATACGGCCTTTGCCGGTAAAATTTCATCTTGGCTTTTTTTCTCGCCAAACCGCTCGGAATCGCTTGCAAATGACTTAGAACAGCTTATTAGGCCGTTCTACGTCGTTTTCAATGCAAATCCGCTTTTTCCCCGACAAAAAATTTCAAAGTGAAATTTCCTTCAAAACCCTTGTTTTAAGGCCTATTTCGACGTTTTGGAGCGAAATACGGCCTTTGCCGGTAAAATTTCATCTTGGCTTTTTTTCTCGCCAAACCGCTCGGAATCGCTTGCAAATGACTTAGAACAGCTTATTAGGCCGTTCTACGTCGTTTTCAATGCAAATCCGCTTTTTCCCCGACAAAAAATTTCAAAGTGAAATTTCCTTCAAAACCCTTGTTTTAAGGCCTATTTCGACGTTTTGGAGCGAAATACGGCCTTTGCCGGTAAAATTTCATCTTGGCTTTTTTTCTCGCCAAACCGCTCGGAATCGCTTGCAAATGACTTAGAACAGCTTATTAGGCCGTTCTACGTCGTTTTCAATGCAAATCCGCTTTTTCCCCGACAAAAAATTTCAAAGTGAAATTTCCTTCAAAACCCTTGTTTTAAGGCCTATTTCGACGTTTTGGAGCGAAATACGGCCTTTGCCGGTAAAATTTCATCTTGGCTTTTTTCTCGCCAAACCGCTCGGAATCGCTTGCAAATGACTTAGAACAGCTTATTAGGCCGTTCTACGTCGTTTTCAATGCAAATCCGCTTTTTCCCGACAAAAAATTTCAAAGTGAAATTTCCTTCAAAACCCTTGTTTTAAGGCCTATTTCGACGTTTTGGAGCGAAATACGGCCTTTGCCGGTAAAATTTCATCTTGGCTTTTTTTCTCGCCAAACCGCTCGGAATCGCTTGCAAATGACTTAGAACAGCTTATTAGGCCGTTCTACGTCGTTTTCAATGCAAATCCGCTTTTTCCCCGACAAAAAATTTCAAAGTGAAATTTCCTTCAAAACCCTTGTTTTAAGGCCTATTTCGACGTTTTGGAGCGAAATACGGCCTTTGCCGGTAAAATTTCATCTTGGCTTTTTTTCTCGCCAAACCGCTCGGAATCGCTTGCAAATGACTTAGAACAGCTTATCAGGCCGTTCTACGTCGTTTTCAATGCAAATCCGCTTTTTCCCCGACAAAAACTTTCAAAGTGAAATTTCCTTCAAAACCCTTGTTTTAAGGCCTATTTCGACGTTTTGGAGCGAAATACGGCCTTTGCCGGTAAAATTTCATCTTGGCTTTTTTTCTCGCCAAACCGCTCGGAATCGCTTGCAAATGACTTAGAACAGCTTATCAGGCCGTTCTACGTCGTTTTCAATGCAAATCCGCTTTTTCCCCGACAAAAACTTTCAAAGTGAAATTTCCTTCAAAACCCTTGTTTTAAGGCCTATTTCGACGTTTTGGAGCGAAATACGGCCTTTGCCGGTAAAATTTCATCTTGGCTTTTTTTCTCGCCAAACCGCTCGGAATCGCTTGCAAATGACTTAGAACAGCTTATCAGGCCGTTCTACGTCGTTTTCAATGCAAATCCGCTTTTTCCCCGACAAAAAATTTCAAAGTGAAATTTCCTTCAAAACCCTTGTTTTAAGGCCTATTCGACGTTTTGGAGCGAAATACGGCCTTTGCCGGTAAAATTTCATCTTGGCTTTTTTTCTCGCCAAACCGCTCGGAATCGCTTGCAAATGACTTAGAACAGCTTATCAGGCCGTTCTACGTCGTTTTCAATGCAAATCCGCTTTTTCCCCGACAAAAAATTTCAAAGTGAAATTTCCTTCAAACCCTTGTTTTAAGGCCTATTTCGACGTTTTGGAGCGAAATACGGCCTTTGCCGGTAAAATTTCATCTTGGCTTTTTTTCTCGCCAAACCGCTCGGAATCGCTTGCAAATGACTTAGAACAGCTTATTAGGCCGTTCTACGTCGTTTTCAATGCAAATCCGCTTTTTCCCCGACAAAAAATTTCAAAGTGAAATTTCCTTCAAAACCCTTGTTTTAAGGCCTATTTCGACGTTTTGGAGCGAAATACGGCCTTTGCCGGTAAAATTTCATCTTGGCTTTTTTCTCGCCAAACCGCTCGGAATCGCTTGCAAATGACTTAGAACAGCTTATTAGGCCGTTCTACGTCGTTTTCAATGCAAATCCGCTTTTTCCCCGACAAAAAATTTCAAAGTGAAATTTCCTTCAAAACCCTTGTTTTAAGGCCTATTTCGACGTTTTGGAGCGAAATACGGCCTTTGCCGGTAAAATTTCATCTTGGCTTTTTTCTCGCCAAACCGCTCGGAATCGCTTGCAAATGACTTAGAACAGCTTATTAGGCCGTTCTACGTCGTTTTCAATGCAAATCCGCTTTTTCCCCGACAAAAAATTTCAAAGTGAAATTTCCTTCAAAACCCTTGTTTTAAGGCCTATTTCGACGTTTTGGAGCGAAATACGGCCTTTGCCGGTAAAATTTCATCTTGGCTTTTTTTCTCGCCAAACCGCTCGGAATCGCTTGCAAATGACTTAGAACAGCTTATTAGGCCGTTCTACGTCGTTTTCAATGCAAATCCGCTTTTTCCCCGACAAAAAATTTCAAAGTGAAATTTCCTTCAAAACCCTTGTTTTAAGGCCTATTTCGACGTTTTGGAGCGAAATACGGCCTTTGCCGGTAAAATTTCATCTTGGCTTTTTTTCTCGCCAAACCGCTCGGAATCGCTTGCAAATGACTTAGAACAGCTTATTAGGCCGTTCTACGTCGTTTTCAATGCAAATCCGCTTTTTCCCCGACAAAAAATTTCAAAGTGAAATTTCCTTCAAAACCCTTGTTTTAAGGCCTATTTCGACGTTTTGGAGCGAAATACGGCCTTTGCCGGTAAATTTCATCTTGGCTTTTTTTCTCGCCAAACCGCTCGGAATCGCTTGCAAATGACTTAGAACAGCTTATTAGGCCGTTCTACGTCGTTTTCAATGCAAATCCGCTTTTTCCCGACAAAAAATTTCAAAGTGAAATTTCCTTCAAAACCCTTGTTTTAAGGCCTATTTCGACGTTTTGGAGCGAATACGGCCTTTGCCGGTAAAATTTCATCTTGGCTTTTTTTCTCGCCAAACCGCTCGGAATCGCTTGCAAATGACTTAGAACAGCTTATTAGGCCGTTCTACGTCGTTTTCAATGCAAATCCGCTTTTTTCCCCGACAAAAAATTTCAAAGTGAAATTTCTTCAAAACCCTTGTTTTAAGGCCTATTTCGACGTTTGGAGCGAAATACGGCCTTTGCCGGTAAAATTTCATCTTGGCTTTTTTTCTCGCCAAACCGCTCGGAATCGCTTGCAAATGACTTAGAACAGCTTATTAGGCCGTTCTACGTCGTTTTCAATGCAAATCCGCTTTTTCCCCGACAAAAAATTTCAAAGTGAAATTTCCTTCAAAACCTTGTTTTAAGGCCTATTTCGACGTTTTGGAGCGAAATACGGCCTTTGCCGGTAAAATTTCATCTTGGCTTTTTTTCTCGCCAAACCGCTCGGAATCGCTTGCAAATGACTTAGAACAGCTTATTAGGCCGTTCTACGTCGTTTTCAATGCAAATCCGCTTTTTCCCCGACAAAAAATTTCAAAGTGAAATTTCCTTCAAAACCCTTGTTTTAAGGCCTATTTCGACGTTTTGGAGCGAAATACGGCCTTTGCCGGTAAAATTTCATCTTGGCTTTTTTTCTCGCCAAACCGCTCGGAATCGCTTGCAAATGACTTAGAACAGCTTATTAGGCCGTTCTACGTCGTTTTCAATGCAAATCCGCTTTTTCCCCGACAAAAATTTCAAAGTGAAATTTCCTTCAAAACCCTTGTTTTAAGGCCTATTTCGACGTTTTGGAGCGAAATACGGCCTTTGCCGGTAAAATTTCATCTTGGCTTTTTTTCTCGCCAAACCGCTCGGAATCGCTTGCAAATGACTTAGAACAGCTTATTAGGCCGTTCTACGTCGTTTTCAATGCAAATCCGCTTTTTCCCCGACAAAAAATTTCAAAGTGAAATTTCCTTCAAAACCCTTGTTTTAAGGCCTATTTCGACGTTTTGGAGCGAAATACGGCCTTTGCCGGTAAAATTTCATCTTGGCTTTTTTTCTCGCCAAACCGCTCGGAAATCGCTTGCAAATGACTTAGAACAGCTTATTAGGCCGTTCTACGTCGTTTTCAATGCAAATCCGCTTTTTCCCCGACAAAAAATTCAAAGTGAAATTTCCTTCAAAACCCTTGTTTTAAGGCCTATTTCGACGTTTTGGAGCGAAATACGGCCTTTGCCGGTAAAATTTCATCTTGGCTTTTTTCTCGCCAAACCGCTCGAATCGCTTGCAAATGACTTAGAACAGCTTATTAGGCCGTTCTACGTCGTTTTCAATGCAAATCCGCTTTTTCCCCGACAAAAAATTTCAAAGTGAAATTTCCTTCAAAACCTTGTTTTAAGGCCTATTTCGACGTTTTGGAGCGAAATACGGCCTTTGCCGGTAAAATTTCATCTTGGCTTTTTTTCTCGCCAAACCGCTCGGAATCGCTTGCAAATGACTTAGAACAGCTTATTAGGCCGTTCTACGTCGTTTTCAATGCAAATCCGCTTTTTCCCCGACAAAAAATTTCAAAGTGAAATTTCCTTCAAAACCCTTGTTTTAAGGCCTATTTCGACGTTTTGGAGCGAAATACGGCCTTTGCCGGTAAAATTTCATCTTGGCTTTTTTTCTCGCCAAACCGCTCGGAATCGCTTGCAAATGACTTAGAACAGCTTATTAGGCCGTTCTACGTCGTTTTCAATGCAAATCCGCTTTTTCCCCGACAAAAAATTTCAAAGTGAAATTTCCTTCAAAACCCTTGTTTTAAGGCCTATTTCGACGTTTTGGAGCGAATACGGCTTTGCCGGTAAAATTTCATCTTGGCTTTTTTTCTCGCCAAACCGCTCGGAATCGCTTGCAAATGACTTAGAACAGCTTATTAGGCCGTTCTACGTCGTTTTCAATGCAAATCCGCTTTTTCCCCGACAAAAAATTTCAAAGTGAAATTTCCTTCAAAACCCTTGTTTTAAGGCCTATTTCGACGTTTTGGAGCGAAATACGGCCTTTGCCGGTAAAATTTCATCTTGGCTTTTTTTCTCGCCAAACCGCTCGGAATCGCTTGCAAATGACTTAGAACAGCTTATTAGGCCGTTCTACGTCGTTTTCAATGCAAATCCGCTTTTTCCCCGACAAAAAATTTCAAAGTGAAATTTCCTTCAAAACCCTTGTTTTAAGGCCTATTTCGACGTTTTGGAGCGAAATACGGCCTTTGCCGGTAAAATTTCATCTTGGCTTTTTTTCTCGCCAAACCGCTCGAATCGCTTGCAAATGACTTAGAACAGCTTATTAGGCCGTTCTACGTCGTTTTCAATGCAAATCCGCTTTTTCCCCGACAAAAAATTTCAAAGTGAAATTTCCTTCAAAACCCTTGTTTTAAGGCCTATTTCGACGTTTTGGAGCGAAATACGGCCTTTGCCGGTAAAATTTCATCTTGGCTTTTTTTCTCGCCAAACCGCTCGGAATCGCTTGCAAATGACTTAGAACAGCTTATTAGGCCGTTCTACGTCGTTTTCAATGCAAATCCGCTTTTTCCCCGACAAAAAATTTCAAAGTGAAATTTCCTTCAAAACCCTTGTTTTAAGGCCTATTTCGACGTTTTGGAGCGAAATACGGCCTTTGCCGGTAAAATTTCATCTTGGCTTTTTTCTCGCCAAACCGCTCGGAATCGCTTGCAAATGACTTAGAACAGCTTATTAGGCCGTTCTACGTCGTTTTCAATGCAAATCCGCTTTTTCCCCGACAAAAAATTTCAAAGTGAAATTTCCTTCAAAACCCTTGTTTTAAGGCCTATTTCGACGTTTTGGTAGCGAAATACGGCCTTTGCCGGTAAAATTTCATCTTGGCTTTTTTTCTCGCCAAACCGCTCGGAATCGCTTGCAAATGACTTAGAACAGCTTATTAGGCCGTTCTACGTCGTTTTCAATGCAAATCCGCTTTTTCCCCGACAAAAAATTTCAAAGTGAAATTTCCTTCAAAACCCTTGTTTTAAGGCCTATTTCGACGTTTTGGAGCGAAATACGGCCTTTGCCGGTAAAATTTCATCTTGGCTTTTTTTCTCGCCAAACCGCTCGGAATCGCTTGCAAATGACTTAGAACAGCTTATTAGGCCGTTCTACGTCGTTTTCAATGCAAATCCGCTTTTTCCCCGACAAAAAATTTCAAAGTGAAATTTCCTTCAAAACCCTTGTTTTAAGGCCTATTTCGACGTTTTGGAGCGAAATACGGCCTTTGCCGGTAAAATTTCATCTTGGCTTTTTTTCTCGCCAAACCGCTCGGAATCGCTTGCAAATGACTTAGACAGCTTATTAGGCCGTTCTACGTCGTTTTCAATGCAAATCCGCTTTTTCCCGACAAAAAATTTCAAAGTGAAATTTCCTTCAAAACCCTTGTTTTAGGCCTATTTCGACGTTTTGGAGCGAAATACGGCCTTTGCCGGTAAAATTTCATCTTGGCTTTTTTTCTCGCCAAACCGCTCGGAATCGCTTGCAAATGACTTAGAACAGCTTATTAGGCCGTTCTACGTCGTTTTCAATGCAAATCCGCTTTTTCCCCGACAAAAAATTTCAAAGTGAAATTTCCTTCAAAACCCTTGTTTTAAGGCTATTTCGACGTTTTGGAGCGAAATACGGCCTTTGCCGGTAAAATTTCATCTTGGCTTTTTTTCTCGCCAAACCGCTCGGAATCGCTTGCAAATGACTTAGAACAGCTTATTAGGGCGTTCTACGTCGTTTTCAATGCAAATCCGCTTTTTCCCCGACAAAAAATTTCAAAGTGAAATTTCCTTCAAAACCCTTGTTTTAAGGCCTATTTCGACGTTTTGGAGCGAAATACGGCCTTTGCGGTAAAATTTCATCTTGGCTTTTTTTCTCGCCAAACCGCTCGGAATCGCTTGCAAATGACTTAGAACAGCTTATTAGGCCGTTCTACGTCGTTTCAATGCAATCCGCTTTTTCCCCGACAAAAAATTTCAAAGTGAAATTTCCTTCAAAACCTTGTTTTAAGGCCTATTTCGACGTTTTGGAGCGAAATACGGCCTTTGCCGGTAAAATTTCATCTTGGCTTTTTTCTCGCCAAACCGCTCGGATCGCTTGCAAATGACTTAGAACAGCTTATTAGGCGTTACTCACGTCTGTTTTCAATGCAAATCCGCTTTTTCCCCCAGACAAAAAATTTCAAAGTGAAATTTCCTTCAAAACCCTGTTAAGGCCTATTCGACGTTTTGGAGCGAAATACGGCCCTTCTGCAGGTAAATTTCATCTTGGCTTTTTTTTCTCGCAAAACCGGCTCGGAATCGCTTGCAATGACTTAGAACGCTTAGGTTAATGTCCGTT